>NC_031966.2:22481688-23122897 GCF_001858045.2 Oreochromis niloticus
ACCCTCAAAACGACGCTCCACATCTTCTCTGTTACACACAGGGGAAAGAACAAAGTTTAAAACCTTAAAATTAGGTTTTGAGAGTTTCTAAATGATGCAAAGAACAGTTTTTACTGGCACTACTGACTCAGACCCTTGGTTCCCCCTAGTGGATACATGCTTTACAACATTATTCTTCAGTCAAAATTAGCTTTCAAGCCAATCTAGGTCTAGATGCACTCACTCGCTCATGTTGAGGGTTAGGCTAATATCTTCTTCCTTGGAGAAGAGCAGAATGAGAAAGTGATAACGTGTCTGACCCTGCTTGATAGGAGGATCCAGACTGATCTATAAAGAAAACAAAAACACCACACAAAGAGAGAGGAGGTCAGAAAATGGGAGCATTAAATGCTAACACTGTCGACAATAAAAGTCACACAGAAAAGTTCACATACCACAAAGAACATCTGCCTCTGATCCTTGTGTGGCAGCAGGAAAAGACGGAGGACGGTGGTGTAGGGAATCTTGTAGTCGAACGTTTTACCGTGCAGGTGAAGAAATGTCGGGTAGATACGGATGTCATATCTGAAGAAAGGAATATTAACTGGTTAACTCTGTTCTAACTAATGTGAATCATATAGTGACTTCATAAGTGTGATATCATGAAAGTGCACAGGCCATTTTATTATTAGGTATATCGGCCTAACTGCTTGTTAACTCAAATATCTGAACAGCCAATCACCTGGCAGCAACTCAATGTACGTCTGCATGTAGAAAAGGTCAAGATGACCTGCTGAAGGTCAAAGGTGAAAAAACAAACAAAAAAAACAAACAACAAAAAACCCCTGGTGTGATTGGTCTCAATTTCTGATGTGACATTTGGACAGTATGGTCAAAATTTGGTGTAAACAACCTTTAAGAATGGATCCAGCCTGCCAATTCAGGCTGGTGATAGTGTAATAGTATGGGATTATTTTCTTTGTACAATTTGGCTCCCTTAGTATCAAGTATGTTTAATATAGTGATGAACTGGCCTGTGAGCAACCTACTCACTGATTCAATTTTGTGGTTTAAAATCAAATCAGAAAATCGGTGGGTGACTGGATTTGGGTGCTCAAATGTCGATCTTTTACCTTCCTCTGGGTGTAAGACACTGCAGCTCTTTGAAGATACACACAGCGTCTCCTGTAGCCTGAATCACATCAGCCTTAGATAACACATTCTGGGCAAATGCCTGAATGAAAACACACAGTTTTAGAACTACTGTAAACAAAAACAAAGGAAAGCATTAAAAAAAACAAACAAAAAAGCAGAAGTAAAGCATCCTTTGTCACCTCCACAGGATCTTGCCGTTCATCAGACTGACTGGGTGGGACGTAGAATCGGACCTCCATAAGGGAGACTTCTGTGTCGTCATTCTGGTGAAACTCCAGAGTGACTTCGTTCTTCCCTGTGGCACACTGGGAAACGTTGGACAGTGGGACCTCAAACGCTGTGTTGTCATTGACTTCGAAGGATAACAGTGGCCCTGTGAAAGGAAGAAACAAGACAGTTAGGAGAGAAACAACTGACCTCGTCTTCATAGCTCTCTAAGTTGATGTTAAACAGCAAACTAAACTTAAATTGACTGTTGATTTTCACCCCACTTATCATCATCAATACTTCAGACATTATTAGTGCGGCGATTCTGAAAAATTTACCTGAAAACTTGGCTGTTCCCCAGTTCCAGCCCTTCACACACATGTCCTTCTCTGTCAGCTCCACCTTGTAGTTGGCCTTGAAAAACTCTGAAATCTTCTCAAAGTCCTGGTGAGGTGAGCAGAAAGAATAACAGTGGGGAAAAAAAGGTTGACAGAAGAGAAAGAGGTGAAAACAAAAGGAAGAGAAAGCCTCAAAGTTAGCAACGCAGTCAAAGCACTGGCTCCACATGGGTCAAAGCTTATAAAAACACCACCAAAGAAGAAGGAGGAATGGGATAATTAATCACAACGCAATTGTAACTATGTCCGCCGTTTAGGCCTCTTGGGAACACAGGAGGTAAATGTGATCCATCCACCCTCTCTGTCTTCTTTCCCTCTACACCACCACTGACAATCAGCCTGTTTATTTATCCTGCAGGACCCCTTACAACTGGAAAGAAATCACACAGAGCGACAAACACATGGTCTCTCTCTCTCTCTCTCTCTCACACACACACACACACACACACACAGTCCCAGTAGTGCAAACACATGTGGAAGTGATTGTGGTGTGTCAGTGTGTGCAAGGTAGAATGAGACTCTGTGGGAAACCGAATTTACGCACCTGGATATCTGCCTGTCCATGAGGTTATTACAGCCAATTAGAGCCCAGAGATTCAGAATTGTGTGTTTGTGTGTGTGTATGTGTGTTGAAGTTCATCAGCATGTTTGTTGACCAGCATTAAGGCATTGTTTAGATAGGAGAGCAGGCGCAAGCAGATGTGTAAATTCATAAAATCAGAGTTTGTGCAAGTTCTCATCTCCTCAATGAAGCTTTGGCAGATTTGTTACTGCCCAGCTCATAAAGTTATAATAAACACAGACCACCAAAAGACACACACACACACTTACCCAACATGACCACCCTGCCTGCCTTTTATTAGTACATTTTAAATCCCTGCTTTTCCAAAAGCCTTCATCCACTTTGTTAAAAGATTACTTTCATTATGTCAGTTGGATATTTGCTTTATACAGTTTACTAAGACTAGGCTTAAAAACTAAGTACGGGAAAAAATTTGAGTTAACTGAAACTATTTCAAACAATGTATTACAGAACTAAGTAAAATAAAATAAAAATGTAGAGCTAAATCTCTTTAATTTCACTCCGTCATTGTGGTCAAATCTTTCATCATGGCCAGTCTGATGAGGTGGTTTGGTGGTTATGTTTATTGAGACTGGGATGTCTACATGACTGTGAGTCAAGTGTTTGTATTGTAACTCCTGTTCTCAACTTCTCAAAACTTGCCCCTGGGAAAAAATGAAATCAAAAAAAGTAAAAACACACCCATAGTAGTAGTAGTAGTAGTAGTAGTAATAATAATTATTTTTATTATAATAATAATTTTTTAAAAAACGTAATATCTTTATAGTGTAAAATCTAAACAGGCAAACTCTGGAAACAAAACTAAACTGAGTAAAAAGTAAAAATGACAACTGTTATATAAGAATCCCCTTGCCATTTTCTTTAAGATCTTTTCATAAGGAGCTCTTGTACAGCTGTCAAGCAGCTGTATAAAGTACTGTCAACATCTGGACTGAAACCTCAAATACTTGAAACAACCACTCAAACAAGATTATTTTAAACGGAAAAGAAGAAGTGAGCTTTCAATTAGGACTGAACCTAACAATTATTTTATCATTGATTCCTGGAACAATAAGGATTAGGGCCACCCTCCAAAAACATTGTACCAACTAATCAGTTGGTGACAAGAGACTTGTTTTTGTTTGGTTGTGCACAGTCAAGTCCACCGCAGGAAGTGGCTACAGAAAGACATCAACCGTTCATCGATGCAGTTACAGGCGGGATGTCGAGACTTCTTTTGAGGAGGTAAAAGACACTCAAGAATGTCCAAACTCTGCAGGGATCATTTGTCGACATTAAACACGGTTTATCTAACATTAGATAGTCAGCATGTTGCTTCTCTAACATCAGACAAAGTTTCCTCATGAAGCACAGAGCGAGTGCTTTGTTTCTTTAAAGGCTTGCTACTATGTTACTTTTATGTGCTATGCAATGTTGCCCTGGATTAACAATGTTACTTAAAAAATTCTCAGCCCTGAAACTCAAATGATTTTGACATCATGTAAAACAACATAGCTAGAAACGAATAAATTAATGTCAAACTGCAAGATTTTAACTACATATAGTCTGTTCAAAAAAAACCAAACAAACAAACAAAAAAAATTACATTATTATATATTTTTTTTAAGTAAGGTTTAAACTTAAAACATTTTTAAATATATGCTGGGTATAAATACCCACGCAGATGGATCTGGCACAGACTTTGCCAAAATCGACTAGCTCTGCGATCCCCCTATGACTGGTTTTAAATACATTTATAAATACATGTTTTTAAGCACGTGTGGCTCAATTGTGTTTATATGTAGGCACCATCAAAGGCCAATTTTAAGCCAGGAAAAATCCTGTAGAGGAAACAAAGACTACGCGACTCATTATTTGAACTAACAGCTGCCAGAAAAACTTTTGGGCAGGGCTAGTTTACGCTATAAAATCTCAAAAAGCTGCAAAACAACAACATAAATACTGAGGTGTTGTCTTGCTCTATCCTAACACACAAACAAGCTGTGTTACAATAATACTGAGGTGTGATTTAAACGATAAACTACCTATGAATTGTTTCTGTTACCTGTCAAACTATTTCAACTTTACATGCAGGGTGAAAGCCTTTAGTACCTGACAGTTTGATGCATGAGGCCAAAACACTTTTGAACCCCAATAGTAAAATGCATCCACAGTGGGCTGCTGCATACATTCAACACCACACTCGCAATGTCAGCAGCAGCGTTATGGGCCAGCTGCACTCTCAACATGTGAGTGACATGAACATAAGTGAAATCCATGCTTTTCTACACCTTCTGCTCCTCCACATGACAGTTACAGGTCAGCTATATAACAGACTCTCTGGCAGAGATTCACCATCTTGCTCAAGAACGCTTCACAGGGACAAATGAATCAAAGTGTCTGCTCCGCACGCCAGCAGCTAAACCTCCAGCCAATTCTCGATTACCGACACTAACCGTGGGATAATAAACAATGACATCACGGCCTGCGCTCCAGGTTGAGAGGATCCATCTCGAAAAAAAATACGCTGATTAACCCCAGGAGACAGCCGCAGACTCCAGGTTAATACCCGCTCCTCCATCTCAGAGTTGTACTTGTGTGTTGACATTCCCCACACACTCAGAGCAGCAGGGAAAAGGCAGAGCAGGGGAAAAAATTGGAGTGATAAAAAACAAACACGACCACAATTTTTTCTTGTCTGTTTTCTGAGCCAAATTGTTTCAGTGGATTGATATAAACACTGACTCACATGAGCCGATGATTACACTGTTTATGGAACACACATGCTCGTGCTCGTTTCCCTCATTAATCCCATTAGGAGCTTCGGGGAGAAGAGCAGATTCATTCGCATACTTCTGAAACACACGCACACACATGCACACGCACCCTCAAGTGGTGGCATTTTCGCAAGATGGTAGTGTTTTTCTGAGGAAATGTCAGACAGGGAATGGAAGTTGTTTATCAGAGGTCCCCTTGCTTGGGTTACATCCCTGGCTATAAACACAGCGCTGAATAAACCAGCAGTGTGTGTCAGTCTGAAATATTCCACTGCTGCCTTGTTCTCCTCCAAGTAAGGTAACAATTATTTCCCAGAAACGGAGAGAAAAGATTTAGATCCCAGAAAAAAAAAAGAAAAAAGAAAAGAAAAAAGACAAACTTCAGAGACCGATCAGTGATATGAACCACACACACTAACCCAAATCTACAAAACAGCCTGCAGGCATGCAATGTGCATCCAGAACTCACCGTGTCCCTGAAGCCATCATATTTGTAGACATGTCCCGTGCTGGTGCCAAGTTTGATGCCATGGCCTAAGCACACCCGCCTCCACTGGGCCAAATTGAGCTCACTGGCAGGGATGCTATCCACCTTCCCCGTCTTGCTGCTCTTATAAACCACATTCTGCTTGCTGAAACGCAGCCGTCCATCATTCTGCAGCGACATATTGAAAAATTAAAAACTCAAATGATATTTTATACATATAAACTAAAAAACACTGGTTACAGCTTTCCAAATTGGAGTTTGTTCACATCATAACATTTATTTTTTAAGTTTAATGATTAGTTTAGATTTAGATTAATTTACAAAACAAAAATCCAAATCTTCTTATTGTTTCCGTACCCGTAGGCATGGATACCCTCTTTACAATAGTGATTTTACAAGAAAATAAAGAGTAAATGTTTTTTCAGAAAAAAAAAAATAATTCTGCAGCTGAGCTGATGACAGCTTCATTTTTTTTTTTTTTTTCCCCCCCCACACACTCATGACTAAGATTCAATGCTAACAGCATTTAAAGGCATCTTATTTTTACTAGGTTGTTGTGTAATGATACAATAATACGGTGCTATAGAAAAGAATTTTCCCTGTTCCTGACTTCTTAGTATTTTGTCACACATGTTTCAGATTACCAAATTGTAACATAAGATAAAAAACATAACCCAAGGAAATACAAAATGCAATTTTTAAAATGATGATTTCAATTATTAAGAAAAACAAACAAACAAAAAACTAAAATATCCAAACATATATGGCACATCTTAAATCATGAATCAACTGTGATTAACGACATTTTTGGAGAGCTGAGTTCAATGCCACACTGAGGCCTGATTACTGCCAGACCTGTTTACTTAAGAAATCACTTAAATAAAACCTGTCTGACAAATCGTAGTTGGCTAAAAGATCCAAAACTGACATCTATAAGTCTGGAAAGGCTTATGAAGTCATTTTTAAGGCTTTGGAACTCCAGTGAACCACAGTGAGAGCCATTATCTACAAACGGAGAAAATTTGGAACAGTGTTGAACCTTGCCAGGTGTGGTCGGACTATAAAAATTACTCCAAAAGTGCATCAACGACCCATCTAGTAGGTCACAAAAGAACACCCAGAGCATCATCTAAAGAACTGCAGGCCTCACTTGGCTCAGTTAAGGTCAGAATTCATGACTGAACAATAAAAAAAAACAAGAGACAAGAGGCAAAAATGGCATCCTTGGGAGCATTACAGGGTGAAAACCACTGCTAGCCAAAAAGAAAACGAAGGCTCATCTCACGTTCGCCAAAAACATTTTGATGATCTCCCAAGACTTTTAGGAAAATACTCGGTGGATTGACCAAACAAAAGCTACCCTTTTTGGAAGGTCTGACTGGGGCTGCTTTGCTGCATCAGCACAACTTGCTGTAATTGATGGATCCATGAATTTCACTCTTTACCAGAAAGTCCTTAAGGAGAATGCTCATCCAGTAGTTGGTGCCCTTCAGCTCAGGCAATGTGATTAGAAAGACACCAGCAAATCTACCTTGAAATGATCAAAGGCCTAATCAAATCTGGACTTACATCCAATTGAGATTGCCAATTGCTTTGACACGATCTAAAACAGCGCATTTGTGACTGAAAACCTTCCAATGTGGCAGATAAAACAATACTGCAAAATTCCTCCAAAGCGATGTACAACTGCCAGTTATTGCTCCCAAGCGTGGCACAACCAGTTATTGGGTTTAGGAGGCAACTGGACCAGGGCCAGGCAGGTTTGGGTAGCTTTTTTTCCCTTAATAAATGAAATCCTCATTTTAAAAACTGCATTTTTTTTTAACTTACTCAGGTTATCTTTCTCTAATATTAACACCTGTTTGAAGATTTGAAAAATATGAGTGACACAAATAGGCAAAAACAAACAAACAAACAAAAAAGAAATCAGAACTGCAAATAATTTTGCTCTGACCCATCAGCTTATTTGCAAATAAGAGCACAGGAGCTGATGTTTGTCTGCCATGCCACTTCAAAACACAGTGCAATGAAGCCCTGAAAGAGAATTTGAGAGTAGAGCTGGCTGGTGAAGATACTTACCCAGGAGCCTTTAACCTCCTGGTAGATCTCGTTGAACTCCAGTGTGTCTCCCATTTTGGCTACAGGCGATAACTGATGCTCTACAGACAGACAGACAGACAGAGACGGAGGAAACGGCATTAAATACAACCAAACATCTACAACGAGGCTTATGGCACGCATGGTTTTAAAACCATTCCCAGATTGTGGCATGCTGGGGTCTGCATTTTGTTGTTGCTCCTCACGGTGGGAAAGTAGTGTGGTGTTGATGAAAACATGAACAAGCAAGCAGCGACTGAGCCAAAACACCCGAGAGGCAGAAAGCAGCCATCCTGTGAGTGTGCAAACTGTAAAAGTAGCTTTGTGTTGAATTGGGGTCTTTTCGTGTTATTTAATATTTCCGTTTATTAGTGTTTAAAGCACTGAGTGAAGTTCTGAGCCAGCTAACAGCTAACTATGAACAATTAAAAGAAAGCTCTGCCCGGCGAAATTTTACGAATATCGTTATCTTATGGCGTGAATGTTTCAGTGACAATTGGGTCTTTGTGTTTCTCGAAGCAACCCCTAAATATCATCCATGCTGCGCCACTAACAATAGCTAGGCTAACTTCAACTGCACAGGGACCGCTTCTTTTATACAACGATGTGGGACCGTTTTCAACTGAATCCTCACATTGCATACGGAACACGCTTAGAACGCCGCCCGCTTGGGCTGGTCCTAAGTTAAAATCCAGCGCTCCATCCACACTAGGCCGGTAAAAAGAAATCATGTAAATATTTGGAGTTATTGTAACAAACGACGTAGCTCAAAGTAATTAATTGTGCGCCACGCACTCCCCTCGTTGCTTACACTTATCAAAAAATGAATTTCTATAGAAGTGAGAATGCAGAGTTTAAAAAAACTTCAGTTCTTACTGTGACAGTGCTCAGCAGCTTCGCCTGTTTTCCCGCGTGTAGCATCGGGAGCTAGTCACAGGAAACACTCAAACGGTGGCTCGTATTTGCTTCCGGTTTTCAGACGTTACCCCCTCTTCCTTTGAATCACTGAGCTGTTTGGTGGGTAGTAAATTACAAGGATTCTGAAGTGGTTTGAAAGCTGAGGTCTGTGTCAAACTTGGACAAAATAAGTTAATTAAAAAATAAAATAAAAACATTGTGTAACGGAGGTGCGCAGGACAGAATGCGCTGCAGTAACTGCTCATCACCACTGGGTGGCACAGAGCACATCTAATGAAGCTAGTGTGGCAGCCTTTACTTAGTGCCAAAAAGTTTTATAACATAGTATTAAACATAAACTATAACAATACTGAGGGGTTTATTTTTAATAAATTACAACAAAAGAGTCAAATAGGAATATTGCATCATTCTAAATAGTTATTTAGACTCTTATAATACGACATATGGACAGAGGTAGGAAGGCCCCGGATCAAATAGGCTAGTACGCATGGTCCAACAAACCTTATTGAAAACCTTAAGGCAAAATGCACAGTTTGGCCTTTATTTCGTTTTAAAACAATTTAAGAAAATGCAACATAAGACAACAAAACAGAAATCGGCCAAATAAATGAACCCTCTTCCCCTTCAAAACAGGGACTCAGCAGGCCTAAATTAAAGCAGGACGCATTTAAGGCCCTTATCGTTTGAGGTGAGTTCAAAAGTGCGCTTTCACAGCGATTCACACACACACACACACACACACACACAATCTCCCTATATCAGCACATGAGGCTGAAACAAACCGACGAAGCTTTTGGCAAAGTCCTTGAGGACCCCCTCCTCCGTCTCCTCCACCTTAATCCAGCCTTGAGGATACACTGTCAGTCCGTATAACTAGACTACTTTATTCAACCACATGAACCGGTGGGCCTGACGGATTTTGGAATATCTCAGCGATTACGAAAGAATTTTACTTGGATCCGGGACAAATAAGAGTATCAGCAGCGGTGCTTCGGGGCGCGACACGGCGCTGCATGCCACGGGCTGATGTTCTGGCTGGCAAGCTGAGTGACAGCTGGAGGTGAGAGAAGAAGATCCAGAATAATCTCACTGTCAATAAAAAACTAAGAGCTGAGGAATGGAGGGAGAAGAAAAGAAGCGCGGTGCAAGCAAGCAAACACTTGCCTTCATTCTCCCGCAAAGAAACAGAAAGAAAAAAAAACAGGCGTAATATAGACGCAAAATATTTCCTTTAATATTTGCGCCCCAGTTTAATTAAAATACAGCCTTGATTTTTTTTTTTTGTTATGTTATTTCATTTTATTTGAGATTTTTGTGCAATATTAGTAGGCCTACTTTAAACGAATAGATTTAATATACATTTTTAAAACTAATTTGGTCTCTGCATAAAGAGGACAAAAGAGAAAAAAAACATTTCGACTGTTTGGTAATGTATTTTTTACTCCAAGTGGAAGCGTAAGCGCATAGTTAAATGAATTATAATTATTATTGTTTTAATAAAAGGGAAAGAGAGAGAGAACATGTAATTCGTTCCGTATTTCCCGGACGATTTGAAGGTCACGCTGGCCTCCGCTGAACGGATCAAATCGGACTCGCACCTTGTTAAAAGGAAGCAGATTTAAGATCAAACGGCCGCGCTCACATTGGGTTCCCGAGGATGACGAGAGGAGAGAGAGAAAGAAATGAGTTGTGACAAGTCCCGTGGTTCAGCGGCTCTGTCAAGTTGAGCCGTGATGCGTCAACCCGGTGAATCACCACCATTTACTGAAGAGGAGGAGGCGGATAACGAAAGAAGAAGAAGGAGAAGAAGAGACAGGGATGTGAAGGAGGGGAGGAAAGAAGTGGAAAGGGTAGAAAAAGAGGAGGAGGAGGAGGTACAAAAAGGCTCCGCCGTCATTCAGTCTGTCGCACAGACCACACGCACCATAGTCAGCGGATCGTCAATATTTCAACTCCATCCTGAGACCCTGAATATAACAAATAGTTCTCTTTTAAGGACTGGATCGGCATCACCTGTGTTTCACTTTATCTTCTCCTGAGCAGATTTTATTGAGCCGATTAGACGATAAAAAGAAAAAAGTTTGCGGTTCTGTTAATCTCCAAGAGGAGAGAGGAGATCATTATCGGGTTATTTCTGCGCTTAGTGGATGAACTTCTGAGAGCGCACCGACGTGGATAAAAGGATTTGAGGAAAATGAGGAGATTCTGCGGAGGTAAGACCATGAATCTAAAACCTTTTATGGAGGGATGGGTGGAAAAGGGAAAACTTTGTTGCCAGGCAGAGTAAAATTACTGTGGAATTAAGTGGAATTCCCTTTTTTACATTTTTTTCTTTTATACTTAAACTTTTGCTTTATCATTTAATAATTTGTTTTGTCTCGCATCTTTAATCATTATTAAAAGTTGTGGCAAAAGCGCCGAGTTTGGATATTTTAGTGCGTAATTCCCGCAAATATGATCCTATTCTGTATAGCCTAAGGGTTTAACTGCGCACGTTTCTTCCACTTAAAACCAAACATCAAATTATCCCAACTATCAAAACAGTTTTCTTTTATAATCCTGGAAATAAATCCCTTAATTTTATTTTTTTTATATTTATTTTTCTTGTTGTTATTTTTAATATAAAATTAGTTTAAAGGTTGCTGTGAATCATTTCTTCACATTTGGAAATTACTGGTGAAGAAGCACACGTGCGTTTAGTGGTCCATCATCTAATTCTCTGAGGGTTATCAGAAAAACAAACAAACAAACAAACAGAGTAAAAAAATGGATGGAAATATGAATGGAGTGAAAATAGAGGAAATGTAATTTTAGGGTAATTTAGTGTGAAATATCCATGTGAGAGGGATGGCAGGAAGAGAGTGTGGAAAAAAAGAGCGAGAAAGGCTGAAAAATGTCTGTGAGAGCGAAAGATGGATGGGGAGGGGTCTTATTCACAGTAAAAGGGAAAAAAATGACAGGGGTTGAGGGGGTCAGACGCAGCTAAAGCCCCTGTCTAGTTAACTGTCACCGATATGACAAAGTACATGATTCACGTTAGTCACACACACACACACACATTTTCCCCCTGGGACCACTGGTGCGGCTGCTGCTCCATGTCTAGGAGACGAAGGGAAAAGGAGAAGTGAAAGAAGAAGGAAAGATAAGCAGCTACTGAAGGATGGCCCATGATGAAATGATGCTCTGAGCAAAACATATAAATAAGAAAAAAATCACCAGCTCTGCTGCTTTCTTCTTCCTCCTCTTCCTCTGTCATCCTCCCCTCTCGCTCTCTGTCCCATCTTGAGTCTCACGTCACGTATAGTGTAACTTTAGAAGGACAATAAACAGAAAGCTGACTACAGAACAAACCGATACTCGGAGCAAATAAATACACAGAAGGCTCGGCTGTCTTTGTCTCTCACACACACACACTTTGGATTTTATCTCGACACAGATGCACAGATACACGCTTTTCCTCATCACTGTCTGACTTTTGTGTACACACACGCAGACAAAGACTGTTATTGCCCCGAGGCTTGAATTAGTGTCAGTGTGTTTCAGATAAAAGCTTTAGTATGTGCTGGACCCGTTAACTCCAAAATGCTGGCTAAAAAGGACAAAAAAGTCAGGGTGAAAAGAAAGAGAGGTAGGGATATATGGAGAGAGAGCAGAGGAGGTGGAAAACAGGATAAAATGAACCTTTCACATCTTTTGATTCGCTGCAGCGCCATCCCCAATTCTTCACGGTATACGTGAACGTCAAGAGGATGTGTGTGGAGGGGGAGAGAGACAGATAAAAGTAAATAGAGAAGGGGAGAGGGAGAAGGAGGAACTGGCGGTAGAGGGGTTAATGCAGTGCAGATTGACAGAAGTTAGCAGCACCCAGAGGGAAAGAGAGCAGAGAGAGAAGGGGGGACTGATATAAAATGAGTCGGTCACGCTTTGAACAGTTACACATGCTGTTTACATTTTTCCCAAATTAACATGGCCCCTCGCTTCACAAAACTCTCCCTCACCGGCTCCCTCGTGCTCCCCTCCACCGACCCCTTTTCCTCTTCCTCCTCTTCTTTCCCTCCGTCTATCCTTCAAGGCTCCAAAATATCTTCCTCACTTCCAGATCAAGACTTTGAAAAAAAATTGCAGTAAAACAAACAAACAAACAAAAAAATCTATCTTTTATATCCTATTAAAGTAACCAAACGCCAAGTTTTAGTGTATGTGTAGCCAGTATTTTAAAGTTACAGCGGTTCTTTTAGGTTTTTATATACCGTGTGTCACATTGAGTGAGTATTTAACAATGCGTCGTATAAGAGAAACGCATAAACACTTCAGCTGGAGTGAGTAACGTGCAAGGGAAGCCGGAGAATGAATATAACTGAGTAAAAAGTTCTCGACAAAGTGGCGTAAATTGGTGAATTTACACGGGCTGGCGCATGCACACAGACACAAAAACCCAGATGATACAAGAGTCAAACTGCTCAGAGCACAAGCGATAATGATAAGGAACCGTATTCCACCAGCACATGGGTGTTTCTTTAAAGAGAATCGGTGTATGAATCTAAAAGATAATAGGGACAGCTGTCCAATGCATGAATTAAAAGGTTGACCCTAAGCTGACCTTAAGGGTATAGAAAGTGTATAGAGGCACTTTCAGGAGGTCTGGAGCTATTACATATTTACATTATCGACAGTTGTGCCTTTTAATCTGTTAGTTATCTTCCGAAAGACGAAGGTAAGGACTGTAAATCCCTTGTTTTACCGCTATTATTTTCCCTCTCCTGTGAGATGATTAAAAAGCGGTGAAGCTGAAGAATTTAAGAAGCTGGAAGTAAAGAATATTTTGCATTTTTTCCTTTGTATTCCAAATCCTTTTATACTCTTCAATGCTACCTCGTATTTCGATAAACAGCTCCGTATTTTCCACCTCCGCTCTTCGGCTTTCCATCAAGGCCGTAGAGGAGCAGGGGAGTCTCGATTCGGCAGCAGATTCTCGTCTGATTCTGTTTACGGGGTGTTTTTCTAAGCGAAATCCGTGAGTTCGGGGATGGCAAGTGGTGGGGGTTCGAGGTAAATTAAAAACTGAAGGTCTGACAAAAAAAGAGGGAGGGAATGAGAGATGTTGATGGAGGGAACGAGTGGAGCCAATTAGTGAAAGGAAGAGAAGGGAAAGGTAATTAGGGATAGAAAGGAAGGAGACTTTAAAATGGAAGTTTGATGTTTCAGAGAGATTTAAGGAGAGAGTGGTGGAGATGAAGCGACAAAGAAATTGAAACCAAACATGGCGATAAAGCATGGAGCCACTGGAATCCAGTGATTTAAAAAAATAGGAGGGGGTAGATTGGCTTATAAGGGGAAGAGGGAGACAGACAATGAGGCGAGAAGGGCAGCCGAGCAGAAGACGTTGAGTTTACGACTTGCGAGAAATGGTTGCAAAGAGAGATTCTGGGCATGAACATGATTTTTATTGGATTTTTTTTTTTTAAATGTGTGTTTTCTTTTGCCTTTGTTTTGGGGGTCATTGATGTTGTTTGGCAACCCCAGAGTGTGTCCAGTGCCAAGAGGATCAATTTGAAATTCACCATGAACGAACTCCAGAGGAAGGAATCTCATGAGGGAAGGGATGGGAAAAGTTTGCACGTGTGTGTGTGTGTGCTTGACTATGAAAAGGTTTGTTTATATGTATTCCTCAGTATAACGCCTGTGCATGCATGGATCTACACTCCAGTGTGCACTCTTTATACATATGTGTGCATGTGTGTGTGTGTGTTGAGTTAGTGAAGGAATGCACATTTGATTGAGTACAGACTGCACATAAATCTGGCCTTTAACTGTACACAGATACACAAAAACTGACCCCGACCCCAGAATGTCAACCTTCTGTCCATTTGGCCTGTGTCCCCTCATCCTTTATATCAGTAAGGCGATGCGTGGCTTTCCCCCTGGCATCCACTGGTGTGTTTATGTTTTTTTGTATATGTTATGGCTGAGGACAAAATTGCCACCAGGTACAGTGCAGCCGAATAGTTTAAAACAATGGAAAAAGCAAACAGCTCCTCTGATTTTTGGCTCAGATGCTTCCTTTCTGTCATCAGAGCCACACTGAGGCTCTAGCTCTGCCTCTGCCACGTTAGCTGGAAGACAACAAGCGTACAAGATGAGGCAGAGGATCCGTTTTTCATTTAGTGGCTCCAGGATGTGGATTTCAGCGAGCACATATCGATAATTTGTGAACTTGTTGATGTTGGCAGTGACGCCCACGCTCACAGTGTCTGATGAGGGCCGTAATACTGAGCTGGAGCTTGAATTTGTTCTGCATTCATATAATGTCGGAAGGCTGGGATGGACAGGAAACGCTGGGGGCGGCTGCGGCTCAGGAGGTAGAGCCGGTCGTCCTAATAAGAAGGGAAAGAAGCGTTCCTAGGGAAAGACACCCATCCCTAAACTGATGCATCCATCTGTGTGTGAGCTCGATGAAGTGCTTAAAGTTAATAGAATAAAGTGTATGAATGGGCGAATGTGGCTTTTAGTATAAACGCGCATAGAAGAGGTCGGTAAGGCTAGAATAGCACTACACGAATAAAAGCCTTTTACTATTTGTTCCATTTTTGCAGTGTTATTTTATTATGTTTTTGTGGTGTTATTATTTGTAGTGCTGTCCTAGCAAATGGAAACAGTATGATTTTAGTTTACTTTTGCTTAATTAATTCTATTAGCGTTCGTATTAGGATTATTTAGAAGTCCCTGCCAATGGAGGAATTACATCTAAGCAATTGTTCCCAGATGTTAGCGGACAATGTTGTTGTTGTTTTTTTTTTGAGCTGTCAAAAGTTTCTGATATCTCTGACTCAGAATCACAATCATCGGCTCACATGAATAGTATTTGCAGGGTCTGCTGCCTGGTCTGATCATGACGTGAGTCCGGTCATTTTAGCAAATATTGAACAGATTATATCGAGATATCTTTCTTAAACTCTGGAGAGAAAAAAAGCATACTCAAAAATCAGTCACGGAACTGAAATATAACCTCAATATTCCAATCACGGATTGCAGCAAAGTGGAAAATATCTGGAAACATCAGTTATTTCTGTCCCTAGTGATGTTTGATATTGTCCTCTGGTGGAGTAGAGTAATTCTTCACAGCGACTAGATACAAGTTATGCGTGACAAGTGAGGGAATTAGCATCCATCTCTGGATTTTGGTTCTGGAAAACATGGCTTTGCGAAAGGTTAAATCTTCTACTGTACACACAGCACTTGTATGTATGTATGCACATGACAACATCCAATCCTATCCAATCAGCATTACACAGGAAATAATAAACATCATGAATCTAGAGCTGATTTACAACATCTTCTATGTACTTAGGTTTCATCTCTGTTTCAGACCTCTTTCAAGTGGTTAGAGCGATGGAGGGCAACCTTTTTTGGCACCCGAGTGAGTTTTTCCTGGACCAGACCGGAGAGATTTGCTTGCACATGGTTTTCCCACAATACCAAATTCTGTTTAAGTGCTTGTTTAAAACCTCAAATGGTGATGCATGCTGGGAAAGATGAAATACCAGTCCTCTCGGATGGAAGCGACACAACACCCACAAACACTGGGTCACTGTTTTACCAAAACAGCGTCTGGAGTGTAAAATGTCAAATGTCCTTTTACCCTTGAACACATCCTTGCGCCCTAACATTCAACTCTGAACCCTGACCCCCTGTTGGTGTTTAATTCTGAACTATCTGGAGCGCACAAGCTCTGCCGCCAGAACCTCCCGTTCAGCTCTGCTCTGCAGATGGCAACCAGACTCCAGAGTGTCAGAACTGACTTTACACCGGCGAACAAACCGAAGATAAAAATATGATCTGTTGCAAATAAAGGAGCCCCCTCCAACCCACCTCACCCCATGTGTGCATATGTGTAACTCTAATAGGTACACGTGTGTAGACTCACACACACAACTGCGTGGAAGCAGGTCACGGTCGGCCGTTGTAGGGAACTCCTGTGTTGCTGTAATGCAATCCTCCCATGGAGAATGTTCTGGTTTCAACCCTGCCCTGCGGAGTGCGCTTCCACTGCCAGGTACACAGACACAGCCCCAAGCCTACAGGGCTCGCCTTGAAGTCGGGCTATATGCCGACTATACTGCCGTTACTCAATCTAATATTATATAACGACAACGTGGCTTTCGGTTTGAGTTATCTGAGTTTACTTGTACAAAAGAGCGGTTGTTTTTAGCGGCAGCAGAGGCCGCTTTAAGACATGTCAGTGCTCAATCAAAACAACAAGAGCCTTTCACGTCTGGCAATCATCTCCAAGCATGTGGCTGCAGACAAAAGGAAACGGTTTGGAACAGTTTGGGTTGATTTTTGCCAAGAAGATTTTTCCTCCTTCATCCCGGACTCCTTTTTTCGGTACCTGTTTATTCCCTTTGAAAATGACCCCTTACTGCACACTGTGAGCCCTTGTTTTCTTCAAGCTTGTTTACTTCAAGAGTCAACGATGTCGTGTTGGTTTCGGGGTGTTTTGATGCTAATGGAGGATGTTCAGTGGGAGGAGCCAGCTGCTTGATGAGCTCCAAATGTTCCGCCGTTGCTGAAAGATGCTTAGTGCCTCTGACAGGTGACGAGGAGTGAGGAGGAGGCTTGGCTGACAGGGGTTGCCCTAGATGACTAACTTCAAGGTGTGTGTGGGAGTTGCCACGGGCTCAGAAAATAGTCTGGGAAAATGCCTTGATGTAGTCGGCAACTTGGGGGTCAACAGGTAGGGGAAGAGTCACCTGGTGTGAAAGAGTCCTGTTTAATCAAGCAGTTAGGGCGTTGTTTGCTTAGATTTTGCCCTGTCACTCAAAGCATGACACGCATTTTAAATCCTGTTTTAATTTGAAACTGTCTGTCATCTGCTATTAAGTGAGGCTATAATAGAAGCAGTTGCCATGTCACAGTGCTTTTTTTTAAATTAATCAAATGAAGTAACCTAATTAAACCTACTTGTTGCTGTATTCTAGTGGTTTGTTTTTGTTTCCGATTTTTGGGTGAGTCATAACTAATCACTTACTTAATATAGAGAGCTAAATCTCTTCCTCAGTGCAGTTATTTCTGGGACGCTTTTGCATATCACTCAGTTTCAACCCAACCCTGTGTGGGAGTGCATACTGATATGGCAAATATGGTGAGTCAGAGAAGGAAAAAAAAAGGTGTTGACTATTTAAAACCGAAACCATTTATTTATTTATTCTATTTTATTTATACCCAAGTGAACGCTAGGGGTAAATGTTCTGCAGGGTGTTGAAGCAATTCACTTAAAGTCTCTTATTAGTCCTGTGGGGCCCCGTAGTGAAAGATCAAAGGGAGAGAGAAAAGGGAAATTGAGGAGCAGGCGAGCTAATCAGGGTTAATTGTCTGCTGTTATTCCGACCTAATGCATGCGAGAGATAAGATCGCTGAGAGGAGAAAATGAGGATAAAGGTATGACAGGGAAGATAGGAACGCTGGAGTAAAGTGTGACTAATCTGGAAGCAGAAAGGGATTGCTCTGGTCAAACAACAGGAGGCTTGAGGTGTGTCTAAGCCAGAGGAGATTGAGCATAAGAGAGAAAGCGGACACACACATAAACACACACACACACATTGTGCAATGCATATTTCACACCTGTTGAGCAGCAGCATGGTTTGCCCATAATTACAAGCATGAATCACGGCCTGCCATCCGGGTGTCAGGAGGATGGGGGGGATGATGGAGAGCAGAAATGAAAAGAGGAAATGTTTGCACGGCTCCATTGAGAGGCTGAAGCAGTGCTGAGAGAGTGAGTTAGCGAGCAAAGGGAGAAAGTGTGAAAGTGTCCTGAGAGAGAGCGCATGGGACGAAGAGAAGTGGACGTACATGAAGTTCCTTAATGTTGAAAATCACCTTTCAGCTCCAATTTTCCAATTTTCTCAGTTTGAAACCAGAGACAGGGGCACTGAAAGGTTTCCGCTCTTACAAACACACTGCCGCCCCCTCTCTCTCTCTCTCTCTCTCTCTCACACACACACACACAATCATTGTATACACTCTCAGAAATGCGAATTTAATCCACATATATAATTACGGCTACAAACATTCTCACAAACACTCACACAGTAACATGAAACACCTACACAAACACTCTGAAACCTAAACAAGAAGTCCACAGCAAACATACAACCCATACAAACACATTAATGTTTGTGATTGTAAAGAAAGCCACATGCCTTTGTTTTCGGGGTTATCGGTCAGGAATGAACGCGTGTGTGCGAGAGTGTGTGCGCGTTCAGGCGACTGCTGTCCTGACAGACTGCTGCATTGAACATAGGAGCCATTTGTCTGACTGTCTGAAGCTATTAAACAAGGTCTTATTTGAAGCCAGAGTAAACCTCCGACAGCCAGAAACCTCTAAAATTAGATTGGAAACGGAAAAAGCTTTATTGGCAGTGTCAGATGACTCTGACCTGGCAAAATGTAAACAGACAAGGCCATCGTCATAGAGACAAAGAAATAAACTGGAATATTGTAAAAAATTCCTATAAACAGTGTGATGCGACCGGAGAAAAGCTAGGAAACTGTTGCTGGAGGTGATTTTCTTTTTTTCTGTTTTTTTTTTTTTTGCTAGGTGAGCTCGCAATCATCAAAATTCATTTAAAAACTCATCATCCAAGTTAAATAATGAAAACACGTCTGAGAAAATAAATTTCACCTCTCTGTTTTCACGGCAAATACCTCTACAGCGTGCGCTATTTAACGCTTGGACACCCAAGACGTGAATGTCATTAAAGACACATCTCACAGTGTTGCTTTCTTTGTTTCTCCACAGTCGATCAGCACCAGCTCGTCTTGCTATTGGCCGCTGCCATGGCCACCGCCGTGGATGCTCTCCACAGCCTGGCCAGCGAGAGGAGTTCGATACAGAGCACCTATGAGCTCACCAAGTACCTGGAGTTTCAGCTGAAAGAGATCAAAGACGTATATGTGAGTAGTTTTGTGATATGTTCAGTCTTTTATCAAAATGTCTTCATCAGAGAGACAAAAAGTAAATCATTTCCAAATAGGAATGCATATACATGAAATACACAAGAATAAATGAAAATACTTAAACAAAACTCACAAATGCACTATTTATCATAAGAATCTATTAAACGATGACAATGAATATGATCCCTCACAACAATGAAAGGAATAGACAGTTAGCGAACATCTACAGATAAAGAGCCACATATCTGTTATGGTTCCTCATGAAATTATGGTGAAATTACATCTCATCAAACAGGCACTTTAGTCATTTGCAGTAATTTGCCGGTAGTTAATGTTCATATTCACACTGTGGACGTTTGTGTAGTTAACAACTGAAACTACACACAATTTTGGGCCAGAAAGTCCTCAATATGGACAAAAACACTGGGCCAACTACACATTACATCTACAGAAGCTACTCAGGCTACGGAAACTGATGCCATGAAGCTCCAGGTGCACAATTTTTGTGCTGATTTTAATGCCAGAGGAGATTCAGAGCTCTGCATTTATTTACTCAGCAGAGATTTGGTGACTTTTACATGTGATGCGCCTCATCACTCGGACATCCCCCTCTGTGACCTTACCTGTGGTAATGGGACTAAAAACACCTGAATTCAAAGATTAAGAGGTGTGGCTAAATGCTTTTGCCCACAGAGTGTATAAGGCAAGGACTAGTTCCCAAAGGGAAGCCTGATGGATGTTATATAGATAGCCACAGATGGCATTTCTCCACTTTCCCATGAATAAAGGAGTATTTCTTTTCTTATACTTGTAAACAAGTACAGCTCTTTGCAATAAATTAAACTGATTGACATTTAGTTGACATGTGGCTTTTTTGTAATAAATTATAATGCCTTTCTCTCAGCAAAATAATTAATGAAGTAGCTTTTTCTTTTTACCAGCTTCTCCCTCGGGCGATTTTGCTGTAGCTGAGCTGCTCCCTGTGTGAATTAAATTTTTGGTTTGTAAACCACTTCAAAGTAACTTTCCCAACACTGCCAGGCCAAAGATAAGAAAAATAATAGATGTAACAGATAATGAGAACTGGGAACAGAAGCTTATTTTGAGTTTAGTTTTAAAATGGCTACAGTTGGGGTATATCTAAGCTCCGTGGGGAGCTGATTCCAGCTGTGGGCAGCAGGATGGCTAAAAGCCATTTCACCATGTTTGGTTTGAGTTGACCAATCCCTGCAGACTTGAGAGACCGTGCAGGCCTGTGCTCAGTAAACATATTTGTGATACTTTTTTGGACAACACATTGGGACTTAAGGTGAATGTATATTTAATTGACAAACAGTGCAAGAATACAAGAAACTGGAGTTCTGTGTGATCTTGTTGGTGTATCTCTGTTACATTTTGACGACTGTCTAACATTACTGCAGCAGTACACCTGACAAGAAATCAGAGCATGAAGGAGCTTTAATACATCTCCCTCCTTTTTATTGCCAAACATAATTAGTTCTGTCTTTATGTAGTTGAAGGATGTTTTATTGCATCCAGTTGTTTACCTTCTCGTGGTACATGGCATGTTTGTGTGACTAGTCATATGGTGAGATTGAAGCAACCCTGTTGGACTCTATACATCATGGAGGCCCCTTCATATTCATCATTACTAATACTAACTCTATACCCTGCTTTTTAAATATGATCTTGACTAACTAAAGAACACTCCTGAAAGCACTACCCACTTCTTCTGTCCATCTAGATGTAACTCCTGATGAACAGCATCAGATCCAAAAATAAGATCTAAGTAAAACCATGGTGATCTGTCCAGGGTGTACCCCTCCTCTCGCTCTATGGTAGCTGGGACAGGCTCCACCCCCCACCCTGACCCTGAAAAGCTTAAGCAGAAGAGAATAGACAGATGGTATAGACAGAAAGTAGTGCAGGCGGATGTGGCTGAGGAGGCAGAACGGGTTGTCTACTCATTGGAGGCTTAGTGGTTCAATCACCAATTCCATTCTGCATATTGAAACCCTTGAATTTGTAAAAACACTTCTTTACTTGTTTTCTGACTCCTGAACGCTGACAGGACTACAGCTGAAAGTCAAAAACTGTCTAACATTATGTAGAAACACCTTCATTTAAGCAAGATGTTAAGTCTATTAACTTGCATAGGGTGGATTTTACCAGCTTTCCTTTCTGGCTTTAAATGGGCTGCAATTATATCACACTTCTCCGACCATAATGACCGCTTGAAGCACAAGAGTGTATTAAGAGCAGTGCTTTTTAATTCTACAGTGCTTTTAATATTATAGTTTTGTATTCATTGGTAGAATATGTCACTCTGCTGTAACTTTGTCTATGTTTGTCATTGGACATGTGCCGCAGATGATGCCTCTTATATGTGAACAGGCTCATGAAGAACCATTTAGCAGAAAACCTCCCACTTCTGAAGAAACACAACCAAAAAAAAAATCACGCTGGTTGTTTTTTTGCACGTTACTTGCTGAGATCTGGGACTTTGTCAAGACAAGAAACAGAAACTGCTATTTCAGATCAGACAGGTTTTTACTCAAACCCTCCGGTTAGCCGAACTATTTGGAAACTAATTTGGAGGAGAAAACAAAGCCAAACTGCAGAATAATTGTCAGTCATCACAGTTTAGTGGTTGACTTTCCCGCTCAGCCTTTATACAGTGTATTTGCATAAACTGTGCACTGTTTTTCTGTGTATTTAGTAGCACCATGGTATTCGCCTTCCTTTTAGTTAAAAAGGAGGCCCCCTAAAGCACTCAAATAGAGTGGCTCTTGACTTTTTTTCCCCACCCTGACAAGTTTTGCTTTATAGCAGTGAAGATATTGAAATTGTTATGATGAATGATTGCTCAATTTGTAATAAACTATAATAAATCTTCTCCTTTCCTCTTCTCATTTGTCCTCCAGCTGACCTATCTTGGCCCTCCATTTAATGACAAAGACTTCTCCCCTCCGAGGCCCAACAGCACGGCTCTGACACTGCCGAGTGCTGCCACTCGAGTGGACCAGTGGCATCGCCTGGAGAACAAAGCACGACTGGCCCAGAACCAAAAGGCCTACTCTGTCCTTCTGGGAGCTGTCAGGGAGCTGGCCCGCTCGACCCTCTGCCCCTCACTCAAGACCTCCCTGCTGCACTTCTGCATGGGTCTGGATGGACTTCTGGGTTCAATATCTGCACTGATGACTGTGCTTGGTGACACAAATCCTACACAAACTCCAAACATTAGAGGTAATGCTGGTGAGCTGCAGTATTTGGAGACGGGGACAGGAGGTGGCCGACCAGCTCCGCTCATGAGCCAGAACTTGTACAGATCAAGAGCCGGATCTAGATCGGTGTCTGGTCAGCGTAGTGGCCAAAGAAGAAGTGGGGCAAAGTTAGTCAGAGGAGTTCAGGAAGATGGTGTCACTAAGGAGCTGACAGAAAAAAGGAGAGGAAAAGAGGCAAGGAGAGCAGAGGCAGGCAGAGGAAGGAGTAGCGGATTGAGGGAGAGAGTAAGGGGAGAAAGACGGAGAAGAGAGAAGAGGGAAGAGCCAGAGAGAGGAAATTGGGCAGCCAGTGCAAAAAAAGCAGCAGGGAAGGAGGAAGAGGAGAGATGGGTGAGGAGCAGAAGGCTGTTAAGTATCACTGAGGATGGAGAGGAACAGGAGAGGCAGTTCGAACCCAGGGTTGAAGTGTCATATGTGGACACAAAAGGCTTAGGCTCCCTTCAACAACAAACAGAAAACCAACAAGGAACCAACAAGCATCAATACAGCTACAACCTGAACGCACATCACCCAGACACGCTCAGAGCGGAGGACGGATTCATTCTAGAGGGGAGCAGAGAGTCAGAGGTGGAGGAGGACAAGCAAGCATACACAGGTGCTACCTCCTCTTCCTCCAGTGGATATCTGAAGCAGCGTCGGTCTCCTCGCTCCCTGCTCTCCCCGACCCTCGAGCCTCCTCTGTCCACACTCTCCCTCCTCTACCAATTCGGAGCAGGCGAGGAGCACACCCTCCTCCCCCAGCCTGTCCCTCTATCTTTACAAAGGGGCACCTCCCTACTCTCGCCTCCCTTGAATCCGCTCTTCACCTCCTCCTCCTCCACCTCCGCCTCCTCTTCCTCTCCCTCATCTTCCCTGCTGCCGGCGCGGCCGACAATGAACGACTTTACCAGGAAGGTGGAGGGTTTCTGGATACTGCGAGAGCTTCAGAGCTGGCTGTGGCGATCGGCGAAGGACTTTAACTGCCTCAAGAAGAAGCTCCGAGGCTGAGGCACTGATAAGACTTACACGCACGCTCACAAACACACACAGACACACAAAAGTGCAGTATATCGGCAATTATTTGCACAAAATCTGAGTGGAATCAAACTGACGGATTTAACAGACAAAAGCACATAAACACATGCATTCATACCGTACTGGAATAAGTGAATGAAGGACTATTTGGCAGGTCACCAGAAGTGCTAATGGAATATAAGACACACAAAGCCAACACATTACCAGCACTGTCACCCGCCTAATGCACATAGCAGCTCATTGAGCGAGACACACTGAGGCTGGGCTGAGTTACCGGACTTCACGGCTCATAGATCAACAGAAATACCACTGTAGGTGGTTAGACACACACATGCAGACGAGGGCAGACTGAGTGACAGGCGGCGAGACAGACAGTGCCTCCATTGAGTGAAAACTGATTCAGTGACCCCCAGATGTGTGAATCAGCAAACATTCATTTTCTCTAAAGGAAGAAGGGAAAAATTCTGAATGGGCAAAAGACAAAAGGGGAGGAAAAATGGCCGGAGGGATGATGGGGGCGCAGAGGAGGAGAGAAAGAGGCAGAAAAGGAGAGGAAGCTGAGTCAGGGGGATGACTCTGGAAATAACCAGCAGAGTGGTACTGCTGAGTAATCACAAGTCAACTGGTCAGTTACAGTAACCCTACAAGAGCGCTACACATACTGCCCGGACACACACGCACACACACGCTAATTATTGTGGTGTTTCCTGCCTTAACACACCATTCACTTTTATCCCATCAATTCAGCTCTTCACATATTTCACTTCACAGCAAGAGATATTAACAGAATTTGAGACAAAGCAAAGAAATACTTCCACATTACACTGCAGTGGAAAATATACTGTGTTGCTTCCTAACAGGAAGCTTGATGAGAACATCTAAACCACTGTCAGATTTGTACAATAATATGATTCTAGAGCCAGCTTTCAGTCAGCTTTCTTAAGCATAAAAACAGGGTAAAGAAATCTACTAACCAGCAACTCTAAGGCTCACATTTGAATACACATTTCTAATGTCTATTTTTTTAAGCCCAGGTAAATATGTAAAATCACCAAGCTGCAAAACAGCAAAGCCTACAGGTGGTCACAAAGTCTTGAATAAAATGTTGCATAACTTCAGCATCCATGTAATGCCACAAATTGTAATTTGTATATGTATTTTATATCAAATGAGACTTAATTTAGTGTCAACATTTTGTCCCTGTTCTCAACTTTCATTTATGCTTCTAATATCTTGTGCCATAGCTATAGCAACTGACTGTGCTTTCTCAGACGCAAACAGAAAAAGACTTAAAAGTGGACCTATTATACTTGTCCTTATTTTATTTTATTTATTTTCATATATGGATGTCTGTGCAAAAGTCTTGTGCCACTCCTTATTTCTTTATATTTTGCTTCCAAGAAGCCAGCTTTTGTGATTTTTATAGTGATCTCAAGTTTCCTGGCTTTTTAAAGGTCTTTTAGATTTTAATTTGGACACTGGAGGAAACTGAAGAAGTGGAGGATAAAAAAGAAGTGGTGGAAAGGCTAAAAACTACCAACAGAAGATAAACAGTATTTGAAAGTCACGCCCTTAAGAAATGGATAAAAATAAGCAAAGACCCGACACAGGACCTGAGGGATGCATCTAAAAAAAACGAAACATGAAACACTATCATGGATTGGCCTCCCCAGAGCCCGGACCTCAACATTACTGAAGCAGCGTGGGATCATCTTGACAGAGAACAGAACAAAAGTCAGCCATGAATGTCCTTCAAGAAGCCTGGAGAGCTATTCCTAGTATATGAAGAAATGAGGGGTGGCTCAAAAGTTTTGCACAGTACTGTACAGTTTTAGACATTTTTTTTCTGTGATGTCATTGACAGCAGATATTCTTATTCTGCTCAAACCTTCCATTTGCAAAAAGGCATCCAATCAGAAGAAAATTAGTTTAAAGAAGAAGTGAACTAAAACAGCTGGCTTCAAACTGCAGAGTCCAAATAAAATATGTACTTTTAAACGAGCATAACAGGTCCACTTTTTGGGTATCAAAGCTACAGATACAGAATTTCTTTCAGAACTGGAGATATGGGCTTGGTCGTGTTTTTGCTAAAGATTTCTGGTAACTGATTGTAGTGACAACATCATGAAGCAAGTTGGAAAACTGCTCTGTAATCTCATTTTCAGTGCCAAAAATCCTGAACTTTTTTTCCCCTTTAACTAACTTTACATTCCTAAATACCAAAAAAACAGACGTGGAGGTTAACAGATGGCTTTTTTTTTCCAAGAATAAATGTTATGTGTTTGCAATGTGCCTTAGATGATATGGCTAAAGGTTATGGATCATATCTATACTATTTATTGAACAAGATGTTTATTTATTTTTCTCCAGTGTGAAAATACTGTGTTGTAACTTGAGAGAGAATAAATACTAGCTTTTGTACAGAGCGCAGTGTTATTGGTCATTTGGGAGCCCGTTGGGAGAAGAGAATAAAGAAATGCATATGGGATTTTTGTTTGCAATGGTTTCAGTTTTATAGGGATGGTTTCGGGTGATTGGCACAAGGGGAGAGGAGTTTGGGGTCAGGGCGTTCCCTGAAAAACAAAGGCCGGCTCACATTCGTCGCAAAAAAAAAAGAAGGAAGGAGTGAGAGAGGCAATGTATGAGAGTTTTTATTTGTCTGTCCGGGTGAAAATTTACGATCGTTTCCCTTTTTGCTTTCATCTCTCTCTTCCCACCTCCTTCTTTGATTTTTCCTTCTCATTACACTATCTCACGAAGCTCGTCTTCCCTACAGAACAGCCCCTGACCTACGACACTGACTTACATGAGCACAGGTACAAACACTACCCATAATCCAACCAGGGTCTCTTGTTGTGTCTGTGTTTGCCCCGTCTCTGTCACCGCTTTTGCCTCTTATGTTTTTTTGGTTTGGTTTTCTTTGCATGGCCATTGTCTGCTGCCCACAGTCTTTCAGCCTTTTATCGCTTCTTCACCTGTTATCTTCTTTTTTTGTCTTTCTTGTTTGGCCTTATTGCTCTCAACTGCACTTTTTCTTTTCCCATGTATTTTGCTGTTCTGTGCCTCCCCTCGGGCCAGATATTAAAGGATCAATGAGAATCTCCCTTCCATCACCTCCAAGGTACGCACCTGCACGTAACCGCACACTCCCCTCCCTGACACACACACACACACACGCATGCACGCACACAGTCACAAACACTCAAACGTGGACGAAAGTGCTGGCAAACAAGCGCACGCATGAGCCTCAAATCCAGAATTAGCTCACTAGGAAGTGACTTATATGGGAGGCTTACTGTGTCAACGCTGACGCATCATCGTCACGCACGCACTAAGAACTCTCGCTAAGTGCTGGAAAGGGTTAAAAGGCATGACACATATGTGTACACACACGCATAAACACAAGGCGCCGTGTGTTTTTTTACAGTCAGTAAGCAGTGACCGAGCGGCTGCCAGCAGTCAACAAAGGCAGCTTTGTGGGGCCAATAAGTGTGTGCGTTTATCTGTGTGTGTGTGTGCCCCTGTGTGGGCTTGCAAGTGCAGCACGTGTGTGAATCATTATCTCTATGTGTCAGAACTTCGCTGGAATGAGGCTTGTCATGCATAGCTATCTAACAGCCATCACTCACTATCGTCTCTCTCTTTCTCTTTTCGCCGCTCTCTGCCTGTCAGCGATGCAGAGACAAATTGCTGTAACTAATACATAACAGGATAGCCGAGCCCTGTTAGTATGACTCAGTTGGCAGGTCCTTCGACGTGAACAGATACTGAGTGACAAGGCATCGACATTATTGGCTTGTTTCGTCTATCAGGCAGTTGCTGCTCACACAGGCCTGTCTGTGTGACTGACAGAGCTGTGATCTAATACAGTGGAGGAGCTCAACTTTGGGCCATCTTGTTGAAGAAGAAGTTGTTTTTATTTCCTCTTGGAGAGCTCTCCTTTTCTTTTCTTTTCGTTTGGTTTTCTGGTTTCATTGCTCCCTTTACTCCTTTGCACTCCAAGGAAAACCAAGCTTTTCCTCTCCTTTATCTCCGTTTTGAGTTCAAACGCCCCTGGTGTATCATATTTTTTTTCCAGCCATTTTCCATTTAGAGGGATTATCCGTGTATATAAGTTTGGAAATATCAATATCAATTTTCTCCCTCAAAGCATAGCAGGGTAATAGTAAAAGTCAAAACTCAAGCTTGTTTTGGCTCGGGGCCTTCATCAGGGTCACATGTTGACAAGCCAAGACACAATGATAGAGCAATAAAGCTGTTGGGGTTTTGACCTGTTAGAACATTTTTCACCGTCCTCTATGAAGTGGGTGAAGCCGTGCCAGATTCCTTCTCTGTAATAGCAGTCTTTAAGTTCACTCGAAATATAACTAAAGGTACGTAACAAAAGGATCAATGAACAACTGAGATCTGAAATATATGACAAAATGTGTAAGTCATATGAAGAATTTCAGTTATCTGACTGGGTGGGAACTTAAGGGTAGGGATGTGAAATTCATTGTTGGTTTTGAGACACATGCAGCTTAGTTTGACTTTTAATGGCCAAACCACTGAAATCAAAAATAAATTTAACCCCCCCCCCCCCCCATTGTTTTGCTTTTATGTTACCGTAAAGAAGTTTAGGTACAGCTTCAAAAAATTCACGTTTAACTTAAACCCTTTATAAAATTGACTCTGAACAACTTAAGTTGTCTCATGGCTCAGTCACACTGCATTAAAAATAGGAGAGCAACCTCCTTGTGACTAGAAAGACATTTGGTGGTCGTCCCAATTATTGTATTGCCATTTTATTGCTGTCCTCAAACTTGCTTCGAGGACAGCAACCGCCTGTGACTGGTTGCAGACCTGGTCCCTACCTTGGAAGCAACCATTTCAAAAGCAACAAGACCTCCTTGCAATTGCTGTAGTTGCTGGTTGATTGCCAGGGTCACCCATAGTTTCTCTGTTTCTGGTTTGTGTTGCAATTTTCACACTTTTGCTACTATTTGGAGAATACTTAGCGAGTGCAGACAAGTTGTCTTCCAAACTATGGACTACTGAAGACATTTGTCAGTGTAGTATTGTAGATCTCTTTGTGACTAATTTTTCCGTGTGATTACCAGTCAGCGAATACACATTTTTCCCCAGTGTCTGCTGGTCACGGGTGGGTTGCTGATCAGTCTGTAGGCCTGCGTGAATGAGGCATGAGAAAAGTAAGTTGTCTCCATTTTTAACCTTTTACCTCCTTACTTTGAAGTAGCATACCAGACAATATATATAGAAAGAAAGGTGTGGGAAACAGTTTTTTTCTTTAAGGGCGACTGTCAATAATCTCTGGTGAAACAAACAGTCCAGGATTTATGCCTTTCTTTGTCATTTTTTGCAAAGTCATCCAGTCGGCCAGCTTTGGGAGTCCGATTCAGGCTCCCAGGCCACATGCTTGAAATCCCAGCTTAATGCAGAGTTAAACAGTTTTATTTGAAAAGAACCTCCCTGCTGATGTGTGCCAAAGACACGGGACTGCAGCAAAACAATGCAGGGTCACCCCAGAGGAGAAAAAAGGTCCAACTGCTAAGGTAAATAACGATGACGTCATCCACCAGGGTGTTCATTCAAATCTTAGGTAACCGCACATCCTGATAGATTACATTGTAACAAGAACAGCATATTTATGTTGTTTACCATCATCTCGACAAAAGACTAAACATTTGTTGATTGGATACATTTTTCCAAAATCCTGTCAGTGAGGATTACACAGCGTTAAGCCTGTAAACACATTAATTTTTCACTAAGGCCAGATTCCCACGAACACGTTTCAAATTCTTTGAAGAACTTTGCCATTTGCAGTGTTTATTTTTTCCATTGTTATCTTAGTGTAATACATATAATCTCTGTCTGTCTGGGTGTTTGTTTGTTTCTTTGTCTGTGAACTCCTCCTAAACAATCGGGAGTTGAGCAACCAAACTTGACGCACAGGTACATCTCAGTCCTCTGAAGGTACTTATCTATATCAGATTTTATGACGTCATCTTGTTGCCTAGCAACCACCTAGCAAGCCTAAAATGACGAGTTTAACTTATATGCACTTATAAAAAGTTATTAAAACATCATATAAATTTTATTTAATGCCAGGGACAACAGAAGCCACCTTGCAATGGACCCGTTTTTAGTCTTTATACGTGTGACTTTATTATTTTTAGGATCAGAATCGTGAAAGAAAATTGTCAAAGGGTCTTTGCAGCAGTAAAAATGCTCCTAAGATCTTCCTCGAAAATAAATCTGTCACATCTTTTGTTTGGTGATAAATGCAGTCCTGGTTACTTCCCGGGTGCTTGGATGTAGAAGAGAGTGCAATTCCTCTTTGCCCTTAAGGGGTGAGGTTCCTCTGTGGACATGTGTGTGTGGTGTGTCAAATTCAAAATACATTACTGGCATCAGAAAGTCACTTGTGGTGGTTTGAATGTTGTAAAATACAACCAGAGTACATCCTCCTGTCCAAAATATTACTAGCTAATCGTAAACCATCAACAGTGTGTGAAATAAAGGCTAAAGTCTCCAAGAAATCCAGTGTATCCCTGTAAATTATATGCATGCATTTTTCAAGCTCTTCACGGTTCTCATCTTCCCCCCCTCTGTCTGTAGTTCTCGTGTTTGCTCGCCATGCTTTTTTTGTTTCCTAATCTTTTTTCCATATGTCCCACTGCCTCCCTTCACAGCGTCCATCCGTATGGCATCCTCTCTAACCACACCAGAAGCCATTTTGTGTCATTTCATGTCAGTTTTGTTTCATTTTCTCCCCATGTGTCCCCCTTTTCTCGGCTACAATCAAACCCTTTCACCCTTCCCTCAAATTCCCTCGGCCACCCCCGCGTTCTCTCCGCCTTTTTCCATCTGTCTATCTCCTTGTCTCCTCTTCCTCTTCTTCTTCGTCTTCTCCTCTCAGTCTCTTCCCTCTCCCTCCCTCTCTCTTCTGCTCACCTGCAGCACATAAAAATTCCTCTTTTCTTTCTCCAGAGGATAGTTCAGTCACTGTGGGATTTACTGCATTCCTCTATGCTTTTGCTCCCTCTTTGTCTCCATATCTGTCTCCCCTTGTTTCTCTCTGTTTTGGCAGCACTACACAGCAGTGGAGTCAGCCTATCTTGTCCTTTGTCTTTTTAACACATTTATATCCCTCTTTAAGTCCCTCTGTGCTTTCTTTCTCCATCCCTTCCTGTCTTTAACACATACTAATCCTATACCTGTTGATTCCACGACCACACCCTTTTTTTCTCCTCTGGAGCACCCACTCTACCTGCTACACCTGGCCTCTCCCTCCTGCTGGGTTTCTTCCATGACCTGGAACATCACGCCTCCACTTACTTAGCTGGAGGGTGCTGGGTTGGGCTGCAGGTTCTCACTGCTGTTTAGGGGTTGGTGGGGGTGGAAGATGGAGGGGGCGCTTCAGGGCCTGGGGCCTGGGAAGAGGTTGATTTATGAGTTAATCAATCGGTCGTCCGTGTGAGTGAGTAAAACCGCAGAGGTGTGTGAGCTCTTTCATGTTGCTGTCTGTGCTTGTTGACTCAGTCCCTTAGGAAAACAGCAGGAGCTGTCACTCCCCATGTTGTTCAGCTCCTCGACATGTTTTCAAAAGCAATTACGGAGAAATGGGGCTGGGTGCTCATCCACCTTGATGGTTGAATGCCTTGTCTGTGTGGATGTTGGTGTATGGTGTTAAGGTCTTACAGAAGCCTCACCTGACCGTGAAAAGCTCTGACATCACGTTTGTGCATCGGTGGGGAGAATTCTCTCCGAATCGTTATTTTATGGTGTGAATGTCATGTGCCAAAATAAACACAAAAACAGATCAGTGACAACAGCGGTTCTGCTTGTTCAGCTTTAGATGACTGATCTGACAAGAAGGCAGAGATCACAGAAAGTTGTGTTTATACTGTCTCATCAATTGTGAGCAGCTTACACAGCTGCCATTCAGCTCCATTGTTCAGATTCACAACTGCTCAGAGATTTTTTCAGACAGTGTACTAATTTAAACACATTTAAGCAGCTGATCCAGGACATTTGCTTATCTCTGAATCCACTTTTACTCTACTTTGGTTTGTGAAAGAAAACGACCTTTGACTTCGTCACTTGATAAATGATGAGAACTGGTTTAAAGGAGTGTAAAGGAGTGGTGGAAAGAGTCATCACTCCTTTACATCATCTTTCTGTCATACAAGCTGCGTGCATTTAGCTCATGGGAGCTTATATGCTGGGAGTTGCTGCCTTAAGGACCGATAATAGGAGTGACCTGAACACTCGACTCCTCTTGAATGGAAAACTAAAATCATATACAATTTAAAAATAATGCATTCTTGTTTTGCCTGGGTCGAAATCTTTCAACGAGTTGACTGCTCTGTGATGTAATATAGTGGTTTCTCAGTTAAAACAGTAACTCCAATGCTAGACTAGCCAGTTAGTGCCATTTTTATAATCCTTACAGCCAATTTCAAGCCAGTGCCCTTCTGCACTTGATGAACTTTAGGCTAATATATAACTATTTTTACTTTGTGGCAGTATGCTGGCATGGCAAAGCATGACCCATCGAAATCTTCCTCAACAGACTCCATATATTATTGCGGGGTCTTTACCTTACAATATAAAGCACCTTGAGGTGGCACCTTGTGATTTAGAGCTATAAAAAACAAAGTCCAATTGAATTTAATTGAATTTAATATAAAAAATGAATTCATCAAAATAACCATTAGGATGTGACTCTGGATGCATAGAAGTGAATGGGATCAGCTCACCTGATCTCAGGCCTTTGTGAACATTTTCCCCATTATATTATTTTCCCATTAGTTTAAATTTCATTCTTATTAAATACAGTGTTATATTTATGTTTTAACTTACCATGGTAATTGGCAAGTTGCTAACATATTTTCAGTCATAAATGTGACTTTTAACAATTACAAAAAATAAGAAAAATTAATTTATATTAAATTGACATTAAGTTACATAAAAAAAAAATGTCATTCTTTAAACTCAGGACTTATTAACTCAAACACACCCTTTCGCTTTTCAACAGGTTTGTTCAGCTCAAACTTGATCAGTCATTATAGTAATTATTAGGTGTAATTATACCAAAACAAGATGTGGAGAAGACAGAACAGAACATTTAGTGATATATCTGGTGGTAAAAATGGTAAAAGGTTTTTGTTTCTCCAGATTTTTTAGGGTCTCTCACGCAGTCTGATTTCTGCTCCCTTGACTGAGGTGTTGGTAGGTTGTTCTCTTCTTCTCTTCTCTTCTTCTTCCTAACAGATAATAACCTCTGTTTTCTCATTTATTTATTTTAATCTAAAGTTCAGGGAACTCCCGTGTAAAAAGAGGTCAGTTCGATATTTATTTATTGTTTTGATTTGATTTGATTTTAATGGTGTGTATTGAACTCAACCTTTCTGGATTTTAGTGTAGTTTTTCTTGAGGCTATATACTTTTAATGTACGGTACTTTGGTCAGTGCTGTTGTTATGATGTGCTATATAAATAAACTTGACCTTAATAATTGTTATTAATCAATAATAATTATTAACAGCATTGATCTGCATGTCTCCTTGCATGTCTTGGTAGAGAGCGTTACAGTAGTGGAGATAATGGCCAAAATCCTCCGCTTAAGGCTTCAAGTTGGGATTTTACAACTTAATGTTGGCTGTGTCCATCTTTTACATACAGTCTATGGATATAATGGTATCTAGTGATTCATGAAGGAAGACAAAATCCCTGCCTCTGTTAAAATGGAAGATGTGAAGATGGAAATGGAGTGCAGCAAGTAAACAATGACTTGAATCAGATCCTGAAACTGTTTGTTGATAATCTCATGGATTATCAATATTGACTGATACTGATTGAGTGAGTATAGTAATATCTAATGTAACTGACAATGCAGAAGAAACTGTATCCTACATCAAGGCCAGTGCTTCATTTTTGCTTCAAGAAAATCATCACAAGAGCACAAAGTAAGCTGTCCTGCTGTGTAAAAGTAACAAACCCATGCGCCTCCACGTCCAGCAAGTCCAGCAGAAAAGTGATGGTAAAGTCCCCATATTTCAGACGTTGTAACACCAAAGCAGAAAGTACTGTAGTTAAGCTGAGTTTATGTTTTAATGGTTACTGTTACTTTATACAGATTAAAAAATCATTAAGAAGAGCAGTTATACCAAAACAAGGTGTCAAGCAACATGATCTGAACACCTGGCCAATCAGAAACAGTGTTTAGATGTCCTCCTACCCACAGGATGTTGCTTTTTATCAGCAGATTTCAGCTTCAGAGAACCTTTGCATGTTTCCACGTAGTGTTGTGTATTTTCTTTGCTCACCCCCCCAACTCTCTCTGTGTTTTTCCTTCTGCTTGTCCGTCTTTCTGGGGGTTTACATTTAACGTATGTTTGTGTGCGTATGTGGTGAGAGAGTGATGAAAAGGGAAAACAAGCGAAAGCTACTTTAGAGAGAAAAGACTGGGGGAAAGCAGAAGGAGCCAGATGACAAACAGATGATAAAAGAGACGTTTGATGGCGTCTAATAAGTCCGATAACTGACATCCATCCTGCCAAAAAGCAGAGATGAACAAATGCAAAACAGAGGGTGCAGCAGCAGCAGCAGCAGCAGCGGCACGGACGGGTGGGGGAGGTAGACACATGCATCCAAACGCAAGGTATGACAAGGTATGCACCTTTGTTCCCAGAGCCAAGCTATCCTGAGGTGATTCCAGCAACCACAGCCAGGAACTTCCCTCTGTGCATTTGTTTTGCTCATTTTATGACAATCATATTCCTCCCCGTCCCTCGTAAAATCTCATTTATGATTAATGGCTACAGTTGGGAGTGTTTGAGCAAAAAGAGGTTTTTTTTTCTCTTTTCTTTCCCTCGAGGGTTTGGGTGAGAGTCAATGAGGCGTTTTACGTGTTGCTGTGTCGCGGTCTACGTTACATGTTTGACGTGTCACGGTTTGTTAGAGACTAAAACGCCTGTTTTGGACCGGCTGTCCACCCACGCAAAGAAGACTTACAGTGCTCTCGCTCTTTCTCTTACATCCCCCCCCCCCCCCCCCCCCCCCCCCACACACACACACACACACACACATACACATCTCTATCCTGTGACTTGAAAATGGGAGAATGGTGCTAAAGGTAAATAGAAGGCTTTTAAACTGTCTGCATGACACAAAAAGACAGGAGATTATGGAAGAACTACAGACTCCCTCACAGATACACACAATGTCGTGCACTTGTTTTTGTCACTCAAGGAGAGACATTACATTCATGCCCTGGAGACTTACCCCAACTTTAGTCCTAACAAGTCCATGCTACATCCCTGCCTTTAACCTTTAAAATTACTGTGTTTATACTGTGTTTTTAATGCAAAACAAGTCTCGTGAAACACACAAAAGACACCAAATTTAGCCTTCCTCATCCAGCTGAAACCCGATGTAGCACAAAAGATGTCTTTCTTTTCTCTAGATTTGACTGCAAGACCTTTTTTTCTGGAATAAATCAAAAGTCGCTCTTGCATCTGGTTCAGAAGCAGCACCTCAGCTTCTCGCTGGCTTGAGCCGGCAGCATCACGTCCCCTTAATCCAGGCTTCACTTTATTGGCTCTCTTCTGGCTTTTAAAAGAATCCAGGTTTAAATCAAAAGGTGATCAAACCCCATCAGGGCCCCTCGACTCTAGAACGACCAGTCTGAGGAGATAAGGCTCGCAGAATCAGTGATTTCCCTTAAATCACTCCTGTTTATACCTTCCTTTTATATGATGTCATACTTTGCATATTTTTTTTTTTTGACTGTCTTTTAAAATTGTTTTTCCAAGTGTTTTAATTGCTTTTATTTATGCTTATTTATTAAATCTTAAACTGACATTTTTAGGACTCTGCATCGCCAACAATTTTTAAGTCTCCCTGGTTCAAGTGGTTCTTGGTTCCCACTTTGCTACCTCATTTAACTCCTGCCTCACAGACACAACACATTTCCTCACACACCTGTTCGTGGCTTCCTCTTTTGCTTTCTTACATTCTCACTGACCCTGAACTTTTTTTTTCTCCCCCACCATGCACCATTTCTAAAGGCAGAACCGAATAGTGGTCCAGGCCTGGAGAGTACACAGGGCCTCTTACAAACCTCACCGTAACATGATGCTGTTTCTTCATTCCGTCACGCTGTCTGAGTTTTCTTTAATTGCTTTGTGGTGTTTCACCATTTGAGCATATAAAGACAAGAATGGACCAAAGCAAACTCAAGCTGGGCATGCTTGTGTCTGCCTGAAAGTGCGGACAAGGATGAGCGAGTAGGAAAAAGTTTAGGGAAAGAGCGGGAGTCCTGACCAGATGAATGAAAAGCGGAGGGGGGGGGGAGCTGATTCACATCCTCTTTTTGACGCCTTGTTTAAAATCTGAACTTTTCATCTCGAACCTGCAAAAACATCACTTTACCTATCCAGAGGAATGATTCCCACGATGTGTAGCAGGGCTGATCCCCAGTTTCTATTAATGCTGGCAGATTTGTATTTTTTTATGCTTCCAAAAAAAAGAATAATCTCACATCTGCCGTGCAACCCCGCCATGAAGCTATTTAGTGCTAGGAGCAAGAACATTCAAAGAAATCCAGAGCAAGTTGTTTTGAATAAGTTTGTGCTTTCATCTACAGTTTGCTTGGCAGATGGAACAAAGATCAGATGCACTGGTCAGTTTTGCCCACGGCTTTCTTAGTTCTGTGTGACAGTCAGAGTTAATTCCTCCTCAAAGACCTCAGTGGGAGCTAAAATAACGAGTGACTAGAATTAGATTTTGTTCAATGCGGCCCGGCTTGATTGACACGTTCTACAATCAAATCAAAGTGCTGACAGCTGGGACTGATTTCCACAAACTGTTGTGGTTTAGAGACACAGAGATGAACGGATGGCAAAGCAAAATCCAGAGAAACAGAGGAAAACGGAGAAATGTGGGTAAAGAATGGGGTTTTTTTGGGCAATATTTGTTTTCTATTAAACTGATGGTTGTCGTTTTTGACCAGTATGGGAGGCAGAAATGTGAGAAATTGAACTTACCACAGAGATGCTCAGATATAGTTTCACAGTCTACAAATACAGTCAGACAAGCTGGCAGGAAAGCCGTTTTATTAATGCAATGTTGACGTTCTAATTAGTTTAAGATGAATGTATTGCACTGAGGTTTCACTTAGGGCAGCTTTGTTAGCAGGCAGTTGCCTATTCGCATTAATTTAGACTAATGCATCTCGTCTCCATCCTCTTTTTTTTTAATATTTATTTTTGTTTTGCTCTTGGCTATCCACTAAGAGAAATAACATAAAAGCCATTACTCTGCTAAACATCCCCACAAGCAGTTTTTGAGAAACGTGGACATATGGACATACTTTATTTTTTCTGCTTGAAAGGTACAGAACACGACTATTAAGTGCAAACTCAGGCCAGAAACAGCTGTGCACTGCTGCTAACACCACATCAACTTTTTCCAAGATCTGCAAAGACAACATGCGAAGGTGAATGAGAGACAGAGCCTTCAGCTATCAGGCCCCTCTCCTCTGGAGCCTGCTTGCACTTAGGATTCAGGATATAGTTGGCCTCTCTACTTTTAAGATTAGACTTAAAAGTTTTCTTTCTGGTAAAGCTCAAGTCAAGGCTGGATCAGATGATGCTGAACCATCGCTTAGTTGTGCTGCTATTGGCTCTGACTCCTGCAGGACTCTTCGATTGGTGCTATAAATACAACTGAGTTTAAAGATAACTGGACCCAGAATGAGGTTAAAACTGAGTGTAATCCAATCACAGACCAGCAGCTTGGTTTTTAACAGGTGAGAAAAGGAGCAAGGAGAAGTCAGGCTTGTAGCGTTGTTGCCTTCTTTTCTACCCGTACCTGTTTCTACAGTAGAGTCGCTGAGGCCAAAACATTTTTCTGCGAAGTGCTCTTTGGGCTGGTTTCCAATTTTGCTGTCCTCTTTGTGTTTAAACTTAAACACTAAAAGAAAGATCTTGTGAGTGTCCTCATTAGGACTGGGATTTATGCCAGTGGGGTGTGAATGTGGCCTCTGGATTTTATTGTTAAACGGTAAATATGTGACAGTGCATCTCGGGGCATGTTCCAGAGTAACACACAGGTTATGTAATGAGTTGTGTTAGGTAGTGAATTACTTTTTAGAAGGAGTAAACGAGTAACACAATACATTACTAGTACTTGTTTTTTTAAACAACACCACCCAACGTCTAGTCACAATTAGTATTCTTTATGGGTTTTTTAAAGCTTTTATTTTGATAGTAGAGTTGAAAGGGAAGCTGGGAGAGGTCTCTGCACAAGCCTTATGGTACATGGGTTACCTGCTCAACCCAGTGAGCAGAAAATAATACTACAGCTGTTTTCATACACGCACTGCAGCAATGATCCTTTCTAAAAATTCCCCAATGGAGCTGCATGTGAAATCACAAATGTTCAACTCAGTCAGATGAGACAGCTCCCTAGTACAAAGCCAGTGTAATATTCAGTTGCACCCATGTAGGAATATGTAGGTAACAGCACTAAAGTTCACAGTAAGTGTCATGCTGTCTCTTGCATGTTCTTTCCAGGAGCTGCACCTCGCCTAAACCAAACAGAGTGATTCCAGCAGCATCCTGTGGCATGTAACATCCGAGAAACTTTGGACCCGAATCTTCCAACTCTGTGCAGAGTTCATGTGTCGAGTCAGAAAGGTAAAGTTACAGACCACAACAACGAATACGTGGAAAAGTCTGTAAATGCGAGCGAAATGAAGTTGGGTGATGATTGGGGTTTGCTTCGAGTGGCCCTATCGCATTACCCGCAGTCATCTGTCGAGAGCATCTTTAAGGGTTCGGTTGGGTTAAACCAGCCTAGGCTGTGCGAGGAGCCACTCGATGGCGTCTAAGGACAAACGTGTAGCTATTTGTATCACTAAACACGAAAGAAAGTCTGTCATCATAGCCTCTATCTGGCTGCATCGCAGTGCCTCCCTATCTCCCGTATTCTGCGTATTTCACGTGTCTCGACTTGGTGAAAGGTACGAAAGGTACGATAACAGCAAGCAAATTCAAACACTCTTTCCTTAAAGTCCTCTTTTGTGCTCAGAAACGTGATGACGTTATGTCGAAACATCGATATGTTTGTTTGTAAGAGGGGTCCCACCTGTGCTAACCCATTAAAGGTGGAGGTTTTTTTTGTATTTTTCAGCGTCCAAGCCAAAGGGCGTTCGATAGATGTCCTGTGCTGTTGAGGACGTGAAAAAGATTGAAAAAGACAGCCTGACGAGCCGTCCTTCTAAAGCACGCTGACTTCATTACTCTGATCAGACCCTTTCGGTTAAAGTAAGGGTGAAAGTTTAAAGTTGACTGGGTTGCTGCTAATTTGAAACCAGGTGGCAGTCTGTTTGAAACGTGAAGCTGCCGCGGTGCGCTCAAGGCTCCTTCAAAGTCACAACATTCCTACCAAGAACCTGAAGTTTTGGAGTGAATAAGTGAAGAAAGACAGGAATCCACGTATGGCCTGTTCAGACTGTAAATAGAGCAACGTGATGAGCGTGAAGAATAGCAAGAAGAGGGATTCGGGGTCAAACACAAAATCGGGGATTTCAAAACATCTACAGAGATTGTGTGTTTTCCTAACCTACGCAAAAACCCATCCTCGCATCTCCCTCTCTTAAGCTCTCGTTGAAGTTTCATTAAAGTATGCTTTTAAGTTAATGCATGATCTTATCGCGCATCTCCATTCAGCTCAGCTCCTCTCTCTGCCTCTCTCGCTCTATTTGTTATCACTTCTAATCTTCTTCTTCCTTCCACAGTCTCCCACTGCTTCTCTCAATCCACCCTCATCCCCCTCCCGCCTTAACACACACTCACCTTTTCACTTACCCTTCGTCGTGCTCTGTCTGATTTACTCCGCCTGCTTGAAGGCACTCATTATCTACTTGAAGTTATGGAGCTCCTTAAAAGGCAGAAATAGAAGAAGGGCGAGAGGAGCAGGTAATACTTGAGGCCTGAGCCACTAAGACCTCCGCCATTCCCTGCCCGTCCTTCAATCTAGCTTTTGTTTTGGCTTTCGTTCCCATCCCTCCATCGAGAGTTAGTGTTACACCAGTAGCCCTGTCTCTTTCTCTGCTCACCCTGTTCATGTTTTCTTTCCTTGGCTCATCCATCATGTGCTGTCGCCGGCGGTTGTAACGCTGTCGTGTAATTATCTTATATTTATGCGAATATGCTTGTCCTGAGCTACTGCCGCGTTGGTTTAATGCACACTCAGGGCTCCTTTCAGCCCAATGCGTCTAGTTTCAAGAGCTTCATGTCATAACTCAAGCCAGGAGTAGACGTTTGATTGGCCCACAGGCTCAACTGCACAGCGGGATCTCTTTGATTATTCGCCGACTTCAGGAGTAGCAAACCATTTTAAGACAGCAGGAGCCCTTGTGGAAAAAAAACTGAATGTGCTAATTACTTTTAGGCACCTACTTGCCTCACAGGGTACAAATGCACCATAAGCAATTTGAAGGATCCTTCTTATTACTGGTGTTTCAGTGCTGTGCAAACATGCAGTTTCGATTTGTGGAGCCACAGTGGGAGTCTAACCCCTAACCACAGAATGGCCACGCCATGCTCTGCCCATTGAACTTCAGAGCGGGAGCGTGCGGAGAAACAGCAGGGAGGGTAATTACTACCTACACACAATGCCCTCAAAGTCTTAATGCCCTCCCGAGGATAAATCAGTCAACTTTTGATCTGGACTCCATTTTCACATCTTCTTTCAATTCTAAACAAAGTCTTATTAGATATATAAAAAAATAACTCGTCTCATGTAGACCATGTATTTCTTGCCAACATGCTGGGTTCCTTGTTCCAACAAACAACCTCCAGGGTTTTCTTCATCTCTAATGGCAGATAATGCAAAACATTTAGAGTCCAATGAATGTTTTTTTTTTTTTTTTTTTCTGAAAGAAAATTCAAACTATAATGCTGCTATTCTGCACATTTTTGAGGAAACTGTTCTTAATCTGCAGGAACTGATTTGAGTATCTCTGAATGACATCTTATGGGCAGGATGAACTTCAGTGGTGGATAACAGACTGGAGCTTTGCATAGGTCTGCAAGCTCCACGACTCCAAAATATCTACCAAATCAAAAACCTTACCTGACATCCAGAAATTTTTAGAATGGTGCCTGGAAGTGCACATTTGAAATGCATCCTGGATCTTTTTCTTGGTAACAGCAACCTTTCAATATCATACTGGAGACTGTATGGTCGCTGAAAAGGTGCCACGCCCCTCAAGTCTCTTCAAGCAAAAGCTCTGTATGTTGACACTGTAACCCCAGGGATGAATTCATGTCTTAAAAACCTAATTTGCTCCTGGTCATGCTCCTGAAAGAGATCAAGCTCATGCCACTGGTGATTATCCTCAATGTGACGATCGGTCAGGCTGACACAGAAGCTGGTGTTCTCAAGTTCTGTGAAAGTCACAAATTCACCCAACGCTAATGTCAAAAGCAGCATCTCACAAGTTATCCAAATGTAGCACCTCACAGGATTTGGTTGAACCTTTAGCAGTTGAAGTTTCTGTCTATTTAAGTATTAAACACCAAACTGAGTTTCCACTTTCTCACTGGAAAACATGTAATCATGATTCTCATAATCTAGGGTTGGATGGCTCTTTTTCTAACACATATTCAAAATCAGCTATCAAATTATTATATATAGATAGTGTATATAACTCCTTTTAATTTAAGCGAATTGAGAATTCAATCTAGTATTTCATGTCGGTTTAACTACAGCTGTTGTGGCTTTGCTGTCTCTTTGAAACACAAAGGGATCTGCTCCAGCTGATTCCCTGCACGTGTGGCTGTGATACTATAAACCAGTATGCAGCTGCAGAAATTAAATGATTAGTGATTGATGCTATTTTCAAAAGTTACACAAAATTTAAAGTGCAATCCTTGGTAAAATATATGGGGATTTCTTAACCAAAAAAAATCACTTTAATTTCAGCTGGACTCATTAAATATATGTTCTTTGTATAGTTTTCATGTTATATGGACATTTGTGCTTCTATGCATGGTACATTACACTGCAAGTCTGTTGAAAAACACATGTCCTGGCTGTTCTTGGGGTTCATTCTTTTGACACTACTGTTACAGGACCAGAGGGCCGCACCCACTTAAGGAAGATATATGAAGCTCTGCAGAAATGGTGTGTTGAATAATGGGAACCTACTTTCCAAGTTGGATAAGAGTTATAGCATTATTCGACTTTAAGATTGAGAAGCAGTAGAAATGCCTCCAAGCTTGGCTCGAATCAAATAGATGTGTCAAAAAAGCACTCCTGCTTTGTTTTCTGTGTTACAGGAGAGCGCTGGATTACATTAAGACTAGAGCTCCTGCTCCAGATCTTGCCGGAGGTAAATAAGCCCACTGGAAACTGTTTTGCTTCAGCCAACAGCACTGTTTCCTAAATGATTGGCCAGTTGTTAAAGAGGTTAAATAGACTTCTCTTGTAAAAGTTTTTTATAGGCCTCTAATGCCTCCCTGTGGCGACCAGTAGACGTTACTATTATCAGTTCATGCCTTCTCAGGAGCTGTGAGTGTGTTTGACCACCTGTGTGTAGTTTTGAGCTGAGAAAAATGATGTGTTATGGTCTTGTGCTAATGGAATCACAGGATTAGATATGTTTTATGTTTCAAGTACCGTGCGACTCGCCCTCTCCCCTGCCAACCCACCAACCATCCTCTTGTTAATGAAAATTAGGACCACATTGAATTTGTGTGTGTGTGTGTGTGTGTGTGTGTGTGTGTGTGTGTGCATTCACTGATTACTGTCTGGACCTTATTTAACTAGAAACAGATTGAAGAATGATAATTAGGGCTAATAAGATGGAATTTCCCTGACTATGTCAAACGGCAGTTGTATCACAGAGCTGATTTTTTTTTTTTAGGGGCTTCAGGTCAGTTGGAACCACACACACTCGTATACACAAGAGTAATATGACACCTATAAATTTTCTGCTTATTTACAAAAAAATAAAGAATTGAAAAATGATTATAATCTTGAGGCAATGGTTCAACATTTCTCCTACATAAACCTATACGTTACACCTACAGGAGCTGCTGGGCCATGCTGTGAAGCACCTGGTGCACAGTTTTAGTGCTGATGTTAATGCGAGAGGAAGTTGCTGGAAGTTGACCAGCAGGTCTTTGGCCACTTTTACGCACAGGGCGAGAACAAAAAAAAATAATTTACATGGTCTGCCACTTTGTGGTTGAGTTGCTGTGGGTTATTACAATTTGCAATAATACCACTGTCAATGGAAAATTGTACTTAGTAGTCAGTATAAGCTTTTAATGATATAAGTTTGCATATGATAGAATACTGTATGTTGACCTTTTGATGGCTTAGACTGTTGTCCACTACAAGACTGTTTTATAAATTCTTTCTTACAGCGATAATAGCTGAACAAGCAGGAAGAGGAGAGCTGGATACTTTTGTCTGCGCTCTCTAACAAGAAGAGGGGCCGCGTCCTTCTTCCGAATCTCACAATACACACGTCTGTGTAACATGTTCTGATAAAAAGAGGAACGGAATGTTCCAGTAAGATAGCCACATACTGTTGTATAGTCATTTTTCTGAGAAGAGCGAAAATACGCCGCCCTGTTGTGTGGGCACCAGTGACTATAAATGCATGAATAAAGAAATACACTGTGTGACAGTCACTTGAGACTTCACCCATGTACATGTGATCCATTACGCTGTCTCATTGTGTTTCTGTTTATATTTGCAGTTTGCCATTTGGGATTTTCCCTTAACATTTCTTGGTCCTTCGAGCCGGATGGGACGGCCTATTTAAAGCAGCTCCCACAAGAGGCACCTCACCAGATCCCGTCAGTGCGAGAAGCCCACGTTGAAGTCTGTCGACAGCTCACGCACTAGGTGTGTGATAAAGTCCAAGGACGTGAATTCGGGTCTTGGCCAACGTTTTACAAGCGGTCCGCACCGTCGGGGGCTGATCGGGTGCATCTGAAGAAACCACCACTAAGGTAGGACGGAAAACTTTGAGACAGTGAAAGTTTGCGTACGAAACTTAGAGAATAGGCTCGCCCAAGAGGGGCTGGAAGCCTTAAGCTCGTCTAAAGGACTGGTAGCTAACGCTCGCCCAAGAGGGGCTGGAAGCATTAAGCTCGTCTTGAGGACTGGTAGCTAAAGATAACGCGCGTCTAAAAATTGTTTGTTCTATACTGTTTGTTTATGTTGGTGGAATAAGTTGATTTTTACAGCACAATAAGGAGGCTGAACTATTCCACTAATTTGTTTACTGTTGGTCGCTGAAGTACTGGTGAACTGAGAGGAAGGTCGTGCTTCATCACGTAAAGGTGACACCGCTTTCAAGAATAGCTTGAAAGTAGAAGGGCGTGTCAGCTACCTCTCTCTGTTCTCGTGCCAGTGAAAGCGCCGCAGGTGTGTGTGTATTACCAAGCGCTAAAAGAAGCATAAACTAATAATGGGTAATAAATCAACAAAACTCACTGCTGACGAGCAGTGGCTAGAGAAAAAATGTCCAGGCGCCGGACAAATTAGTGCATGTCGATGGAGAAATCCTAAGAAAACAAAATGCCCAACATGGGAGGGAAAATGTAGCCCCTCCGCATTAACAAAATTAAAAGAAACCTTGCAGGCAGAAATAAATACTGAGAAAGATCCAAAAAAGAAAATAAAACACTCCCAAGAACTGCAATATTTTAAAGCATGGAAAGGCAATAAAAGAAAGAGAAATGTAGGTTTTAAGGGAGAAAGAAGGGACAGGAATGATAGAGATAACTGTTGTTATAACTGCGGAAAAGAAGGGCATTATGCAAGAGACTGCAGGAATAGAAGTGACCAGAGTAAGTGACTAGAACGGGAAGGGGAGGGAGAAACTGAAATTTTCAATATAGAACAGTTACTCCTAGGATCTGAGTATAAACCCACAGTAACCATAGACACATTAATGACTGAATCTTCAATGCAAATACCACTCGATGTACTTAAAGATGAACAAAAAGCCGCACCAATTGCAGAACAAAAGAAATGGCTAAAAAAATGGTGCAACACTTGAGAATGATTTAATGTCTTGCAATGGCAAACCAATACTACCAAAGTCCCTACATAAAACAGCGGCCCTAGTGACACACGGCTCAACGCATGTGTCAACAGGAGGGATGGTAGATATACTCTCTAAACATTTTTATACTCAAAATTTTAGAACTTCAGCAAAAGAAAAGAAGCTATACAAAATGCACCACAGCCACAAACTAAGCACTCATATTCTTTCTAACTCTTAGTGAGCCTGAGTTATGACCTTGGCTCCCTGTTTTTCTGCTTCCACCAAGGGTGGGGGTGACGCTCCCGTGGCATGTGCTCTGTTCTCTTTACTATCAAAAAGAAAAACACAAAAAAAGGGGGGAGAGAAGGCTGACACAGGGCCTGGCCCGGTGTTTCTCCCCTCTCTGAATAACACAGCCAAAACAACATCATTTTCCCGTTCGTCTGTTTTTGTTTTGTTTTTGTTTTTTCTCTTTATGTTTAATTACAGGCTGCTTTGCCAGCCCGGAAAGCCGAGGCTGACCTGGACTCCTGCTCTCCCCTCTACCATCTCTGACCCTGACCCTGACCAAATGCTGCAGTAGCTGGACCCATAACAACAATCTGAAAATGTCAACAGTGCTGTAGGAAAAGGATCTCATGCAGCAGAGATGGAGAGCGTTAAATCCAAGGCCCGTTTCACTACACGGGGGAAATTTCCAGACAGCTTCAGCTGACAGAGCTGTGACGAGATGCCCATTAAGCCCGAATGAAAAGTAAGGCCGAGCAAAAGAATGCTGACCTTGATAACTCTGCATTTAACACTGTGCAGGACAGTGACGGACCAACACGGATGATCGGGCAGCAGAAGAAAGGGCGTGCCAGAGACAGGAGGAGCAACTGAGGTCAAAAGGCACCCCAGAATGGACAAAACACAGAAGAAGAAAGGACTGCCCCAATTGGGGCCAGGACCAGGACAGACTGAACTATGAGCAGCAGCAGCAATGGTCGCAACCGGACTGAAAAGGAGGAGGGCAGGACCCCAGGGCACGCTTCAGGCCGTGGTTTACCCAAAACACCAGAACAGGAAAGTGATAAACACACCAACATACACATCTACACACACACCAGACAATGTACACTCATCAAACATGACTGATGCCCTGAACGCCTTGAGACAGATCCAGCAGGCCCAAAATCAGGCCTATGTAAATAATACAAGTGACTGCTAAAAAGACTACTACTGCCTTTTCACTGTGCAATACTTTTTGTTAAAAACCAACGGTGCAATAGACTTCAATACTTGAAATACTTGCAATTCCTTTGTATTCTTATTCTTATTTATTCTATTTATCCTGCCATGTCTAAAACTCATGATTAACCGTATAATTGTTTCCACTGTTGCTGCATACATAGCCGTGACAAATGATGATGATGATGACCCCGACCTGTTGGAGCATGAAGACTTTGTGTGATTAATGATGGTGTAGAAACTGTACAACAAGATGTTACATACTGATATCTCACTTGAAAGTTATACTGACAACAGGAGGTTCCAGTAAGATAGCCACAGATAGCCACATACTGTTGTATAGTTATTTTTCTTTGTTTAGTAGCTTTCTGCCTTCACCTGAGGGTGTGCCCTAAGCATGTGACTTCAGGTCTCCATAATTGGAGTTTATTTAAAGATAAATAAGATGATTTCATTTATTGCTCGCAGATCATGCACTAAATGGTATTTTGCAGTATTAGCTGTCTTCACCACTTAAACAAAACATCACTCTTTGTTTTATTATTATTATTACTATTATTTTAAATTCTCCTTTCTCAAAAACATAAAATGAAATTGTAGTTGTTCTTTGCTGAGAAACACAAAACCTCCCTTTTTTCCTTTTTTTTTTTAAACACTTTATTTTGCAAAGTTCCATAGTGACTATTTTCACTTCTTCTTCTCCACGTCCTGCTCAGCAGCCTCTTTGGCTCTCTTGGCACGAATGCCAAATAGACGAGCATTGGCGCGAGCCATACGCAGGCTGGCGAAAGCCTTGAAGTTCTTCTCATCCTCAGAGATAACCCTGGCCTTCTCCTTCTTGTGGACAGCTGATTGTGGAATATCTGGTAGGGAAGAAATTTCACAAACTGACTTGTTGCAGCAGTGGTGTCCTGTTACAGTACTGCATTGAAATTCAGTGAGCTCTCTCTCTCTAGAACAACCTGTTCTTTCGTAAATGTTTGTGAGAGGCAGACTGCATGGTTATCTTTTGTCTATATTGTGTATGAGGCTACAGCACAGTTTAGCATAAAAACAGAGAAACAGCAAATATGGTTTTATTAAAGTTAAGATTCACAAACCTGGACTGCAGGAACAGGCTACCAGAACAGTCCAGCTCAACCATTCAAATTTTATCAGCTATAAAAACACACAATGTAAAGCCAGTGTAACATTTGGTCATACTTTTGTAAGTTTGCAACATTACTAACTGAACTGCTGACATTGTGACAGCCTTGCTCTGTGTTCACAAAATGTAGACTTTCCTGCAACCTTGCACTAGTGTAAATTAAATACGTTTGCTTTTTTTTAATGTAACTGAGTTTTTATCAAAGTATGTATGTATGTAACTTTTTAACCCTGGAGAACCCATGGGGTCAGATCCGACCCCATTGGTTTTCTAGGAAAACCATGGATTCTCCAGGGTTAAACAAATATATATTCACAATGTTATTTGGTAACATTTCTACAACTGGGGCCCTCTCTTAAGTTTTTAGGCTAGTATTACATAGTTTGAAAAGTTATAAAGTAATTCTACTTAATTGCCAGGCCGAATTTTGTGTGGAGAGCTTTTTTGAGTGACAGGTTGGTGGCGTCACATTGCTAAAGCTTGAGTTATTTGCTTGACTTCCTCTCAGCTCATTCAATAAACTAGACATCTTAGCCTCTTTTTGTGGTGGTGAACTTTTTCAATCTGGAAACTAATGTGGCTTTCTGTGGGGTTGACTGTTAACAGCCTGTCCAAGAAGTGAAATTCTAGCATTTTATTAGTTTGTTACTTTGAACTTATTAGCGGGTGTCTGCCTCTGTGTATTTATACTCCTCACTACATTTAATCATCGGTTATTACTTATCTCTGACTCTCTTCCACAGTGTGTTTATTTTTTTTCCCTGTTGCTTCCTCTCACCTAGCTACCAGTGATGGCAGATGGCTGCCCCTCTCTGAGCTTGATTCTGCCAGAGTTTCTTCCCGTTAAAAGGAAGTTATTCCTTCTCACTGTTGCCAAGTACTTGCTCAAAGGGGTCTTTTGATTGTTGGGGTTTTCGCTCTGTTATTGTAGCGTCTTTACATTACAATATAAAGTGCCTTGAGGCAACTGTTGTTGTTATTTGGTGCTAAATATTAAAAGAAGAATCCATGCTTAACATATGTAGATGCAGCATAGCATTAGATTGCACTCCACCCACACATGGAAATTTTGTTACTTACTTGCTTCACAAACATAGAGGTTGTTGGCTGTAAAGTTAAATTTCAAGGCATCAAAACGCAAGTCCACAAACTAATGGGTGAAGTCAAGATGGCTGCTTCCAATCTCCCATAAAGCTTTGGTTTTTACACTTTAGGTTCTGTGCAGGTTAAACATATAAGCCACAGGTGAGGTTAGGAAGAGCCATGCTAGTTTCTGCTTGTTTACTGACTGTGGAAGGTAGCTGGTGGTCAACACAGGACATCAACGCTGTCCTGAGAGCTGTTAGGTGTGAAACTCTAGCAGCAGCTATACAAAAACTGGACTTTATTCTACACTAAACTGGTTCTTCTTAAGGTAAATCTACCTGCCCACAAATTGTAAATTGTTTCTACACAAACTTTTTACTCTTCAACTTCGCAAGGTCTTTAGTGAGACCATTAGGGTGAGAGCATTAAACGTGTGATGACCTTTGGTCTTCACCAAGAGAGAAAAAATATCATCACACATATTTCACATTATATCACAATCAAAGATAATACATCAACATATCCTGCGGGATGATGTTGACGCCTATCAGTCTGGAAATGTTTCCAGAGTCATTCCAAAAACTATGGGGCTCCACTGAATATCAGCCAACTACAAGCGGGAAAAAGTCTGGGACAGCACTGAATCTGCCAAGAAGTGGTCCTGCCTAAACCTCTCCAAGAACTGAAGAATCAGAGGAAGTTAAAAGAATCCCTCTTTTCAGCATCCAGAGGTCTGCTGGCTTCTTTTGTCCTTGGCTTCAGTCAGTCATCATGAGTATCATGAGGCCAAAAAGAAGCTGAAGTAAAGTGAGATCTATGGCGGGATGCCAAGACAGAGACCACTGCTCACTAGCAAGAAAAATTCATTCTCTGTGGTTTGCCAAATATCACCTAGTATGTGATCCTCAGGACAGAAACCTTTTTTTTGGCATCATACATTCAATAGAATTTAGAACAAGTTGGACTTGGACTTGACCTTTGACCTGTTCCATATCACTAAAAAACAAGGAGGACATTCATCTCATATGTGCAACAATATGAAAAAGGCTTTTTTCACATTGCTTCCACATGAATTAAGATGCTAAGTTGCAGCCAGGTGCTAATGATCAAATGTGCTTAATTAATTGATCATCAGCATGCATTAATATTCACCCTATAAAAGCAGAAGTTAAGTACAGGTCTGAAGCATTCAGGTGTGTGTTAGCACCAAGGCCAAAGAGTACATTTAGTCAGTTGTTGAGATGGGAAGGGTTATAAGACCATTTCCAAACAATTTAAAGACCATCTTTGTATAGTAAGAAATAATCACAAGTGGAAAACATTCAAGACAGCTGCCAAGGAGTCCCACGAGTGGATGTCCCAACAAATTCACCCCAAGGTCAGACTGTGAGATCCTCAGAGAAACTGCAAAAAGCTACATTCAGATTTTACAGGCCTCGATTGGCATCTTAAATGTTAAAGTTCATGAGAGTACAAATAGAAAACACTGAAAAAGGATGGTTTCTTTGGAAGGACTGCCAGGCGAAATCCTCCTCTCTCTAAAGAGAACATGGCAGTGCACAGGTTTACAAAGCTGTATCTGAATAAACCACAAGACTTCTGGAACAACGTCCTTTGGACAAATGTGACCAAAGTAAGTAAGAACAAATTATGTTGGAACATAATGCACAGCTCCACATTCAGCAGATCAGCATATCAGCACAAACATTTCATGCCAACTGTCAAGCATGGCGGTGGAGGGGTGTTGAGTTCAGCTTGTTTCGCAGCCACAGGACTTGAGCCCCTTTCAGTCACTGAATCAGCTATGACCTCCTCTCTATTCCAAAGTACTCTCGAGTGAAATGTGAAGCCATCTGTCCAACAGTTAATGCATAGCCCAGACTGAGTCATGTAACAGGACAATGATCCCAAGCATAGCAGCAAATCTGCAATAGAATTCCAGAAAAGAAGTGCTGACTTTAGTCTGAATCAATTGCTGTGGTAGGACCTTAAGAGAGCTGTGCATAAATGAATGCCCATAAAAATCAAAGAACTGGAGCAATGCTGTAAAGAAGAGTGGGCCAAAATTCCTCCATAACGACGTGAGAGACTCATGAAATCATACAGAAAACAATTTAAGTTATTGCTGCAAAAGGTGGTTCTACAGGCTACTGAATCATGGGGTGCACTTAGTTTTTTACTGGACTTACGGAGTCCTGTGAGAACATGACTGTACATGAACAGTCAAACACAATATAAGTTGCATTGTTGTTGTTTCTGTTTTGTCAGTGGATCTGGATGCATCAGGATTTAATTAAGCTTCCCTGCACATAACGCCAATGTGAAAGCCTGCAAATGATCCTATTTAAGCCAAGAACTTTCGTAATAAATCTGGACGCACGATAAGCTCAGTTATTTTTGTTCCTTTTTATCAGGCCTGATGTTTTTCATTCTGACAGCTACAAAAGCAAAAGCGTTTGAAGTCGCATAGAAATGTACCACACCACTAACACAACAAGCCTTTTTAGAAAGCAGACAGTTTGGCATGTTGTAGCAGTATTTATGTCATACTGTAGTTAATTACAAGTTTCAAACTTGTAAAGAGCGGTTACATCAATCAATCTGTGACAGCATCTGTTGAGACTAACATGGAAGTGTTACCAATACAGAGATCTTACAACAAAATTTCATTTATATTAAATATAAAAAAGAGCAGAAATTCAATTCTCACCCTAACATTGGAATATTTCGCATTTCTACTGTACGTACAATTAATGCATTACACTTTTAGGCACTTTTTGGTCCTCATGCCAAACCACTGAGACACTGTCATGGATTAATGGATCTGAATGATTGTTAAGGAAATGTGTTTCGCCTGTGCTTTTCCCTCTGTGACATGCCAACACATTATCAGTGAAAAAGGAGGCTATAATATGCACTAAAAAATTGGAAGGAAGTGAAAACCACAAACTTCTCTGGGGCTGGATGGATTTAAGAGCAGGTCAAAGTGCCTGCGAAAAGCATCAGTTTATGTTTAGCTGCCAAGAGCTGTCGCATTCTTTGTTCTCCCCCTTTATGTTTGTTGTCAGTGTTTTTCACTGAAAACACGACTTGAAAGCAGGAAGAGCTGGAATTCCACTGCTGAAGTGCAGTAAGTGCTTTGTGGTTTTCCAGAATGTTTTATTGTGTGCCCCCTAAAGACTGCCCTGTGGTATTCATGTGAATATTCAGAGCAAATCATTTTTAAATAGTTACCACACGAAACATTAAGCTCTATACTGTGTCTTACAGAGGTTTGTAAACTGTTTTAAAACAGTCTCACTGATATGGGTGTGATGGAGTAACAACGACTAATTTGTTTTTTTAAATCCGGGCCACCACAGCACGAGTCCTCTCTGACTTAAATTGTCTTAGGGTTACAATGACCCATTTGGCAGTGGGCCAAAGAGATAATTTTGACCCCTAGGACGATCAAAATGATGTTATAGAAGTTATTTTTTTTATTTCTTTTGGAGTTAGTGAGTTTTTAAATCTCAGTGTTAGGACAAAATGAGAATTATTCTTTTTCAAAATTCTCCTATATGTTATTTATCCATAATATCCAGGGTTCTTATCTTGGCCTTACTATTGTGTAGATACTACAGATTGCATATAGGTTTATTCTTCCAAAAAAAATAGCCCAGGGCAGTGATTCCCAAAGTGTGGACTGCAGCCCTCTAATGGCCTCTGAAGGTACTGCAGTTGGGCAGAGATAAATTATTTACATAAAATACATTTAAACTTTTGTACAAGTTAATCCTGTAGGATAATACTGGGATTATAGGGTAAATTAATCCCAGGAATCAGTCTTTTCCAAAATCAGTTTTCTATTAAAACCTTCTTTTGGAATTCTGCAGGACTTTTTGACTCTGATTTCTATCAATTTATCTTAAAAATGCAATCAAATATTTACATTTTAAAAAGAAACTGAATTCATGAAACAAAACCGTTGAATTTAAAAAATTACTTAACATTACCCACTGTTATTCTTTCTGCTGGTTGGTAGTTTCCCTGTTCTAACACTGCAGTTTAATGATGGGTTGGATCTGCAAGAGCCCATCCCATTGGCTTCCAATCAGACTCATCCTCTACCTGCATTTAAGGACAAGCTCCAGCAGCCAGTCTCCGCTAGATTGCCGTGGATTGTAGATTGATAATCAGGCTCATTTATGGCTCTAGTACTAGTTATTATCTAGTACTACCGTACTATCTAGTACTACTGCCCTCAATCTCTTGCTGTCCACAGATTTCTGTTTGGCTGAAAAACATGCTTCTTGCAAAAACTTCTGACTTGTTTCCACCAAGCTGGTTCGTTTCTGGAAGATTCTGGACAAACACTCACCTCTCTAACTCACCTGCCTGTCCAACAGCACAAACTCCTCACAGAAGCCTGACCGGTCGGTCCTCCCGTCATGCTGCTCCCAAGTAAAAATACTCATCAGCACCTTATAACAACTGTTGACTCATAACTTTGTTTGGACTTTTTGTCTTCCATCTCCTGGAGTTGTCTGACCAGTTCTCCCGAGTCACCCCAGTTACAAGTTTCTCTTATCATTCTCAAACCTATACAAATAAAGCCTTTGTATTATAAGCTATCCAGTTTCTGAGTCTGCAGACTGGTGTTACCTTTGAATGCCATGACCGATCTCTAGACTCTTATATCGGGTTGTTAGTTGGTAAGATCTTAACTTGGGAATTAAGCTGTTGATGGAGAATCAAGTTACAAAAGTAAATCATCAGAAGATCAAAAAAACGGAAGGAAAACAAAAAGGAAATACTTTGTCTTCATTTCCTGCTTGTGTAATGATCAGAAATGTGAATGAAGGTCTGGGTGTGTTTTTAATATTCCAGACTGGGATGAGTTTGAGAATGACTGGTCTAGGGTTTAAGGGGTTAATGTGACAACTACTTTCTGATTTAATGGGGCTTTTGGGTATATTCCAAAGTTGTCAACGTTACCATCTTGCAGAAATATTGCCATCTGAAATGAAAAGAGGAATTCACTACCAGCTCTGTTTCTTCACTTAAAGTTACATGTTGTTTGAGAAAGGCAGGGCAGAAAGTTAAAACTGGAATCTATTTCTCCACATATGATTTCTCAAAACTCTCAATGACAGCTTAAAAACAAATTTATGCTAATTACAAGAACGGCCAGTGGATAGGTGTAAAGGTCAACATGCAATAAGAAAGACACCTAAAGCTGAAATGCATTTATGATGTGTAGAATTCAAAGCTTTAGCTGTTTTGACATAAACGACCTGTGTGAGCTGCTCAGAAACTCTTAGTTTTCTGTTTGGGTTTCAGATGTAAATGTACATCTGGTCTGTGACATCACTGACACACATCTTTCTGCTCTGTTTTGGATATAGCTCGCTGTGAGACCTTAAGCAAAGCAGCTTCTTTTCTCACGGCCTCAGCCTAAAAATCCTGACAACAGCAGGAATTTTATTTTTTGTTATATAAAAAGCATGAGATCCTGGCTAAGGCAAGAGAAACAATGTTTTGGTAACAATGAGTAAATTGTTTGCAGCATGATTAGGTAATGAATTGTGGTTAGCAGTTCGGATCCCTCTTTTGTTTTACAGACTGACTTTATTCCTGTTAGAGCTGACGCTAACTGCCTGACCCATTTAAGAAATGCGTCTCTTAAACTGACAAGTCTGTCTTACTAAATGCTTTCTCCTACAGCACTAAGCCTAAGCTGCATTGAAACAGCTTCATCTTATTGCAGTCTTTTAAATTTCATGTGTTAGTACACAAAGTTAGAACTGTGCATAGTCTACATTTCATTATTGCATACGGACATCAGACATGCATCTTGTACATATATTCCAGCCAATGTGTTTAACACTGAGATTAACTTAACTTCCTGAGATCCAAGCTCTTGTTTGTGTTGAGCAGAACAATGATAACGTGCAGAAAAGCCAAATGTAATATCCCCATATAAATATGGTAGTAGGTTAGGTATTAAAGGTGAGAATGTCAGTGTGGATCAATAGTCTACAGGTGGATTTTCTTCCAAAAATAAGGAGTGACAGTCAAGAACAAAAACATACAATGCTGAATCAGACTACAGGAACGCTGGGCCAGAAAGCTAAATACAATGTTGCTGCAAACTACACTACTCAAAAAATTAAAGGAACACAATATGTAAAGTTAGGTATAAAGTTAGGAAGCATAAGCCATTGTGGATCAGTTTCAGTTGCTTTGGTGCAAATCAAAGCGAGAACAGGTGCACCAGAGAGGAAACAACACGACAACCCCGAGACGGCTTAACGAATGGTTTAGCAGGTGGTGGCCACAGATCACTGCTCTCTTCTCATCCCTCCATGCTGATATTTCTCTAGCTTGGATTTTTTATTAGCATCTTTGTCACTGCTCATAGAAAGAGACAAGGGGCACATTCCTGAAGAGACAATGCATGCTATCCTGGGAGGATCTCTTCCCAGACCCAGATCAGAACATCAGAGGATACTCTGTAGTGCAGCTGGCAGCAGTGGATGCACAGCTATATAGCATCCCAAAGGTTCTCAAATGAATTCAGGTCTTGAGAATGTGAGGGTCAGTCAGTGATATCAATGCCTTTGTCATCCAGGAAATGCCTGCATACTCTGTCCATATGAGGGCAGACATTGTCCTGCACCAAGAGGACCCTAGGGCCCAGTGTAACAACATAACATACACCAAAGAGTCTGAGGTTTTTATCAGCAGTCCTGTAGATCTCTGCAACTCTCCAAGGATATACTTTCCCGAATAATTACTGGTATACTACCAAATTGGCCATGCTTGATGATGTTGCAGGCAGGCATCTTTATCATCCTGGTATGTCTAGACCAAGGGTCAACAACCTTCAACATGAAGACAACCATTTTAGCTCCTACTGCTGAACAATGGGAAAAATTGTGCAGCACATGCGGGTGACAGAGGGGTGTTGGGGGACAGACTGGCAGATGAGGGATGTAATGTGGAGAGGATAAATGAATACATATAGTGTATGTATTAAATGGTTCCGACACTTTGGTCAGAAATATGCACGTGAGTAGCCTGCTGGAGGTCAGTTTGTAGAGCTCTAGGAGTCTTCCTGATGTTCCTCCAGCACAAAGAAGCAGATATCAGTCCTGCTTCCACGTTCATACCCTTCTCTGGCTCTTTTCAACTCTGCTTGCGTAACAGCACATCTTACTCCACACTCTTTAGACTGTACTGGGAAATACACCAAAGCTTTTTGTGACGGCACATGTGCACTCCTGGAGGAGCTGATCTACCAATGCAGCCTGAATGGTACTGTCTCATGCTACCAGCATGACAAGCACACTAGCAAGAAGAAAAAGTAGATAAAAATCAGTCAGGGGGGATGATGGGATAACAATGATCCGTGGCCACCACCTGCAGAACCATTTGCTTTGTGGAGATTGACTTGTTTTCTCTCCTGTTCACCTGTTGTCACTTTAAGTTTCCCCAAAGCAGCGAAACTGATCCACTGGGGTTTACGCTTCCTAACTGAACAGATTGATATCCCTGAAATTTAAGTGTGTCATACTGTGATGATCAAGTGTTTCATTTTTTGAACGTGAGGCAGTATTATTTAAACTTTGGCTCACTGGGACCTCCATACACGACTCAATCTTTGACAAACTAAAAGCAGGTTTTAGATTCTTTGATGCAACACATTCAAGCTGTCAGCGTTTCTTCCTATTGTATAATTCCTTAGTTTTAACATGGATATTTATTCACTGAATCTGTGAAATCTGTAGAGTTATTCACTCTATTTAGAGGTCAGATAACGTAATTTAACTCAGACTCTGTACTGTTTGTTCAGGTTCTTTCACTGAAACATCTGCTGGGAAGGATCAAAATGTGCTTTCCTCCTCTGAGTAAGTAAACTACCAGTAATCTGCAGTAAAGAAGTTTCTTTGATGATCCACTGTAATTGGCTGTTGTGAGAGTGGACTGTCACTTTTTAATAGGAGCTACAGAACCTAATCGGCCCTTTTTAAAGCCTGAGATCACGCTGACTTGTGGCTGCACAGCAACGTTTCATTAGTCTATTTAGCCGCTGACTGTTTCCTTATGTTGATCCTTAATGTGTCACCCATTCGGTAATGCAATACATGCGCCACTTAACGTTCTGCTTTGGTTAAGGTGACACAGCGAGCAAAGAGTGCCCTCCAGTCGCTGAGACATGAGGAAAAAGGCAAAAATTTTTGATCCAGTCTGAATCAGGATACTTTATCAGTCATAGGGGAAGCTGCATCTGGACAGGTGCTCAGTGCGAATATTAAATGTAGAAAAATATAAACTAAAACATATTGCAATAAATACTGCAATAATATTATGTTTTGTTTTGGGGTTTTTTTTTCTAAATATGCTGAGGTCTTCCTTTTTTTCCTCTTGCCTGGCAGCTCCGTCCCTCCGATGTGCTCATTTCTAAACTTGTCCATCCGGGTCAGTCCCAATGAAAATCCTATTATCTTCAGCTCACTCTCCTGTCTTTTTTCAGTGCTGCTGTCTCTAAACCAAACATCAAAGCAGGTCTCACTACCATCTTGTAAAACAATCTGTAACTCGGACAACAACCTTCTTTCTGCCACCTTCATCAGGGAGGCAGGCCCCACACCCACAGCGATGCTGACCTTCCACATTAGTTTGTTGAGCATGTTGGTGATTGCTATAAAAATAAAGGTGTGTTTGGATTGATGTAGTCCTCGAGCTACTTCAACTTGCTTTTTTCTTTTCTCTCTATTTAAAAATGACATCGTTTGCCACGACTGTGGGACGTCCAGCAGGTGGAGTCCTCTATCAGATTTCTCCAGACTGCAACGTGGTAAAATTTGCATCATCAAAAACTTTACAGAGTTATTATAGTTTTATGTTTTCTAATTATGTAAGTTTTTGTCTTAGTTTCAGAAAGTTTCCATAGTGGGTTCCCTTGTTTTACTTTAGTGTATTCAAAATATTTAGATTTAGTTTTTAATTTGCTTCAGTGTCGATTTGTTCAATCCAGTACTGCACACTGCAGCAGTCCTTAATATGTCACTGTATACAACCTTTGTATCCATAAATTATTAAAAAGGAGGACATCTGTGACACTTCCGAGGGTAGGGAAGTCATCAAACTGGATCCAAGATGGTTTCATGATTTGAAATCTTCACTTTTCCTTTCTTCTTTACTGTTGTGTTTCAGTAAATAATTGTGCACTGATGCCTTTTTCTGTGTTTAGCTGCCGGCCATTGTTGTGCAGCCGCATGTTTCTAACAGCCCGCCCCCCCCAGAAAACTGCACATTTTCTGCGTTGTTTCCACTTTATGTCTAATCCCTCAGCAACATATAGTCTTCCCTGCTGTGAAGTACAGTCCGACCTCTCTTTTATCTTGTTCACACAGGCGCTGGACTTTGCAGGTGGGGTTAAAGGTGACATTTCCAGGTGTCCACAGCTGGAGAGAGCTCACTCAAATTCCAATGGGATTATTTTATTAAGAAACTGGGGGGGCAGAGTTCTTAGATTTACACCTGCAGTTGGAACAAATGGTTTGCAATTGGTTGTAAGGCTGTGACTAATCAGACTACACTTGCTCTATATCTGAAATTGAAAACTGGACAGTTCCCTGTGAAGCCCTGCAGGGTGCGGATTTGCTTCTGCGACGCGAGCCCTGTCAGACTCATGACTAAGCAGAACTAATGCTTTTGTGCTGGAGCCAGAATTAATAGGGAATTACCAGATTTTGGCTCACTGCAAGAAATTAATAATGCTTGGTTTTCTATGTACAGGGGGGTTGATCTGATCTGTGTGTTCAAAATGACTTTTTTCTATGCAAGCAACTCCTCTTTGAAGAATATTAGTTTCACGTTATATTTATTGCCAGTGGCTTTAATCATTTATAAGGAATTATTGTGGGGTCTTTACCTTCCAAAATAAAGCCCCTTGAGACAACTGCTGTTGTGATATGGTGCTATATAAATTAGCTCCCTGTCTTGGCCTCAACTATAGTAGCCATGGCATAACGTGCCAAATACAGCTGTGTGTGGCTGTGTACTTCCTCTACCGTTAAGTTAGCGCACTTCTGATTGGCCGACCCCCCTCAAACTTCCTCATTTGCAGTATGTTTGGGATCATTGCTGACAAATGACTGATACCAATCAGATGCTTTTCAGATGGTATAGCACGGTGGATCAAAGCTGACAGTACTTTTTTGTTTTTGACAAAACCCAAACCATGACAGAGCCTCCACCAAGCTTCACAGATGGATGTACAGTAGACACTCACTGTTGTACCTCTTTGCTGAACTCCTCGATACATACTGATGACATTTTGAACCAAAAATGTCAAATTTGAATTCATCACTCTGTTAAAAGTGATTATCAGTCCAGTTCTTGGAGCCTTTTTTCCTGTTTCAGTTCCTTAAGAATAGCTTCTTGACATCCACCCTTACACTGAGATCATTTCTGATGAGACTTCAGCAAACAGTAAATGAATCAACTAAAGGGCCAGATGACTCTCTCAGGTCCTGTTTCAGGTCTTTGCTGGATTTTTTTCCTATTTCTTGAGGACATAACTTTCAAATACTGCATTTTTATATTGATTCAATACCAAGTAAATACTGTATTGCCAGTATTGCAGATACCTTTACCAGTATTGACATGTTTAACCTATAAAGGCAGCTTATGCAGGTGAGAGCAGTGTGTAATCATTTTTGTGATGAATCATCATCAGTTTGAAAACTAAATCCCTGTGATTTTTACTTTTACAGTAATTAGTTAACACAATAAAAGACACCTTTTAGCAATTCATGTATTTTGAAACTGAGCTTCTTGGAGACCTGGAATTTAAATGTCCCCGTCTCTAAAGCACTCTGGGTCAAGTTCTATTGTTTAAATATGACGCCGACTATAAATAAAACAAAGTGACAGTGAACAAAAAAAGATTCAAATATGTTTCATAGTGCATGTTTGAGGTATATCTTTTCCACATCCAAAAAATATCCTAAGCTTTCAGATTTGTTGGTGCCATTTTTCTTCCTGTCAGACTTTATTTTTTATTTTTGTCTTTTTTGTCTTGATTTAACTAAAGAAATGAGATTTGGTAACAAAGTGCTTAAAGTGTTCAGTGGGCTAATAAACCAGTGAAAAATAAACGAAAAAGCAGCCAATGTCCAAAGAAAACCTTTGAAAGACATTCAGAAAAATTACAAGAAGGTCTGGCTTCTTGGAAGCAAATGGAAAAGAAATAAAGAAGTAAGAAGAAGAAGACTTATGAAGAGTAAGTCTTCTCACTTATGTGAGAGAAAAAAAGAAAAAGTAAAAAATCCATTGGAGGAACTAGATACAACCAATATGACAAGCTCTGTGTTAGCTTTAAGCTTTATAACAGTTAATTGCATGTTCATTTCATTTCTTCTGAATTTTCTTCTCATCTTTGTGCACATGAGGCAGATTTATAAAAATATGGTTGCGTCTGCAATCAGTATCAGCTTCTGGGTCATCTCTATTAAAATCTCACATTCAAAAGTGTTGTTTAGGGTTTTCTACCACTGATAGCACCGTGAAACAGCTTTTGTGAATACGTGCCTTGTATTTTGGTTACAGTAATGATCCAGATATGATGTATCCGGGGAAATCTTTGCAATGTATATACAAGACTGCATGAGGATGACCTACATGTCACAGTTGTGACATCTCCACATTATGTGCTGAAGTCTTTCAGAAGAATGCATTGCAAAATTAATTTTCTTTTGTTTGATCTTTTATGGTTGTTGTCATATTAAATGTATTTTCAGCTTGGTATGAAACATTAACCAGGTATGTGCTGGATCTGTTATTCTATGTGATCCCGTTTTGCAGTGACATTCCTTTAAGGGCTCTTTAAAGCTTCCATGCGCCATGCTGGAGGACATTTGCACTGAACGAGAGAGCAGCATGAATGTGTGTGTCTAGTGTCTTTAGTAGTGACTTTTCTCCTCCCCTCAACAGGCGGTAAACTAGAGAGGGAGTTACAGGGGAGGGAGTTAGAAGTCAAATTGAAGGGGGAAGTGTGTCATGAAACCGGAGAGACGGAGAAAAAACGTGGACTTAAAGGCAAGGAAAATCAGTCTTCAACCAGGAAGAAAGGGAGAAGTTCAGAGGGAGGGGGAAAAGTTTTATTTAGGGGGCTCGGGCTCAACTTTTCTATTAGGACAAAAATTAGTTAAAGTTGAGCTTAAATTCTTTTGTTATTCAATAAGGAACTCAAACCTTTATTTCAAGCCTCTGTGAGAAGACACAACTGAAGTAAGTAGATGATGTTCACTTACATTCCCACGATGTTGTTGCTGTTATATGTATTTAAAAAAAAAAAAAAAAAAGGGTAAGCGGCGGCTTGAAACAGCAGGAGGAACAATCGACCTCTGATACACGTGGCATGAGATGGACAGCGCCAGCTTTCACGATACACACCAAACGCTTCGTATTAAACCCACAATATGTATGTGTGTCCACGTGTGTATGTGTGTCCGTGCTCTGGTGAGGGGAGAAATGGCGCAAAGTGCGGACGCTCACAAAGGGAGGGTAAAAATGTGAGAATCGGCGCGAGCGGCAGATGCTGAGAAAGTTTCGGAAGTGACGATTAAATGTGTACAACGCGCTCAGTGAAACTTGAGCCTTCATTTCATGGAGCATCGGAGTCCTGACTGTTATGAATCATTTATAATATTTACCAAAGAAAACCCTGGAAAGCCGTAAATGCACACAAATGTCTTAAATTAGGTCTCCAAAAGTTGAATCTGTTATCTGGACGTGACTTCTTCAGTCTCTGAAGAAGTCACTTGGATGAGTGACGAAACGTTTCTCCCACAAAACGCTACGTCCAGATGAACAGATTCAACTTTTGGAGATTTACTTTCCTGGATGATTGAGAATGCATCAAGACGTCTTAAATTAGGCTTTTGTTTTATTATACCCCAATTACAGCCTAACAAGGGCGGATCTAGAGGGGTGGCATGTGGGGGAATGTGCTGGCATATACCCCTAATGCCACCCTGGTTTTGCATATGGCAGTGTTGCTTATTAAAATAAGATTGCATTAATACTTTGAGCCTAGCTACAATTAATACTGATATAATTCTAAAACTGAATATATTGCATAGTGTTACCCCTCCCCCACCATTAACAAATGGTTCAGCCCATAGGCAGACCTGCTTTTTTCTTGTTTTCAGTAGCAACCGATGCTTATGATTGTGCCAGAGACTGTATTGCCTTGTGCCACATGTTATACAGTACATCAAATCAAAAGTCACACGTTTTATGTAACTGAAATGTTTAATTATGTGGGCTAAAGAAAATAATTAAGCTGTAGACTATATTTATATGAAACGTGTATACTTACTGCATTTGAATCATTTTAACCATATGTAACACCTGGGAGAAACTTTACATTGGGTAGTTGTCTGATGAATTTGCTGAGCATTGTGCATTTAATGTATCCATACATGCCTGTACTGAGTTACTAAGTTGGTTTATGTCAATCATCGAAAACTTGCTGGGATGACATGATAAAAAATCTTGTTTGCATCTTGAAAAACCAAAAGTTGGTTGGTTATATTGATGAGGAATCAAATAAAACAAACTAAAACGACAACCCTTTAAATTAAAGAATATAAGAAAAATGGGGAAAACAATGGCTGAAGCAAATGTATGTTTAATACGTGTGGATTTTAAATGCAGCATGTCCCCAAGTCACTGGGTGTAGCCTCTAACACCCAGTCTAAAGCATCAGATAGAGCAGAGCTGCCCATTACTCTCAAAACTAGGGCGCTGGCGTTCATAATCAGTGGATGTTTTGGGTGATTAATGGTCACAAAACCCTTGAAAACCAGATTAAAAATAATCTTGGTCTTTAAACAATATATTTGTTTCCCTTTATCCAGCCAGTATACCTATATTTTATGTATTTATTGCCCATTTTCCTTCATTTATTTCTTAATTGTGTCATGCTTTGATGGGATCTGGAGGCCAGGGGAGACCTCCAGATTTTGACATTTGGAGCAGCACATGAACGCGTCTCCTCTTCTGCCCTGCCTGGTAAGCGGAGGCTGACTGAGGTCATACCCATGGAGAGACAGCTGCTCGCCGGCCGGGCAACTTTTGGACTCCTCGGGGAACAGAGAGGCCCAGGGCTTTGTGGTTTATTTTATTTGGAAACATTTTTCCTGCGGTTCTTTTAGTCCCGCAGAGTTTGATAAACACGCCTGGTCAAGGTCATCCATATCCCCAGCAGGGAAAAAAAGAGCATGGCTGGAAGTAAGCAGCAACAGGGAGACTTGAAAGTAAGCATGATGGGGATAATTGAGCCTATATGTTCACTCAGTTGTTGATTCAGACTGAAGGCCCTGTTCAATAATTCACAACCCATTAAAACCCCACCCGCTTATACAGGCTTCCAGTGGCAAGAGGAGTGGAGTAAGTCCTGGAGTTATTGCATCATTCAGCTGCTACTGCTCCGGTATTTTAGGAAACGCCCTCCTTTTATAGAATTTATCCCAAAGCAGGCTTCACCTGCTCTAACTTTACAAGCACACACTTCAGTGTTGTGACAGGGACTCACAACAAAAACAAGCCCGGCTTTCATGTTTTAAGTTGTTGCCACATGCCTGTCATGTGTTGACCTTCCTGCACGGTAACACAAGAGCACTCCTGTTTCCTGTATTGACAGCGTGCAGTTTACTGCAGTAGTAACAGGCACCCGGAAATGAGCGGGAAAAGGTGATGAGGAATGTGTGATAAGTGAGTAGAGCTCGCCGAATGGATGCGTGCCCTGCATCATTTTGTGTGAAAGCGAAGCAGATGACACCACAGCGTGTTTTTACAGTAACAGACATGTGTTCATGATGCCAAGAAGCCATGAACTCCCGGTTTCATTTACAGCTTTGCCTCCTGAGCAATGTGTGTGCATGATATGTAATATTTCACCATGTGTGTGTTGATGCTCCTGATTCAACCACTGCTGTAAATCAAATACATGTGACTGTAGCTTGTATACTTAGGCCTTTAATGGTCTGTGTATTACTTTAACATTTTAGTTTGCATATGTGGAAACTCTAACTACTTTTTTAAATTTTTTAAGTTAATGACTTTTATGGACTTTAAGTGGTTTGGCTGTATAACTGTGTTTTTTGTTTGTTTTTTTAGAGTTAAATTTTGGTGGTGCATAGTGTACTGGTGTGTATATATGTGCTTGACAAGCAAAAGGCAAAAGGTTGCTGGCTCAATTCTAGCCAGAGAGACAAATCCCTTTTGTGTCATGAAGGGCAGAGGCTGTAAAGATTAGCCAAATCAATCATGTTTGACTTGGCAGAGTTACATTTGCTACCTGCTGTGGTGACCTGGTCTGACAAGGAAGCAGCTGAAAGTCATAAGCGCAATAATGAACACTTGTATGTTCCACTCTTTGCACTCATTTGACATTTGAAGTTAATGATATAAGCTAAAAGATTTTTTTAAAAAGTGCACATTGAGGTTAACTAAAGGACAGATTTCCTCAGCGAGATACTAACTAGGTTAGGCTGTCCTTACTTCACATAAGCTTTGGCTGAAATTAACACGATTTAGATTTACACTAGATAAAAAAAGTAATGTGTGCATATCGACATAGACACCCTAACAGGATCATCAAAATAGAAGTTCAGTTGTTGTCTGTAGCAACAGCTAAGCGATAAATTTTTATCTCTATAAGTTATCTCTTATATACAAGAAAGGGGAGGACGCATGGGATAACTGTAATGGTTGTTGTTTTGTTTTTTTCCTCCAGGCAAAAAATAAGATACAAAGCTTCTATGACACATCATGCAGGATCTAAAGGGGAAATGAACTCCTTCCTTCATTTTTGCCCTGTGATTGATAGCTGCAGTCCGTTTTTGTAAGCAGACGGATCTCTGACACATTTTAAAAACTCAAATATTTAAAAACTCAGATATGAACTTCTTAGGCCTTTGTATCATTGGATCTAATATGGTTCTCTCTGTTTTATCCACCCAGTACGCCAATCAGTTTGAAAATGGTAATGGATTGACAAAAAATTCCTAACTTAAAGATGATAAGAATGGTTGTAACTCAAGTGTTTATAGAAGCTTGAAAAGTTAGCCTCTTTACTGTTTGTGCGCTCAGACTTAATTAATGGGTTAATGTGTGGATTGTACATTTACACGACGGCGTGAATAAGCACCGTCTTGCGCCTCATTGTTGAGTTAGTGTGTGTGAAGGGGTTTTTGTCGTGGGGTGTCAGTTACAACGAAATCCCCCTTTTCAAACACTCTTTTCAGCACAAAGGCGGTCCAGCGGGCAGTGGATAATCGCATTACACACATGCCTCGTGAACGCACACGCAGGCTCGTGAGCACAAGCGGAGACAAATCTGTCCCTCTCTGGTTCTCCAGTATGACACATGATTAAAGGATGCCACCATTAAGAAGCACTGAAATTGATTTCCTATTTGAGGCCTTGACTGTAGGCCCCGTCTCTCGCTTTTCCCCTCCACCCCCTTTAGTGGTTTGGCTGCCAAATGGAAGAGCTGGTCATATTTGGATCGTTGCTTCTTGTTTAGATGTTTTCCATAGATGTGTTATCAGGTTCGTCATGACTGTGTTGGGCACTCATGTTGCAGATCATTGTGACCGGTGACCTGTACTCTGTGTATCTGTGTGTGCTTTTCAGGTGGCCATGACTAAGATGACTTTATTTAGTCAGTCACATCACAGCTGCTGTGTTTTTGCCCCTGTGTGTTTATGTAAAAGCAGCCTGATTATCCTGTGACTTAAAACCAAAGCCAAGCTGTAGTTCCATTTGCTTTCCATACTCATTTAATCCCACTCCGCGCTGCTTTTACGGCGGTACTTTAAGGTGCCACCCCAATTTCCATAAGAAAAACACACCAATTCAGCACTCTGCAGTGTTTCTGGGAGTCAAACTCAAGTGCTTTGTTCACAGCACAGTAGGTGAACATCTGAAGCTGTCTGGCCTAGGATTTACAAAACAATGACTCTCCACATGGACACTCATTAGATGTACTCATCAGGTTTCATATGTCAATATGAATGAGAAATTAAGTTCACAGGAAGTAAATCCGGACTGGAATAATTTCACAAACCCAAAGTTATGGAAAGTGGTGTGAGTCACTCAGACTTAAGGTTACAGTTTGTGCCTTTTTTTTTTTTTTTCCCCCTGAAACGACAAACCGGTTTAGCAAAAATCCTAACATTCATGTATAATCGCTAAAGAATTTTTAGGAAATAAAAGTTTCCTACTCTTTATGACAGTATGGTTTTTAATTATAGGATTGATGGCTCAACGGGAATACGGAAGACTAATCAACAATGAAAGTTATTGTTACTCGTGTCTGTAGTGTCGGGTAGGGTTTTGTTTTGGTGTGGAGACCTAAATTTGCTAAAATGTCAGTGGTATTGACCCATGTCCTGGTCCTTAATAAATACGGGAACATTGGGAAAACATTACTGAGTGTTTCTGAGCTAAAACTAAATAAGGGCTTCAACTAATTAAGTTGTTATTTCAAACTAAGACCCTGGGTAATCAAACCTTTGGAGAAGGTGGTTTAGAATCAGTAATGACTCACATCAGTGTGTAATATTATTTAATAAAATCTGTTCAGCTTATTTACTTATTTAGTGAGTCTGGAAGTTTTTCAGAGGTGTTTAACAAACGGGAAACCCTTCGCATTTACATTGGATGCATCAAGTGTCTTTTTTACTTGTTAGAAAACATAAAAAATAACCTCCATGTTTGCCTAAAGTCATTTCAATTTATCCTTCCCCTCCTTCTTTGTTGCTCCTCAATCACAGAGCAGCAGCGATGGCGCCCACTCTCGTCCAGGCCTACAGGAGGCGCTGGTGGATGGCGGTGACAGCGGTGATTGAAAACCTGCTGTGTTCGGCTGTGCTGCTGGGATGGGGCTCCTTGCTCATCATGTTAAAGAGGGAAGGTTTCTACTCTCACCTGTGCTCAGGTAAGATCATAATCTCTGAACCTTCACATGGAGATAGCACATCTATTAGACATTTGCATAGACTGTAAATAGAAGATAGACATACCCAAAATGCCAGCAGCCAAATTATGTGTTAGCAAGCTTGCTACAGTTTTTTGTTTCGGGACGCTTCTAACTTTAAGCCCTGATTAAATCCTAACAATTCACCCCTTCAACAGTTCCTATGAAGGCATAGAGATAATGCTCAAGTACATTTTAACATGGGAGTCTATGAGGACTGACTCATTTTAGGAACGTCCCTTGAGTGGCCATTTGAGGAACTGCAGGTTTTAAAGCCTCGTCACTTGGAATTACTTTTTGGGAAACACATATGTGTTCAAATGTGTCACGGCCATTGCAACCTATAAAACATTGTCTTTTTTTTGTGTTATAATTTGGTATTATGGTTTGGAAATTGCAGAAAAGTCACCTTTAAGACAAGTTTAGAAAATGGGGAAAATAATGGTTAGTTTTGGAGTCAAGTCAAAGCCCACAAAAAACCTGAAAGACTCAAATAGTTCTTGAGCGATCTCTCATCAAGCCTACACACTTGTTCCCACAGAAAATGACACAGGGCACATGGATTCGGGTAACTCCTCTGGCCAGAAGGTTGAGGAGTGGGTCAGCTGTGTGGACCAGGAAGAGATGCTGAATCTGGGCTTCACCATCGGTTCCTTCTTGCTCAGTGCCACCACCCTCCCGCTTGGTATCCTGATGGATAAGTTTGGACCACGTCCCATTCGACTGGTTGGAAGGTAATATTGTAACATTTGAGAATATATTCGTATGTGTGGCTCATAAATGATCCTTGTATGTTTGGCTTAATCATAAAAAAAATCTTAAGAGGAAGGAAAACTTCATGTTCAATCAATTCATTTACTGGTAATGATGTTCTAGTACAAACAAAGTAGATGGATCACATTCCCACAGCAGGAGCGAGAAGTTGATCCAGTTTCTGTAAATCACTGCGTGTAGGCAGAGTCCTCGTTTGTATGTGTACACCTTTTCTCAGTACACGTGTAGTTAGTCTACAACCGTTCATGTAATTACAGGATTTGTTCTGTAAGGTAGAGCTTGGACTGTCTTCAGAGCCAGACACTTAGAGATACAGTAGAGGAAATAATCATTTGATGATCTGCTGAATTTTTAAGTTTGAGAAGAACAGTCTCATGTTTTTATGGTAGTTTCAATTTAATGGAGAGACATAAGATTAAAAAAAACCCCACATTACATAAAAGTTATACTTGCATGAAATTAACTTTTGATCCTCAAGTAAAACATGACTTGGGACTTGGTCATCGCCTAAGGACCCATCTGTGATCCACCTTCAGTCTTCTGGCTGTGGGAAAGGAGATTCTCATCCATAATTTTAGGGTACATTGTCTCATCCTTTGGCCTCTCAGTCCTGTGAAGGTGTCCTCCACCCTTAGCAGAAAAACAACCCCCAAGCATGTTTCCACTTCTATGCTTGTCTGTGGGGTTTTGTGGGTCATATTCAGCATTTTTCTTGCTCCAAACACGACAGATTGAGTTGGTGCCAGAGGGCTCAATTTTTGGTTTTAGCTGACAACCGCACTCTTTCTCCAAAGCCTTCTCAGAATCATTTAGATGTTCACTGGAAAATGCAAGTTAGAGGTTGGATTGTCTTCAAAACAAGAGGTTAAAAACTCATGTTATATACACAAACACACATGGTTTCTTCCTTTCTCAGCCACAGTTTGACTTTACTTGACTTTTAAAAGTCAAGTGTAACACTTACCTGATTTGAACGTATCTGATTCAAAAAGCATTCAGGCTGTTCATGAACCAGACTAGCTGATTTAGACTTCTTGGTCTGAGTCTTTGTAGACACTTAAACATAACCTCCATAAGTGGCTGACACCGTTGTCAGTTTTATGTGTCAGCCTCGATGGAAACTGATAAAATGCTGAGTTCCTGTCGCAACTTCAAAGGGGATTTGTGTCTCTAGCTGGAACGAATCAACATTCTCTCCAAGTTTCCGAATCTTTCCATTTTGCCAAGTGAATGCTAACCACTCGATGTAAAAAATCTGCCAAATCAAACAAGCTACCTGCTGTGGCGACCCGTTGTGAATAAGATGGCAGCAGAAAGTAGCTTTTTATTACTGCCGACGATGTCACCAGCAGCTAGCTGTCTCGAGGTTTCATTATTTTTCTCTCTTTGTTGCAGCTCGTGTTTTGGTCTGTCCTGTATTATGATGGCCACCTCTGCCTACAAGACCGACGGTGAGTAAAATCAGACAAGTGCTAGATATTGATGAGATAATGAATGCAAAATGACACACGGGCTTTACAGAAGTCTGTATACCTGGATGTTTTTTTTAATCACTGTTAACAAAAAAACCCCACTGATTTTTATCACTGACTTTTATCACAGATCATTAAAGTACCTTTCTATCTATTTGCATGACAAATGAGTTATAAAAAAAAATTGTTCCTGCCTGTCACTGAAAGCCGTCTCGCTCATAATAATGCATAATTTTAAGCCTTATTAAAATTTAGGTTAATTTTAGGGTTATATAAAAGTGTCTGTCATGCTGGCTGGAACCATTTTTTTGTACCAGCTTGTTTATTTAAGCTGCTGTCTGTGTTGCTCAATATTACACTTAAACCACAGAGAAAGTGAAGGAGTTGCAGGTGCATCAATGTGTAAAATTAGCAGGTTTCAAGTTGAAAGCCACTAGCTTTAGTGAATGCCTGTGGTAATTTGCTTGTTTTTGAAAGCGGTCTCCTGAAATGTTAACTTAAACTGACTTCTTGTAAAATGAAGTCCTCCAGTTTATCAAAGTGAGTTTTAATGTTTCTCTCGCTTTCTCTGCAGTCTTCTCAGCGCTCATCTTTCTGGCTCTTTCTCTGAATGGCTTCGGAGGCATCTGCCTGACCTTCACCTCCATCACGGTAAGATGCACGGCTAACGGGCGATGGGATAAGACATGCAGTCTGGCTGATTAATTGAGGGGAATATGCAGTGTAATATATATACTGCACAGGCAACTCGATATATAACCTATCCAGAGCCCTCATCAGTTGTTTCAACGGCCAGTTCCAGTGCAGTTGGTTTCATGTTCACATCTCATTTACTGGTATCGTTGTGTCTTTTGTGATGTTGTTAGAACAAGACAATCACTCCTCTCAGTTCTGATTTATTTTTGGGCGGCAAAGGTCTTATTCCATGTGGTCAACTTTACAAAACCCCTAAATTAGAAGAAGGGAGCATTTGCATGTACACTATGTCTTGTATCTGTGTGTACCTGACCGTACAGGTACACACAGACCATTCGTATGTATTTCTTGAAAAGTTTATAGTAGTATGACTGGTAATCATGTGCATATTATTGTATTCAAGTTGAACAAATGGCTCCAAAGAAAAATCTTTGCTTTAAATGATACATATCAGTGTAAATATGAATTTGAAAACATACAAACGAGAGGCTTGGACACTTTAAAAGTCCCCCCCCCCCCCCCCCCCCACCTCTCTCTCTCATCAGCATCATATTAAGTACAATCAGTAACGTTAAATGCTATTAGTCATCTGGTAGTCAGTCAGTAACACTATGTCCTATAATATAATTTAACACCATCTATTTACATAACTCTTTCTAAGAAAGTAGGGAGGGTAGCAGGGTTTTATTATTTTTTTATTCTTCCTGGAACAAATGAGCAGAAACGTTTTGGTAGCATGGTTGGTCTCTCAGCTGACGAAATGGCATGTGTTTTTCTGACTGGGTGGGGGTAAGGGGTGGTGGTGGTACGGTGCGTGATGTTTGTTTTAAATCCACATCAGGCATGCGTATGTGCGTGTGATCTATCAGCTGGTATCAACATTATCAAGTGTGTTTTTTATTATTGTCCTGGCAAGTATTTAGGTTGGTGCTTAGTCCTGGTACAGTGTTTCCGTCAGAGTGCACATGACTTCTACCACATGTAAAGTCTCCCACTTGTGTTTCCACCAATAGCAGCACAAGCGTGACTACACACCCTCCCTACTGCTCGGCCCCTTTACCTCTAATCAAAAATACTCAAGGACACATTTTTCCTCCCGTCCTGAGCTCTTCCTCGCGACCTTCTTCCTGCTCTCTTCAGCTTCTCCGCTCAGCAGTCAGCAGAATAATCACTACACAACCTTTTAAACTCTGCATGACTGTGCACACATGCGGATGTGCAAATGTGCGCGCACGGGGAGATGAACATGAAACAGCTGTTTAAATGCTGAAGTTAAAGACTGACTGTGGACAGATGACCTTATCCTGGGACCTTTCTCCTCTTTAAGCTTGCAAACTGCTTACGTGGGTGTTTTTACAGGAAAAAAAAGCGTTCTGTTATGAAACTGGATGTCACTGGGTATGAAAGATGGTTTAGGGTGATATAAACCAGACAAACAGCGCAGATGGGTTTTTTTTGTTTTTTTGTTTTTTTTAAAGTGTAACTTGCAGTGACCTGTTGGCTGTGACTCACTAGGTAGACTTCACTGTAGAAACAAGAACAAAATCTCAGCATTGAATTTTGATGAAATGCTTTAGAAGTAGTGCAGCAGCACATCAACAGTGGTTTGTTCATTCAGGTTCTTACAGATGCTGACTCATCATTTTTTTACACAACAGTGAAAGATGTTTAATTAGCACCCCCCACCCCCCCTCGCCACCCCCAAGTAGAGGTGTACAAAAACAACACCACGTTTAAAAGCAACACTAAAAACAGAGTATGTGGAATGTAATTCAAACTGTGTATATGTTTACATAAAAGCAAAAATGCAAAATTAAGAATGTAGCTACCTTTCATACTCGTGTGGCCAACATTACATTAAGGAAACACACATAACCGTGCAGGAACGTGGAGCTCCTTTCATTGTTGGCGTATGCCGACAGACTCAGAGTGTTCTTTTAAGCCTATCAGACAAACATGGTTAATAACGCGCGCACGCACACACACACACACACACACACACGAGTAATGTTCAGCTGCCCCCTGTTGTTTGTCCCTGACTGACCTCCGTGTCCCTCGTTCCTTCCCTCTGTCGACACTTCTAATCAGGGTGAGGTTTACCAACACCGAGTGACCTCAATGCTGCTGTTGTTGCGTTTCTAAAGAGTGAATGATGACTGAGTGCAAGGGCAGACACACACAGATGTAAATTCACAAATGCCATCATAATTTAAACCATGTGGTCGAGAGTTAAACAAGACCATCTCAGTCGTTTTGCGGTATTGTCCTCAGAAAGAAGGCTCTTATAGTCTCTATGAGTCAATTACTGGGGGGAAACTCCCAATACAAAGCCCATCATTGGATTTTTATACAATACATAAATATAGCAATTTATTTAGACAGAGATTATAACTTTGGATTCTTTAAACTGTGAATATCAGACTCCCTTGGTGGGCTGGTCTTAATTGGGGTGGAAATTCTATGGATGGATTTTCTATAGAAATGTCTTTAGGAACCAGTGAAAAAATAGGAACTTTTAATAGAATACTAGGAATACAAAAAAACCCCCTCAGTTTCTCTCTCTTTTTTTTTTTTTGTCACTGTCCTCGCTGATGTCTTTGTCAGTAAGAAGACTGTAAAACTGACAGAAGCACTGATGAAAGTCCACATTTTATCCTCATTCTTTACAGTTTTCACATTTTCCACTTTTTTTTCCACATTTAACAATTTTAACTCCATAACCTTGATCAGGGTAATTAACTCTGCCTCACTTTCACATGTACTCTTGGTCCCCCTGTGATGTCCGTACATGTTCAGTGCTATTTTGTAATAATACATTCATGTTGCCAACAATAACACAAGATTGGCAGAAAATTGTAAAATCGTTTGAAGAGATGCTGTCAATTACAACAACAGGTTAAAAGATTGTGGGTTTTATTTTAAGGAGGAGTGACAGAATTGAGTTTGGTTGAATGTGAAATAAAAACAACTGAACACTGGGACATTTTCCATCATTTATATAAATGATGGAAGACATTTGAGGTGCAGTATCTTGCACAAGGACACTTCAGCATGCAGATGGGATCAGCTGAGATCCTGTGTGGGTGATGTAAAAGAACAACAACAGGCGCCAAAAGCTGCAAACGTGACGCCCTGTAGTTTTCAGTTTTCTGATTTCTTTCCTTCATTAAATATTTAGTTTGACTCATTACTGTGCTCAATATGCAAACACACTTTTTATTTTTTTGGTTTTACCAACTAATTAAAGTGGCAACAAGGTGATTCATACACACCTTCTTCTTTTCCAGTGAGTCACATTGTTAGGAATGCATGAGATCCTTTGAACGCCCTAATGTCTCTATGTACAGAATGACTGGTTTTCTGCTCCCAGTATCATGTAATTTTTAAAGGAATGAAACCTGGCCTGCAACTGACTATGCAAATACTTTACCACTGGCATGCGATTAGACAATGCAGCTACTTCTGTTAAAGCATGTTCCATGTAATGACTGTGATAGTTGTCAGTCTGCTTCTGACCTATTTTAAATTGACTCAGTGAATAGAAGCAACTTCAGGGAATTGTGGGGAAAAAGGTCATTATCGTACATACCCTAATATTAAAAAGTCCCTAGTCTTTATACAAGTCCACTACAGCAGGCTTTTGACGGCTTTGCTAACACTCTGAGGTTGACAGTTTGACCAAACTGCGAACACTGAGAGAGGGAGCAAAAAGAAGTCTGTGCTAATCGGCTCCAATTTAGGGTTTCCTGCGGGGATCTCCACAGAGGGAGGCTCTGCAAATGTAGTGTTGGGAGATGAAACACAAAAAGTTTTACTCCTGGTACCTGTCTTTTTTTTTTTGTAAGAGACAAAAGACAAAACAAACATTCAGCACCTGGAACACAAAAATGAGAAAATACACAGATACATAAGCCAACAATCTTATAGTGTGTGTGTGTGTGTGTGTGTGTGTGTGTGTATGAATGAGTGAGTGAGTGTGAGAATGCCTGTGTCTTTGTCACAGATGTCCTTGCTGATTTTATACTCCCATCTGTCTGTCTTCCTCTCCTTTTTTACCCTTTCCCACTTTCCTTTCTTGCATCCGTCTTTCAAAATTTCACTGCTCATTAATCTGCTATTTGGCCCATTCTTCCAGTGATTAAAGTCTTAATTAAACTCAGTGCCAAAGCCTTACAACACCCAAGTGAGTGAGCACGGCAGGAGTAGAGCCTGAACTCATTAGCTGTGGCAAGTGAATGGCTAAATCCTTTTTTTTTTTTTTTTGTATGTGTGTGATTTTGACCCTGTGTGTGCGTCCATACAGTCATGCATTTGTGTCCACATCCCCCTAGCAGCATTCGCATGCATAAGTGTTGCAAGGCACTGTAGAAAATATTTATTTAAAAGGCTCTGACAGAACACAGAGGTAGCGGATAGACATTTGCACTTTCCATATTTGGTAACCTGACATCTTACAACATGAGATGCAAGCTCGGAGGGCCCCGTTTCCCACATTCCATAAACTTCCACAGCACTGCAGACCTTATGTGCATAGACGAGCTGTGAAGTATTTCAGTTCTCAGAAGTGCTGAATGAGGACGGGTGTTCTCGCGTTTTTTGTTGTTGTTGTTGTTGTTGTTGTTGTTGTTTTTTTCTCATCTCACTCAGATAGGCAGACTCTCTCCTCGAACATCCTCAGGAAAGCTCTTCTTTCCTGTTTACCTGCCAGCATCTCGGTGTCAGCAACTGAAGTGACCTCATGCTTCCTCGATAAAGCGCAGGCACCACAGCTTGCACATCGTAATCGTTATGTAATCTCAGGACAGCAGACAAAATTCACAGATGGACAAAAAAGCACACCTCTCACCCACACCTTCCACCTTACATCTTGTTTGGCACAAAGACCAAAAATATTTGTAGGAATTTCGATATTTGGTATAAATCTCCTGGAAACCCTTTTCTATGCAGCTCTGAATCCCAGTGTGTCTGAGTGATGGGAAAATTAAGGACTGCAGAATGTGCTATAAGGAAATTTATAGTAATTAGAAGGGATCTGTAATCTGTTAAAGGTACTATAATTAATATTTTTTAACCAACATTTGCTCAAATAACTATGTATAATGTAAGATTATGAACAGATTTTCTTAGCTCTACAGAGGTTTATACTCTTCTTACAAATTATTTTAGGTTTTCCCAACCCACAACTTTACTGCTTTGGTTCTCACCGCTATCTCGGTGCAGCTGTTTCCAATGAAAAGCCTTGTGTACACTTAATGATGCACTAGCAAATACAAAGCGAAGTTAGAGATACGCTAGCAAACATCGCTTGATATTTCACTAAGGATTTGGTGGAGAGGGTAGGGAAAGTAGAGTGAATATTGGATTTAAACTTAAGAGCTTGTAACACATGACTCCAAATAAAATGCTGATGTTGCACCATGTTGACTGGTTGTGCAAACTGAAGCAATTTGCGTCCAAGTCAGCCGTATCAACTTTCTAAGCAGCCTAAGCTGGTGTTGTTTTCAGCTCATTCTTAATTAATAGAGGTTTAAATAACTTACAGAGATAATGATTTTTCGCATTAAAATTTTTCTATATTTCTACACGTCATCTCCCAATAAGAATGTTAGGAGGTCGATGTTGTGCTCCTATATGTTTAATAAATGCTCTCTGCCTCGATAACGTCACTGTAAGGGTGTGGAAACTGTCTGGGAGACAACAGTGGCACTGACGGTGTAGGGAGATTAGGTGACGCTTGCAGGAGTTTTGGAAAACTGTGGTCATTGAGAGAGAGAGAGAGAGAGAGAGAGAATAGCAAGCTTGTCATCCAGCACAATTAAAATCCTACACATGTGATTTTTATAATCACGATTAACCCATTTAAAACTCTAATTAAAAGGACACTTACTGTGCTACAAGCACAATAGGTCACTGTTGCGTTTGCTAAGCTCCTTGTCACTGTAAATAGGTTGACCTAATATATGGTGTCCTAGTGCCTAATGCCCACCACCTTGACCAACCCTTTCAACTCATGCTTGGTCAGAGGAACCTAGTCAAGTATGAAATAGTTTGAATTTTGTTGTTTTAATTGCAAGGATAACGATGTTTCTAAGTATAGCATAATCCATTAATGAGCCATGGGGCCATGTCTTCATTTCTTCTTTGTTTTGACATGGAAACTAATATTTTTAATGAGTCTGCTCGGCAGGAAGAGAGAAGTGTTACTGGGTGCAAACGCTGCAGGGTAGAGCAGTGAACCGCTGCTGTTAGGAGCAACCTCATCAGTGTTCAGTAGTTCGTCCTGCTAACACAAAGCAGACCACTGCCCTCTGCTGGCAAAATAGCATAGTGAACCTTCACTAAAATAAATGATGAACTCCGGGTAGTCCATGGACCACTGTGAATGTTTTTATATGTGACCATGTCTGTTTTGTCTACATTTCCCTGTGCCTGCAGCTCCCCAACATGTTTGGTGCCCTGAGCTCCACCATAATGTCTCTGATGATCGGCTCCTACGCTTCCTCTGCGGTCACCTTCCCTGGAGTCAAGGTAAATTAAGGATATGTTAACAAATACACCGTTAAAGTTACACACTTAGATGAATTTCTCACATAAACTGGGTGGAGTTGTAACTGTGAGTCTACTTCAGAGTGCCTTTGAAATGTTAAAAATGTTATGGATGGAGTTATAAGGCATAAACATCGAAGGTACACCACTGTAAATAAATGCATAAATGTGTCTGGTAAAAACTTTACAAGGTGATAATGTCGGTGTTGTGTTTACAGCTTGTTCTGTTTCCGCCATGTGGTTTAAAAAAAAAAAAAACAGTGAGCGAGCACACCAAGTGAAACATGAGTGTAAAAACATAACAACATCCCCTTTTTTTTTCCTCCCAGGCCATCTACGACGCAGGCGTGTCGTTCACGGTGATCATGTGGACGTGGGCGGGTCTTGCCGCATTTGTCTTCATAAATTGTTTTGTTAACTGGCCCAAAGAAGGTTTTCCAACACCTGAAGAGGTGGACTACAGGTCTGTTTGTTTTTGTTTTTTAATATTCATACAGTAACTGTTGATGACAACCGTAACTCCGTAATTGAAACCCTCCTGTTTATTGATAACAGTAAGATCCTCCATGTTCAAGAGCCGCCTTCATCTGAGCAGAAGGTTGTTGGTGAGAGACTGAGCCACCAAAACGGAGACGTCCGACACTCCACAGAGAAGCTTGCTAATGGACATGAGGTTGCACCCAGTAGGTCAACAAATCTGTCCTCTTTTCCTTCTGCAGTTTATAGTGAATCACTATACAAGTACCAATCTATATTGAGGTAAATAGATTGGATGTAGAGCAGGTCATCTACTAATTAAAAAGTTGGTGGTTCAATGCTGAATATTCTGAATGTTGGGTAGAAAAAGCACTTGGGTATAGAAAACAGTGCTTGTCCGAATGTGATTGAGGCAATTTAAATTTTTAAAGTGCTTTGAGTGCTTGAGTAGAAAAGTGCTATATAAGAACCCCTTTACCATTTAACACAGTTGTGCCACTTTGGAGGAGAATATAGTACATTATAGTTTTGTGGGTAAAACTATATTTTTCCAACTGTAAAATTTTAAGGTTTGTCTTATGGGGTCTTGCTTTTTGACCCCAAAAGATACAGAGTCCCCACACATGTGTGACTGTACGGATATAGGTCCCCCAAAATGAGTAATGCAAGTGTATCCACACACACAGCCACAATGCTCGCAGTCATACACCTTTTGTACTGTGGCCACAATAAAAGTCTGTCCTATTAATCATCTTGCAGCCCCTCGGATAATAAAATTGTAGACAAAATAGAAAAGTACCTCACGTCTTGCACATCTCTGGCTGAGAACCACTGATTTATTTGTGTGATATAACTGACAGACTGGATCTCCCACAAGGTTTACGGTAAAAGTTAGAAATCTGAACCAGTTCTCCTGAATTTCCATCACAATCATTACAGGAAAATAAAAACACTCGTCTTCTCACAGATGCGGTTCCTTTCCGTCGGTCTGTGTTTTCTCCCATCTTCCTCTGGAGTCTGGTTACCATGGGGATGTCCCAGTTGAGAATCATCTTTTATATGGGGGCAATGAACAAGATGCTGGAGTTCCTGATCACCCATGGAGAAGAGCACTGTGAGTGTCCAACCCTTAAACACAGTCAGTATTTACAATACTGTTAAAAACCTTTGAGCAGTACTGACAGAAATGCTCTTTATTATATGTATCTTCCAGCGTCTGGCAAGCTAGCCAAGGAGGCAGAAGAAAAAGGTGAGCACTGTAGTAATAAGGCTTTAAACTGAAACTTGTTATCTTTGTTATTTTGTCTCCTCTTAATTTAATGTTTTGTCTTTCAGTGGGTTTCTACTCGTCCACCTTTGGCGTGCTACAGCTGTTGTGTCTGGTCACATGTCCTCTGATTGGCTACATCATGGACTGGAAGATGAGGGAGTGTGAAGAGGATCAGACAGTCCCCCCAGGCACACAACAGAGGTATGTGCAGAGAAACTTGACAGATTTGGGAATAAACATTCATTTATTTTTTGCCTTTATTGGGTAATTTGACAGTAAAGACATGAATGTAGGACGATGGAGAAGGACTGACTAGACTGACGAGGCCATTTATATATGAGAAGCACACACTGTGTATGTTGTGATGGGAACTTCTTTGCCTGTGTTCTCATCAGGCTCACCAGTCGACCCAAAAGAGACCGTAAAATTCAGAAGGTGACAAATGCAATGAGGGCGTTCATCCTCACTAACCTGCTGCTAATTGCATTTGGAGTCTGCTGCCTCATTGACAACCTGCCTCTACAGGTAACGCCTTATTCTGTGACAACAACGATACAACAATAATTAGTCTGATGCATTAATTCCCTTACTTTTTCCATCTCTTTTCAACCTTAGATCTTGACCTTCATCCTCCACACTATGGTCCGAGGCTTCATCCACTCCTGCTGTGGAGGTCTTTATGCTGCTGTGTAAGTGCTGATAAATCTTTGTACAACACAATCACATGCAAAGTTTCACAAAAAACTAATTTTTAAATCACTTGGCAATCATTTAAGTGATGTAATAACTGGAAGAAGTGCTCATCAAAGTCAACATATGCTGAGTATCCGGTTCATTAATAAGACAACTAGGATTTCACTTCATCTTGGAAATGAGACAATGGACTCTTTTCTGACCCATTTAGTGTGATTATCTAACACCATATAAACACCAAAAAGCGCAGCTTTACAGTGTGATAAAAGCAACCAGATGTGGTAACAAAAGGAGGGGGGATCCTGTATTGTGTGCCCGGAGACCACAATCTGCAACCTTTCAGCTTATGCATTGCTTTATACATTTTATACTTATTCAGTATGACATGCATAATTATGTCATTGTATCAGCATCAGCATGAAAACAAGCTCTCTCTGGCACTAAATCCTGCATTTCAACATAGATGCTATGTTTCCAACATTAAATCAGCTGTTTTTATTTTATGTATTGTCAGCCTATTGTCACTTGGTATTTCACGCTAACCACTAAATCTTTCCCACAGCTACCCGTCCAACCACTTTGGCACGCTGACAGGCCTCCAGTCCATGATCAGCGCTGTGGTCGCTCTGCTGCAGCAGCCACTCTTCATCGCCATGGTTGGACCATTGAAAGGAGACCCCTACTGGGTGAGAAAACACATTTTCTCTGCATGCCTGCAAACTTCACAATGAGACGCCCATAAAAAGCTCTCAGCATTGTTTATTGCGGCACCAGCTATCCATGGGATAACTGAAATTGTAAATGAAATGAATTTGCATTTGTTAGCTACAGTTTTATACACATTAATTTCATTAGGTAATGAGTGCACTGAGTAAGTGAAGACTGAAGAGGCCAAATGGTAATCTTAAATTGGATCATGTTGATTCACCTCGAAATGTCCACATGACCACTCAGTGTATGTTAAAACAATCATTCAGGTTTCAAACATAATGAGTCCTAATCACTCTGATCACCTGTAAATGTTTTATCTAGAGCCACATAGTAGGTTGATATTCAGCAAGTATAATATGAAATATAGCAAAAATATTTGAGCTTCCCTCAGGATGAATTGTACTGAGTTTGGGTGTCACATGAGTTACAAATCTTAAGACATTCCCTTCTGCTTCTTTTGTTTACTGCAGCTAAACTAGCCTGTGAACATATTAAACATTGTGTTATTTTGAGAATGTTAGCACTGTAACATTAGCATTTTAGCACAAACCATCACTATGCTTAAAGGAGACAAATTGTACGTGTCCCTTTTTTTCCCCTTGATATATTTACTGTTGCAGTGTTTGCTTACATTGGTAAGTAAAAGTTAGCCAAATCTTCTGACTTCAGGCTGGTCTTAAGGGGGAATTTTCTTAAAGGTTATTGTGTTAAAGCTCTTACCGTGCCTGAGATAAAGAGGAGGGGCTTACAAGCCTAGGGTTCTGTTTATGGAAGCCAGATGAGGGCCAGCCAATCAGAAGAAAGTAGTCTTTTAGGAATGCCCCCCTAAAAATAAAAAATAAAAACTTAGAGTTAGAAAGGCTGTTTTCGAAGAATAAGCTGCATAATTGGCTAGAATAGGATGCGAGAAAGGTTGAGATTTAAACTGTTGGTGTTGTTTTCAGTTGACCAGTCCTTGCTACATGTTAAATGTCATTTGATTTATATGGGTTATTGTCTCAATTGGTTTCAGACAGTTTTAAAGTTTTCTTCCTGTAGTTTAAAAATAGTCACAGTTGAAACTTGAAATTTTAATTATGGCCTGACAATGTGAATCATAATTACAACTGTCCATCTTCCTCATCCTCCTTTCCTGCAGATCAACCTCGCCCTGCTGATCTTCTCGTTTACTGGCTTCCTGTTGCCAGGTTACCTGTTCTGGCACTGCAGACAGCTGACGAAGGAAAAGAAGGCCAGAGAAAAGCTGGCTGCCGATCAGGAGATGGAGGCGCTCAACCACACTACCGCCAATGGCTGCAAACCTCACACTAATGGCTTCGCTGCTATAGATGCTTAGAGAACACGACAGCTGAGGATAGGGGGGACAGTAGGATTAGCTTTGAAATAAGCAACCACAAAGTTACGTTAAGTTGTGTTTTGTTTTTTTCTTTTTTTTAAGCTGGTGCTAGTTCTCCTCGTAACAAACCACATCAGAAAGAATATGATATCTCACATGTTTGTATTTTAGGGAGATTTGTCATCACTTGTTTTTTTATTTATTTTGGTCTAGGTCAAGGAGCCAAGTTAGTGTGTTTAAAAAGCCATGGATTTCATTTGATATCACGGTACTTGAAATACTATGATATAGTTTTCAAAGACTTATAATCATGACAATACTAGTGAACACCAAAGAACTGCTCGAAGATATTAAGTTACACTTCCTGTTCAGTATTTTAGGATTCAAACATTTAGTCCTCTATACGGACAAAAGTAATAAGTGACGCCTTTCAAAAACTGAATTCAGGTGTTTCCAGTCCCAGTGCCACAGGTGTATAAAGTCACGCGCCTCGTCAGCGGCCTGCCTTTACCAACATTTGTGAAACAATGGGTCGCTTTATGGAATTCACTGAATTTAAGCACAGTGCTGTAATAGGATGCCTTTGTTACCACCAGTCAGTTTGTGGGATTTCTTTATTTATATATTCCATGATTAGTTGTAAAAGGGGTTATTGCAAAGCAGAAGCGTTTAGGAACCTCAGTTAATACATGGTAAACCAAATAAAGTTATAGAGTGGGGCTATTGAGTGCTGAGGCGCATAATGTGTAAATGTTGGCAACAAGCTGACTTGATAACTCTGGAGTTCCAAACCTCCTGTCACATTAACATCAGCACAAAAACTGTACGCCAGGAGCTTCGTGGCGGGCCAAGAAGCTCCTGTAAGTGTAATGTGTAGGTGGTCTAAAGTGTAGATTAATAGTGCTTTTTCTACTGTAGTCTCCAACAAACTCTAAAAAAAAAACAAAAAAGAAAAAAAAACAAAAACAAAATAAGACACTGTTAATGCATGTGAAAAAAAAATCCCAAAGACCTAGACGATTTGAACATTTCAATATTTATGAGAACTTCAGCTCTTCACAAACTTTCTCTGATTGAAACACACAGGCGGACACCACATCTACCTCCATTTACTTTTCTTTCTTTTTTTTTGGGACTGTCGCTCTTTAACAGACTCCTTTGCCTATCCAGCATTTAACACACCCAATCCAGCATTTTCATTTAAATTAAAATACCCCGAGCTGAAAAGAGAGGTTTCTCCTTGTGTGATTCAGACATGAAGTTCAACCAGCTTATTTGCCCCTCACATTTCTGGACTCTTTTATAAATATATACATCTATAGGAACGAACGGGATGGGTTTTGGTAATTTTGACGCACAGTGTCAGTGTTTGGGAACACTTTGTACTACTTTATGCACAGAAATGAACTAGTGTGTGTATAAAATGTGTATTGAAGTGTAGTTTTTATCATTTCTGTAGCATTAAAAAGGGAAGCGCTTCATTATCAGCTAATGTTATTTTGTAGCGGGCCTATTCTAAAGGAAGCTCGGGTGATTTAATGTTTATTCAGCTCAGTTTTGTATTGCAGGAAAAGAAAACATCCTCCAGCAAATTGTCTTGTAAATAAGTGTGAGGTGTGACTTGTATTTTATGATCTGCCGCTTGCTTAACATTTTTGTGTACAGTATATTAAGTGAAGACTGAGGAGGAAGTGGCTGGGGTCAAACTTGTTTGTTGTAAATGTGATTTTTAACTTGATAAAAACACATCTAGCTGCAGCACGTGGTCTCAGCCAACGGTGGGAAAAAACATTTATTTTTATTCCAAAGTGTTGTGTACATGATCCACATGACCTTGTGTCATTGTGTTGTGTACATGTTTGTTCTGCACAAATGTGCACAAATTACAGCGCCAATCAGCTTTGATGTATATTTTTAATTGTTTTAATTCAATCCATTTCAATGCCTGGGCAGCTTTCAGTAGATTTTTCCGTTATGTATTGTCATTTTATTTATACACCATTTTCCTGGTCATAGGACGTGTTCAGCTGCTTGAGTCTTTGTATGCTTGCTTAGACGTGAGGTTTTTATTTCAGCTTTGTGCCTGTGCTGCTATCTTTGCAATGGAAGTGAAGGCAAGATTAATGCCTCTAGCAAACAGCTTACTCTCTAAACCAGGGGTGGGGGAACTCCAGGCCTCAAGGGCCGGTGTCCTGCAGGTTTTAGATGTGTCCTTGATCCATCACGACTGATTTAAATGGCTAAGTTCAACATGGTTTGAAGTTCTCCAGTGGCCTGATAATGAACTACTCATTTAAATCAGCCGTGCTGGATCAACGACACATCTAAAACCTGCAGGACACCGGCCCTTGAGGCCTGAAGTTCCCCACACCCTACTCTGAACCAAAGACCTCTTTAGGGACTGTGATAACAGTTGCTAGTATAGGAACATAAATCCCCACCAGGAATGCCTTAATATCAACTATGCACTAGCTCTGCAGTAAAGTCCAATTTGTTGTTAACTCACCTTTAATCTTCATAGAGGCTGAAATTTTTATTACTTTGTATAGATTAGTATTTGAAAGTTTGAGGTTCTACTTTTGTCATTTCTTTGTCCTTCTTACCATGTTAAAATATTTAACAACCATCTGTTGTATTATAGATCCGTGTAAGTAGCTGTCTGAAAAGTTAATGACTTCTGCTTTTGTCTTTATATTTGATTAGTAGTTGCCACCTTGAATTTAACCTGTGCCTTTGACAGTCTTGAAAACGTCCTTTGCTGTATCTGTAAAGACTGTTAGATAAACTGCCTCCATGATTAGTGTTGAAATGCTGCATAGCTAAATTAAATCTTGCATCACTATAACCAGCATGTGCATTTGATGTATGAATAAATGCTCAAATGCCAAGACATTGCCAGAGTGGTCATTATTTTAAACCTGATCGTAATCTAAGACAAACCGAGACACAAGATAGTAACCAAAGTTTATTTAATTTTGGCATTACGGTCAAAAGATATTACAACATATTTAAAGAGAGACATACACACGTTGTCATCCACAACACCACACAGCTTATCTGCCTTTTACACTGTACTGAAATCAATCTGTGCATCACATCTTGTCACAGCTCACTCTCTCGCACACCATACATTTGTTTCTCTCTTTAAACATACTCTTAATAATACAATTACTTGTAAAATACACACACATCCTCTTACAAAAGTCACACATTCAAACACAGGCATGCACACAGTGGGCTGTCTATCTGAGGCTGTTGCTGTTGGGTTGTGATCCAGCGAGGCCGGGGTGGTCTGGACTGTGGCGGTTCTGTGGGGGGGCAGAAACAGAGTTGTGACACTTATAGGATGAATACAGGTGTAGTCTTCGCTGCTGCTGAGTGACATGAAGCAGGAGTTTAGAGAGATTACATCTGCAATGGGCTCCCAAATGGTTTTAAAATTGAGGTTCACACACACAATTAATGATCTTGTTTAAAGAGTTGGTGTCTCAGAAAAGACAAACTGTGGAGAAAATATGGACCTGGTTTTTGCAGAATATTGCTAAATGTCAACTGTTTTAGCAGGTTAAAGCAGAGAAGATTAAGAACTGTTCAATGCATTATTGTAAAAAAGCTTAGTTATTTTGATCATGGATCACTTACAATGTTTGATGAATTCTAATAAACAAAAATCAGCATTAGAAGTCATGGTTATCTTTTTTTAGTTAACCTAAGAAAATTTCCACATGCACAATTTTAAGATAACTCAAGGGAATGGGGCTAAACAGCTGTGTAGCCTTAAGAAAATCACTTATCGGTGAGGCTAACTGGGGAGAAAATAACTTGCTAGGAAGGAATAAAGACCAAAATCTGAAGGAATGGAAAAAAGGTCATGTGGTCTGATGAGCCGAAATTTAATCTGTTCCAGAGTGATGGGCACATCTTACAGGTGTAAGAAGAGAGGCAGATGAAGTGATGCATAAATCATGTCTGGTGCTTAATGCACAATCCTGTGGGGGCAGCGTTATGATCTGGGGTTGGTTCAGTTGGTCAGGTTGACAAATGTTATGTAGCAACTTTAAGTTTCTAAAAAGAAAAAAAAGAATGTCAGCCAAAAACCTGGATATACTTAATGACTGGATTTTCCACCAATTAATTTTTTGATGGGAGGCTCTTATTCCAAAATGAAAATGCCAGGATTCAATGGGCTCAAACTGTGTATGAGAAATCGTTTCTACACATGGATTGGCCACCACTGGATTGGTGAAAAGCCTGCACAACTCTGGAAGTAGATAAATTTAGTCATCAAAGCTCCAGTTCAATAAAATGTTAAAATAGTGCGATTTCAACTTTTTCTTTTGGTTGAGAAGTGTACATGCAGGTATCATCATGGTCATGTAGTTAAAGCATTCAGATCCCTCGACCTTTTGCACATTTGGTGTTTTCCACTGAATTAAGGTCAAATGATACATTTGCAAACATCTAACGGTTTACATATTTGCCTAAAAAGTGGAAGATCCTCACTTTTGATAAGAGACACAAATCCCTTTGTTTTTGTGTGAGGAAGGGTTTTTGGTTTAAAAAAATAAATAAATCTGCCGACTCAAATACGAGGAGCTACTTGAAGTGTCGATTCCTTGTGAATAAGAGATCAGAGAAAAGTAGCCTTTAAAAGAAATAATAATTAAAAAAAATACAGAAATTAAAATAAAACTGAAGTGACTATAATAATGAGATCGGTCTAACTAGTTCAGGTAAGGTTTGACAAATGGTCTTACCTTCTTCTTTTTCTTGTCTTTCTTCTTTTTCTTGCGATCGGGATCATCATCTCTCTTTTTCTTCTTTTTCTTGGGATCAGAGTCTGACGGCGTTTCTGTGACATCAAAATAAGACAGGTTATTGAAATGATAATATTTGTACCTCTTTGCAGACATGCATGTGGATCAATTTATATCATACCTTGTGGTAATGGATCCTGCGGTCGATGGTGTTTGTGCTTGTGCTTGCTCTTCTTCTTTGGAGGCTGTATGTGCATCAGTCTGTACTGTTCTGGGAGCTGCAAAGATGTGATGAAAAATTAGGTGAGTACTTAATATGCACATATGAGAATTAAGATCATTTAAATGTCAGTTAAATTTGAATAATCAGTGTCAGTCAGGACGTTGAAAATGTCTGCGTGAACTTTATACTGCATTGTATTGTGTAGTATGTACCGGTCCTGTGTGTAGTCTGAAGCCTGTTAGCAGAGCGCCAGTCAGTGGGCTAAAGGAATTTCCACACACTGGAGGCTTATCAATCAGAGAGCGTAATGAGCTGCCGTCCTGTGTGCCCGGACAGTCAATCATACCTGCAGAGAAGCAGGAAAGGTCAAAACATAAGTGCTCAGCTGTGTTCACAGGTAAATTTAATTAAATATTCAAATCAAAAGAGAAGGAAACAAATAAACTGCTGCAATTTTTTCCCCCTACTGGGTCCCCACTCTTTGTTGTGATCAGTTCTTTTTTCACATGCATCCCTCTAGTTTTTCCACTTTTTTGTACATTCACTCCATTCTGATAGTTTCAATAATATCCCTCCAGGAATTTGGTGACATTTGTGAGTCCTTATACTGATGTTATGATTATTATTCCTTATATTGATATGATGATTCTCTCACTGATAAATTGTGCAGCAGAAAAGTAGCTGGAAATGCACAGGAGGAATCACAGTAGTTTCAGACTGCATCGATCTGACGTGTCGTTAAATTTCTATGGGAGGTGCATGTGAGGTTATGTCATAACGTTTTAAGAGAAGTTTGCAGTTATGATGTAGCTACGCATAAAATTCCCACTGAAGCATATATCCCCACTAATATGTTATATCTGTATTAACTAGTTGTGGCTCTTGGTTTAACAGCTCCATTATCAGAGTACTCATAAAGACCCAAAACAAGAGACGTGATTAGAGTATTACATTCATCTTTACTATCACATCACATTGTTTATGTCCTGTGCCCTAGCAGAAGATGGCTGAAGATAAACTACAAAGTGTTTTCCCAATCTGAGTTTATTCTGCAGCCAGTTTCATAACAAAAGGTGACCTGTGTAGTACACTTAAAACTACATAACCAAAACACACAATAAGATAATTGGGATCTTCAGGCCCATGAATGACACCTACACTTATAATTCATTATTTCAGAACTAATTTGGCTTTATTAAATGACCCAAAATGACAAACAATTAACATATCAGAGCTTGTGAAACAGGCTGGTGTTGAGGATAGACAACTTGTATAACTGACACTTTGCGTGGACCAAAAAATGTGCATGGGGAAACAGATGTGAGGCATGTATTTTAATTTACAGCATGTCAATAAGATGTGAACTCCCTCCTATAGGTTGTTTTGTCCTAGCGCTATCTACCATGTCCATTTTCCCCTCACCAGTCTAACCACCCCAGCTGGAGCATGGTTCTCCTGGAGGTTTTTTTCCAATTAAAAGGGAGCTATCCTTTCCCACTTTCTCCAAGTGGTTGTTCATACGAACAAGTTCGTGTAACTCTCAGTTGTCAATGTGTCCTTTAGGAAAACTCAGTTTAAAGACTTCAGTCAGCGGTATCTAATGGTCCGTGAGAACCCAGATTTTAAAATATTTTGTAATATTACGTTTCACAGCTATCAAAGCAAAGCTTTACCGCTACTGTCCAACACTGAACATTATAAGATTGTTACTAATCAGTTATCTGACTACATCTGTGACTTTCGCACCCACCTGGTAACTCTGGCAGAAAGTTGCTGAGCTTCTCCTTCACCTTCTTCCCGCAGAACTTGTTGTAAGCGTGCTCCAGATTGTAGTGCGTGATGAGGTTGGTGTTTCCCGTTAACTCGTTCCCCACTAAGCACACACATCAAATTCATATCATTTGTAACCAATCTGTACATAAATGTTTGTGAAATAGATGGCCATTTCCAAAGGGGACCTGTGCTACTTCAGGGATGCTCATTCCGATAATAACCGTAGTTACACAACATATTTTTAAGTCACAAAAAGGTGTTAAATCAATAAATAAAGCATTTGTGTTACACACTGAATATAAACGCTTCACTGAAAAACACATCGCTACTAACTACAATCAGCTAACTCAATGTTAGCCCACAACCAGCTAGTCAGCCTACGTGAGCTAGTATTGTTTACAAACTATTTAAGCAGCTTTAGATTTCGGCTAAAGTTTTAAATAAAGGACAAATTAATCACAAAGCACCCAACAGTTACAAGAATTCATCAGTACCAGGCAGCTCCCGCAGTAAATAGAAAGGTTCATTCATGGCTCCAGGCTTCCGTAGAGCAGGCCCTTCATCCCCGAGCTGCGGTGGTATCTGACCCGCCATGGCAACTTGATTTTGCGGCATAGGCGGTGGAGGCTTCCCCGGTCCAAAACCCAGAGACGAAGAACCAGGTGGTCCCTGAGCTTCATTTGACCCGAAAAGAGTTGAAAACATTTCCGCCATATCTATCTTGAATAATACATTTATATGGAAAGAAAATGCCGGGCTCTTCTAGCTTATGGCCTGCTATTTGCGAGGAAGCTGTTGTACGAGAATTCGAGTGTCAAGTGCTCCGCTCCTCACTTCTTTTCATGGCCACTTACCGTAATACAGGTAACAAACACGCACTGTACCGTAACTGTCGGTGTATAGAGGACTATAATCACTAAGAATTTCCAAAACGTCGTGTTTATTTTCAAACAAACAGGCACAGTAAACAAACTCATTATGTACAATTAAGTTAGTGGACATATTGTGTAATTTTGAAGATCACACATCAAAAACATCAGCGGGGCAAAGAGATGACGCCAGCCTTTCAAACTCTGTCACTGATGCCTAAAAATGAGAGATAAGAACACACATAACAAAACTATTAGCACTCAATTTATTTATGTTACAAGTAGAAATGTTCTATAACAAGTTACCAAATAAAACCATTAAAGCTACACTGAGACTAAATATACTGAACATCCTCATTAGGAATGATAGAAACATAGAATACAATACAATAGAATAGCTACTTTATTGTTATTCAGAACATCAGTTAGTGCGCATTAGAATGCATTTTCAGTGCATTGACTTGCTTTTCATAAAATATAACAAATAAATCAAAATCTTAAAATATAATACAAAAAGGACCTAAGATGTATATACACACAAATGTAAGAATATGAAAAAAAAGGTCTATATACATGTATTCATGGATCTTATTAGGGACAAGTCATATCTATTCTGCCAATTATCTACTCTTTCTCTCTCACCTTCCACTCATCAACAGCAGCAGAAATTCGGTGTTCAGTCTGACTGATACTCTCTCTTCCACCCTGAACCTTCTGTGCTAGAGCAGCATTCTCTGCTTGAATCTTTTTCAGCTCCCGTCGCATGTAGGCCTCCTGCTTTTGATAGTAAGGCATCAAAAAGCTGCAAAAGTCCTGCTCAGGGACCCCGCTTGGTCGCCTAAGACAACATTTGAGATGATGAGGGATTAAAATGCTTTGATTGTTAAAAGGCTGAAATAACACAGTGGTGTAAGCAGTGTAGTAAAGAAAGGCAATATACCTATAATAAAAGAGGCAAAGTTACCCTTTCAATGTGATCCACTGACTAAATGAAATTCTAAAATATACAGTTAGTACATTTAATGAAAAAATATTTCCACTTAGTTACTTTATCACCATTTAGTTTAATTAAATAAAAAATAAGAAAAGAGAGAATTTCAGCAGTTTGATAAGAAAATGCACAAAGCATATATAATTAAATGCTCAAGATTTCAGAAGTTGAAGTGTTTTCAAAGCGGTTTACTGACCATGCAGGGTCTGGACTGTCCTTGGTGGCTCTCTCTAGTTTGTCCAGCTCATTCAGTTTTAACTCTAGCTGGCCTTCTTCAATCAGTCTGTTGATATCTTCCTTCATGAGCAGGGAAACACAAACTTTTATGTAAACAAGTGAAATAAAGACCAGTAGTAGATCAGTGAATATGGCAGCTATACAAATGTTGGTTTTGCCCAGGAATGTTATTTTGTTTGTCCTGATGAATGATAAAATGCTAAAAATTTAGTTTTGATGCAGAATTTGTAATATTCATTTTACTGCTATCAGCAAGGAAATTGACAATAAATGTCATAAATGTAATAAATGTCATTTATGCAATGTATAGGAACAAAAAAAAGTGTACAACACATACAGCCTAAGCAATACACAATACAAAGGAGGCAGAAGTCTTCCCATTTGTTTTTTTAAATACAGGGTTTTAATGTAATGTGCTACAGACCTGTATGGTGCCCCGCAGCTCCTCTATGAACTGCTTGTGAATGCTCTCCATCCTCTGAGGGTTCTTACTGTACAGTGGACGAAACATGCTGGCGAATCTGTTAAAACTGTGAGAGAACAGAGTGAACAAAGTGAAGCAAAATATGACCTTTCCTGAAAATGATAGCTAAGGAATACGTAGATCATTAACATTATAAGACACTACTGCTTGTGTTATGTTAAAAGTACGTTTGCATAGGCCTTTTTTTGGAGGACAGGAGAGCAGTGGAATTGTTTGATTTTCATCTGTAAGTAAAATAAAATACATAAAAAATAATCATAACAGAGTGCCTGTCTGAAGTGTTAAATTTATCCAAACCAGAGTTCTGAATCATTGTATTACAAATTTCTTACTAAAAAACACCACAGGATCATTCCTTTGTCAATTTATCTCACTGTCTCATATGTGCAAGGATAAAAAAAAAAACACTTCTTAAAAGGAATTATGTCAAATTCAAGTCCAATATTTATCATAAGTGATCATAAGTAGTCTTCTAGATAACAAAAAAATAAAAATGAAAAAAAAAAATGCTAGGGCTCTAAAACAGCCCAACCTTCATCTCTTATTTTTATTTATTTATTTAAAAAAAAAAGAAAAAAATTAAAAACCCTATGATTTTGCATAATTCCCAACAAGCTTCCCTCTGTTTTTTTCCATAGAAACGACAACAGACTACACGAACTACAAGTAAGCTGTTCATCGATTGTTTTTTAAAGCTGAGGTTCATTAAATATGAAGCTTTTAGAACACTTCTTGAGACTAAAACACTATATATAGTAATCAGAAACTCTCACTTTATACCAAAATACCTCTACTTTGTTGTTAGGTTTACTTTTTAAGTCCCTTATTGTATTACTTTTTTTTTTTTTTTATTAATTTCGCTATTCCAATGTATTTAAGCTATTTTGTTTTATGTTGTTTTTAATACCTCAGGTGTTGTGACACAATGTGTTCCCAACTTTTGGGATAGATTGAGGAAATATCTTATATATACTCTTGGGGTATTCTAGGTTATTATACTGGAGTTTTATTGGCTCACTTGAGATAAATTAAGACTGTATGTGTTCTAATAATGAAATATTCACACTTCGTTTACTGTTTATTTAATGGCCACCACTTTTTTCTTAACTGTTTGGTGAGAAACGTTTAAACCAGCTCTCACCCCCGTTTTATACCCTATGTGCAAAGTTAATATCATGGCATACGTATAGTTTATCGTAAAAACAAGGTAATAAACACAAAACCCAACACGTTACCTGACATCTTCGATAAACTTGTTCAGACTCTTCTGCATGACTTTGTCAAAAAGCTTCATCCTCTTGTACCGAGCCTCCGCCTCCGTTGTCGGTTTATTCGGCATCTGTGAGGAAGCGTCTCCTGTCGCTTCATTAGCTTGACTTTCAGCTGAATCTTTCGCACCAGTTTTACCTGCACTGTCTACTTGTGTTGCTGACTTGCTTTCCTCCATTTTTCAGCTGCCTCTGTTTACGTTTTGCAGCGCCCGCCAAATCTACGGCGAGCCGCCGGACCCAGAAACGACGCCGATGCTCCCATTTGGCACATGCGCACTGTAACACCGTAGCTCAATAGCTCCAGCTGTCATTTCTCCTCCAGCACCCTGTCGCGGTGGTACGTCTTCTCCGTCAGCATGGGTTTACTCACAGGACTCTGCACTTTCTTGTATCACTTACCTCAGATTTACAAATGGCTGCTCAAGCCGTACTATATCACGTCCTTCCTCTTGACCATCTCCTTCGTGGTGGTGCGAAAGACTCCAGGTCTTTGCGAGCACCTGGTGACCCAGCGCGAGGACGGCAACTCCTGTGACTTTGACTGGGTGAGCATAGTGGTGGTGGGGGGGGTTGCGGTAATGCTTGCGGTTGCCTTTGGTGGGGCTAATTAAGTCTCAGAAATATGGAATAAATAGAAGTAGTTAATTAACTTGTCACTAAGTTGTTGTTTGTTTGTTTTTAATGATTTTGCTCCTTTTGTTTTACAGAGAGAGCTGGAGATCCTTATGTTTCTCAGTGCAATAGTGATGATGAAGAACAGGAGAGCTAGTGAGTAGTCTACCCCCCACCACACACACACACACACACACACACACGCACACACACACGCACACACACATCACACTGTCGTATGTGTAAACCTACTGATGAAACTGTGTTTACACAATAAACTGTCACATCACAAAAAGTGGCCCAATCAACCATGTGGCCAATGATCCAAACCACTCAGCGAATCATAGGAAGCACCGGGATATGTTGCGATTTATTTGTTGACCTTAACTTTTTAGATAAAGTCAGAAAGGTCGCTTTGTTTGTGTCTTTATTACATGCTGCTGTTAATCTTTAACCACACAGTCTGATGTTTAACTGTTTCCACTCCTTGATCTGATAAGCCATTTGAGAGGAACCCCCACTCTACTGAGAACGCACATCTGTGAAGTGACTCACTGTAAACTTTGGGTTTGTTGTGTAAACATTAAGGGAGTGGGAGGGGTTCACTTACACACTGCAAGGTCAACAGTATGAAGGTGTTCCTCTGCTTTTCATTCATTGTTCCCTGCTCTTTGTTTCCTCAGTCACAGTGGAGCAGCACATTGGGAACTTGTTGATGTTCACCAAAGTGGCCAACTGCATCCTCTTCTTCAGGATGGACATTCGGTTTGGCATCCTCTACCTTGCACTGTGCCTCGGTCAGTGGTGTCTCAAGCCCTACACTTCCGTACTCATATATATATGTATATTTGTGTGTGTGTGTATAAAGCATTAGAATTCCAGGGAAGTGGTCTGTCACAACCACCTTTAAAATTGTGTAGTGTAAACTGTGTCTTGTATATATTTAGATTATTTTCCAAAGCAGGTGAGGTGCAATGAGCATGTATTTTTAGTCTGAAGTCTTAAAATTTTCATCTGGCAAAGATTTATTTATTTATTTATTTTAAGAAAAAGCTTCACATCTTCTCTGTGAAGTTTTCACCTTGTAAAGCAGCAATCTGAGTCCTGTTTAGAAACTTCTCTGAGCTTTCTGTAGTCAGGACTTTTTATTAACTGGCCTACAGGTGGTGCCATTGTGTAATTTTTAAAAACAATGTCCTTTACAAAAAAACAAACAACCCAAACAGTATTCATTCAAAGTCAATTTTATTTTTATAGCACATTTAAAAACAACAGCTGTTGACCAAAGTGTACACCTAAAATAATCAAATTACATAAAAACAAAGGACAAGATGGCAGAATTTGAGAAAGGAAACATAAAATGAGAAAACCTAAATAAGAAATAACACAAATAAAAATGTTTTTTTTACCAAAGTATCGTAGGTGAACACAGACTACCGCTGGATAAACTGTAAAATCTACACTGTTTTTATCCTTTTTAAGCTCATCAGTCTGTTTATCTGTGTTTTTTCTGCAGCATTTGTCATGACCTGTCAGCCACCTCTCTACATGGGCCCAGAGTACATCAAGTACTTCAGTGACAAGACCATCGATGTGAGTCCTGTCTGATATCAGCTGACCATTTGCATGTATAGTAGTGCCACTGGTCTTTGTAATGATAGATAAAAACAAAAGAGGTGGGAATTACTTATAGTTACATCAGTTGGGAGTGTTATTTTATTTGAAAGTTCATGGAGTGATTGAGTCTATTAATCATTGTGTTTGAAATTAGAGCAGTTTCTATCAAACACTGAAATCCAGTTATATGACATTGTATTAATTGTATGTCTGACATTTAAAAATTCATAAACTGAAGTACCAAAAAAAAAGTGAACTCTAACTGATCTTGCCGTGCTCAGAGAGGTGGGTTGGTTTGAGTGTAACTTTGTGTTCTTCACTCCTTAGGAGGAGCTGCAGCGGGACAGTCGTGTCACATGGCTTGTTGAATTCTACGCCAACTGGTCCTCTGATTGTCAGTCGTTTGCTCCCATCTTTGCAAACCTTTCTCTCAAGTAAGAAATCACACCCTTTACTCCAGTCGCATTCAGGTATTCTAAGGTTAAATATTTCAGGACATAATTATTTTTTTTTTAAATCATCTGGTTCTTACCAGGTTTAAAATTATTTGAATACAGTTTCAGATGGACACATGTCACAGTGTCATTAAATACTTAATAAAATACTTAATAAAAATTGTGCATGAAATTTGTTTGGTCCACTGTTCTTCACAGCATTGCTTCAGTTCATTGAGGTTTGCAGTGAGGCAGTTATGCACAGCACTGAGGTCTGGATTCGACTGGGCCATTGGAACACTTTGATTCTGCAGTCATTTTGTTGAAGATTTGCTGCTGTGCTTGGGATCATTGTCCTGCTACATGACCCTTTTTTTGGGCCAAGTTTTAGTTTTTTGGAGAGATGGGCATACATGTGGAAGAGTTCATGGTCCACTCAGTGACTGCAAAGTATCCAAGTCCTGTGGCTGCAAAACAAGCCCAAATCATTACCACTCCACTACCGTGCTTGACAGTTGCTTTGAGGTGTTTGTGGCTTACAAGCTGTGTTTGGGTGTCTCCAGACATGGTGATGCATGTTATGGCCTGTTACGACCCCCTCTGTTAGGGGACAGGGAGGAGTAACATACATAAGCATACATACACGGGAAACTAAATGAAGAAAAGGTTTAATTGGAGAAATTCAAACAGAAATCCGACAGGGCTGCATTCTTCAGGCCACTGTGCAACCAGTTAACACGTAATACAATAACAAGGACGAGGGTAAAAGTTAAGGTTTAACTAAGGCAAGTTAGCAGCACAAAACTCCAGTCAAACTAAGTTCACCCATATACCGGGGTTAACAAGCAAAGTTCAACACTATGAACAGGGTTTAACAAACAAAGTTCAAAGAGGGAGGCACGAAGGGCAAACTGCATGTTCAGTCCTAAGCAGCAGCCACTGAGTGAAGGATTTCCTTAGCAGGAAAGACATTCAGGTGTGTTAACACGCACCTGAATGCTTCAGACCAGAAAAGCTGCCAAAACATCTGTTTTTATACATCTGCTAACACTTGCTACCCAACTGCTACTTACCCTCTTAATTTCTTATGGAAGCTGTAAGGGTGTGCTTAGTTTATCACACACTGCTTCTGCATTTTTGTTAATTAATGACACAGTGTAACATGTCATGTGGTATTGTTCATATGAGGTAACATTTACCTAAATTTTAAGACTTGCTAAGGACCAAATTCTTTTTTAATTATGTGCTGATATGTAAAAGAAGAAGAAGAAGAGTCTAGATGATATTTCATCTCAGTCGGGGTTTCTTATTTGAAAACAGAAATGACACTATGTAAAAAAAAAAAAGAAAAAAAGAAAAAAGATCCAAGATGTTAGTTAACATTTTGAAACAATACCCTTGCAGATACATTATACCTGATTGTTGCTGGTCTCCCTGTTGTAGAGTCACTTCAAATGCAAGATAATGTAATTTACTTCATGTTAGAGAAACAGCTGTATATTTGTCTCAAATGTCTCATGTGTCTTGCTTTATATTCTGCAGCTACAACTGTGCTGGACTCCGGTTTGGGAAGATAGACATTGGTCGCTATGAAGAGATTTCAAAAAGGTCAGTTTTTGAGGGGCTTTTTTGCCTTTAATAAATGGTCTTTTATTATCCAGTATTGCTTGATGCTTTCTAGAATTCTATTGACTGGTATTGACCGTCTTTCTGAACAGGTACAGGGTTAGTACTTCTCCTCTGGCCAAGCAGCTGCCTTCAGTTCTGCTTTTCCAAGGAGGACGGGAAATTATGAGGCGTCCAATGGTGGACAGTAAAGGTAGAGCTGTATCTTGGACCATGAACGAGGTACGTCTATTCAGATTGTAAGAAAACACACGAATTAAGACCTGAGTAGATGCTGCTTGCTTACACTTGCAGACAGTATAGATAAATTTTACGTCACCCACAGGAGAACATCATCCGAGAGTTTAACCTCAACGAGCTCTTCCAGAAATCCAAGAAGCTGAACAAAAGCCGTGGTTCGAAGGAAGAGGAGCAGAATGGCTCTCAGCCACAAGAGGGCGGCGAGGAGCTTCCTCCTGACACCAACAATACGGAGCAGCCAAAAGAGAGCAAGAAAGACCAGTGAAGAGGAGAAGGGATGCATCAAGTCTTTGCTTTGCTCTTAACATTTCCATAACTTTCCTTCTTGTAACATCCTAATATTTTGAATTGAAGGGAAGAAAACAGGCTCCACTACCACAAGAAATAGTCTCTACACTGTAAGTCTTTATTGTGGGAAATACCCATAAACGCTGATCTTATTTAAACGATCTAATTGTGTATGATGCAGATTGAAGCAGCAGTGATTTTGGAGCATTTTATTACACTAAGTTATTGACGAACAAAAACGATTTTGCTAATTTCTTTTCCACTTTTGTGAACGTGTCATTGGTTCTTTTGCTGCCTGTATTTATTGACTGGTTTGTTTACTTTTGTGTCAAAAAAGCCAAAGTAAAAGCTTGAGGTGAAACAAAGTAAGCCTGCGTGCATTGATAAAATCCAAGACACATTCTCTTTCAACAGTTTGACCTTTTTATTCTGACAAGACATCTTTTTAAAAATTCTTTATAAGGCCATTTTGGAATTTTTTTTAATGTTCTCGTTACAGATAGTTGAAACTCGTTCCATTCATCACAGCCAACAACAGCAATATTTTATCTCACATAGAAGTTACTTGCTATACGCACATAGGTTCAGGTTGTTCAGTGGCCACCATCCCTTGGCCAGAGCGGGAAGAAAAAAAAAAGTCAACACAGGTTCTCTTTATTTCTCTGTACGACGGCTGCTTTGTGCCTTTTGTGATGCTTTTTTTCTGGATACCACTCGCACAGAAACCGGATGGGCGTTTGACAATAATCTCACAAGAATGCACGCCAGGGAAGCATCAATGAACCAAAAAATAAAGTTTTTTTCAGAGTCACATGCACACTGAAGACACAGCCCTGGTAGGGTATAAAACTCGTACTGAACAGTGATATTTGTGTGCTTCAAGCATGTACTTTCTCCCCCAAAATGATGTGCCATGTTCCTTTTAACATTCTGCAAACACTGCTGTGGGCCTTGACAGAAAAAAATAAATAAATAAGCTTTCTGTAATGCCCAATCGTGAAAAACAAACACACTCCTCTTCTGATTTATCCCTTTCTTAACATGGCTGTGCATATCAAAGTGAGAAGTGTTTCCTAACAAGAAAAAAAAGCAAATGAAGCAAATTCTAAATACTTTAAGAAAAGTGTAAAAAATTAAAATGATTAGAAAAAAAATAAAAACATGCTTCACTATTAATGGTCTCAAGGCAAGGAAAATAAACAAACCCCAACGAACACACTCGCCAATTTCAAACCAGTCCCTCTCACATATTCAGTGGCATGGCATTAAAATTTAATGAAATATAACCATAGTTTCTATTTTCTCTTTAAAAAAAAAAAAAAAAAAAAAAAAAAAAAACCCCAACTATCTGGGACTGGTTTGAAATCATGTCCAGAACTACAAAGTTTCTTTCCACTGGTGAAATAAATAAGCCCTTCCCCGCTGCTCCTATTTGGCTGGCCATCTGTTAAAGGTATAAGGTTGCTAGCATCTTGATTGACTGACAGACAAAAACCTCTCAGAAAGAAAAGAAGAAAAAAAGAAAAAAAAAAAAACACCAAAAAAAACATACAATGATCTTAAAGCTACAAACGGATTTTGCATAATGTCTCTAGCATAAACATTGCGTACATTCCACAAAGATGCTTGTGCTGCGATTGTGAGAATTAACATTTCTTTGTGGCTTTTAAGAAAGAAAAGAAAAAAAATAACCTGTAATTTTTTGCCACTTCAGGTGTCCACCAAAGGATCATCATCATCATCATCATCATCTTTTTCTTTGGACAGTGAAAACTCCAGCAAAAACTTTGAATGGCTGATGCAGCCATCATTTATCAACAGGCAACTTATTTTTAAATCGCTTTCATGAATAATTACATACAGTATAACTGCCACCGTTATCAATAGTCATCTCCAATACCTGACGATTTCACCCAATAATCTGTATACATTTATATAAAACAATATTTAAAAAAAGACTTATAAAACTAAAATGATACTGTGTTTATAGACTGGACTCTTTACTCCATGATTCTTATCAATATACAGATTGTGTGGTCCGTTCAGAGATTATTATTGGTCAACAGTCCGAAATCCTCCCTCTTAAAGTTTTACATCCACTGGATAAAGGCCATCCTTTCTATGAGTGTCAGACACTGTTGTCAATACTCTGTGTGCTAATGTACCAAAGTAAAATGGCAAATCATTGACTAGCTATGCGTGCTCTATAGACATATCTGTACCCAGCCGTGATGATACAGTCGCATCAGTCTATGGCTCACAAAGTGGCTAAATGGAGACGATTGATCCCTGTGAAAAATGAACCAGTGTCCCCAGTTACTCTTTGTTCAAATCTGAAAGGCTGGCAGAGAAGACTGGCCAGTGGCATTACAAAGATAATAAAGTGAGTACCAGACAGGCCTGCTCCCTTAGTCCAGCACAGCAGGAGCCTGCAGTCATGAATAATATCCAGCTCAGGTAAAAGACAAGTGGAAGTTGTCCAGTGACTTTCTCCTGTCCTTGTGGCAGCTCATGTGGGATGTTTGTCACTTAAACCGATATCTCATATGTGGTCCCTCCGACGCCGGTTACCTTCTTCACCCCTCCCCCTGGTTTGGATGTGGTGTGATTAGCCAAGACTGGGCGAGAGGTGGATCTGATTGGACAGCCATTGGGAGGGGAGGAGCCACATCAGGGTAGAGGAGAGAGAAGAGAGGGAGATGCAGGTGAGTGGTTCTTTTCCAAAATAAAGCACAAACCACAGACGTTTCTTTACATGAGATCTTGTAAGGCATTCGGTAACTACACTAAGTGAGGACAGGGAAAAGACAAAAGGCTACAAGACAAAACAGCAGCATGGGCAGACGTGTCACATTCCAACAACTAAACCAAAAAGACTTACAGTTTACTATTCAAGCACTAAACAGGTAAAGACTGTAAGTAAAACATGAAGGAGGAAAAGGAAAACTCACACAGATCATGGAAGAAGAGGAGGGCTGACACAAACCAGGAAGGAAGAGGAGTAGGAAAAGGAGAAGGAGGAAGAAGAGTAGCAGGCTGACGGATCTGGCGACGGATCACTACTCACTGTGTAGCCTGTTGCCCTCCTCCCCCTCCCAGCACAGCGCCTCCTCCTGCAAGTCGAGGCTTGTGCTGAGGCCCTGCCTCCATATTGTAAGGCAGGGACTTGCCTAGGGAGAGGCCACGAGGAGGCGGGGAGACAGGGGGCTCGAGCGATCGAGCCCCAGGAGAAGAGGATGAGGAGGAAGGGTTACGAGGGGGACGGGAAGAGAAGTCCTGGTTATGCTGAAGCAGGTAGTGGGTCTCAGGTGGCCCAGCGGAGGAGGGAAGGGGAGGGCTGACAGCACGCAGGTAGGCCTTGTGAGGGGAGGAGAAAGTGGCAGAGCCCTGGAGCAGCTGCCCCTCCCTCTGCTGGGCAATCTGAGCTGAGAGAAAGGGCGACGTGTAGCCCTGCAGCGGAGTACTGGGTGACACCACCTCAGTCTGGCCCCTTACAGCTGAAGAGGGAAATGGAGCATGAGGCTTCTGTGGTGACAGCTCGTGGGCGGCTGACTCGAACTCTGGGCTCTCGGATGGTGTCAGCAGGCTATCATAGGACAGGCTGCCATTCCGAGGTGTCTGATTGGCCAGGCTTTTGTAGCTGGTGTCTGTGGTGCCCTCTGAATGGAGCGTGGCCAGCGGGTTATGTGCAGTGTGTGCTGAGCGCAGGCTGGAGGAGTGTGAGCCGCCAGTGGACAGAACCAGAGAGGATGGGTAGGAGGTGTAGGAGCGCCCAGTCAGGGAGTAACCTGACATGCCCCCTAACACCCCACCAGCAGTCCCGCCAGGGCCTCCGGGGCCCTCACCCCTTTCCCCTCCCCCTCTGCGCACCCCTACACCTCCCCCCACCACTGTGGTTCCATCCAGGCTGCTCGGCTCAGAGCGGTAGCTAGGTTGGCGGCTGGACTGCAGGATGGAAGGAGATGGAGAGTCAAGACTCTCTCCACGGATCATCTGAAGAGGAGAGAGGAGGAGAAACAGACCAAAGGGGAGAGGGTAAGGAAAAGTGTGATGAAGATGAAAGCAGGAGTAAAGAGGGGAGGGAGAAAGATGAAAATTACCACCTTGCCGTGGGAACAGAAAGCAGAGAACAGAAAGCAATTTTGTAGAGATTTTTAACAGGAAAAAAAAAAAAAAAAAAAAAAGAGTGGTGGGGAGAACTGGATGCTTGACCGGTGCTCTACTCAATCATCACACTACTGGATTGGGAATATTGACTGGTTTCAACAAGCACTAACACTGCATGTCAAAGACTGTGTGTGCCAACATATGAATGGAAATACAAAAACATATGGAACATGAACTATACATTGCAGTCAATGCAGTCTCAGGGGAAAAGGACAGATCCATTCAAACACACAGAGACAGCCAAAGGGATACAGGTATACACACGTACTGAGACTTACTGATCAACCGATGGCCACTGAATGAACAATTTAAAGTAAAAAAAAAAAAAAAAAGAGGGGCATGTATTAACCATTAAGGATTTAGACGGGGAGGGCATATAAGCCACCAACGCTTCCCCTGTTTCACGCATTAAGCTTGAGCACATCTGTGAGTTTTTCCACATTAAGCTATGTATAAATCAACAAGGATGTGTGCAGATGGTATTTTGATTTGATTATGTCTGTGTTTTAAATGTAATTAACTTCACTCTCAGCTATTTTTTCCTTTTCGTACATGGTTTACACAGAGCACTTTAAGGTGTCTGTAAACTAAGATCTACCTTGTTGGGATGTGTGAGTGCAGTGTGGTTTCTCCCTGGGCTGTTGTAGGTTGGCCGGTACTTATACATTGATGGCGTAGGTGGTGCTTCAGTCAGCAAGCTGCTCTCTGAGTGACAAGAAACCAAAAGTGACATTTGAACAAGGTCTGTTTATGATTAGAAAACAAACATTCATCTATTCACACAAAAGCTAAGAACTCTCTCTGCATATTCTGTCATACAAAGTGGCATCCTAGGTTCAGTTATACATTTTTATGTGCATCTCACCCTCTGTGTCAGCACGGGGCAGGCCAGGGTAACGAAGCTCTGGCTTTGGAGGAGGTGGAGCCTCTGCATCCGCTGACTGGCTCTCCATCTGATCTAGACTGCTCTTGGACTGGAAAAGACAAGGCCAAAAACAAAAAGCCATTCAGTGAAATCAGTGGTTGGACTGCCTGGAACAGAGAGCTACATCTGTAACATTTTCCAGGTTTTGATATCTGATTAACGTTGCAGACAATTTCAGGATCCTCTGGGAGTGAATTGTCATTTCTCATAAGCAAACATTAAAAAAAAAAAAAAAGTTTGACACCCAATTACAGAGGGGAAAATGTAAATAAATAATAAATTAATTAATTAAAAGAATGCATCTTTCATCACACAGACTCTTGAACGTTCTGAGTGTTGCCCTCCATGCTATGGAATCGCGACAGACACACACCTCTCTCAAAACACACAAACTTTCACAACATAGATAGTGATACATGGTAATACTAACAAGCTTTAAAGTCAATATTTGGTACAATGACCTTTATTATTCAACACAGGCAGCTTTCTAGTATGTTCTTTAAGTAGTCTTGAGGAGCAGTTCTCCAGGCTTCTTGAAGGACTCTTCTTTGTTGGTTGCATTTTGATCTGTTCTATGCCAAGATGATCCCACTCGTCATAAACACATGTAGTGTTCCATGCTTTGGGGAGACCAATTCATGACTCATAGTAGCACACTGCTGTTTTTTTGTTTCCTTTTCAATCCAGATCATTTTTACTGTATTTGCAGTGTCTTTGGGAGTACTATCAAAACTGAAGCCACTACCATTAAGATGCTTTCCACAAGTATTCCATGTTGGCTTAATATCTTGCAATTCTTTCCTGCAATCATAATTCCATTAATTATAACAAAATCTCCAACACCACTAGCTGAAATGCAGCCCTAAACCATTCACATGCATTTCAGCTAGTGGTGCTCAACAACTCTTGAACCAAAATTTCACGACACCTGTCATCACTGATTTTTCATTCCAGTTCTTGTACATTATTTAATGCCTGTCAATCAGTGTTATCTTCGGTATTTTCATAGATTCAACTAAAGAATTTCTATTTTTACGAGGCTGCTAAAAAAGAAGTACCTAAAGATGGAAGTTAAACTTCCTTCTCCCAAGTCAGCTGTTATGAGTAGGCACAATACTTAGGTACCTTTTTATGCTTAAAGAGTCATAGGTCAGAGTTAAATGGCTTAAAATTATGATTTATTAAATATGGCTTATAGAAAGCAAAATATAAATAAATAAAAAGGTATCAGAGACTTTGGCACAGTACTGTATTCTTGCAGATGAAGCCCTAAAAGGACCCACTGTGCCCATTTGCACGGGGATAGTCTCTCTCTCTCTCTCTCCCTCTCTCAAATTCAACATATTTTTATTGAGTAATTGTGGACACAGTTTACAAAGAAAAAAAAAGAACATTGGTAAATAAAAAGAGGAAAACAAACAAGCAAAGGGGAAAAAAAAGGCCAGAGAGAAAAAAAAAAAAAAAAAAAAAAAAAAAAAAAAAAAAACACAACAAAAACCCCCCAAAACCCAACAAAATAACAAAAGCCACAACCTGGGAGGGATTATGATATTAACTAACCCTTTCCTTAAGAACCACACAGAAGTTAGCTGCAACATCACTGAGCTTCACATTCCCATTAACACAGACAGATATCAGACCTCTATGGAAATGCAAATCCGTTAGTCAGCTGGAACATCCTTAAGTTGAAGTTTAGAGAAGTTTTTCAGAAAGAGACCCCAAATTTTATCAAATGTGCCCTTTTGGTTCTGGATGGAGCAGTGGATCTTTTCCAGACTGAGGCACGACATGAGATCATCAAGCCACTGAACATGGGAGGCGGGGCAGCAGCCTTCCACCTCATCAAAATGGCACGCCTAGCCAGGAGGGAACCAAAAGACAGCACCCTACGCTTTGCTATGGGAATATACTTATCATCCTCTCCCGCTGTACCTAAGAGAGCAAGTAGGGGGTTGAGAGCTAGATTCAGGCCAGTAGTCTTGTTCAAAATGCAGAAAACCTCCTCCCCAAAATTTGCCAGGGCAGGGCAGGTCCAAAACATGTGGGTTAGATTGGCATCATCAGACCCGCACCTGTTACAGCGAGGGTCTAAACTGGGATAAAGCTTAGCTATTTTGGATTTAGATAAGTGGGCCCTGTGGACTACTTTGAATTGTAATAGGGAATGACGGGCGCAGAGTGATGTAGAATTTACCAGAGAAAGGACTGAGTCCCAGACGTCATAGATATACCCAACTCCTTCTCCCATGTGGACTTGAGGCCTACAATAGGAGTTGGGGTTACACTGCAAAGTTTATTATAGATGCGAGACATTACACCTTTTCCTGACTGTAGCAAATTAAGGAGCTTGTCCAGTAACTTAGCAGCTGGAGCTTCTGGAAAATTGGAGAGGTGGAATTACAAAAAATGTCAGAGTTGTAAATATCTAAAAAAAAAAAAAAAGAAAAAAAAGAAAAAAAAAGTTTTGGGAAGACTGTATTTTTCTGACAGCTGATCAAATGATGCTAATTTACTGTGTATAAAGAGATCTTTAAAGTAAATAATACCTGCTCTAAACCAGACCCCAAACAAGTTGTCCAAAGTTGGGGGGAGGAATAGGTGGTTTGAAAGGATGGGGCTTTGAAGTGAAAAATGATTAAGATTGAAATGTCTCCTGTACTGCGCCCACACCCTGAGGGAGTGCTGAATTATCGGATTAGATGTAAAGTTGTCCATGGATAAAGGAAGAGAAGAACCCAAGAGAAATACCCTGAGTTGAGTCTAATTCCATTGCCAGCCAGCTGGTGGGGCCCACCCCCTCCCCAGGCTTTAACCAGTAGGTCAGGGACCGAATATTGGCAGCCCAATAGTAAAAGCGGAAGTTGGGGAGTGCCAGGTCTCCTTCAATCTTAGGTTTCTGTAAATGTACCTTGGCTACCAGAGGTCGTTTACCCTTCCAAATATAAGAGGAGATTATAGAATCTAGAGTTGTAAAGAAAGATGTGGGGATGAAGACTTGTAAAGATTGAAATAAGTATAACAATTTAGGACAGATATTCATTTTAATTGAATTAATTCGTCCGACCAGAGTTGTGTTCAGGGGTGACCACTGTAGAAGGCTTTGTTTGACATTCTTCAGTAGTGTGAAAAAGTTGGCTTTGAGAAGTTGTTTATACTTTCTTATAGTTGTAATACTCAGGTAGGTGAACTGCCTGGGAAACCTGACAAATCCATTTGAAACACGTCTTCATTTAATAGACAAAGTTTGCTCTTGGAGAGATTTAATTTATAACCAGAGACTTGACTGAAACGCGTGAGTAGTAACAATATAGACGGTAGGGAAGTATGTGGATTTGAAATAAAAAGCAATAAATCGTCAGCATAGAGAGAGACTTTGTGTTCAGTTTGACCTCTTTGTATGCCCTGGACAAGTTTACTGCTTCGAAAAAGCATTGCTAAGGGTTCAATAGCTAAATCAAATAACAACAGGCTAAGGGGGCAACCCTGTCGTGTGCCTCGTTTAATTTGGAAGGGTTTTGATTTCTGGCTATTAGTGCAAACAGATGCAACAGGGGACAAGTATAGGTACTTGATCCATTAGATGAAATTGGGACCGAACCCAAATTTTTCCAGCACAGCAAATAAATAGTTCCATTCTACACGGTCAAATGCTTTTTCCGCATCAAGGGAAAGAACACATTCTTGAGTGTCATTGGACGGCGTGTGCAGGATATTAAGAAGGCGTCGGATGTTGAAAAAGGGGTGGCATCCTTTAACAAAGCCAGACTGATCTTCAGATATGACTGCTGGCAGGACCCTTTCCAACCTATGGGCCAGTGCTTTAGCTAGGCTAGGATCTTAAAGTCAACATTCAAAAGCGAAATTGGCCTGTATGACGCACACTCAGTTGGATCTTTCCCCTTTTTCGCAATTAAAAGTTATGGAAGCATCGTACCAGGAAGTTGGCAGTGTGCCCTGTGTGAATGATTCAGATAGAACCGAGTGGAGTAGGGGTACGAGCTGTGGGGCAAATGATTTGAAAAATTCTACTGAAAAGCTGCCTGGGCCAGGGGACTTCCCTGACTGTAAGGAGAAAATTGCAGCGCTAATCTCTTCTTTGGAAAATGGTGCATCCAACATCTCTCTGTGGGTGTCTGCAAGCCCAGGAAAGTCCAAGCTTTTAAGAAAATTTGTCATTAGTGAGTGGTCGGTGGGAGATTCAGAGGAATAAAGCTTCAGATAATATTCCCTGAACGCGTCATTGATTTTGGCATGATCAGTAACGAGTCCGTCATCTCAGTTAATGGCGGTTATACACTGACTTGGCTTTAGACCCCTTATTTGGTTAGATAGGAGTTGTAACAGGCTCTCTTAAACAGTCCTTCGACCACAACTGAACTGACTTAAAGATTCACAATTTATATAATGAACTATTCTTTTAAAAGCAGGACACCAAGAAATGCTCAAAGCTCATATTCTACCATTGTCTTTTTAAAGAGCTCTGGAGTACACATTCATTGTGTACACAAGGTTATAGTTGGAAAATTCTGACAAAATAACACAAAGAAGAAGAACACTACTATTAAGTTATTAAATCTCTACTAATAGTATGGTCTGCAAAACTACACCTGCTGCTGCTTTCCAGCAGCTGCAGCACCAATATAAACTACATGAGCTGCCTGCTAATAACCAGACGGAGTTTCTGTGTTGCTCCTGACCTTTTAATATTTAAACATGAAATTCAAATTGATGAAAGATTTTCACAACCCCCCACAAAACTGTGTATATCTAGAAATCTGAGACCTCCTGTTGTATTTTGTACAATGCTCTACTTTGTATTCTTAAAGATAAAGACATGCTTACATGTGCACCAGATTTCTCTTTTCTAAAGCTCATACCACAGTAATAATATAGACATACAGCATATCTGTGGAGCTGTTATATCCAGACTTCTCTGTACAGACTGCATGTGTTTGTTCAATTCATTATAACTCACCCTAGTGCTATGTCGGTCATTCTGGATGCCGTTGTCCAAGACCTTGGCTTCTAGTTGAGCCTCAGTGAGAGCAGGTCTAAGAAAAGGTGGCTGAACTTCCACCGTCTGCCGGCCCCGCCAACGGCCTATGTATCTATAACACACACATGTAATCAAAAAGATATAACCCAGCTCTGTTGACCAACACATCACCCACTCACGCCAAAGGTCTGCATTACATATTTAATTACCTCAACAGACCAGAATGAACTATAAAAGAGTAGGGTGGAAAAGTGGAAGGGGGGAGAGAGCGCAATGGAAAGAAAGAGGTAGTGGAAAAGGAATAACTGCAGAGCCGAGTGTTAAACGGGGGGAGTAAACAGATGAGTGCAGAGAAGAAAGATTGCTGACCTGGGGGCTTGGGAGCTGCAGAGTACATGCGTAATATTCCTCAAGCAGCCGTTGGTGAAAGGGTTAACGCCTCCTCGAAACTTCCCTGTCACCTACGTAGAGGGAGAGAGATAAAACAGTTGCATACCTAACAAAAACACATTAACCAGTGTAAAGCATGCCTGACTTATCTCAGTGATGCAGACCGTGATTTGCACAACCACCTCTGGTATGTACCTGTTCATTTGTGGTTCGACCACGAGCCACCAGCACTATGTGAAACCCAGTCAGACCAGCGACCGGGACAAAAAACAGGCCAGCCACACACATCACACCCATACTGGTGGGAGGGTTGTCAAGGAAATCACAAAAAGAAAAACCCCTGTCATAAGACACAGGAAAATCTATTCCAATGATGTGTTTTGTGTTTGAGTTCCATAATGTGTTGTGCATTTCTATGACAGACTTATACCAAGTAAAGGATACGTAACAGCAGCACCTGGCGTGTCCAACTCCTTTTGGTGGTGCAGGACATAAACCAAGCCAAAGCCAAATACGTTCATGATGTGGGTTGTGAGAGAAAGTAAGAATAGGAAGAAATAACGATAATTCCTCCGACCAATGCAGTTGTTCACCCAAGGACAATGGTGATCAAAATCCTAAGAATAAATAAGAAGATTAAAAGATATCTCTGAGAGGGAAACGATAAGGATAAGCAACAACTACAGTACATCAAAATCGCATGTCCACACAATTTCTACCTCCCACACACACACACACGAAAACTAAGAATAGGACAGATCTAGGCTGTGTAGTCAAACCACACAGGAGTGTATAGAAGCCCACTGTGAAATTAGGACTTGCTATTAAAACTGAATGACATTTTAAACATGAATATATAACAATAATTTAGGTCATTTTATTAGATTAAGTGCTTAAAAATCACAGAAACAACAGCTTTCCAAGACTGTGTTTCCCTGCCATTTAGTTTATAGGTTAAAAATGAAATAGCATAACCAAGACAACAACAGAAATTTTAATTAAAAGATTTTTAGCATACATAATTACAAAAATTATCCCACTTTTAATGAAGTTCACTCATAGCTGTGTGATACTACTAATTCATTTCTAACTTTGAGCCACAAGAATACCCAGTCAACATTATTAAGCAGGGATAAATGTATAATTATGTACCTCCACACAGTTGTCGCACACTGAGCAGTGCGAGCAGCGCGGTGGTCGGTAGAAGCGGCACGTTGAGCACCACTTCATGCGCACCTGGATGCCTTTGATCTCCACTGTCTTATAGAGTGGAGCACGGAAATCATCCTCTTTGTCCTCATCTTCCTCCGCTGCAGGCAACAGACACAACCTGAGATTAAACTTGTATCATAATAACCTAATAATCATGTCACAGGGTCTCTCTAAATTACTTTATAGGCAGTGAGTATTCCAACAAATAGTCTTATTTTGCATGTACTTTAAAAGTATTGCACATGCATTATTAGGACGTGACATTTTACTTTCTAGAAGTTTACCTCTGGGGAAGATTCCAGGATCCATAAAAGTGGCCATGCAGAAGTTGGCGAGGGTGAAGAGGAAGATTACGGCATTATATATAGGAATGACAGAGGACAAATGCTCTGACAACCATGGGCACCTGGAGAGTGTTAAGTAGGATGGAAACAAAATTACAGTTAGACAAGCTTCCACCAATCCCCACACTTAGTGGTAAGATGTGGAAAGGAAAAAAAGTAACCAAGTAACATTTCACACTCCATCATCAACTTCTTATAAGCTTATGTGCGAGCTAAGCAACTGCCCACAGAAGCTGCTCAGTGGCAGAAATAGGAGACTGTGCTTGTGTTGGGGAGGTGACAGGTGTGGCTGCGATAAACTATGAGCAAATGTTCCTGAAAAGCTGTCAACTTACTTTGAATGAATAAACATTAAAAGAACAGCAAAATTAAAAAAAAAAAAAAACTGAATATAATGCATGTTGATGTTTACACATCGCTCCAGCATGTACAAACACATGTGTATGTACACACATGTAGGCCCTATAAAACCATGTTTGATATGAAACAAAACCAAGAAACACTCACGTGAAGCAGAAGAAGAGCGTCGTGGCTCCGACAAGGAAAGTGGTGGCTGCAGATACCGGGACGTACCGGCTGGGTCGAAATGGACGGGGGGAGCAGAAGCAACGCCACCTACTCCTCCCCCAACCCCCCCACTGCTGAAGCCAGGCATCAGAGATAGAGAGAGGGTGGAGGAAGACAGAGAGAGGTAGCTATCTACTGTCTACCTGCTGTAAAGGGATGCTTTCCAGGTCAAAATGGCAAATGTGGTGTTCGTCTGGGAGGAGGGGCCATAGCTACTGACTGGAAAAGAAAACCAACACTATGCAAAGCAGCAACTAAAGGGAAACATGAGGGGTTTTCTGTGTCCAGAAACTAAATGTCTCCCAGTACTAATATAATCACTAAAAAGAGTGATTTTTTTTTTTTTTTTTTTTTTTTTTTTACATAGCAATATACAAACTGCTATGTGTACAGCTTGTTGTAAATATTTAATTTGTGTGCATAATCTTAATAGAAGCTTATAAAAGCAAAACTATACAAGAGCAGTGTGATACAAAAATATGTATAGGTAATTCATAAATATTTTTGTATGGCTTTAATGGAACTGTATTTGGTGCAACAATATAAATAAATCTAATCTTCTACTGTTACTCCCTGGCACCAGTGCAACCGTAACACTGCTGTGCATATATGCGAAAGGACCAGCACTCACGCACACAACACTGGAGCAGCTCAGGGTTTACATTAATGCTCCATCACTGGGCTTCAGTTCTGATTATCCCGCTCAGTGAAAATGAAAAGACCAGAAAAATTAAAGAGATAAGAGGTAGTGGGTGTACAGCCAACAGGCCGAGAGCAGAAGCACATGGAGGAGAACAGGCAGAGGATTGAGCGCAGCAGCTGCTGATGACTTCTGTGATCCTCCAGAGAAGGCTTATTTAGGCACTGGGTGGGTGGAAGAAACGGAGGATAGTGGCAGGAGGGAGAGTTCCAGCATTTCAAACTTAGTCCACAGGGGAAAACAACTAAACAAACAAATTCAGTTCTAAACCAGTTGTGGGAAGCCGCTTAACATCAAACTAAAGTCCAGCTGGGATTTGTTTTCAAAAAAGCTGCTATTAAAAAGAAAATAAAAATCATAAAAAAAGATGTCTAGCCTTTTATTTACTAGGAAAATAACTCAAAAAACCAAGTGGAGTCCCCTGGATCTTCTGAGACTCCTGTTGTCAGTCTCTGTGTCGTTAAGGGCACAAAACCAACTCATTCCACATGGAAGCCCCGTGTATGTCACCGAGGTGTCACCACTTTTTGCTGGGATTGGGTCTTCCACCTCCAAATTCTCTGCAGATTGAGCTCTTTTCCCATACTGCGTCTCCTAAAGAAAGCCACGTAGAGCTTGGATGTCACATGGTTGGATGGATTTCACACCTTTTTTTCCCCTCAAATAAACAAACCAAAAACCCCAAAACAAACAAACAAAAAAAAAAAAAAAAGATCTTTGGCTCTTTTTCTTCTTTCACACTTGGGTTCTTTGTTCAAGTTGCTGGACAACCCTGTAAGAAAAATAAATCACACAGAAACTCAATGAGCAGAACAAAGACAGGACTAGAACTAATTTGTTTCAAATAATTAAAGCTTAAATGAGCCCTTGGTTCAGATCAGTAGTGTCCAACCAGTTTGTTCCCACAGTACACCTACATTAATAGTCCCACAAAGTCTATATAGCAAGATGAAGGCACTTCTAGCTGCAATTTTGCTTCACTGGAACACAGCATGCCACCTATAATTTAGTAGTTTGAATCACACAGAAAGTAATCTTTTTACCCCTCCTGCTATCAATCAGACCCTCTGACCTGTAGAAATATGGCAAATTAAAATCTTATTCATTATTTTTTTGTGTAGCTATAACAATATTTGTGATGACTTCCGCCTCATGACAAGAAGGTCCTGGGTTCAAATCCAGTTTGAGACCTTTCTGTGTGGAGTTTGAATGTTCTCCCTGTGTCTGTGTGGGCTCTTTCCAGATACTCTGCCTTCGTCACACAGTCCAAAGATAAGGATGAGATTAGGTTGATTCCTAATTCTGAATTAGCCCCCCTGCAATGCTGAAGTGAAGTCCTACCTGCCTTTAGGAAGACCATTTTGGAAACCCGGGATTAGAGTAATGGGTTTTTGATAACCACTATATTTGCATTACATTTATTATCTTTGTCCTATGTGGTGGCAAATTAAATCTTTGCATCTCTGACTGCCAATGTATAATACATCTCATACCATAAGCGTGGAATCTAGAATTACCAAATATGTTTGAAAAGATGTATACTACAATGTTTTGCAGGTAGCCTTCAATGTATTTCCTTGTTAAATCACAGGCCAAAGGTCTTAGTTTGATTTCACAACAAACCAGACTCACTGACCAAGTTCCTCCTTTCTCTACAAGCTTGCCTTAAGCAGTGTGGGTATTTCACCATAACCCCGTCACCACCTCAGTGCCCTCAGGTTGTCAGATGGAAATACCTTCCACGAAGGGAAACTGAAAACAACACACAACGATCTGTGGTAAAGATGCACGCCTTTCACACACACAATCACGCTCATACTCCTTAACTCCTGTAGAAAAACTAGTCTGTGACTACACTGAAAACGGATCCGAAGCAACAGTGTAATCTGATCGTTTGGACACACCCCTTTCGTCAACAACCATCCGTACTAACAAATGGCAGAGAGAGGTGTCAGTAGGTAATAATCGCACTTGCCCCAAAACTACCCCCCCCGACTATAATACATGTTAATCCTAAAATCTCCGTGTCAAGCATTGCTTATCATGTCACCGCAACAATCTACACATCGCATGCTACAACGTTAAGTGGCCGGTCAAGCAAATTTAATACATTTTCCGAGTAACAGTGACATACTCGCGCTTGATTTTTGCCGTCTGCTTTAAATCTACACCCCTAGACTGACTTTGACTTTCCTCTCAAAATGAAACGTTACACATACCAACCGTTAAACAGCAGGCCAGGGCAGTGCTAGGATTCAGTCAAGACCAGCTAACGTTATCATAATCAGCTGCCAATACCGTGAACCTCATCAAAATACACACACCACTGTTTTAAAACCAAAAGCCGCCGAGAAGTAGTAGCCCGTGCGACCTACTAAAAACCGATTAAAACACGACTCATACTTGGAAATCACAGGATACTGAGTAGGTAACCAAACAGTGAGCTTTTACCTAGCCTCGAAAGTTTTTTTGCGACACTGTACGATCCTTTACCACAGCTATAAGAGTTAGCTTAACATTAGTTATCTGGCTAGCATGGGAGCTGTACAGTAGCAAATAGATTTTCATTAACAACTGACGAGACAACTGTGGCGAATTTCACCTGAAAAATGGCTAAAAAGAAGAGGTAAAACACACACCTAATCACGAACTCACGAGGTGTCTTGCTTGTAGGGTGTGGGTCGATTCGGTCCTTCTTCAGTTAGCCGCTAGCAAACTACTTAGCTCGCCTGCTAGGCCGACGTAGGAATCCCGGAAGTAGCCCGTCAGCCCTCAGGTGGGGCAACCAGCCAATCACAGACATGGAAGGCGTCGACTCTGGGAAAAGAAAAACACTGTGCGTGATGGGCCAGTATTTTTTTTTTTTTTATTACTAGAAGTAATTCTATATAGATTAACCCTAAAAAGATTATGTATTATGTTCTAGGAACATGTGAGTTCTTTCATACACTTTCTGAAAGACAGTAAAGTACGATTTGTATGCCACAAAACAAACAAGCGCTGCGCTTGAAGCAGGAATATTACACTGTAATGTCATAAATGTGAATAATGCAAATAGTTAAAGGATAAGGAAAATTGATGGTGGAATGAAGAAGTACTGGTAGTGTTCAAAGGAAGAGGTTAGCGAAAAGAAAGTGGGAGACAGATAGTAGACAGGAGTTCCTAGTGGCTAGTTGGTAAAGGAAAACGCTTATGACACTGGACACTAAGGAAGGAGAGATTAAGCTGGAAAGGATGTGCAGCAGTTTGGATGATTAAGAATAGAGATGGAAATATACTTATCAGTGAAAGAGTGTATTGAGATGATAGAAGGAGTTCGTTTAAGAGCTTTGCGGAAAGTTAGTGAATCATGGGTTGGTTGGGTTCATGGTCGGGGTGGGTTTACATCAGGGATCTGCTCTGAGACCCTTCTTGTTTGTAATGGTGATGGACAGTTTGACATATGAGGTAAGCCAGGAGTATCTGTGGACTATGATGTTTGCAGATAACATTGTGATCTGTAGTGAAAGTATGAAGCAGATGGAAGAGAGCCTGGAGAGGTGCAGGTATGCAGTGGAGAGAAGAGGAAAGTTAACAGCAAGATAGAATACATGCGTATGAATGAGAGGAATACAGCTGTAACAGTGAAGCTGCAAGGAGCAAAAGAAAAAAAGAAAGAAAGAAAGAAAAGGAAGTTTTGCTTGAAAACCGCTTTAAAACCTAAATTCACAGAAGTGTGGCAAATCCACCAAAAATGCTTAAAACAACTCACCTGGAACATACCTTGGGGGGGGGGGGGGGGGGGAGTGCTATACACCAAAGAGAACAACTGCTGTTTAAAAAGAAAACAGCAGTCACACCAGATACTGAATTTTATTTATTTTTTTAATAAGGAGTTTTATTTGCCATAAGCTATTTTCTGAAAATATTTTGAGGGTACACCCACTTTACTTGAAATGGTTTTACACAATTTCTTTTCCACAAAATTCACAATCTACGTTCCAGATGGCCATCTCAACCCCCCACAACAGACCCACCTACGATTAATCCACACCCTGCTGGTTATGACAAATGGTTAACACTGACATGCAGAAAATAGGTGCAAAGAAACACTACATATGGCAGGCAGTGAATAGAAAAGAAAAATTAAATAATTGAATAAAACCACCTCAGCCATAACAAAAAGGTTCAGAAAAAACTCTCAAAATATTATCAAGAAAAGATTCAAAGACAACAAATGTATACAAAATTATTATTGAACCACTTATTTATTATATACTTAGAGATATTTGCACATATTATGCATCACACAGTGTTGTTTTTGTGTATGCTTATAACTCATGTTCCTAATGTTGTCATACATAGAAACGTATTTGTGTTGTTACTCTAAAAAATTAAAAGAGCATCTGCGTCTCAAATGTACTCAGTGTGGTTTGGTAAGCTGGTAAGTGTTTACAGAACAAATATTAAATGACCTGCTAGTGTAGTGCTCCCAAACAATCCCTAGCATGCTGGTACTGTGTGTGTTTTAATGAAGCCTACAGGTTATTATTGTTTGCCTTTCTTTTGTCAAAACAGAAAACCTACTGAATAAAACATATTAAATTTCTTTAGGAAAGGTTATAAAACTGCAAAGTATTCTCAGGTTTGATTGCATTAGAATTAAGTTCATTAAGTGTGTTCCATCCTGAGTTCATTATATATTGGGTATGTAGGTAATTAAAGCATTGTTTGTTAGTAACACATACTAACAATGGCAGAGAGTGTAATTAAAAACAAACACACAACTTTTTACATTTAAAAATTTATTACTCAAGAGGAAAAAATCTTTATGAAACAGATTATGAAGAAAAGTATTTTTTCGTTGCTTTGATAAAACATCCTTTTCTACAGACAGTGTGGTCTAGAATTTACAGCTGCTTTCAATTTCTATTAGGGATGCACCAATTCCCAGCTGATGCTAAAATTGATAATTAACATAACAAATTGGCCAATGGTTGGTGTGGAGAGTAATGTTTTGTCTTATTTAATTCCATCTTCTGTGCCATTAAACCAAAAATCTTCAGTATAAAAAACTGCTTCTATCATCTTATTGTTGAGTAAGTAGAAATTAAATCATAAAATGTATGAAACAGGCTAAAAACTGGATTAACATCAACCCCCCCCCAAAAAACTGGTGCATTCTGAATTTCAACACTTAAATAGTTTTCTCTGTAAAGTACAAACAAGATATCCTTAAAATAAAAAGGTAACCCAGCAGGACGTCTTCCCTCCAAGTCCTCTCCTCTGAGGGCCTGCTTCATTTCATATCCATGAAGCGAATGTCCATGATGAGCAGAGTATGCCTGGGCAGGGGTCTAGGTGCTGGGGAGAGCACCTTCATCACCTGTGCCTGAGTATCTACATGAGTCACCACAATAAAGCCACACACCGGACTCTCCACTATGCCCTTTCTGGCACCTTCATCTCCATCCTCAGCGCTGCTCACGCTTAGGACATGGTATGTGAGGTCTCTTCCTGGAGTAACAGGCACCAGCTTTAGCTGTGTGTCATCCTGGGACATTCCCAGTGGCAGGCATGAGTCCGGGATGGATGGAGCGCCGATTTTGTAGATGCGAACGTCTGAGAAACGCACTTCGTAAGAAAAGGGGTAGAAAGTGACTCCACGGAAGCCGTAGAAATACTCGCGGATCTTCTCATCCCGAGTATCCCGCCGACACTCCTTGGAGCGTTCCACGACTCCCCCGGACTTGGGTAGGAGCACAACCCGCACAAAGTGAGGGAGGTCTCTTTTGAGTTCATTGTAGAGCCTTTCATGGTCCAACACCAGAACCACATCCACCTGAAAGGTTGACGCACAGTGGACCAGAGCCTGGTATCCAGAGCCCTTCACCCAGCCACAGGTGTTGATGATGCAGCCTCCTACGCTGGCTTTCCTGTTCACTTCACAGCGCTGGGAAAACACCTCAGCCAGGCACGATGTCAGCTGCATATTGTGACAAAAAGATTTAAATGCTCAACAGGTAAAGACAATGTATGACAAATTTAAAGTTTTGTCTTCAGACTATGTCAGGAAGGGTCTAGACTCTTTCTTTTTTTACCTTGTTGTAAAGTTTGATGTTGGTCCCTGGACTAGTAGAGCCAAAGTGGTACACCAAAGGAGCCTGGACTGAGAAACCCTCCTCCACATCCGCTGGACGCTCGATGCAGAGCGCTGACACTGTGCCGGGTACAGACACCTGAAGGAGCAGATTTTTTTTTGTTTTTACTACTCAAACTGATAACAACTGCATTTTTTTTTAGATCATCTACAAAAAACAGATAACCCAAAGCAGATTAAAAACAAACAAAACAAACATTCTAAGGTACACGATACCATCTGTGGAAGCACTAATCATGCTGGATCATATGAAGAAAGCCATTTTGTCTGTGTCCTACATAAAACAAATGTCCTGTTCAGGATTGTTCAGATTGTTACAATAAGCATAGAGTGTAATCAAATGAATAAAATAGATACTTTATTAACAGACATACTGTAATTTACAAACTTTGACCAAACTGCTTCATAATCTATATTACCAACAAAGGCACGAACGCCTATTTCCTTATTGTTCCAATTAGTAACTAGTATTTTCATTAAAAAAAATACTTGGTATTTTAACAGTTTTTAAATTTACACTGTGTTGAAAAAGTATTTTCCCGCTGCCAGATTTCTTAATTTTGGGTATATTTGTCACAATTACATGTTTCAGATTAAACAAATTTTAATATTAGACTAAGGTAACCTGAGTAAATTGAAAAAAACAAAACAAAAAACAAACAAACAAACAACAAAAAAAAAAACCACTTAAATGATGATTTCATTTATTAAGGGAAAAAAAGCTATCTAAACTTACCTGTGTGAAAAAGTAATCTGCTCCCTTATTGAATCATAAACTGAATCACTAACTATGATTAACCACATTTTCTGGAAAGCTGAGCTCAATTTTACTAGCCACACCCAGGTATGATTACTACAAGACCTGTTGAATCAAGAAATACAGATCCTGTATGACAACGTGAAGTGGGCTAAAAGCAATACATTATGCTATGATCTAAAAGAACAGTTGTGAAACAAACTGACTTCCATGGGAGAGTTCAAACGAGAAAACCACTGCTAACAAAAAATAAAGCAAAGGCTCATCTCACATTTGGCAGAAAACAACTTAATAATCCCCAAGACCTGTGGACTAATGAGATAAAAACTGGAACTATTTTGATCAGCAGTCAAACATGGTGGTGGTAGTATGATAGTCTAGGGTGCTGTAATTCATGGAACCTCTATGCTCTCTATGAGAAAATCCTGAAGGAGGGTGTCTATCAGTTCAAGTGCACTTAGCTTATGCAGCAGGATAATGACACAAAACATGCCACCACGTCCACCTCTGAATTAAAGATTTTGGTGTGGCTTACTTAAAGCCTGGACTTAAATCAAATTGAGATGCTTGGAAACCCTCCAGTGTGGATAAATTAAAACTATTCTGCAAAGAAAAGTCATCCACAATTCCTCCAAAGTGATGTGAAAGTTATTCGCAGTTATTACAAACCTAAGTATTTTCTAAGTATTTTCCTGGAAATGATGGCACAACCAGTCACTAGATTTAAGGAGCAAATATGTTTTTCACACAAGGCCAGGAAGGTTTGGATAGTTTTTCCCTTAAATAAATGAAGGGAGCAATTCAGTGCTCTCAATTCTGTGCAGAAATCTTTATGTTCTGACGTTTATTGCAATAACTTGAATTAACACCAGTGACAGTAAACAACTGAAAGACTAATGTTCTTTTTCTTTGTACAGATATTAAAACAGACACCAGGATTTTTTTCCAGAACTTGTGAATCTGATAAAACAGAAAAAGCCACATGGACAGATCAACAGGGGGATCATCACAGCTATAAAGCTAAATAAACAAAGTAGATGCTGTACATGCTTTAGCATTACTTTGGACAAAATCAAGACAAACTGAGTCTGCAGGCTGTAATATGCAATATTCTAAATACCAGCCAACTGTTTGATATTTATAATGATAATTCCACTTGATCTTACCCCGCTCTGTCCAACATCCAGTTCCACGAATGTTGGCCTCCTTCCAACCCTCACAGCATAGCTGAGAAGCATCCGACACACCGTTGACTTCCCAACATCTGTCGGTCCCACCACCATCACCTGAGGGTCGATTTATTATTTAGTATTAATCCAAGAAGTATTCATGGGATCTGACAAGTTCCTGAATGAAGTAGTTCCCCAGTCAAACGTACCCTTGGTCCTCTCTCATTGTCACGCTCTGCTTGTTTTCTCATCTGTTCAAGGGCTGCATGTGTGTTTAGGTAGAGCAGCATGGGTGTATCCTTGGACACATAAGCAACCTGCGATGGTGACAGCAAGACGATGGTTATTTGTGGCTTTGCCTTTTTTACCCAAAGTAAAACACACAATGATGTGACAAAACGTAACACAACAGACACATTTGAACTTTCCCAAATCTGCAAGGATTCCCATCCACATGCTTACCTCTGGCTTCCCATAAAGATTCACACTGCAGCCTTGCCAAGTGAAAACCGCAATCTTGGAGCCTGGTCCAAATGTATACTTTTTGTTTCGGTTTAGCTCGGAGCCAAACACCTCAGCCATTCCTGTGAGGAGCTCCAGTTCAACTTGTTCAGCTGCTTCCCCCGACTCCACCTCAAAGCGAAGTTCAGTCTCCTTTTCCAGGTCATACCTGGTGCTGGCCTTTCCAGCTGCTGGAGCATCTTCACTCGTCTTTTCCACCCCCTCTGTTGCCATGACTGTCAACAAGAAACTTCAGGTTGCAATAACTTGGCAGAAGTAGCATGCTGAAAAGCAAAAGTTACATGCATACCATACATAAAGTAGTAATACGACAAAACATTACACACAGCTTCTCTAATAAAGCAATGCTTAAAGGAAAGTGTGTTAACACAGATGTTTATTAAGTATTTACAAATTAAAGTCACAAGCTAACTACTGAAGTCCCATAACTTTTTAATAACACTAATTTTAACTCTAGCATTACCCTTCACATTATTTTAAATTTGGTGTTTGAACATTGTATGCATAAAGGATAAACTTGACCACACAGAGTAACAGATCCAATTGTTTAAATATTGTGCTCGGTGTTTTCCGGCAGGATTATTCAATGTCAGATCACGACATTTTTTGAACATTTTCTGCTTGACCATTTTCGATTTCCCTGAAAGTTTTATGGTCCAAAGTTGGTCCATATATTTTCACATATTAATTCTTTGAAAAGGGTTTTCTATATATGAGACTATAAGTTCACAGCAATAATATAATATAACAAAACTTTGGACCGTAAGATTTTTATGCAACTCGATGTAGTCCAGCAGAAGGCCCACGATAATTTGAAATGGAAGGACACTTCAGTGATTTTGTCCTAAAACCACGGCGGTGGGATTAATCTTGGCTACCTGATAAGCCAAATTGCAAAAACACACCTGATTACGGACAATGATAGGTTCAAATAAAGTTAAGAGGGAAACCAGTTAAATCAACAAACCAGCTAGCGGAGCCACCGGGGGTAATTCGACCTTTCTAAGACTAGCAAAGGTCGAATGACTGCTTACAAACCCGTTAGATAATTCTCGCAACGTCAAGCAAAAGTCTAAAACGTAATAATTTGTAATATATAAAAGTTACGCACCAATTTCAAGACTTGTTGTAGAAAGAAATCGGTCCCGTGCTCATGAGGAACCGTTGAAGTGTCTGGTCGCGTGATAATGACGTCACATCCTGGCAACTATTAAAACAAAATGTTCGTTTGCCAAAAACGGAAGACTTTGAATCCTTTTTGTGTGTCTGCTATCCTTGCTTATATTGATATAAAAAACAAAACAAAATTTCGCAAACACTTAGCAGACGATCACTTTTTGGGTGTCATTGTGTGACGTCCTCACAACGCGACGTGTTTATATTAGTTTTGCACGTGTGACACAAAATTCATTATAGCATCTACTTTGTGACAGGAATGTTTTTCTACAAGAACTTTACTATGAAATGGGAAAATTCTGTATTTTGTTTCTTTCGAAGGCAAAAAATGAGGATGTATACTTTATAATAAACCTGTTAGTTATCTTAGCTAAATTTTATTTCCACAAATGCAAATACAACCTAATTTTAAACAGTACTATAATGATAGTCTATCTTACATAAAATTGATTAGTGGTTCACTTAATAAAAAGGCTATAAAAACAATTATTATTTGTACTAATTAAAAATTATCTGAATGTATGTAACGTTTTACATTACACCCCCTGGCATATGTTAATTATGTTTCAATTTGTATACACTCTCTGTATACTGTTGCTTAATAAAGTTCTATTAAAAAATTGGGGTGGGGGATTTGGGATGGCTTGATTTCATTCACACAAGAGACGCTTGACAGATAATAGATTACACAGATTAACAAATCTTCTTTCATTTCGCCACAACGGATTGTGTCTCTATCTCACTCTATCCCTAGCATTCTCCATGGTCACGCAAATCCTCTGCATGTCTTCCTTCACTACCTTCTCTGTGGTCTTGCTCTTTCCTCCTGCTTGGAAATTCCAGATTGAACATACTTTATCCAATGTACCCATTTCACATGTTCAAACCATCTCAGCCTTTCCTCTTTAACTTTGTCTCCAATCTGCTCAACCTCAACTGTTCTTCTGATATACTAATTTCTAAAGTCCAACAAGTGTTTTAAAACTGTTTAAATACCTGCAACCATTTTTAGCAAATATTTGCAATCACGTTTTGGCAATTACTTTTTTGCATAACACTACCAGAGCCCTCAAATTACTAATTAAGGGCACTGCTTGGGTTAATGCAATTAGACAACCTTCTGAAATATGCTACAAGGTACTTTGTCAGCTGTTTAAAACTATTAACCATTTCAATTAGTAAAATTTACTTTATTTGCCAAGAGTTCAACACACAAAATGCATCTCTAGTTTTCTTCTCCACACTTCCTGAATTTAAATAAGAAAAACTTTCCATAAAACAGATGAGTGTTTGGATAGACTTATAACAAAATACACACAATTACCAAAAAAAGATTTTATTTCTCAAAAAACAAAACAGACATAAAACCACTACTGAACTTTTGTGAAACAACAGTAAACAGCAGTAATGTGTCAGAGAAATGCTTTGGCTCAGCTAAGCTCCACTAGGTGTCACCGTGCACCCAGAAGATGGCAGCAGTTAGAGCATGGCTCATCAGAGGAGGGACTGAGAACATCTCCTTGGTCACTTCTCGTCATTTTTGCTTCCACTGGCTGCATCTCCAGAATGCTGGGCTGCAAATAATATGGGAAACGTTTTGTTAAAAAGACACTTGTACGCAACTGTTGTTCACTGAATAGCTGCATTACAATTCATACTGAAGACATTTTGACTTGATTCTCTTTACAGGGCTACATAAGTTAGCAGTTTAATGTGAAGAAAAAGTAAAGTTGCATTTTCTTATTTTGTATCTGTTTGTTTTATGCATTCATTATTCAGTCAAACTGCTTTGCCAAACCTTCACTGGGTGTCTAAGCCTTCAGAGCCTCCTGCAGAGCAGAAACTACCACTTCAGGCTGTGGAAACTTCAGCTTACGAGGTGGGCCCTTCTTTATTCCAGTCCACAGAGATGTTTCTTTAGGAATCGGGAAGAAAGTGTCATTTGTATCATTATTTTACACTGAAGGATCCATATTGCTGAGTAAGCGTGTTTACCTTTGCCCCCGTCCTGCAGAGTGATCTCGAAGCTGTTCCTGCGAGGTTTCTCAGGGTTGAGGACCACAGTCAGTTCAGGGCAGGCAGCCAGGAGGGCGGATTTCACCTCCTCAGCATTACGCCCGTACACTCGTCAGCTTTTACTGCCAGAAGTGAGACATCAAGATTACACCTTGTTGCAGATTTAAATAGTTGAGTTACAAAGTGAACTGTGATGTTATCCATTTTGCTTCTGGTTTAATAATAATATAAACAGATTTCATGAGAACCATTGTTTTTTTTCCACCTAATCAATACATTCACCTCTGATACTTAAACACTTGGATTTTTATTTGTGATTAAGTATTTTAAAACAACGGCTATATTTACTCACTTTACATAAAAGCAATTAGCATTTCCTTCACCACTGATTATAATGTGATTAAAAAAAAATACCAGTGTTCAATGACCACCCTGAGGCCTTCCTGGCTGCTTTCATCGTCTCCTCTGCCCTTCTTTTCCTCCACTGAAGGTTTCTCCTCCTCTACCTGAACTTCTGCTTTGCGCTTCTTCCCACCACGACCTAAAAACACACATGTGTAGTTTTGTGTTTGGCTATTTCTTGAATTTGTGTCTCCATATCTCATTTATCCTCTGTCCTTTTGACCATGACCCAGAATTCAATCAGACCGCACAATACTGAATGGAAAATTTCTAAAAACATCAATAGGACAGAGAAGAGAGTAGCCTGCACAAGAAGCTACATTTCAGGACTCAAGGGTGTATCTGTAGTGGCAGCTTGTCGAAAAGTGAAATTCAAAATTCACAATCAAAAGGCCAGTGATGCACAATGTGCAAGTAAAGTATGTAGAAGAAAAAAGAAGTCAATTTCCCAAAAGAAAAAATACATGCAGTTCATCGATTTACTTGATCCTTTGCAAGCAGCTGGCTCCTGTTGCTTCCTTTGCCATGGTTAAATAAAACCATAGGCCCTCCCTGGTGCATGCTGGTCCTATGCCCGCCCACCTACTTATTTAGCCTGAGGTGTCTTTGGCCTTACTAGAGTCTTACAAAAGCCCAAAATAAAGCAATCATCCATCCACCATTCCATCCATCTTCTTCTGCTTATTCAATTCAGGATTGCAGCTGGGTGTGAGACTCCCAGCTCAAATAGGGCGACAGGGAGTTTACACTGTGGGCAGATCGCCAGTTTGTCACAGGACTCAAGATGAACTAAACAACACAACCATTAAACAACGAACCACTACATAGCTCCAACAGTAATCTTTTCAAAGGTTTAAACAGCTGGAAAATACAAACCATGGTGGGAAAAGAGCTCCTTAAACAACTAGTTCTTTCTGTTTAGGTTACATGAGATGGTCACTGAATTGAAATAACGGAAGCCCTAAATACACAAAGATGCAATTACCACCGTTACATTAGAGGTCTTACAATACAGCAGTACAAAATAATTTCGGATGCAGCTGTGCTACATGTCATATTTAATGTATAGCATAATAAAATGAAGAAAAGAGTTCTGTTTTATAAATGCCCAATGCTCCAACTCCTCCTGTCATGCCCTTGGTGGGAGGAGAGTGAGTAGAGGAGGACTCAGGCACGTGCAGGCTGAGAAGTTTCATAACCCAACAGATAGTAATAATAATGACCCATTTAATGCGTCGTTGCATAATAAACATGGTCAGAAAGGTCAGCGCGCCGACTCCTGCTAGATTTAACGAGTTCAGAAAGTGAATAATGTACATATCTTCGCAGTTACTACTTTGCTCCTGCATGTAGCCATTCAGCTAAATGACCTACAAAGACAGGCAGAAACAGTCATGGGAATGATAACCGCTGCATCAAAATGGTACAACCCTCTTCCTCCTCAGTATATCAACCGGAGACAAACTCCGTTACAGCTTTTGTTGTAGAAAAAAAATCACGGTATTGTTTACATTCCTATAACACACACCCACCTGCTTTGGACGCCATTGCTGTTACAAAACTTTGGCGCGCGCATGTCGACTGTACCAATATATCTGGGAAGGGGGTTTCAGTTTGGCTGGACGAAACCATTAATGGGAAGTTTTCCGAGCATGAATGAAAATAAGATCTACCGTTATTATTTCTAATGTCATAAATGTGTTAATATAACTACTGTAATTTAACTAAAACTGCATTTAAAGTGCAAATACAAACCTTTTGTTAAACACCTACAGCAATAAAGTGTTCTTTCATTATCTTTGTAAGTAGCTATATACATATATACATGAACAGGAACATGTTTTTTTTGTATGGTGACACACTTAAGCATATACAGTTAAAGCAGTGAATGCGTGTTACCTGATTTAAAGGGTTATGCGTGTTGCTGCCTGAGTAAATTAAACATGTTTTTGTGTTTATCTCTGTCCTGCTGATTTACATTTAGGAAAAGGTCAAAAGTGCAACACAGTGATGTGGTGGTTACCACTGTTGCTTTGCAGAATGAATGTCCAGTCTTTGATTCAAGCAGTCTTCAGCCTCTTCCCAAAGTCCAAAAACATGCATTGGGTTAAGTTAATTAGACTAACTGGCGATTCTAAATTGGCTGTAGGTGTAAATGTGAATATTAATGGTTGACTGTTTCTCCATTTTAGCCCTGCGATAGATTGGTGATCTCTAAAGGGTGTACCCTACCTCTTGACCAAGGACAACTGGGATGGGCTTCAGACCCCCTGTGACCCATAATAAAGAAAGTGGATGGATAGAAAAACCATCATTTATTGTTGTATCAAGTCATCCAGTTGAGCACAGAAAAAAATCATTCTTGCATAAAACAATAAGTCTTTGGCTAGGGTAAGTAATAAATCTAAAACGTAACTAAGAAAATCTCTAATTTACCAAAACAAATATAAAAGCATCATTAGCATCATTATGCTCCACCAGATGACCTCATGCGTCCAGAAGATGTCAGCAGTTGGCACTTGACTCATCAGAGAAGGGACTGAGAACATCTCCTTCGTCACTCCTCGTCATTTTGCTTCCACTGGTCATATCTCCCGAACGCTGGGCTAAAACGTAAACATTGGACAAGAATAATCAGTTCTTGCCAATAAACACAGACAAAGCACATTTTCATCAACAGCTCAGCATAGCCTGAAGTTTTCCACAAATAATATGTATGGATGTTTGCCTCAAAATAAAAGAATTATAAAAGAAGAAATATCTACAACGTGTTTCAATTGACAGCCAAATTAAATTAGGGGGAACGTACATCTCTTACTTAATCTGTAGTTGATGTTTTATGTGCGACAGCTTTGACAAACTTTGGCATCTGCTCAGCTTTCAGAGCCTCCTGTAGAGCAGCAACTACTACATCAGGCTGAGGAAACTTTAGCCTAGCAGGCGGACCCTTCTTTATTCCAGTCCACAGGCATGTTTCTTTAGGAATCAGAGAAAAGAGGAACAACGTCATTTAGATGATTGCAAGTAGGAAATATTTTTAACTTGAACATAACAAAACAATGCTGGCTATCCAAATCAAGTCCTGTGATAATATAGAGTGAGTGAAAAACCAAATCACATGCTGAACAATCACTGTACGGTGGATGTAGCTACTATAAACATTGATATTTGTGCATCTTGGATATTTCTTTTCATCTTCCTAACCTTTGTCTCCATCCATAAGAGTGATCTCGAAGCTCTTCTTGCGGGGTTTCTCAGGGTTGAGGATCACAGGCAGTGCAGGGCAGGCAGCCAGGAGGGCAGATTTCACCTCCTCAGCATTATCCCTATACACTCGTCAGCTTTTACTGCAGGAATCAACAGGTAAACTATAAGGTAGCCATCACTCCAGGGGAATGAGGTGCTTTTATTAGAAAAGTACATCTAAGAAAGTACTAATCCCAACGACAACTTTGAATGCAAAAGAGAAAAAAACTTTCTTTTCTAATAGTAAAGAATTATACTTGATTTGATTTGATTTATGACTAAGTCATAAAATAATTGCATAACATAGCATACTGTTATAACATCTAAACAGACGATTTGCTGTTTAAGTACCACTTTGTAGATGAAATACTCAGTTGCATTTGTCAAAAGTTGTTAAAAGTTGTTAGAGTTGTTAAAAGTCATCTTTTTTTCAATTAAGCACCCACGCACATCACGACCCTGATAAGCATAAGCAGAAGAGGATAGATGGATGGTTTTTATATTGTAAAATTGATTTATGTTAATTCCTTAAGATTATATTACCTAAAAAGATGAATCAGCTGCAGCTGATTGTTTTTAAACTGAAATTTCAGAAGCAAAAACTAAAAATGAATAAACTATCTAATAAGTAGTCGGTGGAGTCAGTGATCCTGCGTGAATTAAACCTTTCTTCCTTAATAAAAGCTTTAAAAATAAAGGTTTAAATTAATGTTAGATTCATTTATTTAACAACAGCAGTGGATGATCTGAGTATTTACTACACTGCTTATAATCATGTGATTAGTGTATTCACCAGTGTTCAATGACCACTCTTTTGCCTTCTTCCTCTCCTCGCTCCTTCTTCTCTGCTGGTGTTTGCTGCTCCTCTGCCTCCGCTTTGCGCTTCCTCCCTCGACGACCTGAACGGCGCACGTGCTGTTACGTGATGGTTTCATAACGCAAAGCGGCTTGCATTGTGTTGCAGAATGTAATGTTGGATAAGGCAGGGGAGTGAGCGTAACCTGCTACATTATTAAATGCTCAGACATTTCATGTGAATACGTTAAAAAAAAAAAACGCAAAATGTAAACATTTGACCAACTTTCTCCTGCTGATTTTAACTCCGCAGATAAATTCCAATCCAAACCGGACAGCTGCTGTAGCTATAGACTGTATAACACACCGTGCAGTGTGTGTGTGTGTGTGTAACATCTGGAAACAAACTTATCTCAATGCTGCAGTGTAGCATTTAGGATTCACACACCTACCTGCTTTCGGCGCCATGGCTGTTACAAAACCATTTAGCTGGAGGTGGGTGGATCGACCCAAATTTTGATCGTATCGATACCACTGCTGATCAGCTCGATACTAGTGCAACAGGATCGATACTTTGTTTTACCCTCTAAAATCAGTGTGTAGCCCACTAAATTGTGTTAAATACATTATTATTATTATGCAAACCTCAAATGTGCACTAAAATGTCTGAGCCTTTTTGTGTTGCCTGTCATTGTGTTATTTGGTTTATCTCTACTCACTCTGTAATAGCTTCTCATATTGTAAATCAGCAGGTCCTCACTTTGCCACCATAAAGGAAGACAGACACACTTAAAGGTTCGAAAACACAACAACTCTGTGCTTTGAGTCATGTCTTGATTGTTCTCAGTGGTAGCAGTTTTAATTGCCTTAGTGTTTTCCTCCATCTGCCTTACCTTTTTGTTGGCGCCTGTTTTCTCTCTGTCTTTTTGTCTTAATATTTTGCTTTTTGGTTGCCTCCTGTTTTACTTTGAAGGTTAGTTTTCTTTCATGTGTTGCGTCAGCTTGACTGTCACCATTATTTTATTTTGACTCCTGTTTGTTATTCCCATCAACCTTTAGTATAAAAATAGTTTCTTTGTCCTTCCCCAGTTATTTGTTCTTACTCCCTGTCAGAGGTGGAAAGTAATGAAAGACAAATACTTTGTTACTGTACTTAAGTAGAATTTTCAGGTATGTGTATTACTCAAGTATTTATTTTTCTGACTTTTTTTTACTTTCAGTCCCTCTTTTTTTAAACAAATATCTGAACTTCCTACTGCTTACATTTTTTTTTAAATGCTTAAAAAAAGGTTCCTCTGTAGCATTTATACTTGGGAAAGACTGCAAGTGTTAGGTTAGGTTTAAAGGTAAGAACTGCTCAGTGACACTTTATAAACTGCAAATTGAAAGCTTGCGTGTGATGTCATCATTTCAATCACAGACTGGATATTCCTACAAAACAAACAAAGATATACTAACTTTGTGTTATTCAAGTGTCACGTATAAAATCCTGAGTAGTTTGCATGGGATAAAGAGGTTAGCTTGTCGTACTGTGGTGAATTTATTGTAAAGAACTGCACTGAACTGCTGCACAGTATCTGTGGTGCCCATGGTCAGTGTCGGTTTACATCAACTGTAATAGACTAATTAACAATTAAGATGATGATGATGATCATTCACTCTAGTATAAAGACAATATAAATAGTATACTGTCAGTGTAGAAAATGGAAGTCAGCTGAGATAGCTGTGAAAAATCTTCTGACATCTGGTTGAATTCAGTTGTGTACATCCACAAAGAGCAGCTGGTCAGCTGAACACACTTTACACGAAGTAAATCTACTGAAGCTCATATTAAAAATTATTGTGAGTAGTTATTCTTTTCCCCGTGCTGACCCACTACACATATCTTAGGATTTTCTAACCTGCTGAATCTCACTGTAACGCCTGACTGTACTTAGTTTAGTGTTTAAGTGTGGAGGCACAGTTACCATAAATGTAGCAACGGAACATTTTTTAAAATGATCTATCTTTGCTTATGTCCCACAGAACAGATTCAAGCTGAGTACATTCATTAGAATTAGAATTATTATATTGATACTGCACAAGGTTCAGTTACCTTAGTACAAAAATGCTTGGTAGAATTGTCCTTCAAGCTATTTTTTACTTTCTTACTTTGAGTACATTTCAGAGCCTGTACTTTTGCCACCTCTGCTCCCTGTGTTTTCTCTCTGTGTCCCTCGTGTGCAGCTCTGTATTTTTGATGTTCTTTGGACTTCGTTCAAATAGTACATCATCTGAAGTTGGCTGGTGATTAGAGGATTGTTTATGTACAATGATCCGTATAATGTACAATGAGCGGCTCAGCAGGCCTAGTTGTTCGGTGGATAAGACAAAGAGGCTTAAGACATGTAACAGATTTGCTGTTTTTTTAATTAAATCAAAGCTTTTAAATTGTTTCATGCAATTAACATGTTTAAATAAATAATCTATGGCTACAGATCTATGACTCAGCCTACTGAGCTGTCTGAGCCGTAGATAAAGCGCTGGGACCCAAGTTGACTGACTTTTTGGACTCGTATTTGCGTCATCCCGTTCTGCTAAAACCTGTAAAGTTTTTATTAAATCCGCTTTTCTGGCTCTTCCAGAGAAAGCTCTTCCTGTTATCCTCTGTAAACAGGGAGACAGATGAATGCGGGTCCCAAGGGCTCGTCGCCCATATTCTCTAATAATTTTGTACGATTCCCAAATGTGGACTCGTGCGGGATGGCTGAGAGACGGCATCCAAAACAAACAAGAAGAAAAGTGAGAGAAAAACCCTGCAGAGCACCAGACGGATGTGTTTGCCTACTCCAAAGTCAGGAGCAAATATGGTGTTACCGGAATAGCAGTGTCTCTCACAGTGGCTCTGGAAGTCATATTTTTGGGCACATATAAAGCAATTGTCAAAAGGACGTCACAAGTTGCGTCTGTGCCAAAAAACATGGGCTATACAGGCTCCCAGTGGGAGGCAGAGTGACTGACTCACGACAACTGCTCATCTAATCACTGTGCTTTTGTTCTCCTACTTACAACAAACTCAAGACTCACACTTCTTGGGTTTTACTCTTGTTGTCTTTGTCATACGATGACATCTTTCACTCTTTTTGAATCAGATCAGGCAGAGGAAAAAAAAAAAAGCATGCATCAAATCTCGAGTGCTTCTTTGGCTCCCAGCAGGCTCTCTATGCAGCCTGTCGCAGTATATTTTTAGCTGTCTGCGCAAATGTTCAGAGGAGTGGACAGATCTTCAGACAGATGTGCCCTGTCGTCACCCCGATCTCCTCTTTTTGCTTCGAAGTGACTCAAGGCCGGATGCACAGGGCAGCAAGCCTCCATATCGCATAAATTCTCATGCATGTTCATAGATATTTCTGTGCATGCACACACAAGCAGAGGAGCAGTGCCAGAAGGCTGACGTTTCATTCATGAATCCAATTCTTATTTATGGCTGCATCTTATCTGACTTCTAACCTGTTCAGCTGTCAAAGGTCTATTATGGCACTTAACTAATCTGTGTCTGTCTCTTTATACTGCAAAACACAGACAGTACAACTTTGATGAACCTAAGATATTCAACAAATCAGTACAGTCAGTCAGATGAGAAAATTACTTATCAGTTCTATCTTTGCACACAGGGTTTTACTTATAGTTATACATCCGCATTTTTATGTATTAAAAAGATGCACAAAAATTTTCCGTAGTTTCTTTGCTTCAAGTTTAATGAAAACTCTAAGAGCATAAGGCCTGGTCCCAAAATTTGCCTGCAGTGACTTCCCACTTTGGAAAATGTCAGAAAATGTTACACTTTTAACTGCTATTAAATTTATTTATGAAACCGCCTTTTTTATGTGGATATACTACACGTGTAGTAGTAGTATATATTTACTTAACAATGCATTACATTATTAAGTAAAAATTTATTTAGTTGTTTAGCAACATACATAAACATACATAAAGTAAATAAAGTTTGTTTTCCAAAAATAAATAAATAAATAATACTTAATAATAGTTAGGCAGCCTACCGTACCTACCGTAATCCCGGTAATCTGTAATTATGACCTCAGCTAAGAAACTCAGACAAGATCAGCATGAGAGATGTTTACTTTGATTACACAAACATTATGTAGGAGTTGGTAATTGATAATAGTAGAATATATATATACAAATAGATAATAGGTATTTATTTGTAAATAACTGGGCACGAATAACATGAGCTTGTTATATAATAATATAATATAGTATATTTCTAACTAACGTCGTTCTTTTTGTCAATTTCTGACCAATAACTTATTAAGTTGTCCTTAAAAACTTTGGTGGATGTAAACCAAATTTTAATAGAATTTTTTCCATGACCCTACTCCATACCCAAACAAAGTTTTATGAGAATTCATTCAAAACTTTTGGAGCTGTCGTGTTTTAAGGATAGAACGATTATGTCCTTGGCTGAGGTAATCGTGCTCAAGTTCTGAAGGGTTATGGTCAGGGCCAAAACTTGACATTTTACATCCACACGAAGCTAGTATAGGGTAGCAACGAAAAGGTCTTGGGTTCAAATTTCTGTGTGGAGTTTGTGCATTCTCTGTGTTGGTGTGGATGGGACTGGGAGCCTGTTTAGGGTGCACTCCTCCTGTCGCACCCACGATGCGAATTTGATAAGGGGGAGAATTTCTAGTAAAGTATGGATTTTATACCCTATGCAATATTTTTGTTTTGTTTGTTTCTTTTTAAAAGTAAAACCATGTGCTGTGCAGCAGGTTTTGGAGCCAGTATGAATGACTCGAGAGGCAAAAATGTGAACTCAAAAACCGCTTTGATGCAGGAGTTATTTCAAAATCTCAAACATACAAACTGAAGGAAGCGCTGGAGCCAGGAATACAAAACAATAAGAATCTGGGCTAAACCATGGAGAGGAAAGATGTATTAAGGCAATTTTCAAACAATTTTCAAATAATGAGAGAGAATATTCAGTGGAAAACATCCAACCTTCCCAGCAGTGGACGTCCCAGTAAACTAACCCCAAAGCCAAAGAAACTGTAAAACCTCCAAGAGTTACATGTGAGACCCCACAGGCATCAGTTATAGGCAGAATTTAGAAAAAAGACTGAAAAAGCATAGTTTGTTTGTTTTAGTCCCAATGAACATATTCTAGAAACATAGTTTTATGTTAATATTATATTATTTGTACAGTAACATAAATAGGGAGCACATAACTTCAGGAAACATGGAGCAAGGAAACACACAGCAGTGACTGAGGATGCGACAAAGGATCAGAGGAAGACAATTTACACACATGGTAATGAGGTGAGGGATAAATAAGTGGGAGACAGCAGGAATAAATCAGGGATAATGAGAGGGCAGTTAAACTAGACATGGTGCAAATGAGACAAAGAACTAACTAAAAAAAGTGATATAAGATGAAACACAGAGATGGGATTTGACCAGACACGGGAAAATAAAGCAAGCAAGGAATACAACATGAACTGAAACCAAGAACAGAATGAGAGCGGAGAACCAAATACAAAGAAACACAATCAGGAAACATTATTTAAAAAAAGCCAAGAACTGGGTACTTGACTCAGGACCCCGAATACATGGACAACTGTTCAAAGAACTGCAAAAGTTAAAAGAAGACATATTTAATTCATCGTAAGCTTTCTTTTTTGATATTTAGTAATTGTTTGGGAGGTTTCCCAGTTACTCCCTCCTGCTTGGCAGCTTTTTGTCTAGTGAAACTCCCACAGGCAGTAGGAACATTAATGTTCAGTGTGTGAACTCATAGGCAGCCTCTCTCTCTTTCCTTGTTTCCACCTAAAATGATTTATTCATTCAGTCTTGCTTTTCTGTTCAGGAGGAAGGCTTTGCCGTCCAGCAGGCTCAGGTTTTCACGTGCTGATTAATAGAAGCTGGCACTGCTGTGTAACAGCACTGCAAATGATGTTTGTCAATTATGGATGTGATAGGTTCGCTTTCCTGTTGACTGCAGCCCTGCACTCTCGACCATTCGACTGAATTCTTTTGCAGGGTAAATATTCAGCACACAGTGGGAGGAAATAAATCGGCTCCATCCTTCTGAAATTCTTCCCCCATACATTTCATTTCCTTCCGGCCTCCTTTGACGTCAGGGTGTGAGTCTCGGTTCATCCTCTGCAAATACCACGTGTGACGGTGAACGTCAGCAAACACGACGCCAAAACGCAAACTAAAACGCCAACTCGCAGGCTTATTCAAGACAAGCGTAGACAGCCACATGGAGGATACTGTCAGGGAGAGAGAAGTGCCGGAGTGATGGGTTTCAGACAAAGACTGAGTGACAGCAAATTAAAAGGATGCAAGCACACAAAAGAGAGGAATAAAAGCAGAGGCAGCAGAAGTTAGATAGAGAGTTGGGGGAGAATGAGTGGGCACGCATCATCGAAGTCTGATGATCAGAGAAATTCTGGCTGCTAATGGCTTCGTTCCTGCACCGGAAAAACACTAAATATGTCCCATGACCACCCAAGCAGCTGCTTTCAGCCATGGAGGGCAACCGCCCACAGTTCTGCCATGAAATAGGGACTCGGAAATATGGGAAGGGTAATTACATTGGTCACGATGAAAGTTTTTCTGCAGGTGGTTATCACTGGCAGGAAAAAGCTGAGGGGAGTAATTTAATACTGCTATCTCATCTCCTCTAACAATAGTGTGAAACTGTGACACACAGTAAAAAGTCCTTTTACATAACCAAAGCTCAGAACTGCCTCCAAAGTAGTTTTGTCACAGTCATACTGTGAAATACTTTCTGATCTGGTAACTGACTGCATCTAGAAATATTGTATCTGTATCTGTTTAACACAACAGCAGAGATATTCGTTATAGCAGATATTGAAAGTAATTAAGAAAACACAGATAAATGGAGTTTAAAAAAACCCCTCAAACTTACAAAAATATCCTTATTTTCTCTCTTTCTTGCAGTCAGAAGAAATATAAAGTATTACCACTGTCAGACGTGTGAAACTACACATCTGGAAAAGCTCAAGAGGAAACGTTTCAGTTCAATATTCAACAGCAAATTTCAATGAGATGTACATTCACCTGCCATTTTATTAGGTACTTCAGGGCCTTAATTCTTTGTGACATAAATTCAACAAGGTGCTGAAAACATTCATCAGAGATTCTGGTCCATATTGACACGACAGCATCACATAGTTGCTGCAGATTTGTGAGCTCTACATGCATTAATACACTGAACTGCTGTCATGTGATTGGCTGATTAGACATTTGCATCAGCAAGCAGTTAAAAAAGGCATACCAGAAAAAAGTCACTGGTGAACACATGTAACTCACTAACTCATTAAAACAGGGCCTTTTGTATTTTCTTATACCACATAATGTTTTTTTTCACTCACACTTAATTCTTATATTTTTATATTGCAGGATTAAATATGAAAAATGATTTTTTTATATTTTAAATATGAAATGATGATTTCATGAATTATTATATTAAGAGGCATTTAAACCTTACACAGACATTTACAAATAGAAGACACAAATATTTATAGTAACGTTTTCCTGTTTTTTTTTTCATGTCACATTGGCAATGAATTAGCTTAGCTTAACTAGCTAGCTAGCTAACCAACCTAAAAAAACAAACAAAAAACCAAAACAAGGTGAAACATCCACATTGCCTCTGTGTATTAGTAGGTTATTGCATTAAAAAAATCTTAAGAAAGTTCCCAAATGATTTATTTATTTACAATATTTTACAACAACTTAACTATAATTTATGAAGCCAAGTAGAATCTTACCTAAATACTATAAAATGTTCCAAGTTACAGGTTCTCAAACTACATAGAAGTAAGTCCAATATTTTTCAAGGGTTATTATGGAGGTGGCTGTGGAGGTGTAGGAAGACAGGAATGTCTATCAATCCCTGTCTCCTCAAATCTACATGTTGAAGTTTCTTGATATATATGTGTGAGTGAGTGTCTGAATGTTAGACAAGGCACTTATACATAGAAAAAAAATAGTGCTTGTATGAATGTCTGTGATGTGGTGAATGATGGGTGTAGTAAAAGTGCTTAAAAGTACAGGTTCATTTGTAATTTTTGCCAGCTTTGATTCTGTTATCTAAAAATATTCATGGCATGAAGTAAAATTTTGCATTGATCTATAAAGTTTTAGTAAAGAAACAAATTTGCTGACTCTAAGGAATGTAATTTATTTTTCCACGAATGACCCAGTAACAAAATCCACCTGCCAGCATCCGACAAGGTCAGTCAGTCAGTCAAGGTCAGACAAGGTCAAGTCATCTGAGAGACCGACGGCTTCCTCCTCCCGCCCTTCCACATCTTCATCAGTTTTTGGAGCTCAATAATTTAATACTATTATTTGTTTTATATAAATTTAAAAGCATGTGAAAATTGCACGTTGATATTTTTTATTGAGTTTTCGCCTCTGAGCAGTTGCCAGGCAACAAGTAGACTCCAGGAAGAGCCTGGGCCTGTTCAAAAAACCCAATACTCTGACATATATCGCTCTGTAAAGCAGTAAACACACATTTATACAGTGTTTCTAAGAATCAAACATACCAGATGTGATGTCCTTACTAGCGATCTTAAAAAGTGCAGGTTTTATTCCTCAAAATTTTTAAATTATTACACACGTTTTCCCCTCTTTTCAGTCTTTGAGCTAAGCTATTTCACAGAGCTATCTGGGAGTAGTGTCGATGTTCCCATCTAACTTCCCTTCAGATCAAGAACAAACTTTTTCACAGCTGATATTTAGAATTTTTATTCCAGTAAGGCGAGATTCTTCCTTTTTTTGCACTTGCTTTTGCGCATGTTCTCACAGGGAACTGAGCCAGCATTGGCACACCTGTGGAGAAAGGAGGACAGGTAACACTAGGGTGTCATGTAAAGCTGTCGGTAATTGTTTATTTGGTGGAGAAAAAGATTCAAGCAAACTTCTCTGAACTTTTAAGGTTCAGAGAAGCTATTCCCGCCGTAAAGTCAATTATAATACAAAGGTTTTCCTTCAGAGTCAGCAGGTGTCAATATCACAGAGTAAAGACGTATTAAGGCTATTTTCAAATAATTTTGAAACAATGAGAGAGATTATTCACAAGTGGAAAACATCCAGTCTTCCCAGCAGTGGACCTCTAAGCAGACTGAACAAGCATAGTTTGTTTGTTTTAGTCCCAATAAACATATTCTAGAAAGATGCATAGTTTTATGTTAATATTATATTATTTGCACAGTAACATATGACTCATTTCTTTGTTATCAAACATCAGTTATTGGCTTACATTTTTATGTGTGAAGATCACAGGACTAACTTGACTTGTGCAGATTTTTCAGATATTCAATATTTTTTTGTGGTATCTTTTTTGTTATAAAAAAAGGACAGTATTTGTTGTACAAAATGCAATTTTTTAAAAACAGATTTTTGTCACTTTTCAGTGAATCTGAACTACAACCAGAAGCAACAATCACATATTTTAATATTAAAATAAAAACAAGGCGATCTGTGAAAGTTGTGAATAATTATTTACATGGAGGCCAACCACGAAGTGTGAAGTTGGAGGCAACTCAGCTAAACTTCTTTTTGTGTGCACATGTTGCTGTTTATGTACGTGCACGTGTCCTTGCACTAGCAAACAGATGCGTGAGTGTGTGCATCATCATCATCATCATCATCATTATCATTAGCATGGTGAGAGTATCTGTTGAGGGGGTGTGCTGATTCCGGGACACATCACATTTTCATCCCTGGTGTGCTCCCCGTTCTGCCCTGAATCATACCTCAGCCCCTCCTTCCAAACCCCCGCACACACGCACACACACACATCTCGGGAGCTTATTCATCCATCTCACTGTATATGTAATGCGACCTGATATAGCTGCCTTCTGCACATGTTGAGAAAAGTGACTGGCTTAACATAGCCGAGGCTGGATACCTTGAACACACACTGCGTCTACTACACACACTTATACAGATAATAAATATCCCCTCCCTTCAATAAACAAATGTCCTCACTTTTGCACGAGTCCCTCATTTTACTGGATGGAATATTCCATGCAAAGCCCTTATTCAATAGGTTATCAATTTCAGACTTGCTGAATGACTTGTTGCATTATATAACTGTATGTCTTATGCTTTGCTACTCAGGTTTCTGCTCTCTGCTTTCATCTGATTAAGTGTTCGTGTAAATTCATTATTGATTTTTTTGTTCTTTTGTATCATCCTTAGAGAGCACTGAGATTAAAGCAAAGACAAGAACAAAGAAAACTCCCACTCACTTCTGTTTAATTATTTCTTTATTTTTTAATAAAGCAAAGCACTTCCATAACAGTTTTTTAATTTTTCATCAAAAAAACAGACTCTAACAAATGTCACAGTATCTTTCATGTTCTGTTCTGAAACTCACAGTCATCATCGAGGTTTGGTTTCAGATTTAACATGTGGGGCCGACGTGGACCGTATGTCACAGTTAGGTTTCATTGGTCTTAAACAACACACATACACTTTTCCATAAACACATACTGGGGTTAGAAAGGTTCAGCTTATAAAGAGAAGAGATGATTCAGAGTGTAAATGCTGCATGCAGTTTTAAAATACAGTTATTGGTCATTTTTTTTGTGTGTATGAAGGATTTTTTTTTCAGATTTCAGGTTAGAAAAAAAAGCACATACAGACACGTAAAATAATAAAAAACAATATAAGTGTAATGAAATAGGACTTCTGGACTTCCACACAACATGCATACAGGCACTCACTTGTCTAACATAGATGAAGATCCGTCTCTTCCAGACTTTTTTAGATTCTCTTAATCTACAATACTTAAGTTTCACTCACACAACCACAACAGAAAATTGAAACACACACACAAATCAGTTATAACTCCATGTCTGGGATATCTAAAACTTTTAGATTTATAAAGGGCAAAGTGATAATAGTGGAAATCAAGAGGCGCATATTTAATTTGCTTGCCTTCCTTTTACAGTCTAAGCATCTCTTCTATCTTCACAAAAAGCTGTTCACAACGATCAAAGTACAGATCCACCTAGTCTAAGATACAGTATGCGGGATGCGTATGTACAGTGATGGTGTGTGGTATGTACAGATGGTTTGCTGGCAACTATGGGATCACACAAGGTTTTGAATCTGAAGGAGGGAGGTTAGTCACTCCTGGTTGCATTGAAGTGAACACCTCAAACTGCTTTACTTCTCTCCTCCTAGATCTCTCTTGTTAATCCACATCTTTATCCTACTTCTGGTAGTGCCAAATAATCTTCCTTTAATAATGTTAGTGATAATTGAATGGTGTGTACTAGTTAATATAGAAAACAGCTGGATAGGTTTACAACGCCTGCGCTGTTTACAGCTGTGATAGAAAAAAAAGACATCTGGAGACCCCACCAGCTAACTTGGTAGTTTTCTGCCTTTGTGTTGTCACTGTCATTCAGCTCTGATGTCATCCTAAGCCTGTACTGCGAAAGATCAGATATTTCACGATCAAATTTGTCTTGCTCTACATCAGCTCAACTGACCTGGCACTTTTAAGCAGCTCCCTGCTGCCTTGCCTGTCTCCCGCTTCAGTGTAGCACCCCTTGCATGTTGAGGAGGCAACTGAAAGGACTTGAGATCCAGGTTTTTGTTAGAATTAGAAAGAGGAGAGGGAGAAATCAGAGAAAGGAACAGGTAGAGAGGTGAAAGGAGTTCAGCTGAAAAGGAAATGGAGGGAGAATACGAGTATGGTGAGGCTGAGGAAGTGGAGTGGGCGTGGAGTGATGGCTAGGGAGGAGAATGAGGGGAAGGCTTCGTCGTCATAGCTTGGAGCACAGTCCAGCTCAACACAGCGGACAGAGGAATCTTCATTGCCATAGTTGGTCCAGTATTCTTCTTGGTCGAGTTTGGGGAGGGCTGCCTCATCAGCTGACAGTTCATACTTGGAGGGGAACTGAGGCTTGACCGCAGGGAAAGGGAATGACTTCACTGTTTCTGAGCTCTTCTGGTACAAGGACTTTGATTTGGATTCGGGTTTGTTCTTGGAGAACCACCAGCGGGTCTTGGTACTGAAGGTGGTTGTGGTGGATCCAGCCAGAGAGCCGGGGTCAGGAAGAGGGCAGAGAGCGAAATCCATTTCCCGGAGGAATCGGAGGTCCTGACCACGACGTGTAGAGGGGGAAGTGCACATAAGGTCAGATGAGGAGATGCGGGCCTTGCGGAACCACTCCCAAAGGGGACGTGCCTCACAGCCACAGGACCAGGGGTTACCATTGAGGCGGAGGAACTGGATGTCTTGGACGTCTTTCATGGTCTGTCCTGGTAGCTCAGCCAGGGAGTTGTTGAACAGGTAGAGGATGGTAAGACGACCAAGGTCACGAAAGGCCCTGCGGTTGACCTGCCTGATGCGATTGTCATGCAGAAGGAGACGGTCCAGGTTGACCAGACCCCTGAACACATTTTCAGTGAGGGTACGGATACGGTTCCCATGCAGGAACAGATGGGTGAGGTTGACCAGATCAGAGAAAAGGTCATCATGCAGAAAATGGAGTTGATTTTCCTGCAGCAAAGTGAAAATGCAACATTTAGTGCTGGGAAAAAAGTGAAAAGTAAAACTATAGACTGCATATACAAGATACACATAGTCTCCAATGCAGAAGTGACTTAAGCCTGCAATCTTTTTAGTGGTCAGCAGGGGGCGACTCTGCTGGTTCAATTCTCAGCTCATTAGACACTTTTGTGACGAGTTCGTGGTTTCAGTCACTAGTTTAATGTCTTACCAAGCAAACCATGATGTTCACATTACAAATTATAATCCCACTAAGACTAAAATTAATGATAATTGACTGTACATAAAAAAATGGCTACTTTGTGATTGCAAATTGCTGTCGTAAAAAACTTGAAACCAATGAATAACATCACAATGTTTACATCTATCTTTGATATACAGTCTATGAGAAAGACTAAAGCAGCTGGGTATGGTTGTTTTTGTTAAAAACTGCATACAAAAGATTCAAGTCCTACAACAAAAGGTCAAAGCTGATTTTGAATCCTGAAATCTAGAAATGATTGGAAGCTCACACAATGTGTGACACAAAAGCTGCCTTTAACGAATTACTGAACATCCAACATTTCTCTTTGAGTCAGCGATCAATATGAGCAGTAAAAATAAATAAATAAAAGAATATCTCACCTCCCTCTGATTTCAGTTATAATTTATGCACACGTGAGAAGTGATCTGTTTGAAAGCAGCTTTATAACACTGAGAAGTGACCTGCATTGTCTGAGTCACACTGAATGTGGGATGTGTTCTCTTTGATTCCCTCAGAAGGCTTCTTGGCAGGCAGTTATTGTCTTATTGGAAGAGAGTTTAAATTCAGGAACAGATGAGATCTCACTGTTAGCTGCCAAAAGCTGACAGCAACCAAAAAATAATGCACATGGCATCTCTGCAAGCTAATTTTCAATGCATTAAAATGAAATCACTAACTGTTATATTATATCTCTACTTTAAAAAAAAACTGTTTGGATCTACTGAACTGGTTTTGAAGTGATTTAAAAAGAAGATGACTTTAGGTTTTCTTTTTCACTTATTTTAAATAAAATTAACTTAAGGATGAATATGAAGTGTTGTAGTAATTTTCCTGCCTTCTAGAAGTGGTGATTGTATCAACTTCCTTGCCATCTATATTTATATTTTAAGTTTGGATTGATATTACTTCCTCTGACTTGCAGATACACTTGCTGAAAGTAAATGTGTGGACATGTGTTTTGTTTTTTCTTTTTCTTTTACAATTTATATTATTAGAAGATCTGTCAACTACCCACTTAGCTTACATTGATCATTATCTGCATTCAGTTTATAGTAATTAAATAAATCTATTGTCCTATTGTAAATCTATTCTTATATGATAGTTTCAGTGTTTTTTAACTGCTCAGTGGTTCTGATTTTCTTTGTAGATATACATTTCTGCATCTTTTTATTTTTACAACTTATTTTTGTTTGCATATAAATGCCTGTGGTGTGTGCAACTCAGTGGACCTATTTATAAGTGATGCTTCAACACGTGCAGTATGAAAGCATCAACGTGCGTGTGGGTGTGCAGCCTGCGCAAGCTTTAAATCAATTCTGCAACACAACTAAATGTAGTAATTTTGCATACCCTTGATCATACCCATGTATTACTATCCAACATCTTGTGTGTGTGTGTGTGTGTGTGTGTGCATGTTATCTTTACCTGCAGATAGAGAAATTGCAGGCTGTACAGCTTGTGGAAGAGATCATGGGGGAGAGTGGCCAGCTTGCAACGATGCATATGCAGGCTCTGCAGCTTCTCCAAGCCCCTGAAGGCTCCACCTTCCAAGTGGCGCAGTGAAGGGTTGTCACCCAGATCCAGCTCTTCCAGTACCCTGAGGTTACTGAAGGCTCCAGCCTCAATCCATGTGATGTTGTTGCCATATAGCCAAAGCACCTGCAGAAGAATTCAACAGGACAAAAAGAAAAATAAGAACAATGGCATGAGAGATGAAAATGAATTTCTGCATGGAATATCTATAAATAGTGTTGTCACTCTGCTCACTTGTGTCTCAAAGCCAAAAGAGTCTGCGCGAAGCTCTGTGATGCGGTTGTTCTGGAGGAAAACACGTTGTGAGTTGTAGGGCACACCGGCCGGCACTATGGTGAGGTTCTGGGACTGGCAGCTGACCGTCATGGGCGTAGGGTAACACACACACAGCTTGGGGCATGCTGTGACCCCACCCGGCTTCACCACCACCAGCCACAAAATCAGCCATAGGGTTAGTCCACCTGGAAAGACAAGAAAAAGACAATGTTAGCATGAGAAAGCTGCAGAAGTAGTGGCTTGGAAAAACGTGCACATTGTGTGTGAGTAAGAGTGACTGGCATTTCTTTTTCTTTTTGTCTGTCTGTCAAAACTTTTGTTGTTGTCAGTGATTCCTTTTAACATCGCTGTGCTCTTACCCGTGACCTGTTGATGGATTCAGAACCTTAGGCTTCATATATAATTCAGCAGCTTACATTACAAAAATCAATCACCCATTCATATCCACCTTATCACTTTACCTAAGTATCAGTGGATATTGTAACATGGTTACATAACTGGATTTCAGCAGTTTAGACTATAAGTTAGCCACAAATCAACAATCAAAATATATTTAAGAGGCAGAAATGAGAAGCACATTGCCTCCCTGTTACATTGACCTGTTTTCTACTTCTCAGGCTGTTCCAACCAAAAGGATGTTTCCGCTGAAAGGTTGTCTACGCGGAGGGCACGCGTAAAACTAGTAACCAAGCCCGGATCAGTTTCGGTTCTTATGATTAATTTAGCAGTTTCTTGGCAACGCTCAGATTACGATGCACAAAAAAGTGGGCAAGGCGGGAAAAGTACATGGGTTAAATATTAACGAGGTTCCTTTTCATCTATTGTGCGCAAGATTTTCCAGCGTCTCACCCCTTGACCTCTTAACAAGTTGGACTATTAGCCGCGCTGGACGCTGAGAGACAGCTGGAACTGGAGCTCTGGAGTCAAATAGGGCATATGTCTTTCATATTTACACTAACGCTAAAGTAACGAATTGTGCGCGCAAAAGTCATGCTTTCATCTCTCCATGCGTAAAACAGTATGGAGAGCAGAGGAAAAAGCTTTAACCACGTGTAATAAATAACTTTTTAAGCAGATCATAAAATCTGTACCCCAGAGTGAGCATCCCTGACACGTTTCTTTAACTCTCATAATGTGTAGCTGACATATAAGTTTAGATTCACAGTAAAATAATTAGAAAACAGTCAGAATGACTGTGCGTAAATCGAAGTCTACACTTTGTTCTTCTGTCTAACCAAGGCTGCTTAAACCCAACATGACACGACAATATTCCCTGAAAACACTAAAAAAAAACTAAAACGTGTTCAAAGGTAAGTAAAAAGGTGCCAGCTATAAGCGCATGAATGCACCTGTAGAATCTGCAGATGCAAAATGGTGAGGAACTTACCCTTGTAGTTGCGGGCGCTGGAGCCCCTCACGGTGCGACGAGTTTCCATCTCGAACCAAAGCCGAAAGCGAGTTAGCCTGCACGGCGTGGAAGTGCCTGCTTGATGCTATCTCTGCTGAGGTTCAGCTCTGGTGACCGAGTCACTGCGGCTTCAGGCAGTGACGTACCGGAGTCCCGAGGAGCTTTTTATCCCCGTGGCCGGTCTTCGCCCACTGCCGTGGGTAGCGGAGGATCCTCTACGTCAGCCTGAGAGGAGGAGTAAGAGTTACCGGAGGAAGCGACTAGAAAGGCAATGGCAAAGCTTGCCACTGTCATCTTGGCGGCAGAGCTCCACTGGCTGTCAAAAGAAAAATAATATAATTCATCATTAATCATTTATTATGCTGTGATAATGTAACCCAACATAAACCAGAAATTTTATAATTTCGTTACATTTTCTTTCTGAGCATTTAATAAATATTCTAACCTTTCCCCAACGTTCAATACAAATATCCAGTATTTAGTTTAACTATTGCAATATGTTTTTGTTCATCGTTTAAGACAACTCGCAGTGTGGGAGGATTGGAGGTGGATGGAGGTGACAAAAAACCAATTACTGGGAAAAAAGTAAGAATTATTACTGCATGACTACTGCACATTAAACGAATTTGTGTGTAGCCTCGTGGCACATGTACTCTGGGGAGGTGGAGGTGGGAAAACTCATCTGGCCTTAAAGTCAAGTTATCGTTTCTCTTCTTCGGTGTAGGCCAAGCTGGAAAGAAGCCGATAGACGCCTACAGTTCAGAATAACAGATGAACATGAAAGGGAAACCCAGCGGTGGAGCGAAATCATCTACCACAGCATATGACCTGGTTATATTAGTGTGAAAGGGAGAGATAACACCACTGACAAATCGTAGTAGTACAACACCTGCACATCAGGCTGCATTTATTCACACCAATCCTCTTTGTAAATGTCACATTTACCAAAGCAATGCATTATTAATCCTCTAGTGGACTGATGTAACGTGGATTTTCTTTGCGCTGTGGATGTGAATAAAGATGATGGGATGACTACCAGTAACAATGACACAAGGACACAGAGTACCCATTTGACTAAATAGGTCCCATAAGTCGCATCCTTGAGCCAATTTGGCTGCAGAACAAATGATTTGCTAGAAAAGGCGCGATCCAGCGCGCACGGGCGGGACGTGGGATGGATGAAAGGGGACATGGAGTTTTGTTTTGTTTTTTTCCATGTGAAATTAACTGTGTCAGGGCAGGGGTGGGCAGAGTTTACTCACAAGTGAGTCCTTCCTTCGTGGCACGGGTCAAGCCCAGGTCCAGCATGATGCGCATCGTCTGTTCCCCAGTGAACACACGCTCACCAAAACCTGCTCCTTGAAGGTCATTTGTAACTCCAAGCTGTGAGCGAAGCGCAGGCAATAAAAGCCGCCCGTCTGGAGTCACACGATTTCTTGGCGTCGGTATAGTGATTGGGGGAGGCAGCTCAACAAGGAGGCATTAGTGGCCTCAGCGGGGGTCTGTGGAATAGATAAGGTCGCGTGTGTGTGTGCACATGTAATGCACACAAGGTATTCTTGGCCTCAGGGTGAGTGGGGGAGGCAGCCAGCTCACCAACAAGTGTCCATCTTCAAGTGTGTGTGTGTTTGCCCACCTGCATGTGGGTGGCTCTTGGTGCCCCTTCTACAATAATTATCTAGTATCCATGCTGACACAATTTTTGATTCATTCTTGTGTGTGTGCGTTTAAATCAGCGCTTACCTGAGTATGTGTGTGTGGGATGCCAAAGCTATGGCCCATCTAATCAGATCAAAATATTAAAGTGGATAAATGTATGCAAGGACATACACACAGGCACACATCTAGCTCCATTCCCAGATACATTCTCTCACTTGCCTGCTGTGTCAAAGTGAATCACTGGAACGCTGGCATTTGAACTGGTGTAAACACAGCATGTTCAAAGGATCTGTCCTGATCCTAAAAAAAGTGTTGGTGACTCTGTCCATAACCCCCACTCACACATACAAACATACACACACAGCTGAAGACCTTGTGTGAGGACAGAGTGTGGATCTCTGCCCACAGGGTGGAAATTCAAGGAGAAAACTCCAGAAACTTTGCTTTCGTGGATTCACTCTCTCAAAGTTTGTCTCATTTACGTCAGGCTCCATGTATTTCTCGACCTCTTGGTACGGGGGGAGGTTAAGCTTATCATTAAAGATGTCTCAGGACCTAAACTGCCCCATGAGGTATTGCAAAAAGTCATTTGAATTCGTCAAGACAGCTAGTCCAAGAATCGTTTTCAAATCTCGGCCTTTTAATGCACTGTGAACTTGAAAGAAATGTATGAATCAGACAAAATGTGGGTGTCTTTTGGGACAGAAGAGGTCTGACAAGACTTAGCTAACGAGACAATGAATCATTTGATATTTTGTTTTAGTGTCAGTGGAGAAGCTTCAGCGTGTAAAGTTCATGTTTTGTGTAGTTGTGTAATTAACGTGATGTATCTGAAATCAAATTAATTGCAAAACTTGGAGATGCAAAATAAGAGAAATCTAAGTGTAGTTGTGTAACTTGTGATTTAGTCACTGATAACTGATTTGGAAAGTGGTCCTCTTTAAGACTAAAAGTATGTGGACATGGAACAGGCCAGAATCACGACTTCATCTCATACAAACATAAGTTATTACTTTTACTTTTATTTCTCTGGTTTAAAAGCCTCTGTTTAAGTCTTTGCAGAAAATCTTAAGGAATTTGTTATTATTCAGTTTCACAAAGCTGTTAGGTGATAACCTCTCACCCTCACTTGTTTAGTTCCAAAAGTATGAGGTTTAGGTCACAATGATTATGTTTAAAACAAGGCAGACACAAACTGTGGCATGCAATAGGCCTCGTCTTTAGGAGATCAGGTCTTCACCTTAAGAAGCTCTTGGGATGCTTTTGTAATATGCACTCAGTCATGCTTTTGCACTCTAAAGCTCTGTCACATCAGTTTTACATCAATTGGCTGAATCTGAGAACAGCCCTTTCTACTTCACAATTCCTCCTGTTACTTGTACCAGCAGTCACTTTTTGAGATATTTGCTAGCCAAGTCCAGTATGACCCTCTTATTCTTGAGTGTAACCAGTGGTTTGCACCTTTTTGTAGACCGCCTGTATTTACATTCATGCAGGAGTCTCTTGATTGCAGACTCTGATGATACACCTTCTTCTACTAGACTGCTCTCTATGTTGTAAAGTTGTCACTGTCAGCAAGGCGAGCCGTGTGGAATTTATTAAAGGACCCAAGATGCAGGCACTTCTGATGTGAGGAAGCTTTATTGATGGAGGTGGTAAATACACAAGGCGAGGGTGGCGAAAAACAGAACTGAGTAAACCTAAACTGGAAAAACTAAGCATAGAAAACAAACCTGAAACCTAAAGACACAAACAGAGATGCAGGGAAACGTAGACAGATGCAGGGAAAACCACTCAGGATGATGGAGGGAAAAACGCAGACGAACCGGCAACAGGCAGGAGAACACACAGGGCTTAAATACACACAGCAGTAATGAAGAGTCAGAGGGGAACACACCTGGGAGAAATCAGAGCTGACGGGAGAGGGGAAACGTAACCTGAACACACCCACATGAGACAGAGACCTTCAGAATAAAACAGGAAACTCACAGACAGAGAACCAGACAAGACTCTGAACTCAACAGACAGATTCACAAGCAGACAGTGTGACACCATGGACAGACAGAGGGAACACAAAGAAGTGGGAGCAGGCAGGCATAGAACAAAACCCTAACAAATGGCAAACCTTAACAAAAGATATAACAGAATAAACAAGAACATAGAATAATATAAAGAAACAAAAAAACCACTGAGTCATCAGACTCAGGACCGTGACAGAAGTTGATTTTTTTCAAGCAAGGAAATAAATTTGTGCATATGCACTTTAGTTCTCTTCTGTTGTCTTTCAGAACTTTGGATCTTAGTAAGATGACCAGTGAGTGATCTTGTCTTTATATATTGAACAAGATTGTTGAGTAGACCACTCCTGTCTCTGGCAGGTTTGTAATGATTGACTCCCTCACTTGCACTGATATCTCTTGGTTTTTGTTTATCTTTTGCAGTTTTATTTGATAGTTTAGTTTTTGTTCTCCATTCATTTCGGGAGACAAAATCCTTTGGCCCACGGTGTGGCTGGACCCAGACTCCTTCCATCTCTTTGTTCCTTTTTTGCAGGAAAAGGAACAAATTTTCTAATAAGAAATGATTCTTATTGGCAAACTGAAACTAGGATGTGGCTTTTTTGTTGGGGTCACTGAGATTAGTTGAGCCTTTGCTTGTTCCTAGTTGCGGCTGTAACACACCTACTAAAAATTGAAGTCAAACACTTTCAAATCACACCTCGAGTGTTTGATTTAAATGCCTTTGTGGTTTTGTACAGAGGCATACTGTCCAGATACTTATGGAAATCCATATTCTGCATAATATATAATGCATGTAATGAAAACGCATACAGATCAAATAATCAAGTATGCAACTTCAGATTAAATATACATTAAAGAGAACCATTATATTCATTTCCATCTCAACATTTTTATTCTTGGATGGCAGTAAGCACGATTTAAACCTCATAACAAAACTAATTGATCTCATGCTCAGTCTTTTTGAAGCTCTTCAATTCACCCACTGTCTTGAAACAAGTCTTTTTAAGCTCCTCTTCCTGTAAGCCAACTTTTCTGTAGACTGAATGCCTTTCACAAACAAAAGATTTGAACAGCAGGTGGGTGGGGCTGCTGTGCTCACTGCCAGTGCTGTACGCCTGATATGACCATATTAAGGACATCTGCTGTCAGTGACATCACAAGAGAGACAGGACAACCTATGAGGGGAAAGTGAGGCTCGGATCTCCTTTTTCTGTAAAAACTGTGCTGTCGTCATCAACATATCGTGGTAAATATAATTTATGCCTCATATGGGTTTGCTTACTGTTGTCCAACTTGGTAATATTGCAGTTTGTTACTTGCTTCATTGTTGAATCTCTTTTTCTGAGGTCATCATTTTACCAAATGTGTTGGTCATTATAATTAAAATCAATAGAACTGGCTGAATTTCAGAAAATTTTTGAATGATTTCATTTTTGATAGAATTTCTAATTTCACATTGACCCTCTGAACTAGGTGGCATATACAAATATTTTATGCAAATCTCACAGTCGCATGTATTTATACATTTGACAGATCAATTGAGCACCAAATGGACTGTCAGATTGGACTGGTGTGTCAAAATATAATGTGTCATAGTATCATACTATAATAATCACAGTGTATGTATGTAAGCTTATATGTTTCCTACTGTATCTACCACTTGCAGCATGGCTGTTTGCTAATAGAACAGAATAGAATAGATCCTTCTTGTCACGGTTCACTAAAGCTCCAAAGCTCCTTCAACAGCAAAAGACAAATAGCCTATGTTATGGATATAAAATAAATGGAAATAAAGATAAATACAGTGAGGTAATATGTACAGGGTAACAATGCAAAATACGAATGTAATGAAAGAGTTTGTTAATCCACAGTCTTGGGAATGGGAGAAGAAATTGTGCTTTTTATCACTGGGAAGAAACTATTGGTTTTAGATCAGACTGATTTGAATCTCTCACCAGAGAACAGGGGGAAGAATATGTAATGTTTGGGGTGCTTTCCTTTGGAGTCAATTAGTGTGGGAGGGTGGTGTTGGTAATGCACTCTACCACCCTCACCACTCATTGCAGGCCACTTCTATTATCTCTTGTGATGCTGGTAAATCTCACCATGCAGCCAATAGAAGCTGGTCAGCAGGTGATAATAGAGGTAAGTGTGCTTTAACTTCCTCAGGAATTAAAGCCTCTGTCGGGCCTTCACCACCTGATGGGAGACGTGTGTTCTACGTGAGGTCAAGCAAGATATGAACCCCAAGGAACTTAAAGCTCCCTACTTTTGTGTGCAGAGGGTAGAGGGCTCAGTGTGCTTCCTGAGGTCTGTTATCAATTCCTCAGTTCTTGTAAAACTTAACTTCAGAATATTCTGATAGCAGCAGTCTGTGAGGGGCCTGACCTCCTCCCTGTACGCCGTTTCATCATTGTTTGATATCAGTCCTACTGTGGTGCCATCATCAGCAATAATATTACCACAAGCAGGAGCGGATCTAGAGAAACTTTCCACTTTAGGTGGCTTGGAAATCAAACAGGGTGGCAAAATCAAAGCCATTTTTTTAACCATATGCAGGTAATAATAATTCTGTAATATGTATTATATATGGTTAAAATACATCAAACGCTATAAGTATACACGTTTCATATCAATATAGACTGTAACGTTCTTATTTTCTTTAGCCAAGATAACAAAACATATCAGTTACATGAAATGTGACCTTTGACTTATAATAAATAAGTATGTAGCCCAATAAGTATCAAATCCAGAAAGCTACACAACATGGGGTGGTTCATTTACAAACACAAGTCCAGGTTTTACACTGTTTTTTTATTAGAAATAATCAAATTGTTGCTTAAATTTACACAAAATGCCAGAAATCTGCACTGTCATTAACACATTTTTCACCAAAAAATAACAATTTTTAAACCTTCCTTCGAACCTCCTAACGAACAATGTTAATTAGGAGGTTCAAAGGAAGGTTAAAATTGTCATCACCATTGTCTCATCTGGTCAGAATGCAAAGAAAACAGACATCAATTAGTTGCAGTATATCTGGGTTTATTTCATTGTTATCAGTGATAGCTTAACTTAAAGGAAGACACACACGGACTGCTAAACTCTGAAAGAGAAAACAAGGTTGGAGTGTAAGTCACTAACGTAAGAATAAAGGTTGAAACTCAGAAGAACAAACCAAACACACCTCAGCTGCCGCCCCATGTGGGAGTGAAAAGAGTGAGCTGAAAGTGAGTGCAGTTCATATATAATGTGTGCCAGGTGAGTTCAATTAATGGACAAACTCCAGAGCCAACGAGTGTGAGAAAGTAAAAGAGGAAACAAGGTAAGTCACAAGGTAAAACTAAAATTAGAGAACAATTGGCTGTCACAATAAGATGCCACACATGACACACAAAATTAGTTTGTCTACTACAAGACAGAGGTGCACACCACAGGCCTAAACCCTGCAGGCCTGACAACAGGAGGTGTATCACTCCTCCTGTTCTTTCACCTGAAGACAGTGTTTACGTTGCCTTTGGTGGCTTTTTGGCAGGTACTGTGACATTAACTGGTACCCTCACTGACACACAAAACAAAACAATGAATGCACCACACAAGACAACACAACCCACTAACTACACACTCCAAACACTCTACACATCACAAATCTCTCACATCTCAAAACTCGCTGTCGATATTGCTCTCTTGCTCGCTCTCTCTCTCTCAAGCTCTTGCTGCCGCCACTCCTAAAAATTGACCCTTTACTTAAATAACCAAATCCCACATATTGCCATATCATTTTTTATTGGTCGACATGGTACATTTTCCCACCAATAGGAAAGGGGTGTCATTTTTTCCTCTTCTTTTTTTGCACTGTTCTTAGAAAACGCCGTTTTTATTGTTTCTTCCTGCACTAAACATGACGATATTCAGAAAAGAGCATCACATACATAGATTTTTTTAATCATAACTCTGGTTTTAGTGGTCTATCAATAAAATTTACAAACTGCCATATAGTTTGAAGTCTAAACTTTCAACACAAGTTGAAATGAAGACTCAGCCTGGCTGCAGCTTGTTGCTATGTCATTCTAAATCAGTCATGCAGTATATTCACTTTTAGAATTTATATTCAGTGTTAATTGTTGCCAGGCTCAAAGTGTTAATGCTAGCTTATTTTAATAAATAACATTGTGATAAGCAAAACTAGGGGTGGCATGAGATCATTATAGGGTGGCACTTGTCACCCCATGCTATGCCCGTAGATCCGCCCCTGACCACAAGAGCCTCAATACTGTATTTTAGTGCAGCACTTAAATAAATGTACTTTCCATCACTTTAAAGAGTATGTAAACAGAGGTGTCCATTATTTTTTGGCCACGTCTGACGTCCCGTTAAGAGACTGGCGGACCTCACAGCCTTGAACAGTTTGTTTTGTTTAGTGTTGCAACTCCAAACTGAGCATCAATAAGCTCAGAGTAGATGATGGAGCCTGATGAGCCACTTATTCATTCAGTTTCAGGCATAAACTGTTTTCCTATTAGCTGCCATAGCAGATGGGAGACAGCACATAAAGGCTGACAATGTGAGGCCTTTACATGTTTTTCTCTTGTTGGACCAATCACAGAGAGCGACACAATTTAGTTGGCACAGTTTGAGTTCGCCTATTAAATCTGTGTGTTCATATATGGCATCCTCTGTCTCGAGAACATATTCATATTGATTAAAATGCACACACACACACACACACACACAGTGCACACAATTCACCTCATTAACAGACAGCCTTATTTTTATCTTCCACTCCTCCCGCCCTCGCTTCTATTTCTGTCACTCATTTATGCAAGTCTGTATTTTTAAATTGGCGAGATGCTGAGGATGTGATCATCAATGACGCAGATGCAAGGATGCAAGGGAAGAACCTGTCACCATGTGCATACACACTGCGTGCACACACACACACACACACACACACACACACACACACACACTCACATGCACACTTGATGTGAAAGACTTTGTTCAGTTGCATCAAGTTTTATTTTTAATTTCGGGGCACAGCAGGTGAGGGGGAGTGTCCCTGTTATTTCAGGTGCCAGAGATTTTCCCCAAGTATTCTTCCCCATCTGAAATCTCCTCAGCACTTCCCACAAAAACATGGCAACTGCCACCCAGACTGCCAACAGTATGAGTATGACTGGAGAAGTCATGCTGTCCTCCAAGGCTGCCGTGAATCCTGCAGGTGTGAAGTGATATCAGATCTGTTTTCCACAGATTGAACACAACACTTCTCTGACATTAACAAACTCACATCCAACAATGTTTTAAGAACATGAAATGATACAGCTTGTATAATCTGAGGACTTGTCTGGTTTGTTTCATGCAAACATGCACCACCTTTGTCATAAACATGGCAACTACATTGCTCACCCTGCCGTTTGACCTCTGACAGTATCCTCGGGCATTTGGGTGTGTGCTGGCAGCAGGTAATGTACTGTCTACCCTTAGAGGTCTGATGAGCTCACTATTTGTAAGTCCATTTTATGTTGTTCTATCATATATTGTGCTGGCCACATATTTTGAGCACGTCCATAATTTCTGGATGCATTTCATCCAAACAGAGGCAATTTGAAGCCAAGGATTCATAAAAGTTCTTACACACAAACTAGTTCACACTAGCTTTGATGTTTTAAATTAGCAGAATAGACAGATTTTATTTAATCCCAAACTGGGAAATTCACTTGTTACAGCAGCACATGGACAGGAAGAAAAAGTGAATTAGAGATTTAAAAATAAAAATGGAAAAAATTAAATAAAAAATGTGCACAAAAAGCCAAAATCCTACATTATATACAAATGGTTACTATACACAGTAAGAATCTGATTTCATGTTAAAACCCTTCACTTGTCTTCTGTTTGGACTAACAGCATTCTTTTCAGGTGTGCAGTCTTGAGATTGATTGATTTCCTAATGTTAGTCTTTAATTCTGCAGCGGCAAACTGAAGCTCTAATATTCAGTTTATGAAGCTGTTTAATGCATCATGAGTTTTATGAACAGGACAGCAACTTTGCAGCTCTCTTTCCTCAAGTGCACAGCAGTGACAAGCGAATTAGGGTAGCATGTTTTGAAGCTGAGACACATAATGAGCTGTTTGCTGTCAGGCAACCACAGAGCCATTGCATGTGTGAAGCCTCAACACCTCCTTAGAGGTGGAATAGAGATATGGAAAACGGAACATTTGTCAAATTAAAAGAGAAAAATATGTGGAACAGAAGCGTCCTATCCTGGTAAATGGTCCTCTCTCCTATACAACACACCCACAATGATGGCAGCATGTTTAGTTTTTCAAACTAAAAAGACTAAGGTCACACAATGGCACAGTCTTCATCACCATAAATAAACCAAGCCTGGTTGAGCAGGTGCCAATTATCTTTTATGATGGTCTTCAATTATTCATTTAATATATCTAATGGTTTATTTGTTGCTTTAAATCCTAAATAATGTATAATTATATAACACACACACACACACACACACACACACCCCTTTAGAAACATGTTGTAATAATACATCATTTGGTCAAGTATTCAAGCAATAGACAAAACATTCAATAAATCAAAAAGGACAAAAAGCCACTAATTGTCATATTTATTCAAATATAGTATTGGACATGTGCATGTAAAATATACATATACTGGACATGTCTCATAGGTTTCTTTATATCATAATTGCACTTTCTATATCTTTGGCACCTGCACGTGAGGACATAACAGTTTCACCACAGCTATAAACTGAAACTGCATTCAAGGATAATATGAATTCCCTTTACTACACTATAGATAATATCAAAAGACTTGTTTCATTTTGGTGCTGAAAAAAGAAGTTTGCAGGACAAGACAGTGTAAAGTCTGGAGTAGTTTCTTTAGATTTTGCTTCCAAGAACTCAGATTATAAAAAAAAAAAATAAAAAAAACCCTACAAAATACAAAGTAGCTTTGAGCAGTCTAACATAGAAATAAAATGCCCAAGATAATGGTTTGACAAGGTATATATTAAAAAAAAAAAAAGTAATTTGCACCAACAAGGAACCTCTAGCGTTACTAGGTAAAAATCTTGGCACATCTCGGCATGGTGAAGTGTTGTCAAGATCTGTGAAATTTTGAACATAAAAAAATATAAATCTATTTTATTCCTACATGCAATACATCTGGAAAGAATCTTCTTGGCAACAGCTTCATTTTTCAGCCAATCAAAGATTCCAAGCACACTGGCAGTGCAGTAAAAGGCTACCTGATAAAGGGAAAAAAACCCCCAAACGCACAGTTGAGCACTGTCAGTCATTGACCTTCCCAGAGCCTGGACCTCTCTATGAAGCAGTGTGGGATCATCTTGACAGAGAATGGAGCAAAAGGCAGCCGACATTGAAAGAAGAGCTTGCAAAATATACAGAAACAAGTGATGGGTAAACACTTTTGCACAGTACTGTTTATATGCAAATTTCAATATTATTACTACCTCTAAGTATTTTTCTGAAGTGCCAAGTCTTAAGAGTCTGAAACAAACACTATAGGAGACATTCCCTTTAACATCCTTCACATGTCAACATCACCAGGTACAGTACATTTAAAAAAAAAAAAGAAAAAAGAAAAAAAAAAGAAACCACTGAATACCTGAGAATTCACATGCTGGACGCAAACGTGCATCCTTAACTGTTGATTATTGTCATGATGTCAGTGCATTTGTACCGTATGCACTGAAGCCAGCAGATGGCAGAGAGGTTTTTTATACTTTCCACTTCCCTCATCAATCAAGTTATTGATGTACTGTCAAGACAATAGCTCAAGGCCGAGAACAAGCTTAAAATTATTGCTTTTGTTCCCAAATGTCCCTTATGTGGTCACTATAGCCAACACTGTTGGTCCTTTACTCTTTAGAGGTAAAAACATGTATAGGGGAGGGAGAAGTTGAGGATGTTGGCACTGGAGCAATGACATAATATATTTAAAAAAACACATGCAGTGCATTTGTTGAACGCATTTCTCTGCCAAAGCTGAAATTCCCTCCATATAATATGTGAACAGAGCCCCTGGATCCAAGACTTCACCTGGACCTAGGTTACTTTCATATTTGCTCGGGAAAATAAAAATTATGTTTCACCTTGTTTCAATTTGATGTGCACTTGCAAAATGATAATCTCCCCCAATTTCATGGAATCCTCACTTTTATAGTAACTTTATAGAAAACTTTGTAACTTCATTTAGTTTGAGTTTTTATGCGAATCCATGCATACCTTCAGTAATCTTGCCAACAATCTAGCAATTGTTTGAAAATTTTAAAAAAAAGACGTAATATTAAAAGTGCATTAAAACAAGAAACAAGACCTGTCATATATTATTAGGGCAGCCAGGATGATTACAGAAACGGACGGTAAAGTAGGGTTAGAGAAAAGCGCACATTAGCACCTTCGGTTTGTTTACATGCTTCAGAGACAGCAGCTCAGAGCCTGCTTAAACTCTGAAATTGCAAAAGGGAGTTAAAAAGCTGCATAGCAGAATCTTTTCTACGACAGATATGGTCATTTTTGCATTGAACATGCACAAAGCGTTGCGTATGCACACTTTACAATCTGAAATGCATTTAGAGCCAACTTATGGCCAATAAAGTTAGTATCTAAATGCTTTTTGTTGTTCTTCAGGCTCTGTCTTTCAGTAGATTCAATCTAAAGCAAAACAATGCACACTTCAATAAAACAGGCCAAGCAGCAGTTTTGTTATAAGTACGTTTGAGATGATTTTTATGAATATTCAAAGAACTGTGTTTGACAGATGACGTGTAAGGTTTGGTGGCTGATTCAGTGCTGGTCTACAGCTACATTTGCACTGGTGTGGAGGTGTGTGTTAATATAAAGTGAGAATCATGTGAGTGTGAAATTTAAAAAAAAAAAAAAAAACTACAATTAATTTGGACAAATCAGTAGCTGGGGAAATTATTAAAAGGAAGGTCTGCAAAGGAAAAACAGGCAATAGCACCAAAATGCGATCAAGCGGATTATTAGTGCGGTGAAAGTAAAGCCCCATATAACTATGTAAGCACAGTCATTGATCAAGAGGAGATCTCATTAATATAAAATGCAAACTTTGGTGATCCTCAAAGAAAAAGCCCATTTGCAGCTTTAAGAAAAATCAGCTTCTATCATTATTTCAGTACAGAGCCTGAAGAGCAAACAAATACTTCCTGTCAGGAATGTGGAAATAGCACTTTAACCACATGAAACAAGTTGAAGAGGTAATTTTCACTGGTAGTAAACTTCTAAGAATGAGTCACTGTACAGACTTTAAGAAGACTGCGTCATGGCTTTATTCTTGACCCGCTGGGAGGAAACGCTTCGACAGTGCAGGTAGACTGAGAGGGGGTGGATGAAGGCCAGCAGGCTGAGTAATGTCAGACCAATGTTCACCTGGAAAAACATGGAGAGAAAATGATGAAGATGTGAGGAGAGAAAGGATGAGATAAGGAGCAAGGATAGATCATAAAAATGTATTTACATATAATGGATCCCCATCCAAGACTTTAACCAGAGCAAAGCAGGGATACTGCAGCAGCGAAAACACCGCAGACAGAGCCATGACCAGACCATACAGCTTCCCAAAGTGGCAGGATGGGAAACTAAACACACACAGAGCGAGAAAGTAAGGAGGAAGGAGATCACACAAGAATGATTTAACCAAGACAGGCAGCAATAATGTGGAAATATTACAGTATCCTATATTTACATGCAGTCTAAGAGCATTTGTACACATTTACTTGTCAGCAGCTGGCGTAAAAGACCCTTTGATGCATTTGAAAATATTTGAAGCTGTGGTCGAGATGATGTCACTGAACCAACTTATAGACCATCCTGGTCACCCTCCGTACAGACTGAGCACTCATTACTCATTTCCATAAGTCATGCAGCAGCTTCCTACAATGCATTATTTGTTCTGCTGACTTCACTTATTGATAGGAAATATTTTAAATATTTGTTTTTTAATACATTATTTTTTTAAATTTATATTTATACTACTAACAAGGTATTTAAACGATGCTAAATTGGTACTAATGGGCCCAAAGTTTGCCAAGAAAATCCACCACCAGCCTGAAATGTTGATCCATGCTTTCATGTTGTTTACATCTAATTCTGACTTCAAGAATTTAGACTCAATGTTTTTCCAGTCCTGTGTTCTTCTATTGTAAACTGCAGCCTCAGCTTCCTGTTCTTAGCTGACAGGAGAGGCACACCGTGTTGTCTTCTGCTGCTGTTGAGATGCTCTTCTGTGTCCTTTGGCCGTGGCAAGAGGTTTGAGGTATTTGAATTACTTTTCTCCTCTTATGATCTAGAAGTCCATTCACTTGACCCCTGGGGTTATTCATTTTTATCAGTTTTCACCCAGAGAACTGCAGCTCAATGGATATTTTCTCTTTCTTTGACCAACCTTTGTAATCCGGAGAGGAGGTTGCCAAAAAAATCCCAGCAGTTTCCAAAATACGAACTGACTAGCTATTTTGTAAGATTTCACTTTTAGGCGTTACTCTACTTACTAAAATAACTTATTTTAATTTGCTGTGTTTAACTTAATTTTAACTGCTGCAACAAAGGCATATCTCAAGTTTGGATAAATGAAATGTTTCACATTTTAATCACAGCTGTTATCTACTGCCATCTAGTGATTAAAAGTGGAAATGCTGGGTAATGTTCACCTCTATAAACAATTTTAAAGACCAGTGTGTAAACCTGCCTGCCTCTATGCACATATGTATATAGAGGCTGGCTTATTTAAAAACAAACAGGAAAAAAAATTAATTACGTGCCTCATCAAAAACAATTCTTTCTGATAAGTTTCTCTTTTGTGATTGTTTTTTCACCACTTTGATGGATGAGAGTCATCACTAAAATATGTTTTCTGCTGTATTGCTGTTATTTTTTTAAAACCACAGATTTCTTATCTTTTGTGTCTCATTAAATATCAGAAATATTTTGTGGCGTTACAGTTGTGTTGAAAGAGTGCTGTGAAATATAGACTATTCATTGATTAGCGTGCACGTTTGATACTCACGCCACACTGATGAAGGCCGCGTTGCCGCCATAGAGGAAGGAGCGGTTGAGCACCTGCAGGACGAAGGTGAGGTACTGAAGAGGCAGGTATGGGGTGGAGGCACAAATGGAAAACAACAGGCACTGCAGGGCCGTCAGGAAGAGAGAAAGCACCGTCGCCCGCAAGTCCACCTCCTGTTCGCTCTCCCCTACAAACACAATAATGACTTAAGACTGAAGTGTGCATGTGGCCCTTTATGAATCTGCAGCCAGCCTGAGGGTCTCAGACTCTTCAGATTAACGTGGACAAAGCTTTGCAGACTGTGTCCTCCGAGCTCCCAGACAAATCTTTATATACTGTATGCAAGTTTCCTTTCTTCTCCCCTATCATTAGTCTGAAATAAAGTAAAACTATTAAACAAAACTATCAAACAAGGTATAAAAAGACTGGTTTAAATAGCATGCACAAAAACTAAACCATGACATCATTTCATGTAAACCCATCACTGAATGAATTTATGAAAATTAGTCAATCCACATAGGGATGGGACGTGTTGTCTTTTATTCTACATCAGTATTAGAGTCATGGTGTTACCTTCAGCTCGAGGCTTGCCCTTGTGTCTGTCCATAATGAGGCCGTTCCAGGGAGCACACAGCACGCCACATAGCTGGGTGATCGCAAAGGCATTGGTGTACTGACTCACTGCAGGGACACAAACAAGATGGATAAAAGACAGTCCACCAAAATATGAGACATGAGAGTTCAAAAGGCATCAAAAAACATGGAGTTTTAGTTTGTAAATCATTGCACTTACTGTGTAACCTCAGAGAGTTAACGATAGCTTATTAAGGAAGCAGAATTTAGACACTGATGCATTTTCAAAGTACCTAATGCATGTTGATTTAGTAAAATTACATTCAAATGCTTAGAGCTGAGACAGTGAGTGATGTGGGGTTTGTGTGATTACCCAGTGAGGACTCTCCAGCTGTGAGCCTCTGCAGCATGGGGTTTAGGGTGCCAATGAACAGGTAATGCCTGAGCTGCATCACTGACAGCCAAAGCAGGTGCCACATGAAGAACCTGGACAGCAAACAGTCACGGAAACTCTTCTCTGAGAGAGACGGGAGATCACAGAGATGAGGAAAGAAGCCAAAGAGATACGTAAAAATCACAGTGGATAAATATACTGTCTATGATAGGTTCATTCTTTTTTCTTTCCAAGTTGGGCACAGACCTTGCTTTGCGGATGCATCCTTGTTGAGCGGCACTTCCTCTACCTTCTGTGCATCTCTGTTTCCTGCCACCTCACCAATGCGATTGTCTGATTTACCACAGGTTATCCTGAGGTCAAAGTCAGTGGGGTTAATGGCACGCAGAATGCACTGAGCGAGTTCTTTTACATTTACTTTATGAATTGAGTTTATTGGAATTTTAAATTTTGCAGGATGTTTGCATGGAGATGTGGGAAAAAAAAAAAAAAGAGGTTGGAGATGTGGGAAAAAAGAGGTTAAAGTTGAGCATTCAAAGCTTTTTCTTATTACAAACCTCATTCATCCACTAACACACATACACACAAGTCACTTTTTCCTATCTCTAAGTGCTTTCAGCCTAGCATTCACTGTCAGACAGATGCATCAATTTGGGGTTCAGTACTTCTGGATGGATGCAAACTGCATTTCGTTGCCCTGTACCTGTGCATGTGCAATGACAATAAAGTTGAGTTCTATTCTATTCTATTCTAGTATCTTGGTCAAGGATACTTTGAGTTTGGTGGTTTGATTCCTGGCACCTCTGGTCTGCAGACAAACGTTTCTACCTTTTGAGCTACAGGTGAGGAAAATTATGCACAATTATAAAATTTCTGCTCTTATGATCAGTTTTAGACTTTGTGTTTAGATTGGCGGGGACTCTAGTGCAATAAAAAAACAGCTATCCTCATACTGAGGTTTAACTGTTCTGTTGATTTTAATACAACAGTACGCTTTCACGGATGTCCTCGTCATTGGGCCTTCGCCATCATTGACTGTAAAGAGCTCTCTTACTCAGCTTACTGAGTACGAGCTTTCTCACTAAGCACTGGATGCATGTTTGATCCGTTTCCTATGAAAAAAAGGAACTCTCTATGAGGAAACTATACCGACCACAGCGCTACACTGATTCCTCTTTTTGATTTAGCTATGGCACACTCCTTTAGCACTAGCTCCGCCCTCCTTGTTTACTCCAGGTTTTGTTCATTGGCAGCAACACAAACACAAGACAAACTAATCAAAGTAAAATTAAACTCATGCATGATCATTTCATGCATCTTCACTGCAGTTTTTATTTTAGCAACCATGCTGCAAGGTACATTTGGCACTTTCCAAACACATAAGTATGTAAATGTAAACTGACTGGTCCTTGTATAAAGCTCAAGCAGAAATGCACTACATAACATTTCTGATTCACCCAGTCACACTTTTTCTGCATCCAGGTGCTTTCTATCCAGCATTCCCACTGATTAAAACTGCACATCCCTCCTCTCCTTATGGTCCTTTGCTATTTTAGAACAAATACACTTTGCACTTGAAGTGCAAACGTGTCTGTGACGTCTGCCGTAGATTCATACCCGTATGTGTAGTTATCCGGCAGCGGGTATGGAATCAATTTCCGAGGCAGCAAGAAGAAAGTCCTGAGCAGGTGAATGACGCTGCAGGCGGACAGAAACAGGAAGGAGGAGCGAAGAGCGATGCCACGTTCATGCAACAGCTGCAGGAGAAAAAGAGATGTGGTGGTGATCATTGGTGCACGAGACAGCATCAATATATCCTGCTGATTCTTTTGTGTGTAAATGTTTCTCACCTTGATGACGAGGAAGAGTGCTGAGGAAGAATCAAAGGCCCCGTTATAAAGAGTGATGATGGTGGAGCGATGTGAGCCAAACAGGTTTCCCACCTTTAGGAAAATTGAATTAAATGTCAGTGTGGGGGCTCTCTTTAAAATTTTTAGTTGATATTGGTCCTCTCTGCATTCATCTCTCTGTTGTTCAGGGTAAAAATACTGTCTATTGCAAGTTTCTGGACAAAAACACACATTGTCACGTAGCCTCTGAAGCACAGACTTTAAGCTTTAATTAAAGAGGTTTAACACACTGATTTAAAAATTACAGCCTCTTTATAGATTTCAATTCTCAGATGCTCAAAAATTTTCAATGTAAGTATTTGTGTATAAAAGTCTCTTGCGGTCTAGATGCTCTCCCAGACCTGTTATTAACCAGTGCAATCATCTGTGGTCTTTTAGACCTTTTAGTTTTGCTGAGCTGGCTGCAGGATTCCTCCTTTCCTTGTCTATAACAATTTAGCCGACTGCAGATTTGGGCATACCTAAAGTTTTTGCTATCACCGATAGATACAACTAAAGGTGACTATGTCTCTTTGGTCCCTGTGAACAGCGACCAAATGCAAATTCAATATTTGTACCAAGTTTATCTATTTTCCCCACGAAGGGAGGGGAGAGTAGATAAACTTGGTTCAGTTTTTCAGTTAGGAGTCTAGTGTGCACAGCTGAAGATTATTTTTAAATTCTGTGCTATGGTAGATAACAGCTCGAGCCGACGTAATTTTAGTGAAAATCGTGTCAAAGTCAAACCAAATGTGAAAAATGCAGCTGCCTTACAGCAGTGAGCTGCAGCATAAACACCGCTCCATCTCCTGAACCTCGAGACAGTTTAATGTTTGTCAGTGAGGTTTGGAGCAGAAAGTCTGCACTTCAAATGACACCCAAGTTGTTTGATTTAAAAATCCAGTGCGCGCTGTACAGAGGCAAAACTACAAAACCTGTCACTGTCCAAACACTTGGCTGTGGGCCTTGCTTGAGGGGGAATGTAGAATGTGGTTCAAATTCATAAATCATCGTGGCCTTCCCGAGAGGGATTTGTGCAAAAACAAAAAAAAGTGTGGTGAAGGTGGTTTCTGTGTTTTGGCTTTGTTGCAGTTTGCTGATAGCCTGAGGACAGAGGGGAACGTCTTACATTCACAGAACACTCAGATCATAAAAGGTCACAAAGTCGAACCTCTTTCTTCACACACAGTGCTTTACTGACAAAGTGGGCCATAGATGAGTCAGTTAGCAAGTCTTAATCATGTGTCTTTCCAGCTCTTTCAGGTGATCGTCACACAGAGCTCACATGCAAAAGCGCATTTCAGAAGTCCAGAAGTTTAAAGGTTTAAAATGTGACAGGTATAAAAAGGTTTTACTTTCCCAAACAGGAAAATGATCAAACAGACATTCTAGAAAAATATATTAGAGTTTTTACAGTTTGGGAAATAGTCAAGCGTATAATAAAATTAATTAAAACTGCCTTATGTGATAGGAGTACCTGCATGTTGGTCATCAGAAATAAGATGCCACCCACAGCCAGGAGGGAGAGAGCTGGGAAGAGCAGGATGGCCAGAACTAAAAAGGAGAAAGAAAGAAAAAACATAACAGCTGTAACATTTCTGTTCCTGTTGATATTTATATTTATTTACTCTGGTATTTCTTTGAGAACTCTCACCTGAAGTAGAAAAGGCCACCATCACCGTACCTATGGTGTAAAGAAATCTGCAATTGAAAAGTATTATTTGTTATTTGTGCCACACAATTTGCTCAAATTTGTCCTAATAACTGTACAGCACTTTGGCAAACTGGTTGTTTTGAGATGTGTTACATTAATAAACCATCATTCACAAGCAAGTAAATGGGCTTCTGGTGCTGTTTGGAGAGCTTTAATTTCCTTTTCTTGGCCTAAGCATCCTCATCTGTACTTGGTGCCTCTTATGCAACTACTAGTATTCCTTGGCTATTTATTTTCACCCCACCCGGTTTAACTGGAAACATATGTATCTGTTCAGTGCCAGTCTGTTATTGTGGATTTAGATATTTGGGGCAGAACGCTGCAGAGGTATGTCTGGCGTTCTGTTACATGATCAACTTTGAGGAGGGAGGACAGCTTAGTGTTGGAGTCTGAGAATCTGGAGGAGAAAAAAAAACATTACTCTGTGATTAATCGTCTTTCCATTTTCTTGCCAAATTCTTGCTAAATCTGACATTTGATTGAACTTTAGACGGCATCTCTGGCAGCAGAAGAAAATATTTCCTCAAACTGAAAATGTCTTACTCTACTTTTAAAACAATCTTTGGCTATCACACAATGTGAGTTTTTTGTTAAAAATCACAAGGAAACTCAAAGATCAGACTGAGATAGAAAAACAATGCTCATTTCAATCTGGGTCATGTGGTCAAATTCAGATGTTAATATTTGTGACACCAGTCGCCTAATTTGGACTGTTTTATTTACGTCCCTAACATGTGAGAAGTTGTAATTAAAATATCAGTCCTGTTACTGGAAAACTGTGGTTCCTCCAGGCCTCCAAATCTGCTGTCAGATCGGATATCCAAGAATTTCAGGAAATTCACGCATCCATCATTTTGTGGTAATCTGAGTTATGGGCCTGAAAGTCCATATTTGCGCGCCATAATTCCTGATATCTTCCCTAAAAAAAAAACTGATCTCAAGTAGTTTTCTAGATAATGGAATTTAAAAGTGGACTCTCAAAAACAGATGCTATAAAAATGTCTAACCACCAACTTTAACTTTTGAAATTCAACATGGGAGAAGGGACCAGAAGTTCTGCACAAGTCCTATTAAGGAGTGGATCCTTCCTCTGGAATTGTCAGGAAAATCTGGGATATCGGGTGGAAGGTATTAGATGAAGTGACATGGATGACCCTTAACACCACGGGCAGACATTCTTCTCAATAGATGGTTTCATGTTTTTAGTCAAAATATGTCTGTTTACCTAAAAAACAGACGACCGTTGCAGTTAGGAGGTTTTTTTTGTTTGTTTTTTTTAAGTCCATTTTATTTGTGGACAGGATATATTAGAATTACCTGCAGAATTTCAACAAACCATCACATCTCGAGGAAAAACTAATTACAAGTTAAACTGTGCAGTTGTTGCTCAAAAGTTATGACATCTTATTGGTGCTCTTTACTAGTTTGTCACTTCATTTCTCTTAACATGATTTTTGGGCTTTTAGTGCTACGTACGAGTATATTGTTCATATGAATGTTCTTGATTAGAATGATTAATTGACTATTTAAGGTGCTGGACTTACATTCCGTAGAGCCGAGTCACTGTAGTACCAAACCGGTCAAAAAGGAAACCATTCGGCAGCGTCAGGAAGTTGTTCATAAAAGAAGCAATGGTAAAAATAAGCGAGAACTGTTCATCCTGTTCGGTGCAATCTGCAGAAACAAAGGTTAGAAAAGACAGAAGCAACAGGTGATCGATTAATTTCCATTCTTCAGCCATTTTCAAGTTTATTTTGTTGCTCAAAGTTGTGAAGGTGAGAACATCAAACTGACCTAAAACATGTGTTCCATTGACTGCTGTGCCGTTGACACACAGAGAGCTGAAGTACCCTTCTTCCTTGAGGACAAACACAAGAGAAGCCCAACCAAACACGGCTCCAGCGAAACACAGGCACTCCACCAGACCTGTGGTGAAGGTGAGGCAGCGCCGCACCGATAAACCGCTCCCAGACCCTGGCATGGTCGCACAGGCTCAGGCTCACACTCAAAAGTACGTCACAAACTTGTACACATTCAGAGGGGGCTTCACTCACAGCACCTGCTAAAAGAACCAAACCAAAACACTGCATTTTATTCTTATGTTTAAAGAAAAATAAGAGTGATGTGACCATATAACAGCAGTCATTTATTTTGTCTAGCAGTCATGATTTGTTTCCATTCCAGGCCTGTTGCTGCATGCCAATCTCTTCCTTATCCCACCTTCCCTGTGTCTCCATCCCTTCCAAACTGAAAGGGAAAAACTACGAGAAATCTACTACAAGAAAATAAAAAAAACAGAACGCCTTAAGTCAAAACATTTTCAGCTGCGTAAGAGCTGTAACTGAAAACATCTGGACACAAAATGCCCTGCTCAAGATTAGGTCACCCCTCCAGAGACACATATTGCATAAATTCATAGGTTACACAAAAAGAAGTCATTCCCACTAAGATTAACCTCATGTTGCCACAAAGAGGAAGTAGTCCATATAAACAAAACGCTCTGTTGTTCAGTTACGATGATTTCCAGTTCATTACTGTCTTGTACTCACAGTTCAGCCTCCAAGCGTCTCCACAAATGCTCTTAAACCACAAGCTTGAGCCCCTCGCGCTTGCTTTATATAGAAGAGCTCTTCCTTCCTCTTCCTCATCAGTTCCCTCCCTCCGGTTTTTTCTCCTCTCTGCTCTGCGAAGAAAATAGTCTTCGCGGTGCTAGTGGCTAAAGAAAACAAAAACTTGTGCGCGTATAGCCGACCAAATAGCAGAGCCACATACACTGTGGGAGAAAGTACAGATGTGGATGCTGGGAGGCTAAGACAGTTTAGCCAAAAGATCATGTGACTCAGACAGGGGAGGGGAAAAATAACCAAAAAAAAAAAAACGTGAGTGCCGTGTGGAACCCTCTTTGTCACAGCTGGTGCATGTGGAAAAAAGAAGATGTGTGATAGGTTTTCTCTCCTTGACAGGCTGTAAAAAGGATGCTGCCGTAACTCAAGACTCTCCATGGTGCTCCAGGCTACTGAGAAACAATGCATAATTAGCCCCTCGCTAAAATCCAAAGGAGGAGAGGGTTAAAATAAGGCTTCTATATAAGGGATTAACTTTGCACGCAAACCCCCCCCCCAAAAAAAAACAAAAAACAACTGCCATCCAACAAGAATGCAAAGTCAAGTGGTGACACTGAGGGGGAAGAAAAAAAAAAAAAAGCGCGGATAGTCAGAACAGAAAGATTTCACTATTCTAATAACCTGTTACAATGGAGTAAAATGAGTAAAAAGTAAAGTGCCTGCAGTGTTTGATGCTGTCTGACTCATTCAAAGAAGAGTCAAAGAAAGCTGCACACCACACTGAAAGATTCCAGACAAAAAGCCTCTGGTATGTTTCATAGATGGCCCTCAGTTTGAATTCAGGGTACAGACGCCCTCTCTACTTTGAAGATCAGGTTTAAAACTTTCCTTTCCCCCTCACTCTGCATTCAAGCATTAGTCATTCATCTCTGTCTCTTTTCCAGAGCCTGTCTTTTATCCAGTCTTCCTCCCCTTACACCCAACTGGTCGCAGCAGATGACTGCCCCTCCATGAGCCTGGTTCTGCTGAAGGTTTCTTCCTGACAGTGACAGATGAAAGGCTAGTGGCAGACTTAAAAGCCTGTCTTCAGCTTGTCTAGTTTCTAAAGATTTTAAGGACATGCTGCACACCACGCTGAAATATTCCAGGGTTTTGGCTAACAGCACTTTGGGAATCATCCTGTTGGGTCAAAATACTATTTTTTGTCTATCAACCTGTGCACTTTTTTATAGATTATATAGATAGAAATGGAAATACATTGTGTTACTGACAGCCAGTTCCAAAAACAAAGTGCTTAAAGCTACAATTTCAAGCTGGTTCATTGCCAAGTTGTCCGTTATGTATAAGCAACACTGCTTCATCCCTTGAGGTAGGTTCATTTTAATGCTTGAATGATTCATATGCTATTGGTAAGAATAAATAAATAAATAAATAAATGAATGAATCAGACTTTCAGAAATTCTCATCTTTGCCAAAAATGTGAAAAAGAAATATTGTCACAAACTTACTTTTTAGAAGGTTTATGCATTTGTGCCCAGCATGATAAAGAAAAATGAGTCATTTCTAAACTTTTCTGCATAAGAAGCAAAGAAGTGAAACACAATGATTCAGAAACATGGCCTCCAGTGGGACATTCTTACCAGAAAGCTTATTCAAAAAAGTTCCTACTGAAGATACTCTCAGTTGCATTATGAGAAACGTGGGGAGTGATTAGTATGTATCAAGTTTCAAAACAAACACAAAGTATGATTCTCACCCAATGTGACTTTTTAAAGTTTCACTGGTCAAACACCAACTAAACCATTTTAATAAACTCCATAATAGAATATAATCACGCTTAATCGGTTTGACTTTCTCACAGTCTCTCCCCTGTAAGCGTGTATGAAACTAACAAGTCTGTAGCAGTGGCTGGGTGTCCTCAGGAGTGGGCTGATACACCTCATTTCCAGTTAACATATTTAAGCTTGGTCTCCACCCTCAGTCATTGCCATATACTGTAGTAGTCCACTAATAGTAAAGTCCTTCAGGCCACTTGAAACCATAAATATTACAAACTTGCTTATCTAGTATCCCTCTAGTATTTGCATTTTCCCCTATTAGGAATCCAAACATGGGAAAAACCTGTAAAACTTGCCTGACCCACTCACTCACCTGAATAAGATGTGTTCAGTCGTGTAAAGGACTATTCAAAGATTCTGACCAAGTTCAGGTTTGCTGGAGTGCTTTGTTGTCTCACATCATAATTCTGTTCATTAAATCCAAATATTCCACAGCGCTCGATTCCTCAGTGTGAACTCTGGCACAACGCATATGCTAGTGGAGCACATTGCACGGTCAAAAAAAAAGTGTCACGCTCCTTTTAAATCAGAAGTGCTTTCATCCGACAGCGTGCCATTTTGCAGATATTCAGGCTTACTGCCCAAGTCACAGTCATAAAACACCAGAAAACACACTCATGAAGTTCACACACATTATTTCACATCCCAGTTTTTGTACAGCATCCTTAGTATCAGGGGAGCAGTGGTTAGCACCATTGCCTCACAGCAAGACAGTTCTGGATTTGGATCTGGCTGCTGCTCGTTTACTTTTTTTTTTTATTATATTGCTGGTAATTGTAAATTGGTAAATGAGCCTTAGCCCTGTGATTAGAGTAGTGTACCCCGACTCTTGCCCTGTGCTAGAGATATGTTCCATTCGCCCTGCAACTGTGAATTAGACAAGCTGAACATAATGGCTAGATTGATATCCTTAACCTATTAAATAATTCATCTTCTACAGTGAAGGTGAACCTTCAAAATATGTGGTTATTTCTTAATACATGAGACAAAATTCCATATTATAGCTTCAAGGATAGGCCTTTGTTTTTAGCATCCAAATATTCTTTAGGTCACTCTATCAAAAAGGTTTGCATGATCAAAGTTCAAAAAACACACCACTGGAACAAGTTCAGTAACATCCATTCATTCTCTGCACTCACCTAAATCCCTCATACAGGTTTGAGGTTTTACAGTCATTGTTACGCCTTTAAAGCTAATGTGCAGTTATGAGAGATAACTAGCTTACCTGATTATTTTGATTCAACCATTTTTCGACACAACACTGAGTTTTATACAAATTGCACTAATCACTCTTTCTCTGTTGCGTGCATTAAACTTCGACTGCTCCAGGTCTTCATGGTTACTCAAAGCAGGTGGCTGAGGGAAGAGCTGTTTGAAATACAGAGGCTAACGGACCAAACCATTTGTTGTGATACCTGTGGGGTTCATGGATTTTCTTTGTGGTGAGTTTAGTTGTTATCCCCGTGATTTTTCCCCTTTGCATCCATAATGGTTTGCTCCATTACTCTAGGTTCATGGTGCTCTCGTGTGTTTTAGCTCTCTTTGTTAAAGTGAGTTTTTTTAAGCAGTAATTTATGAGCAGTGTATTTTTAGTTTGCCCTACTTATTTGCTAAATTTATCTGACTTGCATTAAATAGTATTTTTGATGCTTTTATTTCATTTTGATTTAAATAAAACACACTTTTTGAACAGCACAGCTTGGTCCCCTACAGTCACTGTGACAGCCTGCACTCAGACTCCAGAGATTATCGATTATAACCAGATGATGATTGATTTCCGAGCGTCAGTTTTCTTTAGTTTGAGGTTGTTGGGAAGGCTGGAGAATGCCCACAGTGACATTACTACAAACAAATAAAGTAATTTGATTTCACCAACATGTGATTTGTTTTTATTTGCATTTTTGGGTGTGGGATGCTACGATGTCACTGTTGCTAAAGCAAACGAGAAATCACAGCACATATTGTTGTGTGATCTATGGCAGTTACAAAACATACTGTTTAAGGTCATTCTTATTAAAAACATTGTTTTTGTATCAATGGGTTTCTGCTGCTACAGGAAGTTAAAGAGGGTGTTATGAGAGGGCAGAGATGTAAATGGAAGTATTACTATAAAAACACACATATATCATCATCACTACTCATCACAAGACACAGCTCACACACTCATGGCTTGACACGCAACAAGCTTGAGCACACTTCCTGAAACCAAAGCTTTGCTATGTGCGCGTGTAAGTGGAGCTTTAGCCTCACTGGAAAGATGACCAAAGGTCTTAAAGCACATGACCTCTTTCTGGTTACAGTCCAGAGTCACTATAGTTTAACGTCCCGTCAAAATGGACTCCAACTCTAATGGTGACCCTAGGTGACATGATACGCAGGAAGTAAGTGTAACAAGTAATGAATGATGTGCCACCGTACATTTTATTCACACGAAGGATGATGATGCAGAACGAGACCAAGGGCACATTTCTCTTGACTTTCACGTTTCTGTTCTGCCGCTGCGGCAGATCAAACCTCGCCAGTGAGAGACAGATCAAGTTTCTACCTCTACCTCACAAATGATTAAGGGACTACAAACACTACAGTTACCATTATTTGGCACAAATCCCAGGAACAGTCATATGTATGACACACAAACTAAATGTATTTGGTGCGTACCTTTTCTCCTAGGCCCTCCATTATATGCTGGCTCACAGCAACCACAATTCAAAGCAGCTGACAGCTGGTATGCTGTGTCCAGTGTCCAGCCTTTTGTTGGCCCATCCCAGCATTTTGAAACATGCTACATGAGCTAATATAGTGCTGTGCAAAGCTCTTGAGCCAACGCTCATTTCTTTATAATTTAAGCCAGAATTTCTCGTAACTGTTTAAATTAGTCTTGAATAATAGTTTTCAAGGCTTTCTGGAAGTTTTTCTTTGAACATTGGCTGCTTTTTTAGTCCAGTCCAGGCCATGAAATCTTTGTTAAGCCACTTAATACTTACCTATGAGTCATGTAGGGCCTATATAAAAATGCACCTAACTCAAGTGATGAAACATTGTTGCAACTACACATAACAGACCTTTTAGTAAAGAACCAATTTTAAATGAGACATTTAGGCACTTTGTTACAAGCAGCCTGATGCAAAACAGATATTTTGTTCCCATTCCTTGAGTCAAATCTATGAGAAATGCCAAAGAGAACACAGTTTGATGCGCATAAAATAGTAATCAGAAATGGTCTCAGTGGAGGAGTGGCTGTCACGGAGCCATTTTTAAACAAGGGAAATGTGGAGAAAAGGATGAGGTATGCCAAATTACACAAGAGCTGGACTGAAAATCAGCAAAAGGTCTTGAGGAGTGATGAAATTTCATTATTATTTAGTTATGGATGGGTCTCATGGGTCCAAGTTCACCCAGTAAAGTCGCTGTGGCCCTTCAGCTGAAGTCTACTGATAACTAAGTTACCAAAAAAATAATACAATTTGGTAATGAAAAACATAAACATCCATATTGCTGACAAATGTGAGCTCAGTTTTAATTATTCAGTTATAAGTAGTTTAGTGCTTCTGCAGCAGTCGTGGCAACTAGCATGGCTGAGGATGACACTGGGCGGGCCTATGCAGGTCGGATTCATGCCTCTTGGAAACTACAAAGAGGTCATTCTTCAGCTTGTGCAGCTATTTTAAAGCACGAAAACAAGAAAATTGCAAAAGAAATCGAATGGAAATGTGAAATGTAACGTTAACTATTCGATGTGTGGTGAGTTCGCTGTATTTGTCACAAATTAGTAAAATGTCTTAGTTTAAACATTTGATAGTTCTTCTATGTTCTAATGTGAATAAAATGTGGGTTTATGAGATTTGGGAATCATTGCAATATGTTTTTATTTGAATTTCTCACAACGTCCCAACTGTTTCTGAATTGGGGTTGTAAATCAGCAATCATCAAAACTTTGAGGACCATGAATTAATAATAGCATTATGGCGCCCAAAAATGTCCAACTGTTTTATTCAGGTGATGTGAACCGAAATAGTGGAAAGAAATAGATTATGTTTGACAATCACTTAACAAAATGCCACATCCTGTTGGGAAAATTCAAACAACAGCTCAGAAATATAAATATCAAGAAGCTACTTTCAGCCGCTCCACATGTTTTTAAAGTGTGACTGTACAAATAATTTTTCACTCACATCTCCACAAATGGATTTGTGTTTCCTCCAAACTGTACTTGTTAGGCAAATATCTAAACCACTACACTGTATGCGCGACCAGAAGTTATGTTATTCACGTGTCACTCCCCCAAAGCTAAGGCAGCAGCATTTAATTATTTTCCATTATATTTATTCATTATTAACTGTTCCACTCACCACTGTCTGGTCTAGCTTTTTTCTCCTCTTCCTCTTTTTTCACTCACAGAACTTTAAATCCTCCAAGTTTTCACTGACTGGTTTTTGTTGTTGTCTTTTGGTTTGTTTAAACAGGATCACGCACGTCACAAAACGTGAGTGAGTGGAGTCAGGTGGGGGCCTCATAGGGAGTCCAGGTCTGCACTACTGTCACTGCAAACTTTGACCACCACCCACCAATAAACAACTTTACAGGTATTGACGAATGGATTTTGTTACAGTTTTTGTTGTAAGCTAGGCTACAACAAAGCTAGATTTTCATCTGAGTCTGCAAAAAAAAGACAATCTCTTTAAAACTTTTGTCAAAACGATGCATTTCACTATAAGATCCGATCACCAAAGAGGACTTTGGTAATAATATGCTTCATAAAAGTGATTCTGGAGCTTTTTGGGCGTATCTGGAAGTTCAGTCAATTTGTCTGATTATGAATCAAACCAGGTCATGATGGTTGCCTTTAGGGTTATGAGCTTTAGGAAAAGTAAATGAGTGTCCTGATATAAAAAAACAAGCATGTATATGATTATTCATGTGACTGGATATAAACATACATACATGCATAAATCAGTATTTTAGTGTGACTCTTCTGCAGAAAATGACTGTGATCAATCCTCAGAAGTGATGGAAATCTGTGTGTGTGTGCTGTATTGCATAACGGGCAGCCAAACACACTCTTCATTCGTGCCAGTCCGATAAGTGCCAACATCAGCAAACTGTTGGACAGGAAATTGTCACATGTCATCGCATTTACATTTCTTTAAAATTTGATCCCCAAATAGAGAAACCACGGGACTCATGTTCGCCATCACATTCACTACTTCCTCTTTCTGAAAACGTTTAGGTAAAAGAAAAAGTTAGTGCCACATGTGACTTATGAGATTAGCTGGTGACAAAAATTCTAAACATAGGATTTTGTCACAAGATTTACAGTTTTATTCTTTAGGTTATGTGTACTGTTCCAAAATGCTGGTGAGTTTTGGCTTGCACGGTGTGCGGCTGTCAGGTTGGATGAGGACGCTCCTCAACTGAACAGGTGTGACGTTTGTTTGCGACTTCTGAAACCTGAAGTTTGGCATTTTGCCTGCCACCAGGATGTTTTTAAGAACCATCAGTCACGAGTCAGTGGGTGGATCTGACTGTTGATATGGCTGCACCCCTCCATAACAAGTGAGCTCGAACCTAAAGCACAATCTTCTTTATTGTCTACTGTGCTGTAAACAAAATGAAGATCATGTTGTAGTAAATAAGACTTAAAACTATTGACTGAAGCCGTAACCAATCAGGAAAGTGTCAACTGAGTTCTTAAATCAAGTGAGCAGTAGTGTAATGTTGTCATAGACTCCTGCACAGTTGAAACAGTTTCACTTTTTCACACCAAGAGGCCAAATCTTTGTTATAGCATGCGAGGGAGTCAAAATTGAAGTTATGTGAAGGTTCACTGGTATGAATAAATCAATGACCATGTGACCTTTGGCAAACGGACAAACACAGACTTAGTTAATGTTTAAAAGTTAAAGAACAGGCGTTTTTAACTCTTTCCCTCATCAAGATGACATCGGACGACATTCCCCCACCCACCCTTAATGATGAATTTTCACACTACAGTATAAAACACTAAAGATGAAAGATGTTTCAGGGATTTTCCAAGGCTAGATGCAGAGGCAGAGATCGCACTAAATTCTGATGCAGACCCAGACTTTTTTTTTTATAAGCAAGCCTGAAACATGACCGAAACTGCTCAGTTCAGAAAACAGCTTCAAGAGTTACTCCTAGCAGGTTTTAAAGAGCTCGAAAGATGCTAAAACTCTCTAAATAACAATCTGTTTACTGACAACAAAGCATTCATATATGCATAATTAATGCTAATCATTTTTAGTTTAACTCGATGGACATATCTATTGCTGAACACCAAGAAAACCCTTCCATACACATGATCGATGATGTAGTTGATGCATAAAAATACAGTTATCTTAAGTTTATAGGACGGTAAAGAATCTTCTAAATTTATTTTTTATTCCTTTTAAGACCACAACCACATTTTTCAGATAAACGTTCAAAAATAAAGAGAGGGAGCTGTGGATTTTGTCCCAATCAATAATACTGATACAGACTTGGACACAGATATCTCGGCCTCATATCTTAAAGGCCAGAACGATTACAGCAGGAAGAGCAAAGTAGCAATAGTCGCCCTTTTTGTTTGTGACATCAGGAAATGGGTGTTGTTTTAAGACAGACTTGCAAAATTAGGAAACTATTCTTTAAGCACACATACATTCACACACCGCCACTTTATTAGTTACACCATGCTAGTAGTAAGTAGTAGAACTACCTTAATTCTTTGTGGTACAAGGTGCTGGAATCCCTGCTCAGAGATTTTGGTTCATATTTACATAACAGCATCACACAGTGGCCACAGAATTGTCTGCTGCACATCCATGATGCACTCCTACATTGAACCACATCCGAAAAATGCTATTTTGGATTGAGATTTGGTGGCTTTATAGGCCATTTGAGTGACGTGAATTTCTTAAATGGTGAGTTATCCTGCTGGATCCCTTTATGACCACAGTGTACCCATCTTCTGATGGGAACACTATGGTCATAAAGGGATGGACATGGTCAGCAATAGCGTTCAGGTGTTTAAACAATGCTTACTTGGTAGTCCAAATGTTGCAGCAGAGATCGATAGTCATCAGACCAGGCAATGTTTTTCCAATCTACTATAAGTACTATTAGTTTTGTTGAGCTTCAGTTTCCTGTTCTTAGGTGAAAGGAGTGGTACCTGTTGTGACCTTCTGCTCCTGTTGCCCATCTGCTTCAAGGTTCTGCATACCTTGCTTTATAACCACTGTTTATTTGCATTACTGTTACCCTCCAATCACATCACATCAGAATGACCGTTCACCTCTGACCTCTGACATCAACAAAGTGCTAATGGTTTGTTTGTGCTCCGGCACAAGCAACCACACAACCTCCAAAGGCACTTACATTACATAAATCTGACCACATCTTTTCAAATTTAAAACAACATATAAAAAGCTTCACCAGCAAAAAGCTAGAGCTCCTTTATAAACCGTATGGAGTAAACTAGTGATTGTTAAAATACCCCAGGAATATCAAGGATGTGGTCACATGTTTTATTACCTTCCAATATTTTCGTGGTTTTACAGCAAAACACAAAAAGTTTATTTATTTATTTGTATTTATTAATAAATACAAAATTCAGCATACAGTCTGAAAAATACCACAAGATTGAAATGGCTAAATATTTATTTCATACTTCCTATTTTCATAAATATAAATATAAATGTTGTTACATGTGATTCTACTAATCAGCTCTTACTCTTTTTATTTGCTGTATGCACTTAAAAAATACAAGAGGCGTCAGTGTGTTTTTTTTAAGCTGTAATCTACTACAGTGTCACTGCTGCTCGGTGCAGTGTCTGCACAGCCAGACCATTATGATGTTGATGCTCTGTTTGTGTGCACACACAAAACTGCAGGCAGGCCTGCCCTCATTAGAAAACAGCTTCGAGTCTATTTTTAGTCTGCAGCTTTGTCTGAAGTCTTTGTAAGAGGGGATGTACACTTACATGATATTGTGATCTCCTGCAGCGATCCCATTGTCCATTAAATCCACTGTTGTTCGTCCTATAACATGAAAGCAGCCTGGAGAAAGGACTCGGGAGGATTGTGCGCTCTCACACACCCTCCCATTATATGAGTACTAGCTGGTTTGCTGCTCCCAGCTCTGGTCTTTGCTCAGGTCTGAATCCTCTACAAAAATTAATTTCTTAAAAACACACACAAATATTTTAATTAGAAAAGGTTTAGATACTCTTCAAAACTTGCTCGTCTTCACTAAATTCAGCTCCTTGTGCTATTCAGCTGCCTCATGATGAACTACTAGCTATGTGTTTGATAGAATACGCTAGCTCATGGAAGTGTGCATATGATCCTTTTGCGCCACCGTGTGACCATAAGAAAAAAAATGCAAAAATGCGCTGAGTAAAACGTTACAACGTGTCCCTCAGGTGCGAGGGTTATATTGAGTTCACGGAACAATATAGGATTGCATGTAAATAAGAATAAAGCCTCACTGGTTTGCATGAGATCCATCAAAAGTGTGGGAAAACTGGATAAATGAATAGATAAATTAAGAATAAAAACAAAAACAGCAAATCATTTCTTGCGTTTTTGATGCTGACATGTTTACTTCTTCTTGGACGAACTACTGTCACTTAAAAAAATGAGTGAGATAATTGTCTGAAACCACATTTGATCCTGTCCCCTCTATCTCTACTTCTTCTTCCACTGACTTACATTGTAATGTACTGTGATGCTGAAACATCCTCTTGGTGTTTATGTGTCCTTTTCCTCCCCATTCTCCAGCTGTTTCCGGTGTTGTGCCCAAAAGTGATCGTCTGCCAGAAACTGATTGCCGTCCGCGGGAGCGCGCACAGCTGCTTAAAGCTGCAGCGCCCGGATTAAGTGCGTTGCCAGCTACTTCCGTGCAACTGACATAACGTGGGGGAAACAACCCAAAGACATTAATGCCTTTCTTATTAGGCAAAGGTCTGCATTTATGGAACTTTATCGTTTATATAACCGAATTATGACGTTTATCAGAAGGTTGTTTTCAGTGTGTAGCGCAGTCACGAATGACTACACGCATCACGATGGAATAATTAATGCCTACAGGTTCAGTATCTCTACTCTCGTTGTTCATATTTGATATAAGACTGTCGAATAGTAGTTAAAACAATAAAGACCTATTGTGCCAGTATCACCATGACTCTGTCTTGTTTGTTCAGAATAACGACTGAGAACATGGCATTTTAGCGCTACCGAAAAGTCATTGTGGCCTATAACTTGTCACTGAAACAATATTTCAGCTTCAAACTTGTTGGATATATTCCCGAATGGTTACACGTGATATATTATATCCCAAAAACTCTCCAAGAACTGCTGAATACCTTTTAAAAGAACATTAATACCAATAATATGTAATTTTCAACCTGCCAAAAAGTGATTGTGGCCTATAACTTGTCACTGAAACAATATTTCTGCTTCAAACCTGTTGGATATAATCCAAAAGGATCATATGTGACACATTATATCCCAATCAGTCTCTAAGAAATGCAGAATAACTTTTAAAGGAACAATAATACTCATAATGTGCCATTTTCGACCTGCCAAAAAGTGATTGTGGCCTATATCTTGTCACTGAAACAATATTTCTGCTTCACAGTTGTTGGGTATCATCCGAAAGGATCATATGTGGCACATCATATCCCAAACAGTCTCTAAGAAATGCAGAATAACTTTTAAAGGAACAATAATACCGATAATATGCCATTTTTGACTTGCCAAAAAGTGATTGCTGCCTATATCTTGTCACTGAAACAATATATCTATTTCAAACTTGCAGGATTTCATTCAGAAGTGTTAAATGTGACATATTATATCCCACACAGTCTCTAAGAAATGCACAATAACTTTTAAAATAACATTAATACCGATAATATGCAATTTCCAACCTGCCAAAAAGTGATTGTGGCCTATATGTTGTCATTGAAACAATATTTCTGCTTCAAACCTGTTGGATATAATCCAAAAGGATCATATGTGACACATTATATCCCAGTCAGTCTCTAAGAAATGCAGAATAACTTTTAAAGGAACAATAATACTCATAATGTGCCATTTTCGACCTGCCAAAAAGTGATTGTGGACCATAACTTGTCACTGAAATACTATTTCTGCTTCAAACTTGGTGAATGTCATTCAAAAGGGTCCTCTGTGACATATTATATGTCAAACAGCCCCTTAGGACCACTGGATAACCTTTAAAGGAACATTAACATTGATAATATGCCATTTTCAGCCTGCCAAAAAGTGATTGCCGCCTATATCTTGTCACTGAAATACTATTTCTGCTTCACACTTGACTGATATCATTCAGAAGGATCACTTCTGTATTGTTCAATACATTAGAGTTCAGGTGTGATTGCAATTTGTTTGTAGGATTATTCAATTATTTTGTGTTTCCTAACATGTTAGCATTATAGTTACTGTAGGCAAAGAATTAATATATATGTTGTTCCATGGTTTACTCGTGTTCAGCTTCCGCTGTACCCCCTGTTTCTGGTCTATTTGTTAGTTTATTTTAACTGGTGGTTTCTTCTTTAATTGGATGTAATTGTTATTCGTTTTTGGTTTTCGTTTCAATTAATAAGTGCTGTAATGGAATGGAATTTTTATTACCTTTTGTTTTCTCTTTCCTATGACTTAGTGTTCCTAATGTGTTTAAGCAGATCTCCTCCCACCTGTTTCCATTTGGCCATTATCCTTGTTTTGTATTATTTTTGAATTACAACATTTTTGAAATTTGACGTTTTATGCACTGTCCAATAAAGGCTTGATTTAAATTTGCAGCAAAATGTGTCACATAAAACTTTTGGGAATGATGTCCATAAAATTTGAAGCAGAAATATTGTTTCAGTGACAAGATATAGGCGGCAATCACTTTTTGGCAGGCTGAAAATGGCATTTTATCGGTTTTATTGTTCCCTTAAAGGTTATTCAGCAATTCTATGGGACTGTTTGAGTTATAACATGTCACATATGACCCTTTTGAATGACTTCCAGCAAGTTTGAAGCAGAAATATTGTTTCAGTGACAAGATATAGTCCACAATCACGTTTTGGCAGGTCGAAAATGGCATATTATCAATGTTAATGTTCCTTTAAAAGTTATTCAGCATTTCTTAGAGACTGTTTGGGATATGATGTGTCACATATAACCCTTTTGGATGATACCCACCAAGTTTGAAGCAGAAATATTGTTTCAGTGACAAGATATAGGCCACAATCACTTTTTGGCAGGTTGGAAATTGCATATTATCGGTATTAATGTTATTTTAAAAGTTATTGTGCATTTCTTAGAGACTGTGTGGGATATAATATGTCACATTTAACACTTCTGAATGAAATCCTGCAAGTTTGAAATAGATATATTGTTTCAGTGACAAGATATAGGCAGCAATCACTTTTTGGCAAGTCAAAAATGGCATATTATCGGTATTATTGTTCCTTTAAAAGTTATTCTGCATTTCTTAGAGACTGTTTGGGATATGATGTGCCACATATGATCCTTTCGGATGATACCCAACAACTGTGAAGCAGAAATATTGTTTCAGTGACAAGATATAGGCCACAATCACTTTTTGGCAGGTCGAAAATGGCACATTATGAGTATTATTGTTCCTTTAAAAGTTATTCTGCATTTCTTAGAGACTGATTGGGATATAATGTGTCACATATGATCCTTTTGGATTATATCCAACAGGTTTGAAGCAGAAATATTGTTTCAGTGACAAGTTATAGGCCACAATCACTTTTTGGCAGGTTGAAAATTACATATTATTGGTATTAATGTTCTTTTAAAAGGTATTCAGCAGTTCTTGGAGAGTTTTTGGGATATAATATATCACGTGTAACCATTCGGGAATATATCCAACAAGTTTGAAGCTGAAATATTGTTTCAGTGACAAGTTATAGGCCACAATGACTTTTCGGTAGCGCTAAAATGCCATGTTCTCAGTCGTTATTCTGAACAAACAAGACAGAGTCATGGTGATACTGGCACAATAGGTCTTTATTGTTTTAACTACTATTCGACAGTCTTATATCAAATATGAACAACGAGAGTAGAGATACTGAACCTGTAGGCATTAATTATTCCATCGTGATGCGTGTAGTCATTCGTGACTGCGCTACACACTGAAAACAACCTTCTGATAAACGTCATAATTCGGTTATATAAACGATAAAGTTCCATAAATGCAGACCTTTGCCTAATAAGAAAGGCATTAATGTCTTTGGGTTGTTTCCCCCACGTTATGTCAGTTGCACGGAAGTAGCTGGCAACGCACTTAATCCGGGCGCTGCAGCTTTAAGCAGCTGTGCGCGCTCCCGCGGACGGCAATCAGTTTCTGGCAGACGATCACTTTTGGGCACAACACCGGCTCCATAGGTAAATGTTTTTACTGCTGAATCTTTTTGTTTGCTTGTAGTTGTTTACTTCTTTTGTCATTCTCATTCTAACTCCAATTCTCTGGTCCTCACGGTGAATAGTTATTGAAAGGGATTTCTTCCCCTCCCTCCATCACCAGTACTATAGTGGTGTGATACTGTGATACATTATTTGTGTTTTCTTTTACATTTTTTTATATTGACGCTGAAATTTTCAAACAGACTAGAAATCTGATCAAAGGTGATGCTGTGCCTCAATTCACAACAAAGATCAACAGAACAGTGAGAGGAGGAAAAGGCGCATTAATGGTTGGATTAAAGTTGCATTTGCTTTCAATAAAAATATAATCATCATCAACAACAACAACAACAACAACAACAACAACAACAAGAAAAAGAACAAACACAGATAAAAATGCGTTATCTTCATTCAAACAGCTGAGCAGTTTACGCTGAAGCTTGATTCACTTTTCGAGCAGGTGTTTCTTTTTTGGTCATTAGGCTCTGATTGGTTAAGACTGCTCTCTGGCAGCATTTATAACCCTTCACCTCTGACAATCTGTTACTGGTAGCCTTCAGAATGATGGCAGCACACTATTTCTTGGGGTATGTGGCAAGTGTATGTTAAATTCTAAACTTCTGGCTTATTATAGTTGCTTAATGGTCTTTTAAAATTGTTTCAGGGGTTCAGTCTTTGTCTTGCTGATTGTGCATATATGCAGCCTTCCTCTTGAGAAAGGTAGGTGAAACTTTTCAATATAGACAAACTGTATTGCTTAACTTCTATTAATGTTTCCTTCTCCCTCAGGCTATTATCCAGGCACTCCTCACCGTAGAGGTAACACAAACAGTGCAGGTAATGTTGCCTTAAGCCAGGGTGGCCCTTATGCATACCCATCCTCTGTAGTTGTACCTTATAGTACTCCATATGGAGGGGTTGCAGTGCAGCAGCCTGGTGTCTCTCAATATGCTGCCCAGAGCGTGCCAGTATTATATACTGGCTCCAGTTCTTCTGGTCCTGCCCAGGCTGGAGGATACACGACTAGCTCCACACAGGGTGGAGGATACACGACTGGCTCTGCACAAGCTGGAGGTGCTGTTCGAGCTGCAGCTGGTAAATAATGGAATATTTCATGATACACTACAAACGTTTATTGTGAACATTACCAGCAAGTCTTGTGTGGATTTCTCTTTCAAAAGGTTCAAATGTTGGTGTTTCTACTGGAGGAAGCAGCGCAAATACTGGTGCTAATGTTGCCCTAAGCCAGGGACGACCTTATGCATACCCATCCTCTGTAGCTGTGCCTTATAGTGCTCCATATGGAGGTGTCGCAGTGCAGCAGCCTGGTTTCTCACAATATGCTGGCCAGAGTGTGCCAGCACCATACACCGGCTCCAGTTACTCCGCTCCTGCTCAGGCAAGCAGAAGCACAGCTGGCTCTGCACAAACTGGAGGAACTTCTCAACCTGCAGCTGGTACCTACTGTGATGATGCAGTATAAATGCAATCATTAGGAAGTCCTGACCAGAATCCTTGGTAACCTTGGCTTAAATTTTCCTTTCCTTAGAAATCAACTGGGCTGTTCCACCTCATAAGCTCGGTGAGGAATCATCCCCCAACCCTCAAAGCCTTGCCTCTGGCACAGCTGATGAGCCTGGTGCGCTTGTACCACCAGTACCTGCGTACCAACCAGGAGAGTTGTCCCACTATGAGAAGGCTGCTGAGGCTGGGGACTACCAGTCAGAGACAGAAGAACTAGGTCGCAGGACTGTCCCAGCTACGATGGAGGCTATTGCTGCTGCGGGTGGACTGGCATCCCCAGGCTTTTCCACAGGACAGTTTGGAATGGGTGGACTGTGGGGTAGTCCGTATCCTTCTTTTGACTTCTTGTTCCTGACCGGCCAGTACCCTGTGGGCACAGTCAGTCACTTCAACCAGGACTACGAGCAGGGACGAGACTACGCTCACAGCACTCACTACCTGAAAGACCACCCCTACCCTGGCTTTGCACAGTCAGTGCGGACTGTTGGAGCAGCTCAGAGCCTTCAGACTCCCAGCTTGTATGTGAGCAGCCCAGTGGTGGGAGGTTACTACCAGGTTGGAGCACAAACGGTACCCGCTTCTTCCTACACAGGTGTTTCACAGGTATGTTTCCCATAATATCTAAATTTTACCACAACTGCATGTTGTAATTGTACTAACGTTCCCTCTTGCCTTTCAGGAAAGATACTAGCTGAATCCAATCAGCTTACTGAACTGGGCAACACAATGAACTGGTTAATGCTGCAATAGGAATGACTCCATGTGATGCAATAAACTTGGTTTTCAGTGTTTTGAAACGGTGACTTCAGTCTCCTCTGTAGCATGTGTAGTGGATGGTAATGAAGCTTTACACTTCATCTTTATAAGGTGGTGTCAAGGTTTATATTATGCTGCCCCCAAGTGGCCAATAGTTTTAATAACACTCCTCTACACGAACTTGTAGCACAGATGAATGCTGTGGTTTCTGTAATCAGCATGTCAAATGAACATGCAACAGTTTGTCATCAATGATTTGCAGACACTTCAACACAGGTGTTAACAGCGTTTATAAATCCACAATGCTTTCTACTCTCTGGACTTGAGGTCTTCAGCTCCATGTGAAAGACTAACAGCAGCTATGCATTACAGCTCCACTTTTCACATTAACCACCATTTATGAAGTAACTCTGCTGCAGGCCACATAAGACCAAAGCAAAGAGGAAGACTATTTTGATCATTTCTACTTCCATCTTTATTTGTGGATTACTAGAGTAGCTTTGCATGATGCAGTTTAAAATCCTTATTTTTATTATAGTGGTCTTGGTGCACCTCCCAAATTCATTTCCTGTTTGCAACAAGAAATTTCAGTTCCCTGCCCCCCCTTTAAATTAGTTTCCTTTAGACTGGCTGGCTCTAGCATGCAAAAGCTTTGAACAGCGTTTGGGTGGGGCTTCTTCTGAACTCACAGCCATAGATGTGTGCCATGAGATGGCTATATCAGGGATATCAGTTTTTGAGATAACATGGAAATGAGCAACAACAAAAAACAGTTTGAACACTGGCTCATAGAGATGACTTTTACACATAGTGCCCTCAATATTTGAAACTTTGTAAATATTAAATATGATTTTTCACCACTAACTGTAAATGAATGATTTATTTTATTGGCACATAGACTCTTTTAAGATTTGTGTTAAAGCTCACCTTTTCAGCTCCCCCAAGGCAGTTTTTTGCCTTGTCAGCTTTCTCGGACTCTGGAGGTGTATGTTTTTGATTTGTGGTTTTTGCAGAATTTGTTATTTGTTTGTTTACTTGTTTCTCACTTTATCCCAACCCCCAGTCTTCTTTGTGTATCGTGTGTTGTCTGGCTTTTTCTTTGCTCTTCATTGCTGCTTCTCACTGTTCTGTAACATCCCAGCTAGTCGTAGCAGGCGTCTATTTCTCTTGGATGTGTATTCCTGTTAAAAGGACGTTTGTCCTCCCTACTTTTGCCAAGTGTTTTACCATATGGGATGATATGATCCTTGAGGTTATTGCTCTCATATTGTAGGGCTTACCTTACAAAGACTGCCATGAGTCATCTGTTGTGAACTGCTGCTTCTCTCTGTATGCTGTTCAGAGTGAGCCAACAGCAAATGTAGGGTCTGGTTTTGGAGCTGTTCCTATATAATTATTATAAGAGATCTTCCCTTTTTCCCCATCCCCACGTGCTGCTCAAGAGCAGGGGTCAGTTAACCTTATTCTATTTCACCTATATTTTCATGCGGAAGTACTTTGTAACTGTAGTTGGTCTTAATCTGTTCTGAGGTACTGTTATCTACACTTGTGGCATGTGATGTTTTTTATAAGGGTCATTATGTTATTAAAAAATATATAGCAATTCATAATTCATTTTAAGCACTTTCTTGGTTTATTGTTATTGTGAACAACAGCTGTACATTATTCAAAATGATTTAAACTCTGTGTATGAGAGATGGTTTTAGGACCTACATGAGACAAGTTATTATATTTCCCATTAAAGTGAATTTTAATTAAACTTCATTTTTATTGCACATTTCTTCCTAACAAGTTTGTAATATTGCTGAAATGTTCAAAAAGCTAGAAGTCTAATAAGGGTTGTTTGGCTCAGTGTTCGCACATCTCACAGAAAAGGTCAACAGAACAGTGAGAGATGAACTGGATGCACTGATGATGAGCATAAAACTGCTTAGATTTCCACAAAAATGGAATAATCTAAATAACAAAAACAAATGCAAATGAACCCTGGTTATTTTTCAGAATTCGACATCTACATCATGTGAGATTGTTGTAGGGTAGTCAGCAGCTCCTTGCACCTAACAGGTGTAACTATGAAACAAGATTAATGAGTCTGCAAGCAGGTCGATCTCAAAGCTTTACATGTCACAGACGTGGCTCTGTTTTTACCTGGGGAATCACTGTGATAACTTATACTGAACGCTTAACCTGGTTAACCTAGGTTATATTGACAGTTTCCATTTAAAAGTGTTACATCTCCACTGATTCCTTTATTTACAGCATGTTTAAGTGCCCTAAAGACTGTCTGTTGGCTGAATATGTTTTATATGTGCACATTGTTAAGCTGCACCTTTAGTACCTTAATAACACCATAAATAAAACCCAGCTGTAGTTACAGCAGCGCAAATGTACATCACATTATCACTGGGATGTGACATGTGATGCACAAAATGTATAAACGCTTTTATACTTATACTTGTGATTCTGCCACATGAATCACTTGTCTTATTTGCAACAGTGTTGCATTTTAAATCTTTATTTTTCATACTATTTCTAGATTTTACCATCATTTTATTTTCATCATCTGATAATGTCTCTGATTGGACTATCTGTCTTCATATAGGAACTGTTGATTGTTGAAGCCCAGTTGATAGCCACTGTTATGATACTCGTTATCTTCGACTGAAGCTTGAGTCACCTTTCCAGCAGGTGTATCCTGTTACTTCGTTAAGCTCTGACTGGTTAAGACTGCTCTCTCGCACCATTTTTAACCCTTCACCTTTGGCAGTTATTCTACTGGTTGCCTTCAGAATGATGACTGCAAGCCTCTCGCTGGGGTATGTGGCAGGTGTAGTTGGGTTTTGTGTTTACAATTGGCAACTTTTTGCAGGTACTTATTCATGTTTTCAAATGGTTTCAGGGGTTCCCTTTTTGTCTTGCTGATTGTGGATGTATGCGGCCTTCCTCTTGAGAAAGGTAGGTGAAACATTCCTAAACATACAAAACTTTGTGATAAATCTTCATTAATTTCAGTTCTTTCTCACCCAGGCTCTAATCCCAGCACTCAATACAGGATAACTAGTGTAAACACTGAAGATAATCTTGCCTCAAACCCAAGAGGAACTTTAGCCAACTTGACTCCAGGGCTTGTTCCCTACAGCCCTCAATACAGAGGGGTTCTAGTCCCAGTATATGTCAGCTCCAGTGTTTCTCAACCTACTCAGGCCGGTGGATACACAGCTGGCTCTACATTAACTGGGGGTACTGTTCAGCCTGCAGCTTATAACCAGTAAAATATTTCATGAGTTTAAATGTGCATTGCTTGCATTACTAAAAGGTATTCTGCTTTCTCATAGGTTCAAATGTTGGTGCTTCCTCCGGTAGCAGTAACACGAACACTGCAGGTAATGTTGCCTTGACTCGGGGAGGACCTTATGCATACCCATCCTCTGTAGTTGTACCTTACAATGCTCAGTATGGAGGTGTCGCAGTGCAGCAGCCTGGTTTCTCACAATATGCTGGCCAGAGTGTGCCAGCACCATACACCGGCTCCAGTTACTCCGCTCCTGCTCAGGCAAGCAGAAGCACAGCTGGCTCTGCACAAACTGGAGGAACTTCTCAACCTGCAGCTGGTACCTACTGTGATGATGCAGTATAAATGCAATTATTAGGAAGTCCTGACCAGAATCCTTGGTAACCTTGGCTTAAATTTTCCTTTCCTTAGAAATCAACTGGGCTGTTCCACCTCATAAGCTCGGTGAGGAATCATCCCCCAACCCTCAAAGCCTTGCCTCTGGCACAGCTGATGAGCCTGGTGCGCTTGTACCTGCGTACCAACCAGGAGAGTTGTCCCACTATGAGAAGGCTGCTGAGGCTGGGGACTACCAGTCAGAGACAGAAGAACTAGGTCGCAGGACTGTCCCAGCTACGATGGAGGCTATTGCTGCTGCGGGTGGACTGGCATCCCCAGGCTTTTCCACAGGACAGTTTGGAATGGGTGGACTGTGGGGTAGTCCGTATCCTCCTTTTGACTTCTTGTTCCTGACCGGCCAGTACCCTGTGGGCACAGTCAGTCACTTCAACCAGGACTACGAGCAGGGACGAGACTACGCTCACAGCACTCACTACCTGAAAGACCACCCCTACCCTGGCTTTGCACAGTCAGTGCGGACTGTTGGAGCAGCTCAGAGCCTTCAGACTCCCAGCTTGTATGTGAGCAGCCCAGTGGTGGGAGGTTACTACCAGGTTGGCGCCCAAACAGTACCCGCTTCTTCCTACACAGGTGTTATGCATGGATGTTTCCTAAAATGCCTACATGTGACTATCTGCACATGGTAACTGTACTAACTCTTTCCCTCTTTCCTTCCAGATAAAATACTAGCTGAATCTCAAAGGCGTGAGCACAAGTTTAATCAATAAAGTCTTATGAAATTCTCCTGGTCACTTTTCTTATTAGTGGTGGTGTGGGAACGACTAAGGTTGGAGAAATTCCATGTAATGTAACTACTGGGCTCAATTTATTATCTGTTAAAAGACCGAATGCACGCTTGCATTTAGACCTGCCCATGTGGGGTTTATGACCTTAAGGGAACTACTTGGGTTTTCTGTTGGCAACCCGTAGTGGGCCATAAGTGGACACTCTTGCTTATGGCCTGGTATAAGCAAGTTTACCCTGCACAGACTGTCAAGAAGGGCGTCCAGTGTGCTAAGTTGTAGATGTATATGTTAAGGTGGATCTTACACTAGCAGTAACCTGTACAAGCCTTTAAGTATTTAACATTAAAAAATACTGGAAGTGTTTACTTTCCCTGGTGGGGTTTGCAAAAAATGTAGATGCACAAGCAGTACAAGGGGAATTCACTGGGAACCCTTTCACCTAAGCTACAGGCAATGATTTGAATCCTGCACATCCTGTAATCTACTCGATTATAGGAGGGTAGCTATAAATAGCTGAACTCCCCCTCCCTTTGCCACATGGCTCCTCCTCCTTTCACAAACATCCAAGTTACATTAGATGAAGAGCTGTGTTTTGAGTCATAATGTACAAGAAGGTGTTGACATTTTTAAAGTCCCAACGACGTACACTGACAAGGGGGAGGACTGAAGGATGTAGCACCCCCCCCAAAAAGATGTCACATAAAGTAATAGAGGGAGCTTTATTTTTAAAACCATCTGTGTTGCGTTGATTGAGTTCATGGGAACAGTTTTTTTTCTATGCTAACTAGCTCAGAAACTGTCCTAACTTTAATTTCTACTCTACCCTATATGTGTGTGTGTGTGTGTATATATATATATATAATATATGATGCGTGTGTGTGTATACACATACATATATGGTACTAGGGGGAGGGGAACTGCTGTGAGTTTAGAGCGAAATGATAAATGGACCATTTGATTCCACTCAAGAAAGAAAGCTTACTGTAAGGGAAATTATGTACATTCACTAAGAAAAGGCCTTCAAAAGTCACATTTGGGTTCAGGCCTGAAAAATTTCTTGTCAGGTACATTTTTTTTTTTTTTCAAAAAGAAAAAAAAGTGTGTGTGTGTGTGTGTGACTTTTAAAATTTTTTTTAGGTGGATTTTATTGCTTTGAACAGAGCTGAGATAGCCCACTCATGCTGATTTGTGTTTCATTTTTGTTTTTATTGACCTTTTGCTATAAGTACATTTCCCAATTGTTGAACTGTTGCTTTTATTTTGACTAATTTAAGCATCCCAACAGTACAGTACTCTAAATCACCACACTTTACGGTAAGAGCTTATAAACGGGACAGGTGGTAGCTAAATTGTGTCGACATTTTGCTAAAAGAGAGAAAGCATCTTTAATGGTTTCAGTGCTTAGATATATATATATATATATATATATATTTGTGTGTGTGTGTGTGTGTGTACAACCATGGTTTCCACAGCAGACGCAGCTGTCCGGCCTGGAGGACTGAGCCTATGTCACTGTAACTCTATTTCGGGAACCTGTGTTGTCCAAAAGGTCAGATAAAGAAGCACAGGAATCCTTACAAAGCAGAGGGCGGGGGTGTCGGGTGAAGGCGGATATTCACAAACCAACAAACACACACACACACATACACACACACACGTGTTAAAACTCAGGGCAGTGTTGCCAGAGAAGGGGAGAAAGGCAGACAGGAATAGTGGGACACAGAGACATTAAGAGGGGCTCCTGTGAAGAGGATTCACCTTTGACTGAATTAAAACGTTAGTGTACCAAAGTCTGATCTGACCTCTAATCCAGGCGATACACACACATTTATGGACACCATGGATGGAGAATCACTCAAACAGGACGCATCCGGTTCCACAGAATCAACCAATCACACTGACACCAACAACAACAGCAACCAGGTCTGTATTATTTATTTATTCATTTTTACATGTTCATTACCATCATTTTCACATTCACCCACAATGACTGTCCATCATGTTCTGTACTGGGAAAAAGCAGTGAGAGTGTTCGTGGCTGTAGCAGGTGCTGTGTTGGGACAGCAGAGGAGGAGAAGGGGTTGTTGGCTGCATTTGCTACACCTGTTCTTACTACTGGCTGAAGAATGACACATACACACATAAATACACACTCACACACAAGTTATGCAAAGTAGTGCACATGACACACACTAAGCCACACATACAACGCTGGAGTTTCCTATTCCCACTGATGAGTCACTGCTGTGATGCCTGACCTGGTGTGACTGTTCCTGCAGGAGGTCATTAATAAACAGGGTACATGGGCCTATTTAATCATGATGATAGCAAATAATGTATGCATTAATTTTTTTTAAACATGAGGATTTTTAACATATGATGTGAAGTCATTGGTTTTAAAACTGTAAAAGGCAAATTTTCCACTTGAAAGTTCAAACTCTGTTTGAGGTATATATTTATAATACTCAACAAATCCCAGAGCTCCAGGTCTCACATTACAAGGACTGTGTTATCCCTCGAGTAACTTGTGGAAAGTCCACTTTATTTATACAGCAGCTTTCATGTAAACAGCTCAAACGGTTTCACATAGCAAGACCATGAAGAACTGAAGAACACAGAAAAATCACAAAGAATAATTTTAAAAATACAAATCAGAGTTAATGAAAGAAATATCTAAAAAATACAACACACAGCATTGTTCGCATTTGAAATCTGAAATAAATAAAATAAAAACAAACTTTTGTTCATTCTTCATACATTTTTTTTTATGAAAGACAGAAAAGCTCCTCTTTACAAGACTGAAAAGAAGAAGATATTTATCAGAAATGTGAATAACTGAAAGAAAAGAGGAAGACTATATTCTGAGTCATGCTGAAGAGAAAACATGTGATGTAGTGCCCCCACAGACCAGTGACTATGAAGAAGCTTCTCCCTTCTTCACAAAGGGTCACCACAGTGGGTAAATCCGGATCTCTGATCTGGCAAAATTCTACATGGGATACCCTTCTTCACCCAAACCCAGAGGGATTGTGTCTCATTCTGGGATTGAACTGGGGATCTTTTGCTTGTTATTTGACTGTGTTAATGTTTGGAGAGTGAGTGGAACTATTCACACAACATCTGCATGCATACATAGCAAAGAAAATTACTGTGTAACCTACACTGTTACTTACATTGAATACTCCACCTTAAACTCCACCTTGTCTTGATGCCTTGGTATAAGGCTAGAATTTAGAAGTGATGGAGCTATTGTCACAGACATGTATTACAAGTGTTTGTCACATATTTATTTTTGTGCAGGCCGGCGAGCCAGAGGTGGTGGAGAATAAAGACTTGGGGGAAGGAGCAGAAGGTCAGAGGGTAATGGAGACCGAGGATAAGGCTGAGGAAGATACTGTATCAGAAGAGGCAGAAAAGGAGATGTCAGGAGACACAAAGAAACCTCAGACTGTGTCACAGTCTGGTGAAGGTGATACTGAAGCAGCTGCACAAGATAAGGAGAAGGCTTCTATTGGTGCTGAGGTGAAGGATTCTGAACGTGGAGGAAAAGATAAAGAGGAGGAGGCAGAAGAAAGCGAGAAAGGAGGGCAAGCGGCAGAGATCCAGAGTGGTGAGACTGGAAAAGATGGAGAGGACATGAAGGACAAAGAGAAAGAGAAAAAGGAAGAAGGTAAAGATGTGAAAGAACAAGAGGCAGAGAAGAAAAAACAAGTGACGGAGGTAGATGCAGAGCCAAAGGACAAAGGAAAGACAAAGGAAGCAGAAAAGCAGGCCAAGCCCAAAAGAAAGAGTGGCCCCTCCTCCTCTTCTCTCTCTCGACCAAGACCCTCTGCACGCTCCATAAGAGCGTCTGCTAAAAACGACATCATCGCCAAGTTCCAGAAGGGCGCACCAGAGTGAGTAACTACATGATGCTTAGTACCTTAAATTAGAGTGTGACAGTTAAAAATGTTCCTCAAGAGGTTAAACCAGAAACTGTGTTGCAACACTGCTAGGACACCAATCCCTCGCAACTTTAAGATTCAGAAGTCATCCGCTGCTGGGGCTACAGGAGCTTCAATCAAACAGAAGATACTTCAGTGGTGTCGCAACAAGACTCGGAACTACGAGGTGAGCTCAACGTTAAATCTTTATCTAATGCGACACATCCGCATTCTAGATCCAGAGATAAAAGAAGACCTCATTTAAGATGCTCTTCCCATGTGTCTGTCTCTTGATCTTTTTAGGGCATCAACATAGAAAACTTCTCGTCATCCTGGTGCGATGGGATGGCATTCTGCGCTCTGATTCATCGTTTCTTTCCAGACTCTTTTGACTACAGCTCACTGAAGCCAGAGGAGAGGGAGAAAAACTTCACGCTGGCCTTCAAAACCGCAGAGTATGGATTTCTTCATTCTTTCTTCTCTCAGTTCAGTTCAGCACATCATCACACATGAAAGATAAAAATGGCTAAGACTGAATAACACAATTACAATATTTAAGAGTCGGAACTTTACATGCAGCACATAACATAACAAGATCACGGAAATAAAAAAAAAAGGAGAACTGCTGTGAAAAGAATGTAACTAAAATAAAATTCAGCGTGTCGGCTGTCTTAAAAATAAAGTTTCAGGAAAACAATGTATGGAATGACACTGTTAAAGTAAATGCACCTGGTTAGAAATTTCGTATTCATATTACTATGAATGACTGCGCCCTTGTCACCTCAACTTTATCCTTTCCCCTTCTTTGTGTATCCCTGACAGGTCCCTGGCTGACTGCTGCCCTCTGTTGGAAGTGAGTGACATGCTCATGATGGGTAACAACCCAGACCCAATGTGCGTGTTCACATATGTCCAGTCCCTGTGCCACAGCCTCTCCAAAATAGAGAAAGAGAGGAAGGACAAAGAGAAGGAGGAGAAAGAGAAGGCTGGTAACGAGGAAGAAGAGAAGGAGAAAGGAGACGATGCAGCAGGAGAGGTGTCGCCCGAGAAGGATGAGGAAGAGTCTGCTGAGAATGAGACGATGAGCAGTCAGGAGGATAAACCAGTAGACGGTACAGAGATGGAGGGCATTAATGAGGAGGAGAGTCCATCAAAGAGCTGTGAGGTGGAGGAAGGTCAGAGTTCATCAGTCAAGGCAGAGTCTTAGACAGACACTGGCAAACACAAAGACTGAAAAGACCAAAAAGATTGTTTATGGTACTACAAGGAGCAAGTCTTAGTCTGGCATTGTTGGACTGACTACTGTCAGAGTAATGAGGTACAACAAAAAATCACTCAAAACTAAAATACTGGTGATGATGATGTCTCGTAGTTACAGCGTGTTTCAAAATGTACTTCTGTGTGTGTTTTTTCCATTTACAGATATGCTGTTTTTTATGTTGTTCTGAGCACGAAAAGCAAGAAATTGCTGTGTATTTATGAAAAAATAATAATGAAACAAAGATCTTGTGAATTAAAAAGTTGCTTGTGCAATAAGGGAACTTTGAGAGAGTGTGTGACGGATTTACTTTTTTCATAATACACATGAAAAGGTTCAACTATTTCTGGTCAGATGTTAAAATTGTAAGTTGTTCCAGATTGTTACTGTGAACAAGGTAACAGTGGGGAGGGGGTTATGACATGGTGAAAAATTGTGTGGGCAAATGTTCAGGGCTTTCAGGCAGACAAAAGATGCTACAAGAGCTGTGAAAAGCTTCCAAAAGAAAAGTTGGTCTGCTACTGTGATGGTACTGGGGAAACATTCATCTACATAGATGGGGTAATTTCCACTCACATGTGAAGTCATCATTATGTTTAAATATGTAGAGAGATTTTGGAGGATCATATGCTACCATCCAGACAACATGTTCTTTAATGGGAGGCCTTTTAAAAATGTAAACCCATTGACAAATTTGCTGTATCGAAACAAACTAATACCACGAAGCCAACTGTTGAGCAACTAAAACTATATCAACCAAAACTACAGAAACTGCTCTTTTCAAACACACACGCCAAGCAAACATCATCACCAGCCAAACATCACCCCCCACCTCCCAGTGTCCCTGCTTTCTGGGTATTACGGTAATCAGCATCATGCTACCAGGAAGGCCATTGTGTTGTCTCTTTTGTTAAGCTAACCTACTGACCGTGTTGCGCCTTTTTTCCAACACAAATCTCGGCGGCAGCAAAGTGAAACATGTCCACAAACATGCCACCGGGGAGCCTGAATCTGGAGTCACAGCTTTTGTCCATTATGGACGTGCTGGTGAAAGCGGCAGTGGCAGAAATCAGCCAGCTGTTCTCGGAGAGCTCGGCGTCTCTCCGTCTGCATTTAACCCAGAGCTTGAAGGAAAACGAAAACCTGAGGACGAGGATGAAGGTTATGAGGAGTGAGCTCTTCTCCCTCAGGCTACAAACCAGAACTAATCGACCAGCGAGCCGCTTTTCTCCCGTCAGAGGAAACATAACCAAACCACGAGCTAAGCCACAAGGTAACGATACTTTCACTTTAAAAGTACTTCTTACTCGAGTAACAAGTAACACTCCGCCCCCGCACAATTATATCATTTACTATTAAATACCCACTGCTAGTTACTTCTAACTAATAACGTATAAAACAGCTGCTTTAGCTACTTTAAAGAGTTGATTGTGAAAATGCAGATGTGCCGAGTAGTACCGCGCATCAGACACAGCTGGCCCTGGTCATGTGACACAGATAACAGAACCAGCGGGTTTTTTATTGTGGTGATAAAAGTTCATTCGGCTTATTAAATGTGAATTCACTCACTTACTTAAATTTAATTATGGTCAGCAAAACCGAAACATAAATAAAAAAAAGAAAAACAAATACACAAATAAATGAAGACACATTTTGATACGCTTATTCAAAGCCTCAGTCTAAAATAATTTTTAAGTGGAATTTCCTCTTAAAGTATGTGATGCTGAATTATAACAAGTCCAACCTCAACTCAGAACATGTGTCTGTCCCTTTAAATACATTTAGTCTTCACCACAATTAAATCAACCCATAAGGTTATTTATGGACAGAGGTTATCATAAATCACAAATATGATTAATTAAAAATCAATGTCTTACATGATCTTTCATATTACATTTCCTTTATAGACATTTTTGTTAAAAAAAAAGGAAAAGTAATGTTTTGTCACTTTTATTGTGTTCACTGTCAGGTAATTGAGTGGCATAAACCACAGAGACCATAGAGAGATGCCAGTAATTCCCTGAGTTTTAAGTTCCGTATCATATTTGGTGTCGACATGTCAACTTGTTTTTTTGCAGACACAGAACATAAACAGATTTCCCTAACATTTGTTATGTGTCATTAATTGACTCTTTTACGCTCTGCATGAATCTGAGGGTTGATTAATAGCATACCAACTTTATATCAAGCTTAAAGTCAGAGCTGTCTGTGTCTCAAAAGTGGCTGGATTGCTTAATTAATAATTTTCTGCAGCATTAATCCCTTTTTTAGTTTACGGTTTTATTTTTTTATGCAATTCAATTCAATTTTGAATTCAGTCTTATTTGCATAGCTCCAAATCACAACAACTGTCAGCTCAAGGCACTTAATTAATGTCTTTTTTATCACCATTTTATCATCATCCTCTAACAAGACCTTTGACTGGAGTAGGCGACACTCACAGGGATCATTTTGTGCGAAGAGGAATCATATGACATGTGAAACACTCGTTTTTATGTGAGCGCACACAGAGCCCGCTTTTGTGATGCTTGTTATCTCCAGCTGGGGTATTAGGTGTTATTGAGCCAGCTAATGCAAAGAAAACATGGCTGTGTTGAACTTCCTTCATTGTATTCCTGTCAGCTCATTTCAGCAAACACACGTGACACCAACAGGGAAGTTGCCCCCCCCAACCCCCGTCTCTTCTTGACTCTTAAAATCTTTCGTTTTCAGCTCGTATAAATACTGATACCAACAGATGAACAAATAGCTAACTGAAAGTAAATCAAATATTTAATAAAAATATAGAGGACCTGTCCATATTTGGTATTACAAACTGCGCAGTAAGGCTTTGGTGCAAATATTTGTTGAGACCAGGATGTCTAAATGACTGTGACTCAACTCTTCAAAAGTGCTGTGTTTACGTAGCAATAAATGTTCAGGTTTTGCTAAATCTTGCGGTAAAAGTAACACAGAAACTAGTTATAAAAACTAACCATTTTCAAACATGCATTTTTTGGCTAACAAGCAAAGCCACGCCAGAAATGAAACCAAGTATGAACTCAAAAAGAAATAACATTAGAAATATTAAAAAATGATCAGCTGTAAAAACTCTGGCCTGCACAATATGAGGAACCTGCATAGTGCTGCAAAATTGTTCTGTATTTCAAAGACTTTATAAGCTTACACTTTCTTCTGCTTATCCAATTCAGGGTTGCACTTTCACATCTAGACTGTAGGTGTGAAAATGAATCTAATCTCTGGACTGTGGGTAAAAGCTAGAGTACCTGTAAAGAACCCACGCAGAAAGAACACACAAACTCCACATAGTCTGAATTCAAAGCAGGATCTTCTAGGGCTGTTCGATATAACGATATATATCGGATGACGATAGAAAAACGTCTATCGTTTCATTTTACGCTATCGTTTGTTTCGTGGTGTCGCAAAATAAACTGTTTACGGCAATATTTTTTCATCATTTTGATGGTCACTGTAGTGGCTATATTAATTTCTTAAAGTTCTCTCTTTCTCTTATATTTAATATAACCACACTACGGACGGACAAGCGCTTGTTTTTTATGCGTTTTCGTTAGCAACAACGACGGTAAAACCACGGCGTGTCCGCTTGTTTATTTTCCACATAAACCTTTCACAATAAAGCTCAAGATCCTGTTGAGGTTTTTCAAAATAAAACAAGTCACGTGAAAGATGCAGAGTATTAACGGATGAGAAGCAAAAAAGAGCCGCCAGGTGCTAAAAAATAAACCTTAGACTCAAACGTTAGAACAGACTTTTCTCCGCAGCACGCTGTGTAATAAATACTCACAAAGAAAACGGCGGCTGTTACAACTTACGTCTAAAAATGTATAGTTCCATGCATCAGTTAAAACACTCGACTCCAGGTACACGACGCCCAGCTGGAAACACTTCACGCAAGTCGAGATGCCCGAGATTCACAGAATTTACAGGAAATGTTACATTTTTGTAATTTATATCGTTATATCGACGATAGATGTCTTAATATCGGGATATGAGATTTTGGTCATATCGCACAGCCCTAGGATCTTCTTGTTGTGAGATGACAATACTGACCACTGCACCACCAGGCCTGTCACACTCTATAAGTGTCAGCGAATAAAAATGCTTTGAAGCGTGCATATTCAGTGTGGCTCCGTAGTTCAGTGATTTATACATTTACTAGCATTGCAGTTAGCATTGCTTGAAATAAAACTAACCACCACAAGTCTTTCCTGTGTGGTGCAACAGTACAGCTAATATACTTATAAAACAGTTGTGGGTTTGAGGACAGTAAAAGTATGATTGTTGCTCTTCTGTGACTACATCAAAACCATCTGTGGTCACAATTATTTAAGTTACCCTCAAAGTAGGAGGGTCCTGGGTTCAAATCTAGAGGGGGCTCTTCTCTGTGGTAAAAAGGTTGCTGCTGCTTATCTGGGGACAGGACACTCTTGCAAAAGACATTCTTAATCTAAGGAGTTTCACTTCCTGGTTAAATAAAGATTAATGAATAATAAAAATGTCTTTTCCTTTCCTTTTCTTCTTCAGTTCTCATCAAATCACAAGTGGCTCAAAAGGCGGGTGGGGAAGCTGCTTCTATCGTCCTGCAGTCGGAGAAAAAGACCACCTCCTCTGCAGCTCAAGTGCAGGTACATGCAGTCCATAAATGAATAGCAGTAGCTCTGTTTGAAATCTAGTTTGTTCATGCATAGCTGTCCTTAATGTGCTAGTGTGCAGATGTGGAGAGTCCAGATGTCATTCTAATCAAAGATGAGGATGATGTGGGAGGATGTGGCCCAGATATTGGTGGTGAGTAGGATTTTTAAGTGAGCTTAAAGGGCCAATTAATTATTGTTTTTATTTGTATTTTATGTCTTTACTTGTCATCACTACAGCACACAGATTCTTAAAGCCTAGATTGTCTATCTTCTATCTTAGGGCTGAAAAACTATTAAACCAGGCAAGGCCGAGAATAGGAGGAAGAAAGTAGATCAGACGTCAAGCACCTGATAGAAAGTCTCTCTTTCTAAATTACACACAAGCAGTTCCTCATTGATGAGTGCTGAGTAAGACTGGCCTAAGCGCTGCTGTTTCTTCGATAGTGGCCTTTAAAGATTCTGTTCTCTGTCTTTTCAGATCAGGGTGACTTTAGAAACCACAGCCTGCAGGGCGGTGTTGCAACAGGAGCTCAGAATTTGGAGCCAGCTGGTTCCTCTTGCTCAACAGGTGATAATGAGGAGCTGAGAATCGTGTGCGTTCACGGCCGAGGCGAAGGGCCTCTACAGGATGAAAGTGACACCCTCTTCTCTGCGTCTGAGCTTCAGGCTTTTAGCTCTCTGTCCAACCACAACGTCAGCCACGACAACCTCCTGAATTTCACCACCGGCGCAAGTGACAGAGCTCCAATGAGAGTCACACAGGATAACAGTGCCGGACTGGTGAGAAACAACCAACTTGAAAGAAATAATTCCACACAAATGGCTCCGACAGCATTGAACCCTGGATTGAAATCACCACTAGTAGTAACTGAGGGTCAGGTGGGGCACCCCAGTCACATGAGCCAGTTCCCACAGCAGCAGAATGTCTTCCCTCACACCGCCAACAAATCCCTGGACTGCAACTTCTGTGGCGAGCGCTTCCACAGCCGCGAAGACCTCATAGTACATCGCGCGAGTCACACCGGGGAGTCTCCGGTCCCTTGCTCTCTGTGCGGCAAGTCGTTTGTCAATAAGACCACACTTAGCATCCACATGCGCATTCACACGGGCGAGAAGCCGTACGCATGTGCGCAGTGTGGAAAACGCTTCACGCAGAACGGCAGTCTGAAGATCCACCTGCGGACACACTCCGGAGAGAAGCCGTACACCTGCAGTCAGTGCACAGCCAGTTTCAACAACCCCAGCAACCTTCGCAGACACATGATCACACACACCAACGGGACGCTCTGACCCCAACGGATTAGAAAGACTTGATAGACTTTGCAGTTTAGAAGCACTTTTACTGTCATTTGTGCCACAGTGTAAAACTGTTTTGGATCACGCGCACTTGTAGATTCCAGGTACGCTGACACAAACAAGCATGATCGCTGTTCAGATTTTTTAATTACAGGAAAACCGTCTTTCTATTCTCGAGCGTGCACAACAGATCCTCAAATGAAGACACTGAAATAAAGAACCATGTCACAGTTAGCAGTGGGTGACTGTGGATTACTTCTGTTTTGGTTATCATTTAAAGCCTGAACCACAAAATAATTGCCAAAAAATGTTTAATGAAATTACTGAACCTTCCGACGAGTTTTTAAAAATAATATTTGAATATTAATTTGCATATATGAGTCTAACTTTGTTTCATATTTTTTGGGATTAATACCTTAAAAATGTAATGTGCAATTTATTTAGGTTTGTCAGGGGGGAAAAATTGCACTAGAAGTCTCCGAAAATGCTGTCAAATATAATACGCTACGCATTTTTGGTTAAAGCGCATTTTATAGCACACTTTTGTACTGATAAAACACCACGACAAGACTGTTTGTGGCCAGATTTGAGTTTTTCTGAATTTTATTTATGCACCACATTCAATACAGTGTTAGAAAGCATTCCAGCTCAATGATTTGCCCACTGCAGGAAACTGATATTTATTAAATTTCTGTTTTCTGACCCCAGACTCTGTTCTAGGAAGCACGTTCAGCATACCCAGGTTATTCCCTTTATCTGGATTCACTTATCCTAACACTGGTAATCAGGATAAGCAGTCACATGAAGCTGGTTATCAGCTGGCTAATTCAGGGTTTCCTCTCTGTGTTCATATCAAAGGGGTGGCGTTGGCAGCATCTGACCAATTACAAAGATGGATAAGTGACAGCAGAGTGGCTGATTTTACACAAGATCAAACTGTAATATTAGAAAACTATGAAGATCTGATAGCTGATAGGTGGTGATTTTATACCTGTTGATCTCTAATCTCAAATATAACCCACACTGGTCTGCAGCATGAGTTACCATGACGATGTCCAACCTGCAAGAAGAAAGGTTAACCCTCAAGTTACCGGGCTTAGTTCAAATCCACTGATGTAAAGCTGCTTTTATATACTATAGGGCAGTTACTTTTAAGTAACTGCCGAGCTTCCTCAAATAATAAGATTTAATTCAGTCTGAACTTTAAACAAATTGAGAACGAAAAACATGAATCATTACTTATAACGGTTGTTTTTACATGTGTAATGTTTCCTTTAAAAACGCACTACCTCTACTGTTGTCGTTTTTCACAGCTCTTTTCCTCTTTTTTGTACTTCCTGGATAGATAGGGCAATAATATGCTAGTCAGTGTGGATATTCTGAATAAATATAGTTGCTTTTTTACTCGATGCCTGAAGAGTTTCATTTTGCACCTCTAGAGTGCAGTGTTGTGCCCCCCCCACCACCCCCAGCACTGACAATGTCTTAAGGCCTGGTCACACCGAATCACTGTGGGTGGGGGGACTCTCAAGGAAACTGGGGGAAATTCCTCACATTGTTCCTCTTTCCACCCTGCCCACACTTAAGTATTGCTTAATAGTTTGTAGTTTGTTTATTTTTTTCTTAGATTTTACCTAAAGCTCTGGAAAGTCAGACTGTATTTAAAAAACGAGACTGGACTCAAAGTGTTAAAAAAAGACACTAAAATTCAAAATAGTAAAAAAAAAAACCCAAACAAAACAAAAACTAGAGGTATAGTCATGCGTTGAGCCTTAAATCTTTTAAATAGCTGTGGTCAAGCATGATTCGTGTAAAGAAGCATGTTTACCAGCAGATCAAGCGCATGCGTAACATGTGCACGATGGCCGTTGATAGCGGTTTTTAACACCAGTAGTTTTGACGACTTGGTGAGGAATGCTGTTGTCGTACTTCCCCATGAAAGTGGTGCTTCCTCTCAGACTATTGTTCTTGGGCATTCAATGAAATGACATCACTCTGTGTGTGTGTGTGTTTGGCCACTGAGGGAAATGAATGGGAGGAGATAGGAGGCGGTGCGAGGTAGCTTCTATATTCCACAACACAATTTAAATCCCTCACTTCCGTTTTGTTGTAATAGTCTTCCTCACACGAGCCAGTGTATGTTTCATCTGGGAGGGGATACTTTATATTTTGACCCTTTTCTGATAGCAGATTGCTGAGCGACTGCGCCCACGTCGTGAAAAACACCTGTATGAGAGGAGGAATTTTTTGTGCGCCTGCGTCTTTACGGTAGCCGTTGATCCCGCCCTCCCTTTTGATAGAAAACTCGGTGATGTCGCTCGGTCTTTAACGAGCTTGACCCAGAACCCGGAGAAGGAGGGGGGAAAAAAAAGAGGGCAGAAAACAGTAAAAAAAAAAACGACCGTCTGGAAGGGGCAGGCTTTTCAAGAGCAGGTGAGTAAATTCGTAAATGTTACCATATGGCTGAGTGTGCTGGGGGTCGCGTTTTTCCCCCCCTCCATCAAATTATGGGTGCACTGCAGCGCTGGCAAGGAGTGGTCACAGCATCGACTCTCCACGGCTAGCTAACGATGCTAACTTTAAGTTCAAGTCGAGACCCTCCATTGCTCGCCGTACACGACTCAAACGAGCCTTTGGTGCCAGGAGATAAAACAAAGAAAGCCGCCAGACCTGACTGTGAAGGACGCTTTAACCGAATATTCCCGTGCCTAATCTGTTTTTGCTACCCTAACGCTAGCCTGGCTATTTTTTTGGCAGCGATCTGGGACGGCTATGTGGGTTATTGTGATGCTAACGCTGCAAGACAGCCAAACGAGGTCATGCGGGTGCTGAGCGAGCATTCACGCCAACTTGGGCTGATTTGATCTCCGGCGTTGTCATTTATTTGTGTAGTACCGCTAGCGCAACTACAGAGTAAGTCAAATGCGTAAGTCTTTGTTCGCCTTTTATTTATGTCTCTGTGTGCCAGCTCATCGCGTCGCTCCTGCCCCACGCTGCTATCTTAACGCTAGCAAATCAATTCCCGACATTGCGTGGGGTTTCAAAAGGGGTGCTAACAGCTAGCTGATCTTGCAGGTGATAGGTTTTGGGGCGTTCAAGCAGATAAGGCAGTGTGATGTTCGAGCGTTTTTTGTTTTTGTTTTTTGCCTATTTGCACTTAACTGTGGTTTGACCTACTTATCGTTGCAGCTGATGCCTCCTTTCTGCGGTTAGCATACATATTTTTCAGCTGAAGAAGGGAGCAGATTGCACAGGCTTGACGGTAATTACGATTAGGAGCTCTCCCGTGTCCTGAAGCATAATTGGAAACCTGTTTGGTTAGACGTGTATGTATATGTTGCAGACCTCTGAGGTTAATGGTCTTCCATTTGCAGCCTGCCACACATCCTGGGATTATTAGCTTGTCAGCCTGTGAACCTGTTGTGTGAGTCCTGTGTGGACTTGTTTTTGTTAGGAAAGTGCCTGGGTGGGGATAACTGTCAGCCAGTTTGTGTGTCTGAACTCACAAACACTGGTTTCATTAAGGCACAAATGCACACAGTGTGTTTTTACACAGGCTTCCTGTACCTATCACTTTACCTGTAGCTGACTCATGTGCTCCAGGTGCCACCACTAATAAGTCTGTCTGCAAGTCCTTGTTTGATTGTTGATGCGTGCTGCCGACACAGACTACAATTGTGTCTGCTCTCTTGAGGTGTACAGGTTAATCCCTGAAGGGCCTAATGTGTGTGTCCATCTACGTGCGTGCATGTTAAGTGTGTGTGTGTGTGTGTGTGTGTGTGTGTGTGTTAGGATGTAAGTGGATTAGGAGGCTAAAGCTTCAATCCCATTACAAGCCATGCTCAGCTTAAACTACCACCAGTGGCATCAAACTGACTTAAGAGCAAATTGCAGTTAGTTACTTTGAGATGTGTGAACAGATGTGCGTTTCAGCAGTGAATATCTTGTTTCAGAGGGAGCTGGTGCAGGTGTGGGTGCCTCTGTGCTGACTAGAGTTTAATTAAGTGGACAGAGGCTATATTGTTGCTTACATGTGAGTATGATCAGATATCCCCTGACAGGAGTGAGTGAGTCACGTTGACTGATTGGTGCAGAATCAGATGGAGCTGTCTGACTCGTGGTGTGTCAGTGTTCGATCAGATGTTGTAGTTGACCTCAAGGCATGGTACTTGACATGTTGAACCTCTTTTACTTCTCCTTGTCATATTTGACTTGGAACAGTGTGGCTCTTTTAAAGAAAACGAAAACTTGTTTTTGTAGTTACATAGACTTTTTAAAAATGTGTATAAGTCCATGTTGTGACTCCATACCTGAAGTCCACACGCAGGGTTGCTCCATTTGTTTCCTCTGCCACTTTACCTTTTTTCTTAGGTTGGTCTTTCTGGGCATATTTTTCGACATCTTATTACAAGGAAAAGAAAAAAAACTCCTGGGCTTATTTTTTTTTTTTTTTTTTTTTATATTAAATGTCAGACCACAATGTCTGAAACCCAACAGAAGATAGTGATCTGATTCAGTGGTTAGACCACTCTGCTTCTTGAATCAACAAACCAAAAATAGACTGATTTTAAATGGAGCCTGCAAACATTCACCGCAAACATTTAAGTTGGTTGCATCAGAGATAAACTAGTCTTTTAACCAGTCTAAAGTGCTCAGTTATAAAGTTACAACGTCTGATTACTCAGACTTTGGTTAGTGGATTTATTAAACTTTTAAAAAGCAGAAACTTCGAGTTTTCAGGTAGTTGCGGGGGGTACATTTTGGGACCAAATAATGGAAAATGCGCTGAAAGCAAAACAATAATTTTCTTGTTTTAGTATTATTTAAAAGCATAACTGTGATTAAAATGAATGACTTTGTACTTGTAATATCTAGGAGATTTGAGTGAAAGTAATGTTTGATGTAGCTCATGTGAGAACAGAGCACGTAACCGTCCAAAGTTTACAGCGTGCGGACAGGCCACGTGTTTGCTGCCCTGTGCATGATCTAGCCTTACACCTAATGACAGCTAACTCACAAGATCATTTCCATTAGCTAGAGCAGCCGTGATGCTGACTTTCTCACTTTTAGCATTAGAAAAGGGAACTCATGATAATGTCAGTGTGTCAGAGTTTTTCTGATGTTATCCCAGATTTGTTTAAAAAAAAAAAAAAAAAAAAATGCTCTAGCTCTAGTAACTTATTTTAAAATAGATTGCGATGACTTAGCTATGCAGGTTCATAAAAATTGGTTCCCAAAGTTCACAAAAGCAGAACAGAGAACAGTAAATGGAGAACAATATTGGCAGGGTGGGAAGTGCCTTGTGGTCGTGTGATCAACATATTGACCATGGGGGATTTTCGCCGCAGCAAAACACTCTGTTGATGGAAGAAGACAACCATCAGCTGGTGGTTTATGAAAGTGTACCTTAGGTAGGTTTTCAAGGTTTGTGTACAACTGGTTCTATTGGGGTAGAGGATTTATAGTGAGCCAAAGACGCCATTGCGGACCTCTCCTCAGCTCTGATGTCGAATTCATAACATCCTGTTTCTCAGGAAGTGGCTATGAGGGGAAAGGGGAGCGGAGCGGCAGTGGGACGACATTGATTGTTTTCATTGTTCAGCGAAACTCTGCGCTGACTTTCAAGGCCAAAACTAACAGCTGTGAGAGAGTGAGTCGGATGGAGGACAGAAGCCATGCGCATGTAAAGAGTGACATTATAAACACAGATGCATGCACAGTCAAATGTGTCCAATGATCTTTTTCTTGCTCCCAAACTCTTTTCACACTTGCGCTCGTGCTCTCAGTTGCACAAACTTCTCATTGTTCCTCCAGCCTCCCGGGCTGACAGCTGCAAATTCCCTCCTGGCTGTGGTTAAACCACAATAACACACTTGCTCACACACAGTATATATACACGCACACAATCACATTCTCGCTTGCCAAGAAATATCCATCATGGTTTATAATTCATCTTGTGCAAATGGCATTAGTACTCATTAGTTCAATAAGATGGCCTACAGACGGGTAATGATAATATTAATGATTTTAACAAGCCAAGAATTGAGACTATGCGAGTTTATCACAAAACTGTGGAAACAGAGCAGCTTTAGAGACTTGATTAGTTTACTTTCCTGTGTTTAGGTCACAGTGACGAGTAAACCTGCCTTGAAGTGCCACAAGAGCACAGTAAACACTGATCTCTGAGTGATTATTAGCTAGTGTCCTGCTTAGCTCATTCCACACTGGATGAGTGGGTGGGCTTCTGTGCTGAATTGGCAGGAGACAATGCTAGGAATGCAAGATTAGCTTTTATCTTTGATTCAGCACTCCTTTCCTTATCGCCCTCACCCCCCCAAGCTTCACCCTCTCATTCCCTCATCTTTCCTACAAGTCCATCTGTTTTATTTGTTTCCAGCTCTTAAAAGTCTGCCCATCTCAATCTCTAAAGGATGAAATCAGCCCTGTCTGGGCTGTGACCATATAAAGGCATGTGGGTAACAGGACAGCAGTTTGTGATTTGCTCAGGTAGGAGGTTATGACTCTCTGTGAGTCAATGAGGTGACATCATATCACTTCCTGGCAGCCAGCCTTATCCCACATGCAAATGCTGGTTTTGGTTCTCGCGGATTCCTTTGTCTTAGGAAACAAGCCACGCCTGGTTTTCTCATCAGGTCATCCCACTTTTCCTCCCTCTTTTCCCATACTGAGCACACCCCGTTCTGGGATTTTATTTTAGGTTTTTTAAATGTCATGTGTGCTTTGTTAGTCATTATTTTGAAATGCATACAGGAACAGACAAGCACTGCAGGCGTCATTTCACTAGGTAAAATGAAACTGAGAAAATGACCTTACTATGTGGTAATAGTGTGTGATAATGGTTTTTTTTGTTTATTACTATGTTCTTTTTAAACTCATACAGTGTCATGAAGGTGAAACGATGAGTCATTCATCATCACATCTTGAGCCCCAATGCTTGCTTTGTGCTTTGCTCTACACCTGCTACCTGAATTGTAAATGCAGGGCCCTGTTTGTTGTTCAAACTTTCAGCTGTGGTAGTGCGCCAGACAGTGTGACTGAAATTTAGTCCACCCCCCCCCACCTTGTCTAACCGGTCATGCAGGTGTGTGGCAATAGCGGGTTTATTCACCTCATGAAGAGCTGGGCCGCTGCAGAACAGGGTGTATCACCAGATAAGAGGATCTGAGTCTCCACTATCCAGTTGTTTGCCTCTGGTATAACAGTGTCTTAAGGTACAATAACAAAGGATATAGAGGGAGGGGATATAAGTCAGTTAGGAGATTTGTGGATTAATGCTCGGAGCCACAGGTAGGATGAAAACTGATTAGAGAGAAAATCTTGGATGGAAAAAGGGCAAAAAGAAGAAGAGGTGGTAAGAAGAACATATGTTAGAATCTCTAAAACCTGCTTTTGCTGAAGCTCTTTATGCTGACAGTCGAGGTTCTCCGACCTAGAAATAGCTGCAGGTTGTTCAACTTTCCCCAGCTAGCCTCCATACTCTGGCCAAATGTTGAGTAAATACAGGGTGTGTCCAAAGGCTGAAACTACTGTATATCTGTCTCCCTGCTGTGCCTTCCTCCTCACAGAGCGAGCAAACAACTCCCGTTGACACGCTTGTACGGTATTCTCACTGTGTTGCTGATTTTCAAGCCGATGCGTCTTCACTAAAACGCTTCTCGCCCTCTTTCCTCCACCTCTCCTTTCTTTCTCTGCAGTCCATTTCTACCTGCTTCTGGGGCTCGGTAGTTGGGTCACTTTCCACATGAACAACTAAAGCGCCACTTCTGACCTTGGTGTGATCTCTCACCTCTTCTACCAAAACCACGCCCACAGGTTAAGGTGTGTATTTTGGATTTTCTGTAAACCCAGTTTAAAGGCAGATGGTGCATTTTTAGTGGTCAACCCATAAGGAGAAGTGTGCAGTTCTCTTTGGGGTTAAAGGTTGTAAGTTGTGGTGTTAAGCTTCCTGTTTTAGTAAAAAAAGGTTCATTCTCTAAGGCTAAAGGTTGTTTATATGAAGTATTTTCTATTTATCACCAGAAATTATTCTACTTTAATATGGGGGGAAAAAAAAAAAAAAAAGTGAGTCATTCAAGGACAGCATTTCGCTTCTGTCTGCTCTTATCTGAAACTTTAGCTGCATGAAATGTCTTGTGATACAAAGATACTACAACATGTTTTAAAAACTTTTCTTGGCGTCTCATTTCTTGTGTGGTATCGGACAGTGTCAAAATTTAGAGGATATCTTTGTTTATTGAATGATGGTTTATTAAACTGCATGCAGTCATTGACGTAATGTTGTGATAAAATCCTACATATTCACACTTTGTGATTTAACAAACTTATGGTTAAGTGCTATAAACCTCTGCTACCACTTCCCCTCTGCTGCAGTTTACCAGTGAAACTTTTTTTTTTTTCTTCTTCTTCTTCTTCTTTTTAAATTCTATGCCACGCATAGAATTTATATTACTTGGCCACCCAAATATATTTATTTTAATCAAAAAATACATTTTATTTATTTTTTTTAAATCTGTTTTCCTCAACTGATCTCTCTCTTTTTTATTTTTATTATTATTATTTTTTTTTTAAAGTTTGCTCCCTCCTCCTGGTTACACAGTTCTCTACCTGCAGGCTGACCAGTCGCTGCTACTGGTTTTCTAAACATTGTCTCATTCAATTGACCCCATAGGATGTGACTGACAAGGACAATGAATCAACTGCTCTGTCTTGTATTTGTCACAAAGTTCTAGGGAATGTGAATGATTGCAGAGGAACACCTTATTTTTATTCAATTTTTTTGTGTGTGTGTGTGTGTGTGTGTGTGTGTGTGTATAGACTCCTTGTCTATTGATGCTGATGAAATGTGGGAAATATTGCTCATAGTTGTGACGTGGGGGAAAAAATGAATGAAACGGACATGACAAGAAGAGACTTATAAAATTCTAGTGTATTCTCTGGTTGAGGTTCAGTTGGAGGCGTGTCTTTACGCTAACTGTTGTAATTTCATCACTGAAGCCGAATCATGAAGCGAACTCTTGTGAAATCCCTTAGCTGTCTAAGAGACCTCTGTATTAGTTACCAAACAAGATCTGAGGATAACCACCTCCCCATTCAAATCATGCATCAGCTGGATCTCGCTGTACTCTGTTTGGAGAGTGTGTTTTTGTTATACACCCTCTCCCACTGCTGTAGCCTGTTTTAGGGCTGTATGCATGTGTGTAACGCCCCCTTCTCTCCCCTTGGGGCTGTGTAGTGTGTATGGAGCAGTGTGAGAGCGCAGCGGCTCTGCTGGAGTCGGTCAGGGAGCAGGAGGTGCAGTTTGAACAGCTGACCAGGGCGCTGGAGGAGGAGAGGAGGAGAGTGGGCCTCCCCGCCACTAGCCCCTCAACCTTGGGTCGTCCCCTCCCTCACACACAGGTAACTCCCCAAAGAACCCAAATATTCCCATCTTGAGTCATTTCAACACCTCTACATCTTTGTATGGATCATTATTCCCTCCATCCAACCCTTGGAGTGAGTTCATGCATCGTTTGTCTCTTGACATTCATCCATCCATCACTCATCCCCTATCTCCTCGGTCCCACCTCCTCTCAGCCAGTGCTCTGCAAGCGCGTTTCTGTGCATCATTGTCGTACCTTTTTTTTTAGATCTTTCTTTACGGACTCTGATAACATATGTCTGACTTGTTAACCCTCATCTGCAAACTTATTGTTACATGCCTTCAAAACCTATCAGCATGTCTACAGTGTCACTCACCGGACGCACTCTGACTCACATTCATTTTTCATTCTCCCCTGCTGTGGAATTTCAGTTATTTTCTTATCCCTTCACAGCATTGTGCATGTGTTGCATAGTCCTCTAAACAAGTTTTCTTCCCCAAGTTTTTATTTTGTTTTTAAGATCACGAATTCTTTACTTTTATGATCACGTCGCATCCTCAGTGTTTATTTGTTTTAAACTATACTAGATGAATGGATGTTCAAAGGTCAGTATTCATTTCTGCTATATGCATCGGTCTTAACTGCCTGTGTGTTGGTGCTGCATGTTGTGTCTATTAGACTTGCAAATTTGTGTGTTATACGTTAGAAATTCTTGTGGCTACTCCACAGAGCTGCCAGGTTTGGCAGGAAGCTGACAGGTTGGCTTAGGATGGCTTTTCAGAATGACAGTGGATAAATTTTGGCCATTAACTGACACGTTTTAGCTTTGATGCTGTCAATATGTCATTGTATCTGACAACTGAGAGCACTTATGGAGGTAGGATTGCTAAATGGCATATTTATTTTGTTAATTTTATTTAAAGCTTTTTAGAGGTTTAGCTGTCACTCCCACTTGTTTTGTTTTCCAGACTAATAATTTATGTGGTCCCACTGTTATCTTGTGCCATTTTTCTTTACCATAGCGCTTAACTATCACAGTAGCAAGTTTGAGCAGTTAGAAAATAATGGACCTGCTTTTGTTTGTTTGATCAAGTCGCACTTTTACAGTAGAAGAGAAAAATGTTGGCACACTCTTGTAAGCAGTTCTTAAATGTTTTCCTTCCTTTTTCAGGGCGTGGTGACATCGATTAGATCTCATGTTTGGTCTTATGAAAATCCTTGAAAGCATGAAGGCTACAAAAACTTTATGATAGCTGTCAGTGCGATATGATAAAGGCACACAGTATCTGTTCTGCCATTATGGGTTCAAATGCATACCAGAGTTGTTTGTAAATCAGATGGTATTAAAGGAAGGACCAGCTCTAGAGGAAGTTTGTGCTTCCTTTACGGTGTATGTACAGTCTGCACTTCCAATCTTCACATTGCTTCCTTGTGGGCACACAATAAAATGCAGTAGCATTGCAACAAAGTGGAAGAAATTGTTAAAGGTCTTTAAATATTTTTCTGGTCAGCAGTATCAGTAATACTGAAACTGAGTGTTGAAACGCTAAACAGCTGCTGAGAAACGCTTCCAAAATAGCTCAGTTGTGCTGCGCTTTTGCCACTAACCGAAGTAGTTGCATTGCTAGAGTGTTAGTCTGGTTTAGAAAGAAAGCGTCCCAAGTCGTACACTGTGACAGCCTTTGATTATATAAGAGTTTAGTGCAGGAGGAAATGAGGTGTGAGGATGACTGGCTGCATTCCAAAATGTCCTCCTCCGTGTCTGGCAGTGATTCACAGACCATAAACATGCAGGGACGGTTTGGTCAGCACTGAATGTGCTTCAGCAGCAGTAATATCATCTGAGTGGTTAAAAGTAGACAGCACCGACTACTGGGAACTGTGCCTTTACCCTCAATCTTGTATATTGTTTCAGTGAAATGGTATATTTAATTTTTTTTCCCTGTGTATTTCAGTGTCATGTTTTTCTCTTTCATCCCAGAACGGGCGTTTAGGGGATGCAGACATAGAACGACTGAAGCTGACAGACACGTATATAAACGGCACACAGGTATGTGATTGTAAAAAGTTAAGCACATAGATGAAAGAACATTATTTTTATATGCTTAAATATTTACATGTGTGGTGTCTTTGCTACAGTACAGGATGGTGGACCCCGCACATGGCGCTCTAGATGAGAGCTACACACCAGAGGATGAATCTCAGGAAGTGCATTCAGTCTTTTCCGAAGAAGGAACCACACGGCGGATGGACAATGGGGTATGTTAATCTAGCGCATGCTTTAGTTTCACCGATGATATCAGACATTATTAAATTTTAATTTTGCCATGAACACTTTAAAACACTGGACTGATCTCACTATGCCACAGATGAAGAAACCGATATCGCGCACAGTCCTGCCTACTGCGTCATTGTCCATCGATGGGGGCTTGTCAGTGCCTGGTATGGGCGTCTACAGCGCCACATTGGACCGTCCTTACAGGCAGCCTGGTGGAATGGACTACCCCACTGCTACAGTACCCAGAAACTACCACTATGGCCCTGTGGGTGGTTACGATGACTATCGCGGAGGTCCGCCATCAGAGGCCTACGCTAGTCTGAGCAGGGGTTCACACATGGATGATCGCTACAGGTGATTGATGTTTCTGGACAGTGTCTTGACGTTTGATGGTGACTGCTTTGCCCTACATTCAAACATGCACGTCTTTACAAGCCACAGTGTAACGGAAGTTTCCATCGCTGCATACAGGGGAATAACTTCCTCTTTTGCCTCATTAATTATTTAACTCTTTAGCCCTTGTTAATACTAATAGACACTCAATAATTCAAAACTAAATATAATTCCATTTTTTTTCCTTTATTTTAAGCATGCTTTTTGTAGTGCATGTTCTAAATAATCATTCAGTCATGTGTGAAACTGACATGAGCAGAATTTATAGTTGACAGGCCTTGAACTATAAACATCTGTTCCCCATTTGTTCTCAGACTATGAAGTGTCAGACTGAAGTCGAGATGTGACATCAGATAACACGTGTCGATCTGTTCCACATTAGCAGCACCTATCCTGCTATCAATCTAACACTGTCTTTTCATCTTTACTCAGGCCAATGGATGGCTACAGGACTCTGGACTCTGGCTACCGGGCTCCGAGCCGCCAGCAGCTCGACCCGTACGCAGCACAGCCCCAGGTGGGTCGGGCAATGAGGGCCATGGGCTCTGCGATGGAGATGCGGTATGGGCACGGTCACTATGGTTTGGAGGATGATCAGCGTAGCATGGGATATGATGAATATGGAATGGGGCCTCCACCCATGCACCCTGGAGGCTATGGTACCATGCCACGCCTGGGACCGGGACCTGGGGGAATCGATAGACGAAGACTGAGGTAAAATAAAAACGTACTGTTCTGCACTAAGTCATTCCACAATATTACATATTTTATTTGATAAATAAACACTTTTGATAAATGCTTCCATCGCCTTTTACAGGAGCTGCGAGGACACTTTGGACAGTGACATGGGCAGCGTTGAGCCATACGCCTGGGCCGTCCCGATGACGATGGAGAGAGGAAGCATGGCTTCTCTGGACAGCACATTGAGAAAACCTCCTAGTTCGTGGAGACAGCCAGAGCTCCCGGAGGTTATCGCCATGTTGAATTACCGCCTGGACCCTGTCAAGACCAATGCTGCTGCCTTCCTCCAGCACCTCACATTCAAAAACGACAAGGTAAAGCAAACTCTGCAGTTGTGTTTCTGGTAGTTCTCTCTTTCTTTGTATGCTGAGTTGTAGTGTTTCTTCTGCTAATTTCTTTTTTTTTTAAAGGAAGTATCTAATTATGTTTGTAGGTTAAATCAGAGGTGCGCCGCCTGAAGGGCATCCCAGCTTTGGTATCGATGCTGGACCATCCTAGTAAGGATGTGCACCACTCAGCCTGCGGGGCTCTGAAGAATATTTCATATGGACGAGACCAAGACAACAAGATCGCCATCAAGAACTGCGATGGCGTACCTGCTCTGGTCCGATTACTGAGGAAAACACACAACCAGGATCTCACAGACACTATCACAGGTATCACTGTTATTTAAAATACTTGTGCTTTTTGTTTTTTAATATATGCACCTCTTAAATGTTACTACTATTTGGAGGTTTTGTGTGGTGGTTATATTTAAAGGCTCAACTGTCTCTTTATTTTAGTGATTCTAATATTCATTCTATATTATCCCAGGCACCTTGTGGAACCTTTCATCCCACGATTCAGTTAAGATGGAGATTGTGGACCACGCCCTGCATGCTCTAGTTGACGAGGTGATCGTTCCACACTCAGGCTGGGAGAGAGGGAACAGCGGAGGAGGAGAAGAAAGCTGCAAACCACGCCATATGGAGTGGCAGACCGCCTTGACCAACACTGCTGGCTGCCTTAGGTATGCAAGAGATCAATGGATGAAAAGCAGAGGAAGTTGAAGAAGGAGAAAAGGAAGCTTATTTTAAGGAGAAAACATGCAATTATGTGCTTAACCTCTCTTCCTTTACTGCAGGAATGTGAGTTCAGAACGCAGCGAGGCCAGACGAAAGCTGAGGGAATGCACGGGGCTGGTGGATTCACTTATGTACATGGTCCAGTCACAGATCAACTGCAAAGATGTGGACAATAAGGTTAAAAATTCACTTAAAACTGTCTCTTTTTTTCGCAAGACAGTTGTGCGATTTTAAAAAAATAAAATAAAAATAAAACTTGGAGTTTGAGCCTCTTGTCCCCATTCACCCCTTCTTCCTATAGCTGGTGGAGAACTGCGTCTGCCTCCTGAGGAATCTGTCCTATCAGGTTCACCGTGAAATCCCCGGCTGTGAACAATACGCAGAGGCCATACCTGTCAACCAGGGCCCGGCTCCAGCCAGCAAGGGCGGCTGCTTTGGCTCTAGAAAAGGCAAAGGTTGGTGTTTTACAGCTACTCCATTGTGTCAGATTTGTGCTTGAGTGAGTGGCAGTTACTGGTGGGGTTGAGCTTTTTGGTGGCAGAAGACCCTTTCCCTGTTTTTCACACTCTACCACTGTTTCCCCCCTTTCCTTTTCTCCCTCCTTATTTCTTCCCACCCTATTTCACTTCTTCCTCTTTCTGTGCTCTGTTTAGATGAGTGGTTTTCCAAAGGTAAGAGTTTGCGTTTGGTGTTCTCACGAACCTGCGAAGCTGTCCATCCCTCTCATCACATTATTTTACTAATGCATATTGAAACACCTGGAGAAATAACGTTGAATTTACACGCATTCCACAGGCATGATCACACATAGCATTGCATGCTGATGATGCTTGTTCTACTGGTTGCATGTTGGACCAGATAGCAGTAGAAGACTGAGAATATGAAAACGGTTATACCCCCCCCTCCCAACATCACTTATTTTGTCTTATCTGCTGTTTTTTCTTTTTTCTTATTTTTTTTTTTCTGCAGGAAAGAAGGATGTAGATGATGGAAGTGCAGATATGGTTGATATTCCAAAGAGAGCGACACCTGCCAGAGGTACTGTTTGTCTCCTTCAGATGATTTATATTTGATCAGGGAGCTTGTGTTCATAACAAAGCACACAAATCCTCTTGTGTATTAAGAAGTAGTCTCTATCATCTCAGTTGGTGGACATCAGCTTTGATATACTGTAGGTGTTATCTACACCCAGCACAAACTAAAACTCCTCTCTCTCTCTGCCAACTTTAGGTTATGAGCTTTTGTTCCAGCCTGAAGTGGTTCGTGTTTACACGTCACTGCTCAAAGAGACCCAGAACCCATCGGTGCTCGAGGCTGCTGCCGGCGCCATCCAGAACCTGTGTGCTGGCCGGTGGACTGTTAGTATCATTTCTTATCAGTGATTCAGAGCTGGCTCTCTGCTATAAAAGGCTAATGTTTAATTTTGAACTTTAAAAGTGCATGAACCCTGAATAGTTGGGTCTTTTTGTTTTTATGTTATTAGATGAAAAGTGAAGTTGATCTACTCTTTGTGCTTTTCATGCAGTATGGTCGGTATATCAGGGCCAAGGTGCGTCATGAGCAGGGACTCCCCATGATGGCAGAACTGCTGGCTCATGGCAATGACCGTGTGGTTCGTGCAATGTCTGGAGCTTTGAGGAATCTTGCCATTGACAACCGTAACTGTGAACTGCTAGGTAAGATTGTTTCTTCTTAGCTGTTATCTATTATTTTAGCATCTGTGTCATTTTTCTAAACATTCATTGCACTTGGGTTAAGCGTAAGAGTTTCTCTTGCAGGTTTGCATGCAGTGCCTCATCTTGTGGCCAACCTGCCTGGAGCTCAGAATCAGTCTGGGCGTAATCTATCCGAGGAGACGGTTGTGTCTGTACTGAGCACGCTCACTGAGGTGCTAGGCAACAGATTGGAGCCAGCAAAGGTCCTTCGAGAGAAACGAGGCATCGAGAGCCTGGTGCTAATCAACAAAGATGGGTGAGTGTTTTCTGAGTGTAGAAAAGGTGCTTTGCTTATGTTTTTTGTCCTATAAAAGTAGCTGTTTTCTAACCGGTGTAAGCCGTGTGTGTGTGTTATATAACAGAAAACGCATCAGAGATGATAACAGCTCCAACCCTTATCTCTGGTTATCTTGCAGCAAGCGCTCTGATCGCGAAGTGCGGGGGGCGAGCCAGGTCCTGCAGCTCGTCTGGGCTCACAAGGAACTGCGCCGACCTCTTGAGAAAGACGGCTGGAAGAAGACTGACTTCATGGTTAACATTAACCCAGGCACCACTACCACTAACGGCCCGAGCACTCGAGCTAACGGCACCTATGAAGACAGCACTACACCCCTCCTGGACAGAGGTGAGCAGAGAAAGTATTTACATCAAATTTGGCAGAAGGGTTATTTATGAAGTTTTACAGCTTGGCTCATGAATTGTTTTTCTTTGTGTCAGGGGAAAAGAGGGACATGATTCCCCTGAATGACATTGGCCCTGGTTAGTAGATTTCTTTTACATTTCTTTTGGGGTTTTTTGTTTTTTCCCTCAAGAATAAATCTTTAGTAAATTTTAACCTGTTTTCATCTTCCTTCAGAGGCCTACTCTACACTGGACCAGAAAGAAAGGAGACACACTCTGGATGAGACCACAGACACTTTACCGGTACTTCAAGTCACTGTTAACATGTTGGATTGCTGGCTTAATGACACTAATCCCTAACCTCCTGCACAGCTCTGAATATTTCCTGATTGTAACCTTTTAAAACCTCACGATTACTGACACATATTTTTTCACACTCACTTCCTGTCCACCTTCTTTCTTTCTCTGTCTTTCTTGGCTCCTCTCTCAGCGAGGGGTGTATGGGGGCAGAAAGGGCTCCCTGCCTCTATTGGACTCCTACGATGGTTAGCCCTCCCCCATCCCCTCTACCCCCCTCTGCATGTAACAGCATGGTATGTCCAACTGACCTCTATTCCTGCATGACCTTTATGAACTCCTTTTTGTCTCTAATAACTGAAAACCTCAGTGAAACCTGGTCCAAGTCTGATTGTGAACTAAAACAGGCAGAGGTATCGTTGTACTGATGCTTAAATAGGAGATACCCTGATGTGTTGTGTATTCATGCTGGTATAGTATGCTGCTAGGTGCTCCTTGTGCATTGTCCTCTGTCATTGTAAATCCGAACCCCAGGTTGATCAATAAATAATAACGTTTAGATCCTCAGAATAATAACTGTTTATGCATTAGTGTTGTCACAATACCCCAGTTTTAAAAGTTACTCAGTCCTTTTAATGCAAAACCAAAGTTCGGCTTCAGTTTTCTACCCGTTTGCTGTACATGATCTCAGGGGACTGGGTACAAATGGCATGAAACTTCGGGCCCTTTTGTGCCTTATGTGTGCATTTATGGTGTTAAATGCCATGCAAAAAAGTTACTGGTCACATTTGTTGTTCGTAGCAAAAAATGGCGCATGAAAATCAAAACGATTCTGATGAAATTGAGGATTCCCAAAGCAGTTTTGCTGTGACAGCTACTCTAATCATTGTCCCCTCAAAGTCCTTTACAATCAGCTGCTGGATTGGATTTAAGAATGTCGGGAAGTGTTAATGCTTTTGTCATGTTGTGAAATATTTGTCTGGTTTTCCGGAGAGCCATTCCACCGTTGTGGGTTGTTATTTGTGTGTGAGAGCACACTCTTGTGGTTGTGTCGGCTACTACAATAACAGATACCCCAGAATGGAAATGGGTTTCATTGATTTCTTTGAGTTTGTGAGGAAAGTAGTGGCAAGAAGTGTTATTTCTTAACAGCTTTGTTGGGGTTACTTTGTAAAATGTTTCTGACTGCATGTCCAGAATGGTGAGGGTTTTTAAATAAACATGTTTGACAGTTAAGACGCGTAACAAATCAATCAGAGCAGCCCAGTCTCTCGTTTAGAGTCGTTAATGAATGATTGACTTCAGTACAGACCTCAGTTTATTATGGAATAATTTTATGTGGAGGGCAGCAGGCCAAGAATTAGAATCTAATTTACTAAACTAAAACAGTAATGTGATTATAGTAGCCTCCTGATGAAAGGTCGGTTACTGTGACAACACTAGTGTGTAGCGTGCCATACTTATACCACACAAGTCTTTGTGTTGCCTCCTTGTTTGATGTCTAAATCAGCCGCATCTTTTGTACTTATGTTTTTTTAATCATTGTGTTTTCCTCTCTTCCTCCAGAAAAACTGATAGTTTGCATCACCCAGACTGGGCCGTCCCTGCCCTACCACTGCTACTGAGGAGAGAAGATCCAGACTCTCCCTCTCCTCTCACCCCTTCCTTTCCCCATTTCTCTCTCTTATCACCACACAGATGGGATCAAAACATGGGGGCGGGGGGGTTGGCATCCAAAGAAAGTGGTTGTGTTGCAGGCAAAGACTTTCAAGCAACACACACACAGACACACACAGACACACACACACACACACGTGCAAATTCAGTTGTAGCAGCAGAAATGTATTCCGTTTATAACTTATAATTATTCTGTAAAGGCAATCACCTTTGTTGACAATCATTTGATTCTGGTGTTGTCCTCCGGCTTGCTTTTTCTTTTTTTTCTTTTTTCTCATGCTGTTAACTTTTTTTATTTTTTCCTCCTCGCAATTTTATTGCCATGTTACAGCCACCTGACATTGGCCCTGATAAGTTTGTATTTAGACATTTAAGTAGGGTATATACTGTATATAAAAAGAAAAAGGGGGGGTGACTGCAGTAGTTTTGGCTCATTAATTTAAGTCATCCCTGTACTGGGATCATTGGGAGGTTGGGACACACCGACAGCCCGCCCTGTAGATTGAGAATGTTTATATAGGAGTTATTTTCCTGTCTAGAGTTATTTTCTCTCAGTTGGGATGACAAGAAGGGGCAGGTGTGTGTATATTTATCATACAGTAAACCTGTGGGCGTGTGTGCACGTGGAAAATGAATATGGACCTTTTGAATGATTGTGTGTTGATCCAGATGACACCACATGTTTATTCCATCAGTCATGCTGTCTTTTTTTTTTTTCTTCTTCTTCTTTTTTTTTTTTGGCTTCTCTTCCTGTGAGGAAGCTGTTTTTGTTTTGTTCCCTTTTGTCCCTCCACACATGGAACATTTAGGAGAATTTCAGCTGCTTTATTTTGGATTTTCCTGTTTGGGTTTAGCCAACTAAACCAGCCAACACGTCAGACCTGGTACTGAGATGAGAAGCTGTGAACAAACACTACTAAGCCACTAAAATATTTCGACATACAGCTTCAGAAGGCCCTTAACCATTCCTGTACACCTACCTGTTCATCCTTTTTGTTTTTTCTTTCATTTTTCTTCTGGACCAGCTGGAGTGACTTTTTGGAAGAAATTTAAATATAAAATTCTGTAGCTGTTTTTTATACATGCTTGTCTGTGTTACAAAAAAAAACATTTGGGAGGCTTCTTTACTCAGAGGAGACTCGAGTTTTAACAGGTTGGGAGAGATACAGGTGTAATTTAAAGTGGGAGGCTGGCAGAAGGCACATTTGTTTTTGGGTTTGTTTTTTTGTTTTTTTTGTATTTCTTTGTCTGTTTATTTTTATTTTCTGGAGGTTTATATGTATGGGAGTGGTGGATGAGAGCATTATGCAATTTGTTCTACTTTATAATTCCACTTTTACAGCAGAGTTGTTTTAAAGGCAAAAGAGACCAATCATCTTTTTTTGTTTTTTTTACTCTTCACACACATAGTATATTTGTACTGTTGCCTATCCATGTAAAATTATGATGTACCATTCATTACCTGCCTTGGCTCTGAGAAGTTGCTTTTTTTTTTTTTTTTTTTCAGTGACGTATGTAACTGGTTGTTTTTTATAAATAAAGATCTTTTCCTAGACAAGCTTTGGTAACGTGTGATTGATGTGTCTGTGTGCTGATTTGAGGAAGGACTCCTGTATCGTGTGGATAAACATATCTAATTAAAGAGGGGAAATGCATCTGTGTAATTTCATCCCCTCACTCTTGTAATGCCAAATGGCAAATGCTCATAGTTGGTGTGTTTGATATTCACTCCCTCACATCTTTAGATCTAATTAGTAGTGCTTTCAGTTGGGAAATGCTTTTTATTTAAGAGACAAACACGTTAATCTCCTAACTTAAGACCTCAAACTGCTCGCACCTTGTGCTCAAGCCTTATTAAAGCCAGCTAACTTTCAAGCGCCACAGTAAAGCTGAAGGCCGGACGAGCGCTGACGTTCTCGGCTTTGCTGTTTGTCTCTGGTTACGCGCAGAGCAGCCTGTTGACAGGAGGGTAGTGTCCTGAAGGTGTGTGTTTGTTTGCTTCCTAACATGTCAAAGATACACGGTTGGTTGTCTGTGGATACGAAAGTGTCTAGGTGTTTCAAGTATGCAGCGCATCTGAAATGCATCCGGGGCTGGCTGAGAAGCAGCTGCTGGATCACGAGGGCTTTGAGCGGATGTCTGTGTGAAAGTTTGATATTAGTTAAGCTATGATGTGTATGCGTCTGCTTGGAATATAAAATTAACCTTAAATTTAATACGCACGGTGCAGGAAGACAGCCAGTGAGGGCATGTTAGTGGCGTTTTAGTGCCGTGAGGGAGTTTGTTCTATAGTCAGGTTCACACGCTTATTGTAGTAGCTACTAGATAAACAATTTATTCATTATTGAATCTCTTTACTTTTAGATGTAACAGTTTGAATCACACCAGCATACAAATATTATTCCTGCTTTCATCTCTCAATCTTTAGCAGTCATTTTCACTTTTAAAAGCCACAGAGTCCTGTTTACAAGGGAAGCTATGATTAATGATTTATGAGAGATGTGCCAAAAACCCCAATACGCCTACAATGTATTTTAAGTTTTGAGAACTAGGCTTGATTTGAGTTTTTAAGCGTGTAAAAGGAACAAAGGCCAACAATAGACTGGCAACCTGTCCAGAGTGCATCCTGTCTATTAGCCAAGGGCAGCTGAGCTAGACTCCACTGCCCCCTTATCCTGAATTGTATAAGACATGTGCAATTTGAGAATTTTGGTTAAGAAAAATAAATAAAGCAAAACCTCTTTCAGTTCTACTTATCTTCTATTTTATTATGGTAGGAACAAATAATAATGATCTATTCTTTAACAGGTCTTAACATTAGCTAGAAACAGCCCTCACTGCTGAAATTTAACAAAAATAAAGTTAAACTGCAGAAGCAGTGTGTGAAAACCTAAGCATGCTCCATGATTCAGTAGCTTGTAGAGCCAGCAGTAAGTAGTTTTCTGTATGACTTCATCTGTTTCTCACGTCACTGTAAAAGAATTTTGGCCCACTCTTCTTTTCAGCATTGCTTCAGTTCATTGAGGTTTGCAGGCGTTCATTTATGCACGGCTCTTTTAAGGTCCCACCACAGCATTTCAGTCAGGCTGAGGTTTGGACTTTTACTGGGCTGTTGCAACAACTCAATTCTTTACTTTTCAGTCATTCTGTTGTAGATTTACTGCTGTGCTTAGTCAACTATAGCTGCTGCACAGTCAGACTCACATTTGACTCTAGAATACTTTGGATTGCTTTAACATTTAACATGCTAACTGAGACCTGTGAAGTCTGAGATGTAGCTCTTGATGGGCTTCATTGCAGTTTCTCAGAACACTGATTGATGGGCAGCAACAGTCATTTCCATTCAATTATTATATACATATTGATTTATTCTTTTTATTTACTCGCTCAGCTGCAAAGGAGGAATCATGAAAGAAATCTTCTGCTACAAAGGTTTTAGACTTTGTTCACAGCTATAAAGCTACAAGGAAAGAATCACAGTGACAAATGAGTCCTGAAATGTATATGTGGACATGTGAGTGCTGCTTTAAGACATACTGAGAAGGGAGAAAGAAATAGTAAATCTATCCTTTCGACACGGAGCCTTGTGAAGTTCCCTTGCCAAAATTAGTAGGCTCCTCATTCATGATGGGAAAGGAAAGATAACCGGACAGTTGCATGTAAATATCTCAAAGAATTTCCAGTTTATGAAGGTAATCTTATAGCAACATTTATAGCTGAACTCCTTGCTTACAGCTTTAATATTAGAGCTGTAATAAACTGCACAGCTGTTGCAAGCAGCTATCTGACTCAGATGTGCGCCTGTCTGGGTTACTCACTGCGTGTGTGTAATGCTTGCAACCTGTGCAGCTGGTGCACACACACACACTCACACACACACACACGGCTCTTTAAACCTGAGACCACCAAACGCAGCAGATTCTCCCCCTCTCCTTCATGGTGTCCTATCATTCGGTGTCATTTCTATTTAGGGCTCCTCCGCTGTTCCTCGTTTCCTCTCTAACGCTCAGATAGAAGCAGCGGCAGTTAACTCCTGCACACCATATCGGAGGGAAAAAAACCCCACCGGGAGGACCAAGGGAATACAGTACGTGATCGAGAGAGGAATGTAGAGCTGGATTCACCACAGGGACACCACACCACTGGGATTTTATGTGTGGCTTTACGCTTCCTTCCTTATACTCCCTAGAGGTGATCTGTGGAGGACTATGCGTGACCATACAAACAGATAGAGCAACGGAACGGCTTTGATTTGGCTCATGGATACACTCAGCCTCCCTGGTCCATCCACTTCGAACTCGGATAACGAGTCCCCTGAACATACTCCAGCCCCAGATTCCTCCCGCCACACCACCCACACTGGTGGGCAGAGCGGGCTCGGTGGCCTGGGATATGGGATCAGGGTGGCGTGGCACCACCTGAGGCCCTTCATCCCCTTCTTTCTCATCAGTTCCATGGTGGTAGCTCTCGTCTACCTGATGCAAGCCATCATCTACGGGGGGCCTTTCAAAGACCCGCTCTTCTTTGTCAAATTTAATGAGCGCTGGCCCCGACCGACTCCACCACAAGTGGACACAACGTCATCTACCAAGTTTTTTGGTCTGATCGCCCCCTCGTCATTTGAGGAAGTCCATGTTGACGTGCACAGAGACAACGGCACAACGTGAACTGGAATGTAGAAAAACAGGACTCCAGGGGGACCACACGTTGCTCTTGGATTAAAAGAGCACATACTAATATTTGAGTAGGAGACATTTCCCTGCCGGTCCTCTGTCCATCTTAAAATAAAATATAATGGATGAAATTTTTCTTCCAGCAGCTGAATCAGGTTCCTTTAAAATCAATTTAAATATTCAGTGTGCTCCAGCTTTTGTTTCTCTTATGAAACAAATAAAAGTGAAAAAATATCCAATTTTTAAACTGCAATGATTTTTACAACTTTTGGAAGATTTTGTTATTGCACTGAAGGTTCTTGCATGGCCCTCAAAATGTATAAATCACTACCAGTTTTATACATTTTTTTTTAAAGCAGAAACTTTGTCTGTCTGATGTGTAGAGTGAAGCACTTATGATCTTAAATGTTTGGCCTGGTTTTCTCTCTGCACTGAACAGCAAATGTACTTTTCCTGTATGTTAAATAAAGTGTCAGTTGTCCAAGGTGGAAAAGTCAAACAGTGATGTTCCAGCGTCGCAGTCCTGTAGTCTCCTTTTTCCTGATTTGTGTTACTATCCCAGCTCTACGCAAACACTGTCCAGGAAGCACTTAGAGGGAATTTATTACTCCAAAGAATGTAACGTTTGAACAAAACCAGCTTGAATTGTCTTACTTGGGCTGCTGAAGCCCCATTTTGACCTCATCTCAAGGGCTGAGTTAAGTTTTTTAGACAAAGTAAAAGGTGTAAATTTTGTCCCCCATCACCTTCAGTATTTCACAGCTGAAAATGCTTTATAGACTTGAAAAAAAAAATCTATCCTTTAACCTTCCAGTGGAGTTAATGTACTTTTCCACCTCTCACCACTAAAATCCAGCTCCTCTGTTCATAAGTAGAAAATATTCGTGATTCCCTCCCTGGGTGTTTCCCCTATAAATGCATCTCTTGTGCTCATTACTCATTGCTATCACTATATATAAATATACGGTTAGAGAGCAAGAGATGTAGGATTACATCCTACTTCACAAGCTACTGGTGGATAAAAATAATTTTATATTAATATACATACTAGCCAAGGTCCCTCATAAAAATTGTTTATCTCACATTAGACTGTGACAAAGTTGAGTGGTAACTATTAACTGTTATTTATTGTGTCTCTGTGCCATTTTAAAATGTCATGTAATGTGATAACAACTGAACAAATCCATGTGCTGAAGAGTGTAATCAGCTGTGGTTGAATTGTATTATTATTATTATTATTATTATTATTATCATCATTATTATTATTATTATTATTGTTATTATTACCGAAAAAAGTGTGGCAAAAAACACAGACATAAATGCATAATAATAATAATACTAATAATAAAGCAGTTAACTCAACGCATTAAACTATAATACAATATAATTTAACTATAATTTAACTTTTGATGGATGTACCATTTGCTATTACTATGCTATTTGAAAAAACTACTTTTAGTTATGATAATTAAACTAAACTGTGTATAAAATGAAATAGTCTTGTACTTCTATCTATCTATCTATCTATCTATCTATCTATCTATCTATCTATCTATCTATCTATCTATCTATCTCTTTCACTAGTTTCTGGTGCATTTTGACGAAGACGGAGGTGCTAGCAGTGAATGCTCTCTCTTGTAATGTGGTTGTGTATCTTTGGCCGGCTGTCTTTTTTAGGGGGGGGGGGTGGCTGTGGCGTCTGTGCGGTGACGCTGCCGCCCCTAGCGGCGAAGCGGAAGACTGCACCGTTTCCTCTGATGACAACGTTGACCTGCGGCTGACCTCACTAAAATTAGGACAAGAAACAGCCCAATAAAATGCTGTCCGTTAAAAATATTTTGTGAAGTATTTTTTTTTTTAAAGAAACGCTTTTATTTTCTGACTCGGTAGTGGCTCTGTAGAGAGTTTTGAGGCCCACAGACGGTGAGTAAACCAGGTGTCTGTCACATGCCCGCCTTTCACAGCAGCTTTAATTAGCAAGCCGGGAGAGTGTGGTTAAAACAGACTAGCTATGCTGGAAGGTGATGTTAGAACAGACGTTTTGTGGTCTGTAACATGTTAACTAAGCTAGTACAACTCTTTTCTCTGTGTAGTCTGTTTGAAGTTCACTGCTAGCTAGTCCTCTGATACTAACCAGCGCGCGGGCTTTGAGCTGGCCCCACATGACTCGAGTTTAAATGTGCTCAAAGACTATTTATTGCTGCAGAAAATATTTAAGATTGCCCATGAATCCACACTATACATTATAGTAACTATAAAGCTGCTGATAAAGGAGAAAGAAAGCTCGACCTCAAGAATCTCTGTTTTAATGTGTAAAAATGTCAAACTTCTACACTCTAAAAGTGTTTTTGTCCACAATATCGAAGCATTTATTGTGTTAATTTCCAGGCCAGCAGGGATATTTTCTTCACACTCCACACACATGTCACCTTCCATTTCCTCTCCTCTCTGCTCCTCTTCTGAAGTGGATGGGGAAATGTGGTGCTACCAAAAACCGGGGTTTGATACCCTCCTCCTCACTGAGCTGCAGAGACAACAACAGTGCAGCCAGTTCTGTGACACTCTGCTTAAGGCAGAAGGTATGAGACACACATACACAAAAAACCCAAAACAAAATTTTGCATGTGTTTGTTTTGCTTTTAAAGTTTTTCTTTTTGTCATTTCTCCCTGTCTTGCAGGGGTGTCTATACCCGCACACAGCTGTATTCTATCAGCTATCAGCCCCCACATCTCCTCCGCTCTGTCCTCCACACCGACTCCCGCTGCGGGGCAGAGTCGCCTCTTGGAGTTTCGGGCTCTGGGTGCCTGCACCTTGCTCCACTTGGTCAGGCTTCTGTACTCTGGAGAGATGGCTGGGGAGGGCGAGAGAGAGAAGCAACAGGCTATTTCTGCTGCGGCTAAGCTGGGCATCCATGGGCTGGTGGAGGTGACGAAACGGGAGTGTAAAAGCAGGGATGGGGTTGCGCAGTGCGCCGAGATAGGAGTGCAGACGGAGCCTCTGATGTCTGAGAGTGAGGGGAGACCGGGCAGGTGGAGGAGAGAGGTGAGGGATGGGAGCACTTTTCTGTGGAAAGAGATTATGTCAGATGGCGGGAAGGACGTGTGTACTCAAACAGATGAGCTGGAGTTAAACACAGCTCCACCTGCTCACCCAGCAGTATCGTTTGAGACCATCGATATGAGTGCTCTTCAGAGTATACAGCACACAGACCCCCTTCTTGTTCCCCCTCAGATTGTCCCTGTGTCTGTCGTCTACCCTCAAAATGAACTAACACCTCAGCTGTCCTCTGCTCCCTTAGGTTCTATATCTGAAGCTGAAAGCACATCTGTTGCTGTTGTGACCCAGCCGTACACATCTGTCCCCCCATCCCTCCCTCATTTTATGAGCCAGACAACCATCTGTAATGCCGACCCCCAGAGCGGATGGGCTGACCAAGATGTCGCAGTGGCTGAAGAATGGGAGGAAGAGCAGTTTAAACAGTTTCAAGGCAACATCCCAGGATTCATCAGCTACTTCCTGAACCCTGACAGTGAGGAGGAGCCCCGCAGGGGGAGAGCAGGCCGCAGGCGAAGGTCTGGGGTTGGAGGTGCCAGGAGAGCCGAGACAGGCAAGGAGAAGCCCGGGCGACCACGAGCAGGAGGGAGAGGGCGTGGTCGGGGAGGGTTAACTCAAATGGTGCAGGAGGTGGGGGTGAGCAGGTTGCAGAAGTTGTTCTTGCTCAGGTGGGGCATGAGGACGCCCAGGACCGGTCAGGGAGGCGGAGCTGCTGGGAGGAAGTTGTGCCTGCAGACCAGAGAGGTTGTGAAAAAGGGTGGACACTGTGAGAGGAGAAGAGGGCGTGGCATAGCGTGGGCATTAAGCCAAGTTGGAGATGTGCTGCGGTCTGGTGAGGTCGGAGGAAGCACCACTCAGCGTGGAAGGAAAAATACAGGGCAACAGTTTGAACAGGTAAGCGATCAGTGTCCTGTTTGTGGCATCTATAAAGTGTCAAAAGCTGTAATTAAATATTAAATGAAAACAGGCTCTGGAAGCTAAAAAAACTAAACCTTTGAGGGTTTTTAGACCCAAAAATGAGGATTCAGATTTAAAACAGGATGTTACATTTGTTGCTACTTTCAAACATTATGACTTATGTCCTTGTTTGCAGGGCAGTCGTCCTGTGAGGCCGCGAAGGTCCAGAGCCAAAACAGCAACATCGACTTCCTTTTTTCCCACACCTATGCAGTTTACCAATGCACATACTGTATCTACCTCCAGCCACTCCTTCCAGGCTTCTCCATCTCCCCACCTGCCATCACCTGCAGCCTCCTATGCGTCTCCACCATCCTGCCTTCCTGTCCCAGCCCCACCACCTCATGAAGAGCAGCCTGAGCAGATCGATCGTCTTCTGGAGGAAGTGATGATGGGACTCGACATTTTACCAAACAACAAAGGCAGCGCTTCACATGCTCAGCATCCCCTTCCAGCAGGTAGCAACACTGGCGCCTCTGCCTCTTCTGAAATCACCTCATCCCAAAACAAACCGCAGAGCCTGACTTCTGAGCTCCGTGAATCCACTGAGGTTGCTGCTGTTGCAGGAGCAGCTGGTCGCTCCAGTCCTACAAATGGTGTGGTGCCAGTTCTAGATCAGCCGTGCGAGGGAGAGCTGGGTGACATGCTGGACCAATTCCTCCAGTCGTTTGAGCAGCATGTTGAAAGCTGTCGTGCAAGAGAGGAGATGGAGACGAGTGGTGTGAGCTCCACAGAGACCTGCCAACCTCACACTCTCATGAACACTTACAAAAAAAACAAAGATCACACTACAACCCCCTACATTCCTCAACTACAAAAGAGCACCCACAGAATTGAGTGCTCTCAAACACCTGAGCTGCACATTGATGAAAATGAGTCTCAGGAGAGCCGCTCACAGTCACGCAAAGCCCACGCTGGCCGCACCGTTTCCCCCAAACGCATAGAGGAAACCAGACCGACTTCAAAACGACAGAACAAAAGAAGACTAAAGCCTTATCTGTTCTCACTAGAGAAGAAGAGGGTGAAGGTGAGGAAGCCAGACGATGCGGTGAACAGAAACACTCATGCCAGAAAAGAGAAGCAGCTAAAGCAGATTCCTGTGGTGAACCTGGAGAGGAGAGACCTGCTGCCGGCCAAAGTGGCAACGCCGGGACACATCTGTCAGAATCTGGAAGGCAAGGTAGGAAATATTTCAAATAACTAACTGGCAGATTGTTTGATTTTGCCGTCTGGCACCTGCTAAGTAAGTAAATAATAACAGTAATTAAATATGTAAGTAAACGGTATTTTTATAGCACATTTAAAACCAAAAAGGTTGTATTACTATTTCCATTGTCTATCCGAGGGAGATTATCCAAATTATTAAACAGTGATTATTGTTTGGGAGGTTTTTAACCTGTGTTTTAATAAAAGGAGTTAATGAGCCCAGATTATCCTTCAACCTGTCAGTTTATAGTGGATGGCCAAATAATATTTCCTCTGGTTTGGATTTGTTTAACTCTAAGAAACTGTGGGACATGCAAAATGTACTCACTGAGCCTTCTTATGGGTCAGTGATCTTCCTGATTCCAAGGTAAATATAGTTGTTAATCATCTGCAAAGCGATGAAAAGAAATGTGCTGGTGAGTAATATGACCTAGACAGAGCATAATAAAGAAAACAAATAGGCCCCTAGATAGATCCCTGTGGAACTCCAAATGTCAAAGCTGCTGATGCAGACGAGTATTTTCCAGTGTAAATCAAACTTATCTTAAATTTAATATAAGATTCAAACCAGTTAAGACCCAAAGCCTCAACTCCTGCATAATGCTTTGCTTGTTTAAGACCGGCTATACTACTGCATGCTTAAAAAACACAGAACCTTTAGCAGAAGCTAGGTTTGCATTTATAATGAACTAGTAAGTTTAAACTTTAATTGTATATTATTTGGACATAGACCTTAAAAAAGCTGTAAAAATCCCTACAGATTCTACCAGATACAACCAAATTGCATCTTTCTTTTTTTTTTTCATAGCTTTTGCCTCCATGTAGTCCAGTTAGCCTGTTCTTTTTAACTAATGATGAGCAATGTTTGAAAATGTTATGTTCATCTTTTGAACAAGACGCCGGCACACCGATGACTTCTTAAACATCATATCGATTGACTGAAACTGTAAAAGTTCTGTAAGCATAAATATCCCTTACAGTCTTAATTGAGCTCAAAGTTATCACCCAACCGGTTTTCCACGGGTAATCTCTCTCTTAGTTAAAAATCATATGTTAATCTTGATAGAGGCTATTAATGGAGTGCTTTACTGCTAATGAAAGTATCACCAGGACTTATCTTACCCGTGAGAATCTTCTTGGAGACCACACCCCCAAGTTTTCTGTTAAATCCACGGGATACTTCCTCTCAGCAAAACATGATAAAATCTTTATATTAAGATCAGTCAAACCATTTATTCTTTATGTACTGTATGTTTGTATATAATTTATGTCCATCCATCCATCCATCCTCATCCGCTTATAATTTATGTGCATATGTTTTTTCAGGGTCCTGAAGAAACAAAAAACATATCATCTATAGGGAAAAATCCCCATGGTGGCTTCTTGAAGATCTACCCGATCAGGAGCCGGTTAAGGGAACCACAAATCCCGGTGAGAATGAGGCTTTTTTCTTTCTTTCTTTCTTTCTTTTTTTACTAGATTAAAGAGCTCATCTGTCTTTAGATTTAAAGGAATGAGCGCAGTAAGTCAGTGAGGCTTTATGGATGAACCATCAACTGATCAACTTATCCAGAGCGTGTGAGACTCCGTGATTACCAGAGGGTGTGTCCCAAAGACTGCTACTTTGAGCCAGTTTGTGACAACTGCTACCGTTTGAATGCTGACAGATATTTAAAGTTACCAGACTGTGATTTTTTTCCCACTCAGCCATAAAAGGCTCAGCGGTGCATCTACTAAAAGTCTCGGACGAGTACGGATTTTGTAACCTCGACCTCACAATCAAGGTCATAGGTCAAGTTTTCTGAAAATCTTGTGAATGCAGTCAGTTAAGAAGGAAAGCTTTATACCGTAGTTTGCATCTAATAGGAGGCTGAGGGGTAGCACTGCTTTCAGTATTTTCCATGTTTAGACTTGTTTTGTACTTTTATAGTTTATTAAGGTGAATCTGTTTTACAGGATGCTTTACTCTTCCTTCAGGAGCCACTTACAGCCAAACGCCTACCCTCAGCTGTTCAGTCAGGACGCAGACGTAGGGGCAGACCCAGGAAAAATGACCCTCTCAGTTCATCTAACAGAGAGTGTTCAAAACCACCCATTCTGGCACAGCCTGCAGATTTCTGTGTTGCAGATGAACAACTTGAGAAAAACCAGGAGAGACATGAGGAGGAGTTGGCTGTACAGCCACACGAAGAGGTGGGGGGGCCTACGAGGAGGGGACAGAAGAGGGGAGCAGAGTCAGACGAGAATACGAGTGATAACTCCACCGTGGCCAAGAGGGCTTGCTTTGAGACACCGACACAGCCACCCGCCTCTGAACCTGCAGACTTTACCTCTAAACTAGGAGCCACAGATCCTGAGGAGATAATCGATGTAGAGACTGTTTCTCTGACCGGAGACTGTTTACAGGAAGAAAAAGAAAATCTCCTGTGGAGTGAACTCAGACTAGCTGAGGGAAGTCTGACAGATGAGGAAGTGCAGAGCAGCGCTGATGAGATCATCGATGTGGATGGAGACGACGAAAACATGGAGATGAAAGAAGAGATTCACTGCCAGAGCAGAACAGCGCCGACTGTGTTTGCTGACCTGCAGCCTTCTGTTTCACCCTCACAGTCTGCAAATGGAAGCTGGGACGTTGTCAAAGATGAGGTCATCGATGTGATTGGAGGCTCCAGTCCCGTCCCTGAACCGGTGACCATCACGTGGACAGAGTCTTCAGAAGGTGAGGAAGAAGGAGGAGAGCAGGACGTTGATGTAGTCGGAGAACACAAAGACAGCGCTTCATCAGTGATCTTCACCGCTGTGATTAAAGACCTTGTCAAGAGAAACGTTCAGACTGAGGTGCACTTTCATTAATACCGCTAATGCCCCCTTCTTTTCTGTTCATGTGATTTCTTACATTGTTTCATTTAACTGCGTCTATTTCAGGGCTGGTGACAAATGGTCGACGTAGATGTTCATAAATGTTTGTCTTCTCTCTGTATTGTGCTCACGTCCACGTGCAACAATGCTGACAATCACACCAAGGATGTTTGTTTTGCTATTCCACCGACGTTTAGGATAAACTGAGCAATATGTGTCATTTGTTTCAAGCAGTGAGGAAAGACCTGCATCTGTGAGCTTAATCAGAACAAAAGGACGTGTGTTTGTGTGAAGATGTTTAGTTTTAAGCTCTTCAGCTGAGTATATAGAGACAGCTGGGATTGTTCTTATTTGAAGAATTTTATGTGTGTTACAAGTTTAATATTACTCATTTGTAACTGTTAAGCAAAGTTTTTTTAAACTGAAGTGTTGGAAATACATTTAAAAAAATCAGGTTTTTGTATGTAAAAGAAATGAAGCGTGTTTTATTAGTTGTACATATGACAGTAACCGTGCATTATGCCTTAGTCACGCTTCAGCTGAAAATCTACATCGCAACTTAATCTTCCACGGCGATCAGAGTCGACCTGACCTGTAGTTGCATTTCTCCAGAGCTGCACGTCAGGTTACGTTGTAAGTTACGACGTAGATTTCCCGCTGAAGCAGAACTCAGTTAGTTGTAAATATGATTGGTCACATATATACATGTATGTCAGCTTCTGTTCCAGAAAACTTTCAGCATTCCTTGTTTTTATGTCCGTTTTCGTTTGCTAATGTTCCCCGTGGCACTTTTGGTTCCAGGATCTGTTTCCTGTAATAAAGATTTTTCTGTGATGCTTGTAACCTTATTACTGCGCAAGTGGATCTGAAACAACAAACAACAACAAAAGCCTCAAAACACCAAGTTTTTTAGCTTCCGATCAGCCAGAGCAATAGTTCTTCAGTCTTTCTGAAGGTCATTCAAGGTTTTTCTTTGGATACTTCTTTACTTAAATCCATTAAAAAATGCCACAAATTGCGAATTCATAAAAAACACAGTTTGACAGACATAAAGTCAAAGTGTTTCCTAGGTTAAAGCTCTTATAATGAAAGCTGTTCTCTGGTCAGACAACTCAAAACTCTATTTGAAAAAAAAAAAAAAAAAATTCTTGAAAAACATGCCTCATCCAAAAGAGGAAAAGGAACATACAGCTTGTTATCAGCACTCAGTTTAAGAGCCTGCGTCATCAGTGCCTATGGAATTGGCAGCTTTGCACATCTGGAAAGGCACCATCAGTGGTGGAGGGTATATAAAAATTTTAAAGTAACATATACTCCCATCTGAACATCTTTTCCAAAAAAAAAGAATTGCATGTTTGAGCAAATCAATGCTAAATCACATACTGCATATATTAAAACAGCGTGGCTTCACAGTAGAAGAGTCTGGGAGCTGAACTGTCCTGCCTGCAGTCCAGACCTTTCACCATCTGAACACATTTGGCATACGATAAAGAAGACGAAGGACTGTCGAGCTGCTAGAATCCTCTTTCAGACAAGAACAACATTTCACTCCCAAAAGTCCAGCAACTGCTCTCCTCAGTTCCCAGATGTTTACAGGCTGTTGTTAAAATGTATGTTTTCCATCATCTATTGTGAATAAAATATAGGTTTATGTGATTTTCAAATAATAGCATTCTGTTTTTAGTTATATTTTACATAGTTTACCAACTTTTTTAAAAAAAAATTGGAGAACATAATCTTTTTGTTTTCATTTAGTTTATATATTTTCTTAAGATGTAGTGTGTTCATCTCTCAGTCACTGAGAGCTTCCACAGATTAAAAAACCCTCAGTATTCATCATTCTCCCCCACTTGCCTCTGCTGTGTGTCTCTTTAATTAGTCTGGCAGAAAGACTTATAAATGCAGCACAGGGTCATAAAAAACTTCTAGGAGAACTCCTGTTGCATGTTTTTGTGTCCTATCAAGGTATATGTTATATTTGAACATGATTACTGCTGAGAGAAACTTCAGCCCTGCAGGTGATGTGTTTCATACTAGAAGAGAAGGAAGGGAAGGAAGTGGGCAGCCCACTTTATTCACATTTTTTTTTCTTTTGGCTCAAATTAAATTACATACAGACTTTGAAATAATGAAAAAAAAAGAATACATGAAGTGAAAATGACTTTATTAGTTATCAACCTGTGGACCAACCTCCTACACACAACTGCAACAAAACACATCTGAGCTGCACCATATCACAGTCTGCTGCACTCAGTGAGGTGGACTGCAGCCTGGGAGGTTTTCCTGGACATGGCACCATGTTGGAGCTTCGTCTCCCCTCGGTTTGAACTCCTACGCTCATCGCCGAGCTCAGGCGGGAGTACAGCGCAGGTGTGTGCTTGTGTGCGGGTGTGTAGCGCCCTCTAAACCAAAGTAAAAAGACACGGTGTGCGTGTCAGTTATGTCGGCGTGTGTGTATGCGTGTGGAGCGTGTGTTTCCCTGTGCTTTTAACAGTGCGATATTGTCTCTTATCACACTCTGGCTGTAAATCAGTAGTAGTGGTGATGTCGGGTTGGGGCAGCTGTCGCGGCTCAAGTCAAGATGAAGGAAAGAATTGAAGAGAGGAAGATAGAGAGGAGGGGGGTATGGGTAAAAGGAGGCGGGAGTTGAGGGGAGCTGCTGTCCGTGGGCCGTGGCCTCAGTCTCAGCCCGTCCTCCTCTCAGTGCTGGATGCGCCTGATGGACTGGATCTGGGGGGTCTGACAGTGAGAGCCCCAGTTCCTCCAGTGCTGGTAGTCTCCACTGTGTCTCTCACACTCCATGATGTACTGCTGGCCTCTGTAGCCAGGGTACTGGTAGCAGACAAAGCTGTGGGACAGATGGAGAGCAGAGTCAGTTTTTAGTAGCTGCTGTCAGAATTAGGATTTAGTAATGGGAATAATATGTGCTGATGATGGATTTTAATTGTACAGTTTTATAGGCAGATGATGTTTAATGGTCACAAAATAGGGACTGAGAGGAATATTTGGTTAGGTGTACCATCCTCATGTTTGTTTTTAGGGTGAAACTTACGCGCCACACTGCACGTGCATGGAGCCGACTTCAGGCATCATCCAGCCCATGGCCTGCAGAGAGGGGTAGTCGTCACAGATCTCCACGCTGCGGCCCAAGAAGTTCTCCTTCTCAAAAATGAGCATGCGACTGCTCTGGTGGGACTGAACAGGACAGAGAAATCCAAGAGTTAGGTTTGAGATTTCAGGGTTCAAAAGGAAGATGTGGTTAGGCCCTGAGAGAGTCGGGGTGTACTCACGGCGCAGTAGATGGGGCGCAGAGACATGAGGCGCTCCACGTGGTAGGAGATGGAGCCGCTGTAAGCGTCCCAGTGGGGGTACTCTCCTCTCTCCAGGATGAACTGCTGGCCCTGGAAGTCATGGTGCTCGAAACCCACCCAGCTTCACAGAAGAGACACAGAGAGGCTGGTTTACATGATGCTCCCTTTAAGATTTGGTCTGTAATGTAGGTTTTTGTACCACTGATAAAATCTCTGCTCTTCTTTTTGTCTCCAAAGTGAGATTTACAGTAAAGAAACAACTTGTTTTTCAACTGCAGGTGAGCTACAGTTTAAAAGAAATACACATCTTTGTATTCTTTTTAGTGTTTGGAATAGACGTGATCAAAAGAGGATTAAGCCTATATATATTTCTTTAACTTTGTGTTTTGTTTTCATCTATTTGTTATTAGTAACAAAGGTTTTGAGACTTACGCTCCGCTCTCCACCCTGATGGAGCGGATGTTGTCCAGTCCGCACTCCTGGATGTTGCAGCACTCGGAGGTGAACTCCAGGCACTTGCCCTGGAAGTGCTCCTGCTCAAACACAGTCACCTGTGGAGACAGATCAAAGTGGGGAGGAGTTTAGATACTGCTGCTACAAAGACTATAATAAAACATTTCATATCCACCTCCTCACGAGCATTTGTTTACCTTGAAGAAAGGAGCCATGCCCATTCCTGAGGTAACCAGCGGCTGGATCATTGGGGACCTTGTAGTTCTGTACATCTTTACTCCTGGATGTGTGGATGTAAAGTAAAGAACAGGAAGGTTTTGGTGAAACAGTGTCAGAGATAGTAATAATTAAAAATAATCATTTAAAGATAGACTTATTCAATCGGTGATTCTCTAAACTATTTAACTCCTCAGACGCGCTCGCAGTAACTCCACCTCAAACTCCACCTTCTGAATCGTTTATCCTGCACAGCTACGACATTTGAAGGGTGATCTGGCCATGAACAGCTAATTCACACTTTTAAAGCAAAGATTATTTTTTTTTACAATCTGACTGACAGCAACAGAAGTGTTTCACAGGTGTCACAAAGTGCTTTTGGATTTCAGTTTCTGTGTGAAAGCACCACCTGTCAGTCGGACCCTGAGCTGAGCTGAAAGCAGAGATGCAGCCTTACCTATATTGGCACTTTATTGGAAGAGCTCGGGAGTGGTACGCGCCTACCGCCTGCCTCGCGTAGAGCTTTCAGAGAACCTGGCGCTTCAGTTTTATATCGACGGTCGGGGAGCGCGCCTACTTCTGCGCGTTCGCGCGTACGCCTCGGACCATGCAAGCTCTCCGTTTTGACACAGTAACCATGCGCGCACCCCCGGAGCTGCTGTGTGGCCTCTGGACGCTGTTGTCCCCCTCCAGCGTCTAGCTCAGCAGATCCTAAAGTGCTGCCGAGGCTCGGAAACAAAAGGCTCTCCAGTATGTTCGGACCCCGGTCAGCAGTCCAGCGCGTGCCCCGCGCACAAAGGGTCGGGATCGGGCCGGAAAATGTGGGGATTAACGGCGCGGCAGAGAGCCACGCATAAAGTTTTAACTGGGTCGGTGTGAACGAGGGTACAGAAATGGAAGTAGAAAAGGTTTAAGTTTTCTCTTGTTTAATTAGTGGCATCTAATTGGAACTGCTTAACCGTAATGATCAGGAAGTTTGACCTAAATTACCATTCAGACACACAAGTAAAACACAGTGTAACAGTTACACTGTAACTGGTACCTTCCAGTTACATCCCAGTTTAAACACCTATTCATTCAAAGTCAGGTTAGATTGTGCAGCCTGTTGTTATGTTGCCAGTTGCTGTCTGTGGGACATGAAAAGGTCGTATACGTCAGACAGTAATGAACCTTTAAAAAACATAAATACACATCTGACACTTTATTTAAAGGGCTGCTCTGTTTTATAGTTTTCAGTCAGGGTTATAAAACAGCTTACACATTTTTACTCTTCATACATTCTGTTCCTACAGTCTGGGGAACTTGGTTTTATTTTAATTCACGCATTCAAGGGGAGACAGAAGACTAAACTGTATGAAAACTAAACCTGACTACTTTTTAATTGGCCAGTCTGTGCTCCAACTGGTGTCTGTCCTCCTCTGCCTCTGCCCATCCCCATCACCCTTGGTCCATCCCTCTCTGATGATGTGGGGTTTCTTTTGTCTCTTGTCTCTGACCTCAGCGAGTTTGTTTCTCTTCCCATAATCCCTCTCCTATGTGCGCCAGCGTATAAAAGCGAGGGGCACACTCCGAGCCACACACACTCTGAGTAAGGCTCGGCACAGGCATCGCACACACAGGTAAGGTACACGCTCACACGCCAGCAGGAGGTCCAGCGGCAAGCGGAAAGGGCATAGATTAGGTTTAAGCTTTCCTTTACCTTTAATTCATCCTTTTGAGTTCCTCAACAATCTCGTGGCAGTACGAAAGGCTGCACTTGTCACACGAATAAACACTCTCTCCCTATTTCCCCTCTCTCTCTTTCCACTCAGTAATCATGTCCACTGGAGATAAATCCAAGACTTCCTCCCAGACTGACGGAAAGGCTGCCCAGAGCAAGAAGTCTGAGATGGGAATGATGTCCTACAAGGTGGGTGGTTCTCTCCTGTTTCCGATACAGATAATGGTGGCTACGCTGAAAAAATTCACATCACAGACCCTTACTGATGTTGTTCTAACTTATTTCTTTCCTCCAGATGTACGTGTTCGACCAGGAGAACTTCCAGGGTCGCATGATCGAAATCAGCAATGAGTGCATGAATGTGTGTGAGATGGGCATGGACCGCGTGCGCTCCCTGCGTGTTGAATGTGGACCGTAAGTGTCAAATGAAATACACTTGTGTTTGTGCATCTAAGACTGAGATTGGATGCTTCATGACGCTTCCTCGTTCGCAGCTTCGTGGGCTTCGAGCAGATGAACTTCTGCGGTGAGATGTACATCCTGGAGAAGGGAGAGTATCCCCGCTGGGACTCCTGGAGCAACTGCCAGAAGAACGACTACCTGCTGTCCTTCAGGCCCGTCAGAATGGTAAAAATCTTCTTCTATTTCTTTAAAACGTTAATTTTTTCTCCTCTTTAGACTCCCCTCTAAATAAAAGCTCTGTCTCCCTCTATTTTCCCGTGTGCCAGGACCCCGAGAAGCACAAGATCTGCCTGTATGAGGTTGGAGAGTTCAAGGGCCGCAAGATGGAGATCATGGACGATGATGTCCCCAGCCTGTTCTCCTATGGCTTCACCGACAGAGTGGGCAGCATCATTGTCAGCTGTGGAACGTGAGTGTCAAGCATCACTGGAGCTTAAACACCAAATTTAAAAGCCATAAAAAAACAAATAAATTGACATGTTTCATATTTTTTCCCCAGCTTTGTGGGATACCAGTTCCCTGGATACCGTGGCAGCCAGTACCTGCTGGAGAAGGGCGAATACAGGCACTTCAATGAATATGGCGCCCGCCATCCTCAGTTCCAGTCTGTGAGGCGTATCCGTGACATGCAGTGGCACCAACAGGGCTGCTACACCATGGCCAGCAAGTGAGGCTCAGGGAAGGAGAGAAAGAGAAAGAGCGGAGGTGAGGGAGAGGGGCGGAGGAAGCGGGAAAGGGGGAGAGACGTCTGAGGCCTTTACCTTAGTGCCTTAAAAAGGTCTTTGATCTAATGCAGTGAGGGGAAGGGTGAGGATCTATGTCTGCCCCTGACTGGAGAAAACACCTCAGTGGAAGGGCCAGCTGGACCACAAAACCATCAGACCACCCTCCATTCCTCTCTGTTTCTACTTTTCTCTTTCTCCCCTATGGGCTGAGCTTTGCTTTCCTCCCTTTTCTTCTTTTATTTTTATTTTTAGTCCCTCGCTTCATTCCCCTCCACAGACCTCTGAGACACAGTAGAGGGAACAGAGTGTCTCTTACTGTTTTACACACACGATTCTCAGCTCAGGGTATGATGCACCATGGGAAACTGAGTCCTTAGAGCCCCCTGCTCCCTCGTCTTCCTGCCCCTGTGCATTGCACACCCTCTCTGCTGTACAGAATCCTGGCCAAGTTTTCAATAAAAAGGAAAATCTTGATTTCAAAGATGTTGTTGTTGTTACTTATTACATAGAAATCACTCAAATTAATGTAAATCAATAACACATTATTTAAAAAATTGATAAAAATGTGGACAGCCGGACACTAAAAATATATATTTTTCTTTATTTTAATAATGTAAGCCAGTGTTTTTTCTGTGCAATCACAGTTTTCAGTGTCAACATATGGTTGTTAAAAATTCAGAGAATAAACACTCATATTGTTTCTGGTTTGGGTTTGTTAAACATTTGCATACTCAGCTTTAAAAACCTCCCAGTGGCACAATGCTTTGTGTTGCATAGAAAAAGAGTCAGTCAGGCAGCAGAGAAGTGTCAGACATGTGATTCTGATCATGTGACCGCTGCATTGTGCACAGGCTCTGCATAACAAGAGGTCCCATCGAAATTTCCGTTTTGAATTGAACATGAAACACACACTCATTTCCTTTAAACTGCTTTTATATATGGCAAAAACCCCAAACCAAAACATCCTAATAGTTATCACAGTTTTTTATTTTCTAGTTTTGTATTTTCTACTTAGTTATTAATTTTATTTCATTTTGAGTTTTTGTTTTTAAGAGTGTTTCTAGAGTGGATTTTCTTGTTTTGGTTTAGTTTTTATTGAAAATGCTTAGTTTATCTAACCAGCCAATCACATGGCAGCAACTTAATGTATTTATGCCCGTAGACACGGTCAGGACGATGTGCTGAAGTTTAGACTGAGCATCACAATGAGGATGATAGCTGATTTAAGTGACTTTGAATGTGGCACGGTTGTTGGTTGTTGGTGCCAGACGGGCTGATCTGACTGTTTCAGAAACCGCTGATCTGCTGGGATTTTCCCACACAACCGTCTCTAGGGTTTACAGAAAATGCTTCAAAAAACAGGAAAGATCCAGAGAGCAGCAGTTCACTGGGAAAAAATCTCTTGTTCATGCCAGAGGTCAGAGGAGGCTGAGCAGAGTGCTTCAGGTTAGCAGGAAAGGCAACAGTAACTCACTTAACCAAGATATGCAGAAGAGCATATCTGGGCAATCAGCCCACAGCAACAGAAGAGCACACCAGGTGCCACTCCTGTCAGCTGTGTGATGAGTCTGCTGAGACATTTGAATGATCAGAATTTGGCATAAACAACATGTAATAGCTGCCATCAGCCACAATCCAAATGCTTCACAGATTTTAGAGCTCAGTGTATCTTTGTTTAATACCTTAATTTCCTTAAAGATTGGTTATGTAGATTACTAATGAATACAAATATAGAAAAGTTGATCAGTGTAAAAATATATTATATCCATGTCATCCTCCTTATGTGTAGCAGCTGGTCCTTCTAGAACTTCATTGTCCATCAAACTAGTCTGGGTCTTTAATTATGTATCAGGTGATAATAATTGAACAATTTGTCCATTTTATATATGTTTTATTAATTAAAAACATGTCTATGATTTTACAAACAAGCTTTTACACTCGAAGAACAAACACTCATATAAAAATACATCTAAAAAACTGAAAATCGTAAATGTGAAGCTGCTGATATGTTTTACATGTTTATCTACTGTACATATCACACCTTTAAATTCGTACATGTGCAGTCTTTGTTAGCTACAACATTTTTTTCTTTTCATTACTTTTTAATACAAAAATATAATTTGAGATGCATGCTCTTAAGAGCAAATGAAGGATGTCCACTGCAGAGTAGTGTGATGCTTAGCCAGCAGTTGCATAATGTCTGTCTGACACGTGGACTGGTCAGCGGGACATCATTCGCACAAACTCTGAAAGAGACAAGAGAAGAAGTGAGAGGGAAACAGAGGATGATAAACACGATCAGTCAACTGATCCCACGAAGGCCCTCCCACACCTTCAAAGTCCACCAGGCCATCTCCGTTCAGGTCAGCGTCTTTGAGGATCTCGTTGATCTCTCGGTTAGTCACTTGTTCTCCCATCAGCTTCTTCATGGCCTCACGCAGCTCCGTTAAACTGATCTGGCCGTCACCATTAGAGTCAAACTGGATACAGACAGAAAGAAACAGTCCTCTGAGATTAAGCACAATTATGAATATTCTTTAATTATTTACGTACTTATTTACTTGATTTCTTTATTGTGTTTCGCTCATGCATTTGTGACTTTAATAACAGAAAATATTAAAGTTTCACAATCTGGGAAATTTTCATTTTTAACAGAAATATTCCTCATGCATTGTTGTAGGTTTGTCAGCCACTAACATGATGAGAAAACTGCTCTGAAAGGTCAAATGACAACTAAAAACAGTGACCGTTTCTTTCCTCTTAGACGTTTGTTTTGCACTTACTGTTTTTCTTTTTGGATTAATTTGTTGAAACCTAACCTTCATAGCTCTTGTTTCTTTATATGTAAATATATTTTAGTCTTTCGCACCTGTTTGGCCTGCTATAGCAGGAAAAATGGAGGCGTCATTAATTTGTGTTGTGTATCTGTATGTTTTTGTTTATTGTTTTATGTTTTATGTGACCTGCCCTGTTTAATATTTTTGCTATGAACTGACATGCTGACATCTAATGTATCTGGTAAATTGATGCACATTAACATACAGTATACTATTCAAAGGTAAAAAAATGAAGTGGCTCTGTTTGCTATTCCACTGATTGAGCATGCACAATACCAGGATCCCGAAACGGTCTAACCTGAGTGAATCCAGCCATCATTAAACTATGCATACCTCTGATTTTTCTGCTATGAAATGTCACAATATCTGCTGTGAAAAAAGCCTACCCCCCACTTATGGTTACAAAGATCAGCCTCTTTTTTGAACCCATAATAAAGGTTTGCAAAGGAGAAATGACCTTGACTTGTTCCATAAACAAGCTGCACAGTAATAAATTATTATTTTTATCCAAGTTTCATTCCAGAAACTCCCTGCGCGCTTCTATTTCTTCTTTTACATTTGAAGAGTTATGATTAGTCTTATTTGTTTATCGTTCCCAATGGATTCTGATTTACAGGCCTCCCCCACAACTGATATTTTCATAGCAGCAAAGTCACGTGCTACAATCTAATGCCGCTGTTAATAAAGTCACTACAATTAAATTTATATATAGGTCTTTATGGTTTAAATGACAGCATGTGTCTCTTGACCTCTTTGAATGCATCTCGCAATTCTTTGACTCCGATCATGTCTGCTGTCTCTGCCAGCATCTTGGGTCCCATCAGCTCTACAAAGTCCTCAAAGTCCACTTTACCTCCACCTGAAACACACACAGACACACACACACACAGAGTTGCCATCTACTTCCACTCCGTTCTGTTGTCTCATGTATTTTAGGCTGTTGCTGCACTCACAGATCTGCTGGCTCAGTTCAATGAGCTCCATCTCTGTAGGCATGTATCCCATAGTCCTCATACACTCGCCCAGGTCTTTGTGACTGATGTAGCCATCTTTGTTCTTATCAAACTCCACAAATGCCTCACGGAGCTCTGGTAAGACACACACACACACATGCAAAACACGTGTTATTACTGGTAAGGTGGGTATCATATCAAATGTATGTACAGCTAAAAAAAAGTGGATAAGTCACCTCACCTTCGAGCTCCTCTGGCCGCAGCTCTCTGTCCTGCCGTGGGGAAAGTTTTCACATATTAGCTTCTTGTTTCACACAGTTATAGACTTCCCCTCACCTTGCAAACATTCATACTAAAAATATTCACTACGTTTGTTTGGCAAAAAGACAAAAAAATAAACGCAGGCTTTAAGGAACACCATCTAAGCACACAGACATACAGCTTGTGTCATTTAACACGTGATGCTAGACAGAGCAGAGATGAAAAACAGAAACACCAGAGAAACAAAACAGAAAAGATGAATAATGAGAAGAAATGTTGAATATTTTTTGTTATGTATAATCAGCGTCTTGATGTCTGGCCAATGTTTTTGGACAATGATTCATTTTTTGAGAACTATGCATCACAATGGTATTTATGTTGTTTTAACTCCAGGGTGTTATACATCAATGAAACGCTGAAAATGATCCCTAAGCTGCATTAGATAGAAAGCTCCAGGGCATCTACATGGATTAAACTGTATATCAGATTATTGTATGCAGGGATTTCTGCACTATAGATTACAGTGAGTACCCAGATTACTTGTTGGAGGATTCCAAGCTGCAAACATCTAGAGACTAGGAGATGTCAGAGGTTTAGTTTTAGGAAGATGTCCACTGTCCGGATGTATGTGTCCGTACACTAAATGTATGCATTACTCAGGCTTGTGTGCGTAACCCGAATTATTATTTGATTGTATTTGTTTTGATCAAATTCTCATTTTCATGCAGTAAAAGAAATCCTGACAATAAAAGTAGAGACAAGCGGCTAGCATTCCTTCCAGCAAGAATCCCCAAGCTTTCCCAGAAGTGTTGCACTTCCACTTTAATGTGAAGTTTTCTATTCCAGTTGTCCCTGTTTGGGACACATCAGTGTGATTGTTTCACAGTTCACACAAAGGCCTGCATCCTTTCTTTACCAAGGGCACGAATAAGCTCCACAAGGCCAGTCAATGATTTTCCAATGATCTCTCAGTGATTGACCCCTTTAAGCTTGTCTGTTGCCTGGGGATTTTAATTGTCTGACCCAAGCCACTAATGCAGGGGGGGGATGACACAGCTGGTAAAGTGCAGGAGGGTCAGCCACAATGTGGGGATGAAAATGAATCGACACGAGTGGAAAAAGTTGCACTTTGGCTGTGGCAGGACACAGTGTGCACACTTCTGTGACTTCCTGTTACATACGAGCGTCTGAGCAAAGCCCTGTTTAAGGAAGATGCAGGCCGGGCCCACGATGTTGTGCAGCATGTTGCAGTTCTTCACCAGTACACCGAGGGACTCCTTGAACGGTTTATCCTCTACATCCAAATCCTCATCTGCCTCCAGCTGCTGGCTCATTGCCCTCACCTTACGATGGAAAGGCCAGTGTATCACCCGCTTTGGAAGCAGACCAGGGTGTTAAACCACCAAACTCACTGTCCGTCACACCGATTGTTTGATTTCTTCACACACCAAGAATGTCAATATCTTTTCAGGGGTAAAATAAGACCCCTGCTTTTCTACAGTCATGCAAACGTTGGAAAGGCAATAAGCCAGAACTGTAGTATAGATACAGCTGCTCATTATTGCAGGAGGCCATTATCACACTCAGTCCTCACTGCGAGAAACCAGTTTGACTTTAACATAGTCTGTAAGTCTCAATCCTGCTGCTGCAGCCTCACGCTGCTGACACCAGCTGATGTGAGTTTGCTAATTCTCCAGTGTAAAGACTAACAGCTTAACTACATGTCAGTAAGTAACACGGCTCCAATAGTAGGAAGCAGTGCATGGCAATCATGCATCTAAAATCATTATTAAAATAAATGCAAGCATTGATAAGCTCATCATATGGATATTAATAGATATAAGTTATGCATTTATTCATCCTTTAAAATGCATAAGAAATCTTGAAAAAAGTATAATAAATTAATTGTAATTATAAATTGGGAATAATTAAAATATAAGGAATAAATGAACGAAAGCTTATTTTTTAAAACAAGTGTGGACAGTAAATAAAAAGGACAAATAAATACAGATCCAAATACAAAGAATATACATTTTTGTAAAATTAATTTATATGATTTTAAATTTTAATCTAGTCTTACTTTAATCTATTATTTTGATGTCTTTAATTACATAGTTTTTGCATGTTTCGATTTTCTGCACACAAACAGTGTGTCCTTAAATAGCACTTTAAGTGATGCAGTCTGTATACTGAGCTTTCCTGTAATTACCATAAAAGGAAACAGTTTCACTGGTGGAAAAAAAAGGAAAGCGTTAGAGTTTCAACAATATATTTTTCCTGTTTTCTTTATTTACATGCAATCATTAAAATTATACAGTGAGACAACATCCAAAGAAAGCTGCGGTTGTCACGGAGGCAAAACAGTAAAAGCTTCAGTCAGCGAGTGCAAGCAAGAGGATTAAGCTGCAGTGAGTTCGAATCTAACAAAGAGGAGATAAAGTACACTTACCTTCTTCATTTTATCTTTCAGAGATGGTTTGTTCCCCATTACCAAATCTCCCCTCTCACTTTTCTATGTTCTTATTTCCCTGCGGTCTTCTTCTGTGGACTTCTAAAGTCAAGTTCAAGCTCACAAGCTAAAAAATCCCTCTGAGTTTCCCATTCTGGTTAATAGTTGTCATAGTGGATAAAACAGAGATGGAAAAAGAGGAACGGCCCTCATCCATTCATGGTCATCTCCACTGACCCAAACCAAACTGAACACGTTACCAAATGATCTTCCCAAAACAAAAACAAACTAGATGACCGAGCCAAAGTGGAGCGCACAGAACGCAGCTCGCTTATGTGTCACTCCACAGAAACAGCATCACTTTCGCCTCTTCACGCGGTGCTTTTAATCCCCCCCTCATTCCTCTTCTGTCACTCGGTCTTCCCTCCCCCCTTTCTCTCTCTCTCTGTCTCATGTCAACATGTTGCACGAGCATTCAAATGACTTCATCTACAGTGTGAAGAGTTTTAGAGGGAGAATTAAGAGGACACGAACGGAGCGGGATTAATCCGTGCCCTTTCAGATTAAAGAGGACAGGGTGATAGAAAGAAAAAAAGGGGAAGAGGATACATTAAAGACATTCAAAGGAAGAAACAGACATACCTTTCTCATGTGGATAAACAAGAATTTAAATTATTTGAACTTGGCCTGGAAATATAGCACGCACTGTTTGAAACCATAAATATTAAAAACACAAGATATAAAACTGGGCTAAAGATGAATATCAGAGGTGAAGAACACTGGAGGGTTTTATTACTTTAGATGTCGTAAGGCTTGGACTTTTTGTGGATTATTTATCACTGCATGTGTGCACTATGTGGTATTAAAGAACACATTATGTAAACTGAATGTAAATATGATGATGTTTGTCACATCAGGTTGACCTCTTGATGTCAGTAGGAGCGCTATAGCTGTTACCTAATATCAACGTCAGGCTGGGACAAACTGGAGAGTGTACGCTCACTGGCCTCTTTATTAGGCACACCGTTTCAGCTTCTCATTAACACAAATATCTAATCAGCCAATCACATGGCATCAACTCAATAGGTTTAGGCATGTAGACATGGTCGAGGCGACCTGCTGAAATTCAAACTGAGCATTGGAATGAGGAAGAAAGGTGATCTTAGTGACTTGGAATGTGGTATGGTTGTTGGTGCTGATGTACTGGGATTTTCCCACACAACCATTTCTAGAGTTTACAGAGAATGATCCAAGAAAGACAAAATATCCAGTGAGTTCAGTGCTCTGGGGCAAATTGCCTTGTTGATGTAAGAGGTCAGAGGAGAATAGCCAAACTCAAATACCCACTCGTCATTTCTTGAATATGGCAGAGTTCACTGTACTTAAATGACCTCCACAGTCACCAGATGAAACAATGTATGTCAAACATATGGCATTCAACACAAGCAATAAATGCAAGAGGTGCTTCTATTAGTCAGATTGAATATGATGTTCTTCTTTTGGCTTCTCCCTTTAGGCATCACCACAGTGGATCATCTCACTCTTTCCCTAGCATCCTCCTCTATCTCACCAGCCCTCTGCATGTCCTCTGCATTTTATTTACAATGATAAAATAAGCTTTATTTATGACATTCATTATTATTTATTATTATTTTATATATACACGATGTTTTAGAATGTGATCTGCTGCTATCGGTGGAAGTTTGTACATGTAGCATGAGGGCTAATCCATAAAATGTACATTTTCACTGCTTTTTCATATATGTGTAAAACATGTTCAAGCTATTAAGGGTCTTTGTGATGCTCAGTTCATGGGCCCCAAAGATCACAACAATGGGTACATTGGGTAAAGTAACAAAAGAAAAATCGAGTGTTTGTGTTTTTGAAAAATATAAGAAGTTGACTTAGCTGTGATTTGTGAAGCATTTTCCAACAAGTATTAGATGTGTTTTTCAATTATGTGGTGATTAAATTAGAAACCAGTGGAAAAATACAACAAGTGAGCTGTAATGCTTCAGAAAATTACAGCTTATGCAACTCACAGTGAGACCCTGGTGGCGTCCATGTGCGTCAGCTCACGTCGAACTGAAAAGCACAACGTCTGAGATGGTTTGAACTTCAGCTCTTACATCCCTGGACTACTTTGGCCGAGCTGTCAGTTATAATGGCATAAAGTTAAAATCTCAAGTTGAGGTTATGAGAGCAATGCTAAGTGGTCATCTGAGCTTTTACAAAGCATCTGCCGGCAAATCTCTCCAAAAGCAGATTTGGCATGCTGCTTACTACAGTGCATCCATACGGACGGCACAGCTTGTGTGTGTGTGCTTCTGTGTGTGTCACTCGTCTTTCTGTTTAGTCACATTGTGGGGACTCTTTTAATTTTAGATTTTAGGGTGAAGACTAAGGATCACGAAAAAGAGGTTCATAGGGTGTGTGTGTGTGTGTGTGTGTGTGTGTGTGTGTGTGTGTGAAACACTGCTGGAGGTAGATTGTACTCATCCAGTTTTGGCTCTTGCTGTTCATTCTCCAAATCTGTCTCTCTTGTACTTTTCCGTACTAAATCATACACCCAGTTAGCAGTTTATTATTAGTTATGTTTAACGCCCTTATTGATACATGCAGTGTGGGGTGGAGAAAATAATAGAAACACCAGTGGATACATCTACAAGCGTACAGTTGATGAACATTTCTCTCAGTCAGCTACGAGAAAACATGAACATTGAGCACTAGAGCACAATCAGTGTGTGCAGAGAGTTCTTAAACTCATTAGCTAAAACTAATGTCAACTCTGCATGCTTGCGTTGTCTATTGCAATAAGCTCCAGTAACCACTAGAGGCCACCTTAGGACCGGTCTAACATCAGTATCACCTGCCAGCTGCAGCAGTGGATGTCTGGGAGAGTACCAACTTTTTATTTATTTATTTATTTTTAGCAGATACTTTAGGCAGATTGAGCAGTCATACATTAGAAATGAAAATCTAGATTTCTAGTTTTCCTTTTTTCTGCAATAAGACTCTTATTGTGATTGATAAACACGGATGGCCAACACCGGAATTAACGAGTTTGCAGCTTAAGAAGGCTTTTGTGGCATGAAGATAGATCACTTCTCTCAAAGAGCTTTCATGTGATTTGATAGAAACAGACTTACATGAGTGAGTCACTACAGGAGATGTTTGGGATGTAGAGCTTTTCATCAAAGTTGTGGTCACATGAAAACTGTTTAACACAGTTGTGGGTTATGAACATGTTTTTGTGCAGTGGTTCTTATATAATATAACTTTTTTTTTAAAAAAAACCAAGATTTTATTGGTCCTACAAGAAAAAAGAAAAAGGGAGTTTTTCCTTCCCACTTTCGCCAAGAGTTTTGTTAAAGGAGGTCGTCTGATTGTTGTTGTTTTTTTTTCATCTATTACAGGGTCTTTTCCTTTACAATATAAGGCACCTTTAGGTGGCTGTTGTTGTGATTTGGCTCCTTAATAAGCCAAAATAATCAAATGTGACAAAAAATATTAGACGTCATTATTTATTAATTGAAAGATCCAGTTTTACAGATCTGTGAGGACATGTGGACAGTCGGGATCAGAAGTCTGATGCACACATATCATGTTCTTCATTTACTTCATTCAGTTGTACAAAGATCTGTTGAGATTAATTTACTAAATATGCAGAAATATTCAAACTTTTAAAGGGTTCACTAACTTTAAAGCACTTCTGTAACTCCTCTAACTGGACCCCAAGCATCACTTTATAGTGCAGATGTGCTGTGATTTTGCTTGCAAAGCTTTCAGTGTAAGACTTTCTGTTTAATACATAATTACTTAAAAATGAGAATTAATTTGCAATGAATGACTCAATTAATAAATAATTGTCATTTATAAGTTTTATATTTTTAGCTGCCTGAGATGGAAAACATATTTCAGAAAGTACCAACCTTGTACAAACTATTAGTGTTAGTACAAATTAGTACAAACCTTGAGTAGAGTATATGCAATTCAACCTTCATACTTACAAACATACATTTAATAGATAAATATGAGTATCAGCTTTGCAGCACATAATATTAGCAGATCAATCACTAGTTTCTTTGAGCTCCAGCATGATTCACTCTGTTGGTTGCTCGTTGAAACAAAACGTAACACCAGTAATTGCAACTGAAGACACCATTAAATCTGATTAACTACCAGGTTGGTTCTCTCTTACTGATGGTTTTAATTAATCACGTAAATGAGATGCTCTTGAGAAGTGGGCGCACACACACACACACACACACACACACACACACACACACACACACACACACACATTGGGTTCTGAATACTCTTCAGTTGCTCTTCTCGGGACATCAGCGCTCAGCAACAGTCATGCTTGCAGTCTGTGGTTAATTTGAATGCACACACACTTTTAACTTAACGACACACTGTGCATGTGTGCGTGTGTGATGTGTGTGTGATAGAGATGTGCCATACTCAGGTAACGTGACTCTGTCTTTTGTTTTGGACTCAACATACTCTTGATCTGTGATGTGAGTGTGATCTGGTGTCAGGTGTACATCAGCAGGTTTCCAGTAACGAGAGCTGTCGAGACACCGGGAAACACTAGAAGAGACAGAACAGACAGAAAGTGAAGGAAGGAGGGAAGGAAGAACGGATAGAAGGAAGGAAGGGGTGAAAAAAGGAAGGAATGAAGGAAGGAAGTATACTTGTAGAGATTCACTTAGGACGCAAGTCTAAAAACATAGGCTAATGCAGAAGTCTATTAAGCCTGCCTCATTTCTAATGGCCAGCAGGGGGCGACTCCTTTGGTTCCAAAATGAAGTTAACAGCATTGTAAGTTTAGAGGATAAAACCTGCAGCTCGCTTGATCTGTGACCTCAGTGAAAACTTTCTGATGAGTTTATCATCTCAGTTGGAAAGTTCAAGCACATGATGCTTCTTATTAGAGCCAAAACATCAATGTCAATAAAGCGGTGTGTGCTTGTTGCCACAGAAAGCCGTGTCCCTTCGCTTGTGATTCACCCTTCCCATGTGGCAGCTAGCTTTAAAAAAAGCTAACAAGATGATAATGATGAAGTCAAAGTTTCAAAAATGTAACTTCACTAACTATTACTGTGGTGTAACCATCTTTTATATACAATTCATGCTTCAGAAACATTCACAGTGCAGGAAATGTGTGGTTTAAAGTGAGGATCCTGCACCGTGTGCACATGGTGCCCACTCGCTCACATGAAATCATTGGACTGTCACCTGCTTTGTTCTCACATGGGCTGGATTATATCACATGAACTTCATACTAGAACGCCGGCAGGTTAAACATCAGTTAACATTCAATTTGTGCTGCAGTGCATGCAGAGTAACTTTCTGCAACCATCTGCATATTTTAGGCATGTTTTTATAAGCAGCTGCTTCCATGTATTGTTATCAAATTCATGTTGAACATATCTTCTTGTAGATGGATAGTTGTTATCCGGTTACTGAGGGGGAAACTACTCTTACTTGGGGTTTGTTCACATAAAACATCTGCTCAGATTAATTTAGAAATTCAGTTTCTGACTAAGGTCACGTTCATGTGACCAAGGGCCCGAGGGTGCACCTTCTAGCACTCACTCACCGCTCGTAAAGTTGCTCCTTCAACACTGCTGTTAAAATTTCAGGTTATTTTATGTAAGCAAGTGTGATCTGAGGCTATATTATATATCGTTGCACTCGAGTACTCAAGCTTCTCTTCTCTCCGACTTTGCTGGCTGCTTTCTCCCACTCACTCGCTGCTCTCTCTTAATTTGGATCACTTGCATCACCACTGACATCACATTTTTTTTATTTTTACATTGCTTTCCTGTTTCTAACCTCAGCCCCACTCATCGTCACCCTCCTCAGAGTTTGCTGACGCGATCAGGTGGATATGACTGTTTCTTCAAGTCAAGAAAAAAAGAAAATACTGAATGACTCACTGCTTGAAGCAGCAGGAAGCGGGTAGGGATTTAATTTCTGTGTAATCCCTTCTGATTTTATTTTCACACACAAACCGCTGTCTCACACCGTGAGCCCACGCGTCTGGCCCTCGGGTTACCGCGCTGTAATGGTGTGGCCTACCGTGCCGTGTCATGTGTCACCTCTTTGCATGTGATTGATGGGATGTGATGCGATATGGAGCTGATAGAATGGCTGCAGCGATAGGGTGTCCATCAGATCTCTGGCTGACTTTACTGGTATCTATTACGGATTACACTTTGGTAATGTTTCCCAAAGTAGAGGAGCTTAAATCCTCTCAAACTCACGCTATCATCCTTCTACTCTTGCACTTTGTAGCTCTGAATTTTTCCACGAGGGTTAAACTACAAGGCAAAATGGTTAATGTTCACCTTTCCATTGTGAATTTAGCTTTGTGTCTTTCTGACCTGCCAGATCAAAGAGAGCAGGGCTGCGAGAGAGACTGCTACTTTACAAAAGCTGGACCACAGCCACCCTTTAAATTTGAAGTGAAGGCTTAGGCTTAGGGTTTCTGTGAAGCCAGACATTCAATCAGCCAGAGAACTTGATGCACATGCACACACATTTATTCACTCACACACACTCTCAAACACACACACACACACACACACACACACACACGGTAACAAAAGTGTCAGACATACCCACAAGAACGCACACATACACGTCCACTGGAGAGTATCAAATAGATGAACTTCACACACACACACTCCTACCTGTCCAAACACCGAGTCCACTATGGGCAGCAGGTCGACGGGCTCCTCCTCCTTCTCTTTCTCCTTCTCTCTCCTCCGCGGTCCCTCCATCAACTCCTCCAGCTGTTCCTCCAGCGCTTCGCTGTCCTCACCCGCCTCTGCTGCCGTCATCGGGGGTAATTTGGATTTTTGATTGCGAGCGGCAGCTTGAGCGTCTCCGGCACCCCCGCCCTGGTCGTTGGTTCGCTTCTTTTGCTTCTCCACCTTCTTCTTGATGGCAGCCTGCACCTGAGGGAAGCGAGGGGTGGAGGAGAGTAGAACAGTGCACTCAAACTTATATCAATATAAAGCATGACAGATACTACTGATACTATAGATGAAATACAGCGCCACAGCTCTCACTGTCTAAAACGTGAGATATTTAGTTTATAATATTTGCTCTAGGAAGATGTGACATGAACGTACTTTGTAAGGAAGATGCCAAAATAAGAACAACACACAACTTGAAGAAGTCAAAATGTTATCAAATGCATGCATTATAAACTCTTTTTAAAAAGATTATTTAAAACCTAATACAAAGAAATCCTTCAACCCATAAAGAGCCATTGACACTAATCCAGTTTGTTTTAAAACTTCGATAAGTGTTTTCCACAAGAAATCTACAACTCATCTTTTGTATCAATGAATCTTATCATTCTCTCAGTGAAGCAAAATCATGCAAAACTAAACAGATATGAACTTCAGCATGCACAATATAAAATGTGATATAGCACACAGCATGTAAGAACACACACACACACACACACACACACACACACACAGACAATTATATATATTTATCTGCACCCGCTCACCTGTTTCGCGCTCCTCTCCTGTGGCACGCTCATCGCTCCAGCGCCTCCCCCGGCTGCCGGCTCTCGAATGATCATGAACATCTCGGTGTCACGGGCTAACACACACACTCTCTCTCTTCGTCGCTCGCCCTCCCCCTCCCTCACCCTCTCGCTTCCCTCTCCCCTGCTCTCCTCTCCTCTGCTCCAGCTCTTTATGTCTTAAGTGTAATAAAACTCCCCCTCCCACCGCAAAAAAAGTCAGCTTGGACCGATTTCTTTTCTTAAACTCTGAAAAATGTGTTAAAAATTCAGTCCCATTCACGCAGTGATTGCAGCTGTCTCTTTGTCCCGGGAAACACAAAAGGAGTTAAAATGCTACGGCTCAAATGTTCTCCTGCTTCCTCCTTTCCTTCCAAGTATTTCCTCCAGTTGTTTTCCTCAGAGTTTCATCAAGCTTCTGTCCATCTCTCTCAGGTGAGGAGGTTTTTATCATCAGCTGCTGTCTTGGCTCCGGGATTGAGTTCCAGCACCTCTGCCCCCACTTGCTATCTCCTGATAATTTAGGTGACACTCTATACCTCCCGAACTTTAGCTCCCTAGCGTTTTCTACCTGTAGCGCGTTGACCTCTCTCTCTCCTTCTCTTCCTCCCCTTTTTCCACCTTTTCCCCTTCATCACAGGTAAACTTCCCTCCTCTCTGCCAGGTTCTCTACCTCAAACACAGGCTTTATAAAAACCTGCCTTTCCTTCCCTGTAATCTCATTATTCTCTCGTGTTTTCCTGGTCGTTTACACTCATCTTTTCCCATCTTATCTCAATCTTTTTCCCAGAATCCTTCTTCCCCCCATCTTTGTCTCTTTCTTATCACCATCATTTCCCCCTGACAATAATCCTCATCGCTCCCTGTGCTTCTCCTTCTCCTCGTCTCTTTCTCCCAATCTGCCCTCAATCCCCTTGTCACATTCGTAGCCTTTGTTGTAAAACAAATTGGATGTTTTTCTGCAGCGCCCAGGTCAGCTATTCATTTAGAAACAGTGAGAGACAGAAAGAGATGAAGAGCTGCAAAAAAAAACAAAAAAAACAAAACAACCTCAGCAGCCATGCGATGATGAAAGGCTTTCGGTGAGCAATAACACATCACCTCAGGGAAACCTGCACGCATAATCTCATCCACCAAGCATGGCTGAGCCCACACACATGCATGCACAGGTGAACATGTCACCACTGATCCCTATTTTTAGACACGAATGTTCTCATAAGCATGTAATGTTGTGCTTTTCAGCTCGCCAGAAACAACTCCATAGCCTTTTGGTGTTCTAAAGCAACTAATTCCACTAAAAGCATCAGCTTTCTATAAATAAAACCCATCAATCAACCCCGTCCATTTCACTAGCAGCTTTGAGCTGATGATGCATCTCACTTTCCCCCCCTTATTTTGCTCCTAACTGCCTCCCCTGAAAGCTCCCTCCATCGCCGCTCTCCCCCTCGCATCTCCAGTTAACCTCCGATAGTGTGCGTTCTCCAGACGTGCTGATAATGTATAGCTTCATTTCTCTCCAGTTCCTAATGAGGTTTCCATTAATCATCTTAACTCTGTCTTTAGGCTGTCTTTCTTTAGCCCCTCTCCTCATTGATTATTGATAAGATGGAGAGACAAATTCCTGAGTGGAGGCAGAAAAGAGATCCATTACAGAAAAGCCAAGTTACACGACTGAGGGTTAAAAATAGCGGCTCATATTTTGGGAACAGATCCGTCATCTGATCGAGGAAAGATGAAGAATGAATGGATGAGATGGAAAGAGAAATTAGGGGTTAGGGAAAAAACATGTGTGTGTGTGTGTGTGTCTTTTTTCAATTTCTTTCATCTCAGGCTTATCTGACCTTAAAGAAACTCAAAGATGTGATGAATGGCAGTGGGAGGGCCAGCTGAGCAGTAATGTAGAAGTGAAGGCTTGTGTTACTGCGTGTCGATCAGCCTGTAATAATATCTAATTACAGATCAGAACAGTTAGAGAAGAGAAGGGTTCGACTGAAGGCTGTACGTCGCCCTGACAGGTCAGTCCCGCAGTCTGTGGGTAATGCATGCAGATGACACACAGAGATTAAACAGGCAGAACAGGTACGTTTTATTCAGGTCAGACTAATTCTCATTACTTATTTGGTCGTAATGGTAGTCACAGATTACCGAATTGCTCAACTGGCAGGAGAGGACTCATTAACCTTGCTTAACTGCAGAGTGAAAGAAGAACACAGAGCGTATCTGTGACAGGTAAACACCAAACTCAGCCACGGGGAGGATACAGGTAATCAACTGATTAACACAATGTTGTGACTCAAATGTTCAGCTTTTGTTGAGCTTGTGTCAAAAATGACGTTTGTTTCCACTGGTTGAGGGTTGTTGTGTTATATTGCGACACATGTTAAATGAAATCTCTGTGACGCATCATCAGCAACAAAGAAATAATCACAATTAACTCCACAAAGGTTTTTATACCAGAAACTATTGACTGGCTTTTATTCATTCATTTTTATTTCATTTGGCTTTGTTCTCCAGTGAGTTTTCGTCCTTGCTTTAATGTTTTGAAGTTTCAGTGTTAGTTTTTTATCATAATGTAATACTGAAGAATGTAACACTGCTTGAATCACCCCCTTAATTTCTTTTTATTTTGGTTCCAAGGAGCCACACTATCTTGTTTAAGCGATAGTCTTAGTCTTAGTGATAGTTCTCCAAGCTTTCTGAAGGTCTTCAAGGATCCCATTTAGCCCAGTTACAAGCAGATTGTCACAAAAACACACCATGCTGTTCTTTAATTTGCAAAAAAATGCAAAAGATCACAGTTTGACAGACAGAAAATAGCATGATGGCACCAAACTTGCTGCATGCTGTGCAGTGTGTCCTTAAAAACATTGAGAAAACTGGGCAAAAAACTATCTACAGCAGATGAACTGTATCAGGAAATCATGCCCCTAAGAAACTGGAGAAAAGAAATCTAGTAAAGACTTGACACAGGACCAGAGAGATGCTTCTGGACCTTCAAATGATTGTTATCAATATGTACGGAGGAGATCAGGAGAACTGGGTAACAGTAAATGTCTATAGCAGAGGTGAACACTTCATTTTACCAAGTGGGTCACATGAGAAACTGTACTTTTATACTGGTGCAGCCCTCCACAACAAAGCACATCGTTGACTCTGTCATGGTTTTCAGGTTTCAGACATCTTGTAAAAATTGATGGAACTATAAACATGGAAAAGTCAGAAAATGTCAGATTTTGTTCCACCGTGCAGTCCCAACTGGACCTGCATATAACTGAAGCAGTATGGGACCATCGCAACAGAGAACAACACAAAAATGCAGTCAACATCCAGAGAAGAGCTCTGAATGTCCTTCACAAAGCCTGGAGAACGATTCCTGAATACTCCTTAAAGAAGTTATAACAAGGTTGGCCTAATACAGTTCAGGCTGTGTTAGAAAATAAAGATTTTTATGACAAAAGTTGACTGTCAATCTTATTAGAACTGTATAAACTTGGTTTTTCCTTCAACAGGTTTCATTAAATTCCCAAATTCCTAGCAAAATATAAACAACCAATGGGTGGCTCAAGACTTTTGCACAGCACTGTATTTCAGTGGCAGTGTTTAAAATTAAACATTATAATACATCACTTCTTAAAAGCAACTAACTCACATTTATACCGCCACCTTGAGATGACAACCATCTTTCATACACAGTCTGTGCATAGTTCTTGATATTTAAGTTTAATGTTTTACCACTTGAAGCATATTTCTGATTTGTTTGACCTGATCATTTATAAAATCCTCATCTAACAGCTTCCAGTGGGTCGCATTTTCATGAGGGTGGCATTCATATGTTGCACAAATGTTTTAAAGTTGCTTCATTCGAAGTTAGCTTTGGCTGCCCTCTGCTGGTACTACATGTGCAATCAAAGTTAATCACACCCTAAAACTCTCATGTCAGCTATCTAGACACTGGTTACTATCACTTCACATTACATTTGCTTTACGACATTAAACTCTGAGGATACAAACAGACGATTAGTAAACTACATTTCAGATTAGTGTTAGACAAATATGAAGGAGGTGGACGAATCATACTGCAGAACTCATACTGTCATAACGTAATACACACAATATGTTTTCAATGGCACAGAGATAAAACAACTGGATCCTAAAAAAAATGGCATTGCATTGTTAGATGAAACACAAACAATGTGCTGAATGATAGCAGTAGATGTGCTTTCTGTAAAGTACTTAAAAAAATACAAAACCTTGAAAACTTTGCTAGAAAATTCAGTTAAAAAAGCCAAAACAAACCATGTTCTGATATCACAGTTATAAAAATTCATGTTAAAATACAAAATGGCAAAAACGTTTTCTTTAAATGTCTGTGTTTCAGCAAAAATTACTCAAAAAGAGGACACAGTCATTTGTTTGGAACTAGTTTAGGTGCAGATTAATATGCATTTGGTGCACCGCTGAGTATATCCATCAGCAGGAAGATGTGCATTCGACTGACTGAGAATAAAACCAGTGTGTGTGCTCACCATAATAAAAGACTGTGTCAGTTTGTGTTTATAACAGTATTTGTCAAATAGCAACGGAGCTCGGTGGCACAGAGGAATAATAGATCAAATAGATTAGGTTTTAGCTAAACGGTTCATTGATTATCTTTTCATGTACTTTCTTTGCAGCTAGATTGATTGAAGTGTCGCCGTTCTTGTCCTTCTGATGTTTCATCCACAGCTTGACAGCCTTACAAGACCGTCCTCATACACCCAAAAAGTCCTTGTAATAAGACAGATGTGTGAATGCTAATGAGACGAGTCCCTCAAAGTTATTAGCAGCCGAGTCTGCAGTTTGATCCTGAATCCGTTTGATGCACAGTGTCGGTTCTCTGATGAAAAAAAAAGGCCATCTATCCCCAGTGTGGCGTTACTATGGTGAGCGGCTCCCGGTTGTGTCCGTTGATGATCGGCCAGGGATTGAAGTAGGGGAAAACAGGCTCTTTGAATTTTGCATCATTGAATGTGAAGAGGTGGCTCATGTCTCCAGCATCATAAAATGACACTAGGCCACGACCGTAGTCCAGGTATATCCCCACTCTCTTCGGGGGTTTGGAGGGATATAATAAGTTCTCCTCTATGTCAGTGCAAGCTTCATACTCGCTGGTGCCGTTTCCGTTGTCCCTCAGCACCAGCGTCCAGAAACCATCATCCGGGCAAAGGCTGATCTCATCCTTCCTGTTGACGGAAGCTGTGGCCACGCCCAGTCCCCACGCCGTCTTAGAGCCTACCTCCACCTCCCAGTAGTGTCTGCCTGAAGAGAAGGCTTCAGAGCCCAGGACGATGTTGTAGCGGGTGAAGCGCTCGGGGTTGTTGGGCAGGTTCGCTTGTAGTTTTCCTACCTGGACGCTGGTGCGACACGAGGAAACCCACAGACAAGGGTATGCTGTGTCTGGGTCAAGGGTCACAGGTGTCACAGCTGGGAGGACATGAAAAACAGAGACAAACCAATGAAGGTGAAACATGTTTACAAGAAATGACACCACCCGGACTCCTCTGGAGTGACCTTCAGCAAGATACTGAATGCCAGCCTGCGCAATTAGTGTAAGACGAGCTGGATACGAGCATCAGCTACATGGACGCAAATTAAATATAAATAACGTGGCTCCGATGTATCCAGAGATTAAATAAATTTCTGGAGAGCAGCCTGGTTTTACAGCAGTGACGTTTGAGGTCATCACGGACCCAAAGTAAGCATGTGTGCGCTCGCCTTGTGTCGGTAACAAAGAGGTTAAGTTCAGAGAACAAATGGAGTCACGCTTGAAACTCACTGCCAGTCAGAGCAGGCTGAAACGAGACTGAACACTGAGTCGAACCACAAATATGTCTTTTGTAGATGCAGCCAAATCTTTTTAAAGGAGTATTCCAACAAATTTTGATGTCACACCACTGTTTGTCATAAAAAGCATTAGTGAGTCTGTGAAATCAGTTGCATAAGGCCTTCTGTTGCTCTGGGGGGGCTTTGAAGTTGGATTTGTTGTATTGAGGGCTGTGGTTTTGGTTTTTGAAGGATACTAGAGGCTACAAGCGCTGTGTCAGGGTTTTTTCCAGACTAGACAGATAATGACTAATGAGCACTATTGTTCTCTTTGACCTTGGTTTGTATGACGTGTGTTATCTTTATACCTGGCTGAAGAATCGAGTTCATTTTCCTCCAAGTCCTGTACTGGAGAGGTCCCAGAAAGTCTCCAGATTGCAGGTCCACAGCTACCTCTGAAGGGCGCTCAAACAAGCTCTCTGCCCTGAGAGGGAGAGGGAAAGAGAGTTGTTTTAAAGATTATGAAACATCCAAAACTATATACTTATGTTTTATAGCATATTCTAAGTATTTAAGTAATTACAAGTAACCTTCATTTAATAAGAAACTAACGAAACCTTTACTCTCCACATTTAAAATGAAATTTGAAACTGAAAAAATGTGTTTCTAGCTGGAACAATCACAACCTCTCATTCTGTTCGAAAACAACTCAAAACGGATTGAAAAACAGGGCGTGATTGCCTTGTGACTTTTGGACAACAGTCATGATGAGATAAACTAAAAGATGGCCTAGATATCTGATTAGCTCTGATAGAACGTCTTGGATAAGATTACAGTCGTACTCACCCTCCAATAAAATCTTTGATCCCCTGAAACAGATAAAAACAGGCCTGTGATTACAAACATGTGACTTTCATTCATTCTTTATTCAGTATTCTTTCATATGTGCTGCAATTATTAGCGAAGTAAACTGAAAGATTATGAGAAACATGTGGCTCGTCTATAAATCCTTCTCCTCTGCCCCGCCTCTTCTTCTCTCACCTTGAGTTGCTCGGGATTTTCTTCTTCTCTAAGTTTGAGCCGAAGTTTATCGGCTGTAATCTCCAGTTCGCTGATCTGCTCCGTGGACTGAGTGAGCGCCTCCTCCAGCTGCTGGAGCTTCTCCTCCTTCTGCTTCTGCAGTTTCTCCTTTATGCGCTCCTCCTCCTCAACGAGGAACTCCCTCATACGGCTAAACTCCGCAGAGACCAGCTCCTCCAAATCTCCCGCTCGCTCCTGAAACGCAGCGTGGACTTTGGTCACAGAGAGAAAGAACTCAGATCCAAAAGAAAACTGAGAAGTTTTCAGGATATTTAAGGCTCATGTAGCTATAACACTGTTTTAAAGAAGGTAGCCATATGGATTTTAGCAAGTTAGTTAATAAGAAAATAAGTTATTAGGCTTAAAGAAATAAAATGCTGCATTGTTTCAAATCTTTCAATCATATTGCACCAACATTAAAAGTCAACATGCACTGGTCATTTTTGCTGTTCTTTCTAAGTGACCAATCACCTCAATAAGATACTTTATGAAGGTTTATCATTTACTTTACCACCCATCTGTATCTGGCATTTAGCTGTGTGAGGCTCCAGTATGGTTACTAACTAGTTACTAACTTTGCCTGTCAGTGCTTAGTAGGTAAAGCACAGCTGATTTGTAAAACGTTTTTCTTTTTTAAAGCAATAGCAAGACTCTAAAATGCCCCTTAAAGCTGACAGAAACCAAGTCTGTCTTCAAAATGCTTAACTGCTTTAGAGTTTGTATGATAACGATCTCTGAGTCTTTTTAAGCTCTTCCTGGGGTGGAAAAATACCGAGCTATGCTGTGACAAACGGTGGGGTTCAGTTTTATTTTGTCACATTTGAAATTTTTGTTACATGTTTTTGTTTTAATAGGGTTTTATTATTACAGAGTTATTACTATTTAATAAATATATATATTTTTTAAACTGTTGCATGTCAGTGAAAATGATGACACACTTACTTCTCATTGACTGTAATGGTGTGACACTAAAACTGGATGTGTCCTATTTTACTGTTATTGTTGCATAAAATTATATTTTTTCTTCTTCTCTGGAAATATGACTACAATCTTATATTCAATAGATTAAATCAACAACTTTACACTGTGACTGTTCAGACCAGAAGTGGTTCATGAAATGGGAAAAATCAGTAATTGTTATGAGGAGACGATACATTTTATGTCATGTGGCACAAATGATTATATCGATCGATAGATAGATAGATAGATAGATAGATAGATAGATAGATAGATAGATAGATAGATAGATAGATAGATAGATAGATAGATAGATAGATAGAGGTATGTCTGCATTTTTAACACAGAGAAGAAAAAGTGACAAACTTCCTCTGCTCTACCACATCCTGTCATACTGACAGAGAAAGGGAGAAGTGAAGAAAAAAAAATCTGTGAATCTGCATGTAAACTGGGTCAAACAGACAGACAGGAAAATACACCCGCTGACACATTTAAACACACAGATAGTAAAGGAAACAGTCTGTAATAACCTGGAGCAGAGCTAGACGAAGTTATCTGCCACTGCAGAAATGCTCCAGTGCATTCTCTAACACTACCCTCATATCTGTGTTTAACACACACAGCGAGTGTTTCGGTGAACTCCTTCCTGTGCCTGTCGAAACTCTATCAGCTGAGTTCCCTCGCAAGCTGTGTGACATGAAGCAGTTAGGGCACATGAATGGCAAAAACATGTGAAAGAAGAGCGCATGACGAAGACAAACACAAAATGACGTGTGTGAATGTTCATGAACCTCCCTTTTTATTCCAGGATGAGCTCCTGATAATTATCACGTCTAAACAAAGATGAGTAAGAACATGGTGTGTCACCACCAGTCGTTAGTACCACCAGTCATTACTACTGCCAGTCATCCCTCTGTCTTGACAGGTAAAGGTGGAGGAATGCGTCAGAATGTTGCCTGGCCGCTAGAATTTCTGGTTATATTTAGAGGACAAACACACTGGCGTGTTTTTCTTTCACAGTGCTTCACAAAGAAACAGCCAGCACACACAGAGACACGATACCTTAATGAGGAGGATCTTTTCATTGGTCTGTTTTTGGAAGAGTGTGGCCTCCTCTGTCTGCACCTGAACCCTCTCCAGAGCCACAGACAGCTTTTCCTGCAGGACAAACAGATAATCACATAAAAACGTTTGTTGAAAAGAGGTTATATAAACCAGATTACGCTTCAATCAACAGTTAATTTGATTCGTGCATCAGTCTGAACAGCGTCCCGTCTTTAATGGGAGTCATACATCCGCCAATCCTCAACTGAGCGCCCTGACCCCAAAAATCTAACAAAGCTGGAATTTAGCACTGCTTAAACATGTTAAGACACACAGAGAAGCCTCTCAGAGCAGGTTTCCAAACAACATGATGAAGGTCAGCTGCCAGGTTTGAAAGGTAGTGAAGTTCACACAGGTCTGCTGAATTCCTGTAATGCACAAAAATACCCAAAGACTCCTGGGGCAGACAGGGAGTGTGCTCTTTAAAGCACAACTGCTACATCTATGAAAAGCCTGTTTGCTACATTAGAGCAGTTGAGGGGTTTTTTTAGTAAAAAAGTAGTTTTGACATGACTTAAAGGAATACTTGAAACTTGAGAGGGAATACAGTACTGCAGTACAATAAGAGGAGTGTCCAGTTGTAAGCATTGTAAAGTATGACACTCCTTGAAACTCTGATTCCTTGTTTTATCTAGAAGCTCCAGCTGTTACACTGTAGAGCAGAAAAAATACAGTGGAAAAAGAAATCAAATTTGGTGATTATGTTGGTCAAATCAAAACATTGTCTGTATATGTCTGATTTAAGGTTTTGGAAGACCCGGAGCCTTAAAAAATGAGCCAATAATAAAACAGTACCCTGTAGTTTTCAAAAGCCTCTGTAATGGGGATGACATTGTGGCTCTTGTGGTCTCGAGACATTCCGCACACTAGGCAGATGGGAAGCTGGTCGTCCTCACAGTAGAGCTTCAGCTTCTCCTCGTGTTCCTCGCACATATCCAAACCCATTCCCAGGCGTGGCCAGTGCCCGATGGACGAGGCCACGCTGCTCATGCTCGAACCCCGCTCGCGGTCCTCGGGCATCTCCAGTGTACCTTCGTGGTCCCACACGCACATCCCCGAGGCCGCGTCCATGGCGCGGGCTCTGCGCACACTATCCACGACGTTGCACAGGAGCGAGTTGGGTCGCAGTTTCCGGGCGCACGACTTTCTACACTTCGGGCAACTCGAGAGTTCGTCCGCCTTAGCTTCCCAGCACTGGATGATGCACACCTGGCAGAAGTGGTGCCCGCACTCAAGGATCACGGGATCACGGAAGAGTTCCAAACACACCGGGCAGGTGAGCTCCGACTGTAGCTCTTCAAGCGCGCTGGCCTCCGCCATCCTCTGCTACGCTCATACTTCTCAGAAGACACGTCTGTGGGAAACACTGTAACGGGGAAACAAGACTAAACTGCTCTTCCGTTCAAATTCAGGGAGGGAGTGGTCTGACGCTGACAGCAGTACGACTTTTTTTCACGGAAGAGGCCAAAGGCGTGTAGAAACAGGCTCGACTGGGCGTGATGAAGGGCTCCATTAAAGGGCGCGGTGTGTTTATGATTGCCCAGAGCGAAAGAGGGTTTCTTAGAAAGAACAGTAACAAGAAAGGTCACGTTATTGCTGCGAGGAAATATATGCGGAATTTTTAAAAGGGGGTTGTACCAGGAACAAATTGGCTGACTTGTTGGTTTATAAGTTTTAAATTATTAAACACTTACAGGAAATAAATCAGAAACGTGTGAGCTGAAACTTCTGTGTAGTAGGTAAAAGACACAAACCCAAAAGTGATTTCCCGTATTTGCCAAAAAACGATCGCAAAAAACGATTTAAACAGCTCTGAATAAGTTGTTGGCCTATAAACTCATACAAACCTATCTCTCTCTGAGGATATCAAGTCATTTTGAGACAGAAACGACATTCCTGTCACAATCTGCAATTAATCTTTGGCAGAGTTACTTTTATTTGTTCTTTATTTATCCAGCAAAAAAGTCTCACTGACATTAAAAATGTAGTGTTTTTTAAAGATCTTGCCAAGAAGGCAGCATAAATTGCAACAATTATGACATCACAGCTCTATAAAGATGTTTTAAGTGGCCAAAAGGGGCTGGATTCATTACAATGTAGCTACAATAACGCAGAAATACTTTTACTAATTTCTATATTTTATGTATAATCTCTTCTTAAATCCTGTTGATCACAGTCTATTTATAAATATAAGTAAAGACATTAAACATGGAAACATACAGAAAGATGGAACAACAGTTGGAACAACACCCATCTCAGACAGAATTGAAAGCATTTACAGGCTTTTGAAGATTGAAACTAAGTTTTGAAGCCTTGAAATGCATTTGAGTTTCCTTCTTCACAAATACATCACAGGTTTTACCCTACATGTTTTCATAGTGTCGGTGTAATCAAGTCCCATTAATGGCATTTATGGATGTGACTCTATTACACTGTAGAGGCGCAGCTACTTAATATAGACAACACTGAATAAATTTGTGTTAATACTCATGTAAGAGAGCATTAGCGTACATGTATAAGGGCTCTTTAATTTGGCCTTTAATTGGGCTTTAAATTAAACTTGTCTCCCCAGGTAATCCCCAAGAACACACACACACACACACACACACACACACACACACACACACACACAGCCTTTGAGTCAGCAAAGCATGACACAGAGCAAGGAAGAAGGGAAGGGAAAGTAGCTGACACCAAGAAAAAAACCCACTCTTGCCAGCGTTCTTCAATTAAACTTATATCCCTGCCTGTCTATGGATTACACTTTATCATGCTAATGCAAATAAAGCCTTATTAGTCTCAGTCAATTTTATACACTTTGCATAATTAATTTCAGGGTCATGTAGGTCATCCTGCCACCTGCTGTTGTTCCTCTGAGTGCTCAGTAGATGGCCCTGATGATCAGTCTACCAGGTGCATTTTTAAGATAAGGACTGACGCAGTATTTGCTCCTTTGCTCCTGGATTTTTCCTCCAGACATTAAATTTGAGACCAGCTTGTTGTAAACTGTATCCATTTCATAAATTAACTATCAGAATATTTTTGGGGGGAGGCGATATATTAAATATTATAACAAGTTTTCCATTCTGGTGGTTTTCTCATGAATATTAAAAACATTTTCTCAACAAATGGTTTCAATCCTAAGATTATTTAGGGGTTTCTCAGAGAGGTGAGATTACGTCTAAACTTTTGTGTGCCCAAAAACTCAAACAGCTTGTGAGTCTTCTTCTTCTTTCCACTTCTCCCTTTAGGGGTCGCTACAGTAGATCATCTGCCTCCATCTCACCCTGTCATTAGCATCCTCATCTGCTACATCATGCCCTCCTTTCTAATCCAGAGAAAATCTTAACATCTTTAAATCTTCCACCTGTCTTTTTGTTAGTGCCACATTCTCCAAAGCATACATCATAGCAGGTCTTCCTACCTTCTTGTAAATCCTCCCTTTCATTCTTTCTTCTATCATGTCACAAATCACACCTGAAGCTTGTCTCCGCCCACTCCACCCTGCCTGCACTCCTTTCTTCCCCTCTCTTGTGGACTGTCCACTGCTTTGGATCATTTATCTTAACTTCCTCTGCTTTTTGGTGCTTCCCCATTACACCCGTCTCCTTACACACACACCTATTCTGTCTCGCTTTTACTGACTTTCATTCGTCTTCTCTCGAGAGCATACCTCCACCTAGGCTGTCTTCCACCTGCTCCCTACACCCGTTGTCAAAGGAGACTCCAGACTTCATCTGTCAGCCTGTCCATCACCATCTTAAGTAGGAAGGTCAGTTCCCTGACGTAATGCCATCCCCACATTTCACTCATACCTCACACCTCACCACTGTCTCGCTGTCCTCATACATGCCCTCCACCACTTCTCTGCCACTCCTGACTTCCTCCTGCAGTCCCACAGTTCCACTCTAAGCTCCCTGTCATGTGCTTTCTTTAGATCCACAAAGACACTGGTCTTTGTACTTGTATACTTCTCCATAAACACTCTGAAAGTAAATATGGCATTTGTAGTTTTTGTTCTGCATTTGTGTGTGTTCTGTGTTTATTTTTCACTACACCGTAACATCCTGCATTTCTGTAGAAACAGAACAATCATGGCTAGATGTAGAGGCAGCGTGTTTCATACGTTTAAAATCCTATAAATCATAGAAAACTGAAACCAGTAAATATGACATTTTCCCAATGCCCACAAATGCTGTAGATAGTGAGAGAGTAATTCCATGAGGTTTGATGGCTGAATGATACCAAGTAATATCCGGCCAGGCTTACTAAAACCAGAATCAATATGTATATGTAATTTCATTAACTCTATTTATTTTATAGCACCAAATCACAAGGACAGTTGGCGACAGTGGGAAGAAAAAACTCCCTTTTAATGAGAAGAAACCTCCAGCAGAATCAGGCTCAGGGAGGGACAGCCATCTGCTACAACTAGTTGGGGTGGGGGCTGAAAGACAGAATGAGGACACGTTGTAGAAGAGTGCCAGAGATAAATAACAACTAATGATACAATGCAGAGAGGTGTAAACACATAGTGAGTGAAAAAGGTGAATGAACAAGAAAGAAGTGCATCGTGGGAATCCCCTAGCAGCCTAGACCTAGTCCATTGTAACTAAGGGAGGTTTCAGGGTGACGTGATCTATCTGCTATATCAAAAAGAAAGGTTTAATACTAATCTTAAAAGTAGAGAGGGGTTCTGCCTCCTGAATCCAAACTGGGAGCTGGTTCTACAGAAGAGGGGCCAGGAAGCTGAAGGCTCTGCCTCCTATTCTACTTTTAAAGTAAAGTAGTCAGGCAGTGATAATCAAATGCATTTAACTGACTGATCATCAGTAAGTATGACCGCCTCTATAAAATCAGAGGTTTGAACAAGTTTGTCTTTTTTGGAAGGACTATCGGGAGAAAGCCTCTTTGCTCTAAAAGAACATGCACCCATTTTTGTGATGGCTGGGTCATGCAATAAAACAATGATCCCAAGCACAGCAGCAAATCTATAACAGAATGGCAGAAAAACAAAAGCATCAAGATATTGCAATGTCCCAGATGGACACAAACCGTCTTCCTTACAACCAACGCTGTAAAGAAGAGTGGACCACAATTCCTCCACAGTGATGTGAGATGCTGATAAAGTCATACAGAAAACCATTACTACTTCACAGAACCAGTAGCTTGTAGAAAACAAACTTTCCTTTCACATGTAAGTATCAGGATGTTTTTCATTTAGATGTGTGAAAAGTATCTAATCTGTAGTTTTCTGCTGTGACCATGGTTTCTTTCATATTTTTTGTTTTTTCTGCATTCTGACAATTCCTAAATGTAGTGAATCATAATTTTTTTATTAAAAAAAATGACTAAAATGGAGAATTTCCCCACAAATTGAGCACTTAACAAAATAAAGAAGCCACATACTGGTAGCAAACATTTGCTATTTTGGCAATTGAGAAATCGGGGAAGCTCTGTGAGGAGCTTTTTTTGTCTTTCAGAAACCTTCTGGTTCTGACATCAAGCGGAGTTTTGATGACAGAAGGAAAAACCAATGAGACAGAAAGAGAAACAGAAACATTTCACAGCATATGATTACATTAATACATCATTTGTCAAATGACTGTCAATAAACACCTGATGCTGCATTAAACATGTGCTGGAGCTGGTTTAGGACAGTGGTAACAGAAACGGGTGTTTGGTTTTCATTATGAATCATTGCATTTCACACCGCTCTGCCTCAAACGAGATACACATCTCAAAGTTTCCCATGATGTTTCTTTTTTTAAGGTACAAAGTGTAATAAGGGAGATTCTCCTGGCCATTAAAAGTGTACTCAAGATAATAAACAACTTGTACCAGACAACAAACAGGGAAGGCGCTGTCAGTTCCTGTGACTTTACCACGTTTTTTGCTCTTTTTAACCTAATATCATCAGTGTATGTTGTGTGTCATCAGACTGGCATAGTGTGACAAATAAAATCCCAGGATTTGTAGGACTCAAGGTGTTCTTACAAGCGTGTAGATCCAAATTTATCCATTTACCTTGTCGCAATTTCCAAAGAATTTAATAGTTTAATTAATTAAACAATTAAAATTTGAAAAAAAAATCCAAGATTCTTTTAAATATGTGACTCAAACTTGATTCTCAGAAGGTCTGACTGCTCATTAGCAGGGGAAGTTCGATAGTAAACGTCGATGTGGGTGGGTAAGAACTGTTACCACGCTATTGCTATAAATGAGGAAACCTCAGCGTTAGTTTGCAGATGCAGAACTAACAAACAACAAGTGTGGATTATTTTACTCCGGGGATTCGTCTGCTTAATAGAATCTGTTTCTGATCTACAGCTGACCTGCTCATCTGTTACAGAAGATGTCTCAAAGGAATTTCTTCCAACCCTCCATCAGAGCTCTGTTTCTCCTTCTTCTTTGCAGCCTGGTTGTTGGCGAGATCGGCAAGGACTTCTCCCGCTGCCCTAATTTCTTCTATAATAAAACTCCCCCACAGGGTGTCAGGGCACCAAGATATCAGCCAATATGCCAGCGCTATAGAAACCAGTACCACTTTGCCAGCCTGTATGATCGTCAGCGTCGAGTGCCTTTGTTCTCTGCCTACAGTCTGAGTCCTGCTGATGGCAAACGACCCAAATCCGTTTGGATGTATGAACCGCAGGTAAGAAGGAGCAGACACTTAATTTATAGTGTTGTGTTCATTGTTTTTTTTGGTGAAAAATAGAGAGTATACGTAAAAAACACATGTATGAAGAACACAGTCACATATATGTTTTCTTTTGTGAACCCATGAAGAAAGAGACATTTGCATTTTCAAATGAGGTCATGTTTAAAGTTATGTGACTGTTTAACTCAAACAGAAGCAGCAAACTCTTTTATAGTTTCTAAACATGGTCGTGTCCTTTTTCCTCCGTCTGTCAGTTGGCATTTTCCGGTGCCAGCCCAGAGATGAAGCATTTTGACACCCCTGTCGACCAGAATGTGATTGAAAGCCAGGCGGTGCTTGATGACTACAGGAACTCCAGCTTTACCAAGGGTCATCTCAATCCTAGCTTGCACCAGAAGACGCTCGACAACCGGGAAGCCACCTTTACCCTGACAAACATTGTCCCCCAAAAAGAAGGCTCCAACTCTGGACCCTGGAACAAACTGGAGAATGAGGTGTTGAATAGTTTCAAGATGTTCTGCAACGGGACCATGTACGTGATCACTGGGGCCATGCCATACAAATCTGGGGACCACTGGATTAATAACAGGGTGTCTGTTCCTGAATACATGTGGTCTGCCTACTGCTGCCCATCATTCAAATCTGATCTCCTTAATAATATGAAGCAGTTTTTCCCCACGTATGCTGCAGTTGGAAGAAACGACCCCAACAGCAGCGAGGAGATTGTGCCAGTTAATAAGAATGCGAAGCCCAGTGTGCGGGGCTATGATGTGAGGAGGATGCCGTTAGAGAACCTGGAGGGTATCCTGGCAAAAAGACTGGCCATGCCCATCAGTCTGTTTGATAAACACTGTCAGGCATAAAAGCCTTTAGCTTGACCGGACTCTGATAAACTCGCTGCAGTTTTAATTATTGAGCTGCTGCTTGATTATCGAGGACATGATGGACTGAAATTGTTTTTTTCCCCTGATTGACTTTGTAAAAACGGCATTTCCCTTCCTGCTAATGTCATTTCGCTCACATTTAATAGCATTATAATTTTCCAATTAATCAAGACTAAAGTGTGTGAATTTAAATGTTTATTCTCCAATAGATTCAAAAGCCAAACACAGAGAGTAGCAAGCGCTCAGTTCTTTTAAATAAAACTGGATTGGTTTTAACATGAGTCAGTTATTGATTACATATTACAAATGTACATTTGAGCTGGAACACCATCAATAAATACTAAGTCTATACAAATGTCTGGTTTCATTTTTTCCTCTTTACAAAAATGACTTAGTGAATTTCTGCATTAAATCATAGAAAACATTTTAGGGGCAGACAAGCTTTCTGGGTTACTTTTTTCAGAGGTTTGCCACTGACGTTACCCAGTTCAACATTTAATGATGATTGTGTCAAACTAAAGAAAAATAGTTGAAATGAGAAACTTTCTCATGAATTATTTGACCACATAAAGAAAATAAATAAACCTCAGACTTGCTGTGAACTGACAGTTGCTAAATAAAGTCGAACTATGGTAAGGGGTTTTTATGTGTTCAGAAAATTTGGTTCCCACGAGAGAGCAAATTTCAGTGACACAAAGAACACGGATCTCAGGCAAACCAGTGTTTACTGAGACAAGAAGAAAAACAAAGATCAAAGCGAATGGATATGATTTAAATAGCGGTTACTCATAGATAGCATCACAGCATTTGTGCTTGGTGTGTTATTTCCAATCTTTCACATCCCTCAAGAAGCCCTAATTTTTGTAGAAAAGTTGATATAAAGCTGGAGACAGACTCTCTGAAGGAAAATGCTGCAACACCACAAGCGCCCCTTGTTTCTTCTGGCCATTAATTAATTTATCGGCAAGCAGGAACTATACTGTCACTTGGTAATAAGCTCCAGGAAGTGAATTTATTATCTAGCAACATTTATTTTCTAATAAATGAGGTTGTACTCTGGTTTTGGTCACATAGCAGATGGGCCGATGGTGAAACTTAAACCTCTGAACCGCAAATAAGATGTGAGACACAACACATCTCACAGCTGTAGGTGTGGGTTCTTTTTTACTTGTTGTCTTTCCAGTTCCTGCAGAAAATGGCTCGCTGGAGCTGATCTGGTAGTCGTTCCACATTCATGCACCACTCACCCAAACCCTGCAAACAAACTGACCTTCTGACAGATGGACAGCTATTTTATGTCTTCTTTTTAAAAAAGATGACTTTAGATTTTTAATATTTATAGAGAAAGTGAAAACATAGCTGGAGACAGACTCTTTGTAGGAAAATGCTGCAACACCGCAACTCCCGCATGGCTCTTCCAGCCCTTGAAGACATGGTGCTAAATGGGATGCAAACAAAACAACATCATCTTCTAGCTATCAGCTATCAGACACAATTCTGGTATTTCCTATAACATTTTACCAAATGCTAAATAAAGTGGCTTTATTATCTAATAAAATTTAATATCTGATAGATGTGGTGCACAGCTATACTCGATGTGCACAATCACATGGCAAACAGCCAAATGATGAACCACAAGTGAGACGTGAAATGCAACACATTTCACAGCCTCAACCCTGACTTTTGGGGGTTTCTTTCTTTATCTTTTCCTGATCTTGCAAATGTACTAATGGAGCTGTCCTGGTTAGAGCTGCAGCACAACTGAGCCGTTCTGGGTCAGGAGGTCAGAAATCTTTCCAGGGTCTCGTCTCGTCCAACCTGACTGGCCGAGCTAACAAACACGGCTTGTTAGCTTAGTTTGTAGCTGTTCCACATTCACGCACCGCTCACCCAGAACCTGCAAACAAACCAAACTGCTGACAGAGTCACACTGTTTTATGGTTTTTGTAAAGTTACTCTAGACTTTAGCCCCTATTTTAAAACTATGAAGACACAGTCTCTTATGTCAAATACACAGCGTGCCAGGTTATGTCAAAGTGCTGTTTTCATTGCATAGTGCAAGAAAACACTTCAGTCAGTCAGAAATATCATTAAGTCAGATTTATATCTGTATAACTAGGGCACAGAAGAAACTCTCAACAACAGCCCAACACTTGAATATGTCTAATATGGCAATATTTTTATAATTATAATATGATCATGACTCAGACAACTTAAATATGCTGACTTTTGTATGAAAGCACTTCTATTCATCAGCCTAATCTTTTTTATTACAGTTTAGCTCAGTAAAGTGCTGCCAGTGCGCCGTGAATTAGTTTAACCTTAACAGATCTAGTTTGGACTTTTCCTTAAGGTCTGAAAATAGATAAATTGAATAAGTCTTCAAATAAAGAGCAGTTTCTTTCTACTTCCGTAAAACTTTTAACTTTCTACTTACTCATAATAACCACAAAGAAGCGAAGTAGATAAAAACAGAACAACATTGGTCGTGTAACACGTAACCCTTTCCTTGCATGACTGCGGCCTGCACACAGGCAGTAGTGAACAGCTTTGTCATAAAGATGAAACTTTTTTTTCAGCCAGACTGAATGTGAAGCCCTTCCCAACACACATTTTCTAAAATGTGACGGAAAGCCAAGCAGCGTTTGAGGATAAAAGCAGGTCTATTTAAACTGAGGGCCCTCTCACTCCCATGCTGCACTAGAAAAGCTGCGAGGCCACCAACACCCTGAGAAACATGATTACACTGTGGGTAGAACTCCAGCACTCGGCCCTTGAGTCATCTGGTGCGAGGTAAGTTGAAGATCCCGTCAGAACCAGCCTGAAGTGGGCTGGATAGATGACAAACAGGGCTGTCGTTAGTGAGCACAGATGGTCTGCTCTTCAAATATGAACTTCCTGACTTGGAGATCTTTTCCCCTTGACACACATCATGCTGCTGTGGGAAGAACAGAAATCATCCTGAGAGTGGAGATGACTTTGTGAATAAGGTTCGCCAACTTTCTAATATCAAGACTTAGCTGTAGAGTGGGCGATCATGAGGGAAAACATCAATCTACCCTCACCTACCACTTCACCTTGCTAAGATTGCCTTTTGCCTTCAGAACTGCTTTAATTCTTCCTGTCATAGAGTCAACAAGGTGCTGGAAAGTATTGATGCATGCTCAATCATCTGGGTAAAGAAATCCCAGAAAGTTGATTCTGTTTCTATTCCATGGGAGAAACGCTTCGTCACTTATTCAAGTGGCTTTTTCAGTCTCAGTTGACTAAATAGAAATCAACAGAAACAGAAGTCAGCTGAGACCGAAGATATCACTTGGATGAGTGACGAAATGTTTCCCTCACAGAAAACGCTACGTCCAGATGAACAGAATCAACTTTGTGGGGAGATGCTGGAAACACTCCTCAGAGGGTTTGGTCCATATTGACAAGACAGTTCGAGATGGTTGTGTGTGGGAAACTCCAGGTAGATAAGCAGCTTCTGAAATACTCAAACAAACAACAACAACCATGCCACGTTCAAAGTCATTTAAATCTTTCTTCTCATTTCTGATGCTTGGTTTGAATTTGTTGTCTGAACAGGTGTACCTAATAAAGTGGCCGGTGAGCGTCTCCATTTGATTGCCATCATTAACAGGAAGTTCTGAAAAAACAGCAGCTCTTTGAACAGCAAATTTCTTAGTCCTTGAATTAATGTTTAATGAAAATGTTGCCTAGCGATGGCTGAAAATTAAAATTTATGATGAAGTTGGTCACACAAAAGCTAATTAGCGTATTATTCACTAACTCGAAACTTTTCCTGATGAATTAAGATGTTTATTTTCTAGCAATGTGACGAAAACACAAACATACAAAATACCAAACTGTCAATTATGTCATCCAAAAAAGAAAACAAGGCCATCAGCTTTAACGTACTGATAAAGAGGTATAAATGAACGATGTATTCATCATTATAAATAAGTCCTGGCTGTGCACGTACATACAAATAATAATACTTCCAGTTAAAATGGCTAGATGGCAGAGACTGACTTTATTTCTCTTTCAACACAAAACACCAACCAGTCCTTCCTGCCAGCTTTTTTAAATGTGCCTTCATTGTTTACTCGACCAAAGTCTGCCATGTATGTGCTTTGTTATCTTAAAGATAATCACAGGGAAAGACATGAGATTGTAACAGTCACATTCATCAGCTAAATTCTACCACAACCATAAAAAAAAAACTTTAAAAAAACCCCACTGTTCTTTCCCTTAACTGAGTTTATTGTGAAGGCTCTAAAAACACTGATGGTTCTTCAGTTGCTCCATATCACTAAAGCCCCTTCCACAGTTGGAGCACTGGAGTGTTGCCTTTTCGCTGTTGTGTATGAGTTGGTGTCTCTTTAGGTATTCCACGCGGCTGAAGCGCTTGCCGCATGCTTCACAGCCGTATGGACGTTCACCTGTGTGAATCCGCTGGTGCCGTTCCAAATTACCAAGGCGACTAAAGCTGCGTCCACAGTGCTGGCAACGGTGCGGCCTCTCACCTGTGTGCACCAGATGATGGCGCTCCAGCGACCGTGAGTGTGTAAAACGCTTTCCACAGATCTCACAGCAGTGCGGCCGCTCGGCGGCACAGGCGCACTCGTGGTTCTTCAGAGCCCAGGCGTGGCTGAACGTGTTGCCGCAGTGAGCGCAAGGGAAAAGACTGTCCTCTGCTCCGCTGCTCTGTAAATGGGCGCCACCTAGTGGACACGGGTGCTCCTCAAGCTCGGCCTCCGAAGTGAAGCCTCCTCCACACTGTGGGCAGAAGTGTAGCAGGTCCCCGCCGCCATCCTCTTCCCCGGCGCTCTCCCAGACGCTCCCCGGAGCAGATAGGTGGGGCGGAGGCTCCGACTCTCCGTGCTCCACCACATCCTCTACAGGCATGACCGCAGCTGAGTCGCTCTCTCTTAACTTCTTTGACCAGCCTAACCTCAGCTCCACGTCCCCAGTCACTCCCAACCTCTCGCCCTCCTTCACCCTGCCTTGTCCTATCTGGTCCTCTTTGTGCAGAGTGGGTGGCTGAGGCTCCAGCTCTCCATCCTGCTCCATTCCATCGAGACCAATGTACTTAGGGGCCAAGCTGATCTCGGTCCCACGCACCACTTCTGAGTCATGTTGAGAAGCCTGCTCGCGGCCTCTTTCGGCCCTTAACGCAGACTCCAGGCCCCTCAGCTCATCCACGGTCATTCCCCCCTCTGATGGTTCTGCAGAGCCCACCTTCCAGTTCTCCTCTTCACTCTCTCCTGGATGAAGAGTCGGGGGACGGTCTGACAGATCTCCTGAGCAGAAACAGAAGGAGGAGGAGAGAGTGAATGAGCTGGTGTGAGCAATCATTTCCGTTTTCCTTCAACTACTGGTCTCTGAACATTTTCTCTAACTTGCCCTCCCTCGCTCAGTGAGTCCTGGGCTCATTACCTTCACTTGGGGCTCTGGAGCCAGCGTGGAGGTTCTGGTTGGGCAGATGCATCTTCAAAGCTTCCTTGATTAGCCGGAGAGAGGCAGGCTGATAACCCTCTGTTTGGGCAAACTGCATAGAGAAGCAGAGAGAGAGCTACTGTACTGGGTAATCGACTGAGTCCAGCTACAATGAGACATTCACTATTAAATTTACTTTTGTTCTAAAAGAGCTTGTTAAATTTCCACATGATATGTTTACAATGCACCTGAAATAAAGATATAAAGCTAGGTGAAGGACTCCTTTCAAGCGGTGAAAGACTTCACAGAGCAGGGAGGCGAATTTATGCACATTATGCATGGTTTGAATATTCAAATCCAGAAGAGAAATGAAGAGTGGATCAGTGTCCTGCCACTTCGTGATGTGGTGGAAAGCTTTTCTACCAGTAGTGTTTCTCCCTAAAAGCTTGCTGTGCTTGAGATATGAAGAGCCCCACTCCTGGCTCCTCTGGAAGCTAAATATCAAATCAATAGGCTTCACTTTATCCACTATATCTCTGCAGTGATCTCATGGAAGAAAATTTTGAGCAAAACTCTTTCTGTATTATTATCGTCTGTCTGTGTCTACACGCTCTCTCAGTCTTTATGAAGCTGCAGGCAGAGCAGAGCAGAGATGCTGTGCCACTTTCTCCTCCTACTCCTCCTCTGAGAAAGCCTGTCTCCCTCACCTCCTCTTTGATGTTGGCCTTCTCCTCCCCCTCACCGCTGAGGCTGCCCTCCCTTTCCTCTTCCTCCACCATCCCTCCCTCGTCTTCTTCATCCCGGGGGAACTGGATGAGGTACATATCTTTGGCCTCCTTCCCCCCTCTTCCTCCCGCTCCTGCTACCATGCCCACAGCTGCTCCACTTCCTCCTGATCCTCCTCCTCCTCCTCCACCACCACCAGCGCCGCCACCACCTCCTCCTCCTCCTCCTTCCTCCCACACACCTCCAGGCCACGTTTTGCCATAGGCTGCTGCTGGGCCCTTTTTTGACTTGCCTCCTGTGGAGAAGGGAGGGTGGTGAAGGAGGTGAGAGGAAGGAGAAAGTGAAGGGGAGGGGGAGATGCAGGAAGAACGGCAAATGAAATATGAGGGGGGGGGATAGGTGGGAGGATGTGATTGGAAGGCCAGGGGAGGGAGAGATGAAGGAGAGAAGAGGGTGGAGAAGTGGGAGACGAGGAAGAAGAGGAGGATGAGGGGATTGGAGATGCAGACGGGAACAGGAGTGAGAGCAATGGGAGCAGGCGGCGGAGGAGGAGTGAGCATGATGAACGAGTTGAGGAGAGGGGGCGTGGAAGGACAGACAAGAGAGCGGAAAGGAGAGAAAAACATGTGACAGCGAGGAGTGAGAGAGAGGCGGAGAGGAGAGGAAGAAGTGGAGTTGGTGGGGGTCAAAAGGGGGGCAGGAGGAAGAGGAGGAAAGAAGGAGGGCACGGTGAAGGAGAAAAAGATAAAAGTAGGATGGAGAGTTGAAAAAGATGAGATAGGCAGAGAGAGAGCGGAGAAGTGGAGAGGGAGTGTGTAATTATGGAGGGTGGTGGAGGTGGTGAGAAGCAGGAGAGGAGAGGGGGAGTGTGTGTGTGTGTTCAACGTGATGAAGGAGAGAGAGCAGAGCAGAAGGAGGTGGGGGCAGGGAGAACAGGAAAAGGAGGAGAGGGCGTGAGGAGAAGAGGAGCGGGAAGGGGAGGAGGTAGAGTTGGAGAGAGACGGAGAGAAGTGAAGGAGGTGGGGGGGAGAGGAGCCAGGCAGGAAGAGAGGAAAGGAGGGAGTGAGCAAACGCACAGAAAGAGAGAGAGGAGTGGGAGGGACAGAATGCAGCGGAGAGAGGAGAGGGGGAGGTGAAGGACAGAGGGAGAGCGATCATGAAGAGGAGGCGGAGGAGGAAGGGGGGGTGAGGAAGGAGGAGGGAGGGAGAGATCAGCTCTTGCCAGATGGTTTTCCAACAAAACAAGTGCGTCTTCACATAAACCGAGACTGCGTAGCATTCACATTGTTACTCACGTTAAAGCCACAATCATAGGGAAATACTGCAGGATGTGCTGATAAGCTGCCATTGAACTGTATACATCATGCAAACTAAAGGTAAACAGGAAGAAAAGCTCCAAGTCACCACAAACAGCAAATACTTACGAGTCACGTCAAGTTTTCTCTTCTGCCGGCCTCCAGCTTCCTCCTCCGGTGCTGCTGCCGCCACCAGCCCGGCGTTGCGGCGGTTGGCAGCCCAGCCCATGCCGTACTTGCGCTCGGTTCTCAGTTTGCTCTCGGTGAGCCTCAGCCGCAGTTTGAGAGCCTCGTTCTCCTTCCTGTTGAGGGACAGCTCCACCAGGTAGTCGTTCACCGTCTCCTGGAAGAGTTTGGTGATCTCGCACACCGAGGCGCGGATCAGGCTGTCCATGACGGCGGTCAGATGCGTCTCAAATGTGGTCACCGATTCCTCCATCATTCTGCCCGCGGGGCTGCAGATCTGATGACGGTTTCACACACAGTTCGTGATCAGTTGTAACACAGCTTTCCTGCTATGATCGCAAAAGTTTGCAATCGTGTGATCAACTCTGCCCCATAGCCGCTGTTGGTTAACTTTACTGGCTAACCTGCTGATAAAAAATAAACCTGAATGATCTCGGCAGTGAAATGAGAAAGGGCTCCGTGAATAACATCACGGTCATTCCGCCTCTATTACAACTTAATTAAAGACTATACCTGCCCGGTTAATCTGTGCAGTGCCAAGGCGGCGACACTGGTTAATCGACGCCAAAAGCACAACCCCCGTCAGCCCGGCTTGTTAGTAAACTTATAATGCTTCTCGGCGTGCAGTAATGTTAAAGTACACCTGGAGCAGCAGCCTCTCCGTAACGCTGGAAAGTGCTAGCAGACTGGCTAGTTTAGCTTTGTATACGCACCGTTTGTCGGATGACACCGAGGAGCCACCACGGCGTGAAACAGCGGCAGAAGGTGTAATTTCACGGATCACGGAGACGCTCGGCAGCTGTTTGTGTGCCGAAATACGGCGACAAAGGATAGCGCCATCCAACTTCTGCCCTCTCTCTCTCCCTGCCAGTTCCCTTCTCGCCTCCTCCAGCACTGCTTTTAATATTTGAGAACACTGCGCATGCCCGGTACCGTAATTACCCTACACTCAAGAGCAGCCGCACCCTAGAAATACCAAGCACTCAGGTTTCACACGCCACTTTTTATATAATAATTTCAGCAGTGGTGATGATTTTTTTTTAAAGACATAAGGATACAGAAAAGCTTCCACTTGATACTATTGTTTTTAGCACGACCCACCGACTGCCTTCCAGGATGGATGGAGGCGCTGTGCTCAATTTGTCACATGATTTCACACGTTTTCTTCTCAATTTCATAGTCAGAGGTGGCGAAAGTACAGACTTTATTTACTTAAGCAGAAGTTGAGATATCTAGGTTAAAAATACTCCGGTAAAAGTTGAAGTACTGAATATATAAACATCATCAGCTTAAATGCAAATTCATCTCTGCAACTTGATGCAACCTGACTCTGACCATGAGCACCACAGGCACTGTGCACCAATCCAACACAGAGCTTTACTGTGAATTCACCACATTAATGTAAACGAACCTGTTGATCCTGGACAAAACTACCCAGCATTTTCATGGAACATTTGAATAACACAAAGTTAGTACAGCTTAGCTTGTTTTGCAGGACAAAACAAAATATACATAATTCATCACAGCACATTATATACAAATCCAATGCGTGATTGAAAATGATGACATCATATGTAAGATTAGAATCTTCAGTTTATCAGTCGTTACCCTTACACATAACCTCTCTTCTTCCCCTTCTGTCTGTTTTTCTACATCTTTCTACATCACAGAGAGCTAACCTTCTACAAGTTAGCTCTCTCTTTTCTCTCCCTGTGAAATACATCAGCTGGTACTTCAGCTAGCAACAGACTGTGCGGAAAAATGCACACAGTTTGTGTGTTTGTGTTTGATTTTTTTAGCTGACAGAAAAGTTGGATTTGAAATGACTACTTAATAAAAACGTCACTCCCTTCATGCTGCCCCCTCTTCTGTAGCTCTAGACAGTTTCTGAAGTGTTGCAAACAAAACATACTTACACAGCTGGATTCCACCGACTTTAACTCCCGAGTATAAACGCTACAGATGAACCGAATGTAAGAGTCTGCTAGAAAATGTAAGTAGTAGAAGTAGTAGTAGTAGAAGTGCGGATATTTGTTTAAAAATGTAGGGAGTGTACAGTAACGAAGAAGTTGTACTTAGTTACTTCCCACCTCTGTTCATAGTTTAGTAGTTTTAAGACAGAAGTGCACATATAATTGCATTACCAGTTGCAGAAAAAAAACGAGAAAGTTAGCATAGCAGGATATTGAAGTTTTTCAAGTTTTGCTGCTTTAAATGGTTTTAATTGTTTCAGTGTTTGAAAATACATGTGCAAATCAGTTTGCCTAAATTTAAAAATAAGACAAACAAGGGAACATTCAGGGAATGTTCTGTGAATGTTCCCTGAAACTGACTTCAGGGGACTTCCAGAGAATATTCCCTCAAGGTTCCTCAAATGTTCCTTTGTTGGGGAATGTTCCCTTAAGACAGGGGTGGCTAACTCCAGGCCTCGAGAGCCCATGTCTTGCAAGTTTTACCCCTGAAATTTTCCACCATCTTTCAAGCAGGGGAGATCATAGTTATTTTAAGGGTTCTTTCCTTACCCTGGGTGAACACACTTGAATCACATTATTAGTTCATTACCAGGCCCCTGGAGAACTTCAAGAAATGTTGAGGAGGTAATTTAGTCATTTAAATCAGCGGTGATGGATCAAGACCACATCTGAAACCTGCAGGACGCTGGATTTCGAGGCCTGGGGTTGGCCACCCATGCATAATAATAATAATAATAATAATAACAATAATAATAATAAATAATAATAATAATAATAATATAAATGCAGAAATAAGGATTTTTGAAAATTAATCTCAAATCATGTCCTTTGACAGAGGGATAACAGTCTGTCATCACTTAGCAGCACTGAAATTGGGGATCAAATTTTTGTGGAAAAAAACACAGATAATAGTGGCACATTTCTTAACAAGAAAGAAAGCGCATCAATTTGATACTAACCTGGAGTGCATGGTGACATGGAAAGGTACTATGCGCATACAGAGTGATGCGGATAAATGTAAAAAAAGTCATAAACATTATGTCTTTTAGGAGCAGAATGGAGTGTAGATATTGCTGCCCTAATTAGATCTTGAGTATGAGAGTGTGGTTTATGGATCTGCATCAAAAGCACTTCTTGCAGGATTGGATATTGTCCAGGCTTGGGATCTCATATCTCTCAGGGCTGTAAGATCATTAGTAGTGTGTGTGTGTGTGCGCGCTTTAAGCTAAAACAGGAGAGATGCCACTGTGTAGAGGAAACAGCTGTTAGAACATTACTTCTTGAAGTTCATAGGTCATGGAGACAGAGACTCATCAAAACCAACCTTAAAGATATCCTGGAAATGAGAAGGAAGAAAGAAGCGTTAGGAGGGGATCGAGTGGCAAGAAGCATGGGAACGTGTGACAACTGGCTATTTCCATACAGCTTTGCTATGGCTTTCAGTTACAATGTGGGCACTTAAGACACTTAAGACAATGAAAATAGAAACTGACTGACTGCAGCTCAGGTAAAGAAATAATAAAGCGTTCATTTAGTACTTGAGTTTCATCAATGTGGAAAGAGGAGACATGCAAGATATTTTTAAATCGACACGGACAGATCTGTGGAGAAGGATAATGGTGCCCATTTTTTTGAGAGTGTCTACAAACACAGAATTCCATGGAATTCTGTGTTTGCAGACATGCAAGTGATACATTCTTTGAGATGTCATGAAGCAATATTCTTGAAAGTAAATACTTAATGAGGTCAGTTTCGTTAGATTATTTCTTAATGAAAACCTGAGCTATAGACATATGATTTCTTAAGCTGCCTATCAGCCTGAAACTGCAGGAAAGAACCCTTAAAATAACTATGATCTCCCCTGCTGGAAAGATGGTGGAAAATTTCAGAGGAGAAGGAGTAAGTTCGATGAAGCATTAGAAAGTGTTCCACAGGATGGAGAGAGCAGACTTCAGCGGAAGCAGAGGTGATGAGGAGGGCTGGGGTAGGTATGGTGTTAAGAAGAGAAATGGAAAAAGCCACCTGCTGGTGGGTTTTTCCGAAAAGGATGGAAATCCCTGTGGTGAATACTTCCTTCAAGAAGAGCAAGGAACATTAGCTGATGTATAAGAGTGGAGGAAGCTAGGCACATCCAAAAGGTGCAATCTCAATGAAACAGGAGACTGTAAGGTGGTGGCAGGGGAGAATGTAGCTACACACCATTTAATAGTAGTCTGTAAAATGGCTTTGGATGCGAGTGTAGGCAGAGCCATGGATTAAATGGTGGAAGCGGAAGAAGGAAGACTGTTGCACAGAGTTCAGGAAAAAGTTGAGCCAGGCTCTGAGTGTTAGGGAAGCGTTAAGACACTTAAGATGACTGGGAAAGTACAGCCGTAGTGTTGAGGAAAATGTTGAAGAAGGCGTTTGATCTATCCTCTGGACAGAGAAAAGAGGATAAAGAGGCTTGGTGGTGGAATGAGGAAATGCAGGAAATTATTCAAAGGAAGAGGTTAGCAAGGAAAAAGTGGGATAGTCACAAAGATGTAGAATAACTGGGAGGCAAGGCATGTAGCCTATTTGGTTCATTTGAAGAGATTCAGTCAGGTTTCAGAGTTCATCACAGTACAGGAACAGTTTTAATGAAGGTTACAAATGATATGCTTATGGCCTATATACCTCAGTGCAGCATTGATCATAATATTTTATAGCAATTAGAGCTTGCTGTAGGTATTATAGGCACTGCGCTGCAGTGGTTTAAATCATATCTATCTAATAGACTCCAATTTGTTCATGTAAATGGGGAGTCCTCTTCACACAGTAAGTTTAATTATGGAGTTCCACAGGGTTCTGCGCCAAGACCAGTTCCAATTACATCACACATGCTTCCCATAGGTAATATCATTAGAAGGCATAGCATACATTTCACCTTTTTCTTTTAAGGACATCCTGATAATGATGTATTACAGTAGTCCAGTCGAGAAATAATAAATGCATGAACTAGTTTTTCTGGCTCTCTTCCATATCGTGTCTTCGTCTTGTCTTCCTCCTCCCACCCCAATGAGCCCCCTTCCTGAGCCGGGTTTTGTCAGAGGATTCTTCCAGTTAAAAGGGAGTTTTTCCTTCCCACTGTCTCCAAAGTATTTGCTCAAAGAGGTTCATATGATTGTTGGGGTTGTCTCTGTTTTCTCTATACCTTACAATATAAAGTGCCTTAAGGCAACTGTTATGATATGGTGCTATGTAAATAAAATTGAATTGAATCTCAAAGAGAGAGGTGGCAAAGGAAAAGGCCCAAAGTGAGTTGAAAGAGGCGGAAGCTGTTTAAATATGTGTTGCTAAAATGTAGGACCATTAGCGACTTTTGTAATTGTGAAACACTTAAGTCTGGTAGGTGGCGGTAATGCGTCTGCAAGCTAGTTGCCAACGTTACAACTAGAAGAAGAAGCAGAAGCAGGAAGGCGAAGAAGACCAGCGGCTGCACTTTGAGGGAGAGAAGCGTTGCAATCATGCCGATGTTTGTAGTGAACACCAATGTTGCCAGAGGTGATGTACCGGCAGCTCTCCTGTCCGAGGCTACAGAGGAGCTGGCCAAAGCTATGGGAAAACCTGCACAGGTAGGCCGGCACGCGCTCATTCTTCCACCTACCCTCACGCGATTGTACGTCATAACTATCAGTCAAGGGCTGTCGCTCTTAATTCCGCATGTTTAGATTTAACTTCTCTGATGAAAGCAGATTATATAGAGCTCCACTCGGTAAACTAGGCTAACTCTGTCGTGTGGGAATTTATGCAGACAGTGTGTAGATTGCCAGCGCTGAGAGATCATTGATCGGTGGAGTTGGATCATTCACCTGCTTGAAATGCAAGCCTGGCCATAAGAATATCTGGGTGGCGCTTCATTACGTCTTATTAATACTCCTATAATTAAGTAACCTACTCATAAATAGTCAACATTAAAGGAGCCAGACATTTTATTCTCATCATTTTATTGAATTATAATCAGACGATTCTATGGTTTCTTTATTAGACTGTAATTAATTAAGTGCTACATGGGCTACAATGTTAAAATATATCATAGAGATTCTCTATTTGTGTACAGAAACGGAAAATAAATGAAGATATTGGTAACTTTTCAAATATCCACAACCTTCACTGGTTAATTGTTTTAAAATTTGTTTGCACTGTTTTGTGCTTCTGCCCTGTACACACCAGTACGTATCCGTGCACATCAACCCTGACCAAATGATGATGTTTGGAGGGAAGGGAGACCCCTGCGCACTCTGCTTCCTCTACAGCATTGGCAAGATCAGCGGTGCTGCCAACAGGCAATACTCTAAACTGCTGTGTGGACTGCTCAACAAACACCTGGGCATCTCTCCTGAAAGGTACCAAAGACACACTTTAACCAGCACATTTTTAATAATTTGATGAGTGAAAGTAACATGGTGACAGAAGCACCCCCACCCCCTTCTGGCTGTTAGTGTCTACTCTTATTGACCTATTTTTCTTTCTCTCTTGTGTATTTCAGGATGTATATTAACTTTATGGACATGGAAGCAGCCAATGTGGCCTGGAACAGCACAACCTTTGGCTGACATGGAGGTCAAAAAAAAGATCATTCCAGAATTTTCCTACATGTAGGAACTTACAACTGACTAAATGATGAGTTAAAGACATGGTGATCCACTTGTAGAAATACTGACTACCTTAAAAGCACTTATCCGGACTCTTAAGCATTGCACTATTCCTTTCCCATTTAAATGCAATAAAGCAAATCCTATAAACCATAAGTGATTTTCTGTTTTCCTTTGTTTTCAATGAAAAGGGATCCTGGCAGGTATGTGTTAGAGCAGTCAGGGAGCTGTGATGGAATCTTACTTTGACTGGAACACTATGTGGACGGCACAGGGGAAATGTTACAATTGCATGATAGTGAAAGACAAGCCATCCGTTAATTGCTGTTTAGCCCATTTGAAACTATCACTGTAAACTAAGTGCTACTGAGTGTTAATGCTCTGAAAATGTCCATTAATGAGCCAAGCAAGTTGTCCTTGTCATTGTGCCCGGTCAGATATCAGGTATATTGTCAGGATACAAATTAAGTATTATTTAAATAAACGGATTCATACAAAACTCACTTTGTAAGTGTTCATCATCAGGCCATAGGAGCCAAGCATGAAAATTAAGCTGTTATCAAGCTGTGCATAGAAGTGTAGATTGTTCAGTCTGCTGTAGCTCTACAAAAAAATCTATGCAACGTTTTGGCTGGGCAAGATTTGCTTTAATTTTCTGTAGCATAGATTCAACAAGGTGCCGGAAACATCACAGATTTTGGCCCATATTGACATGTCATCACACGGTCCATATTTGAGAGATGTGCATTCATGATGAGAATCTCCATCATGCAAATTTCAAAGTTGCTTTGTTAGATTGAGATCTAGTGACTGTTTAGACCATTTGAGTACAGTGAACTGTCATAATCAAGAAACTAGTTTGAGATGATTGTGACATGGCACGAAATCTCCTACCGGAAATTCGTGACTGGAGGAAACGTCATATCTCTGCGCGGCGGGAAAAGTTCAGTCTGTCAGAGAATTTCAGGTTAAGCTGTGGCCTTGTGTTTATGCTTTGTCTTTGCTGTTCCTAATTGATTCAGTTCAGTTCAGGTACAGAAAAATAGCTTCTCTCGCATGCAGGTAAAAAAAAAGAAAAAAAAAAAAAGCAAAGTTGGTGTCGTATGTAGCAGACGAATAGACCGGCTCGTGTTGTATTACATGGATGCCATAGTAGCCGTTACGTTTGATATCAAAGATGGCGAGCAAATGAAAATATTGCGAAAAGAAAATATCTGTCTATTAATAATATTTTCACTTGCTTCAAAAATATTTAGAGTTTTCATAAATCCATGATTACTTTGTTTTTTTTTCTACTATAAACCGACGTAGCAGTGACGTACCCGTTTCCTTCTTCCTCCGGCTCTTGAGCGAAATGGCGGCTGGATATGTTAGGTTTTTGTACATTAGCTAACGCAAAACCAATTTAAGACGCAATTTTGGTATCTAGGCGCCATAATTGGGTGCTTTCTTTAGTTCTGGTCTAGCAAATTTCTGGGTTCAAGGCGAAGTTCGGAAAGTCAAGCCTCGAAGGAGTTTGCCGCACGGTAGGTATTTGGATAGATAAGTAAATCACCCGCCATGTGTTAACAGTAGCCTCTCTGAAGTGGTTATATTTAAAATAAAATGACGCATGCACGTTATGATAGTGATTATTCGTCTGGTCGTCGTTTTGAACCGGTGTTTTAATTTATCACCATGGCTTATGGTAAAAATGAAGTGGTTTACGAATAGCTGTTGATGAATGGTGGTCAAATGTAGTTAACCGTCTGGGTTAGGTTTTTACAGGAGAGTGGGTATCGTTTAAAAGATTTCACTCATTTCAGCAGTTGAAATTACAAGTTACAGCGCGCTGGACCTCAATGTGAACCGACCTTCACAAAAAGGATGACCCTGTAAGCGGGCAATACAGTTTTATAGTATTATTATGACTATCTTCTTCAGGAAATGACTGGATCTTCTGCACTTCATCCGCGTCTGACCTCGTCTCCACCTGCTCATTTTCCTGGAAAATGAAAGGGAAAGAAAAACAGCTCGCTCCCTCACCTTACTGTATTAATATTAGCTAGCAATTCGCAGGCTGTTGTCTTCTGGCACATTCTGTTTAGACTCCGTGGGCCCAGGAAAATGTCCCCCTGACTTTTACTAGTTATGATGTGTAAGCATGTTTGCAAATCCCTCTGCAACTCAACATGTCAGTCTCAATAATTGAATTACATCATAGCGCTGAACTGATGCTTTTTACCTTTATTACACAGAGGGCCAACTCTTAATGAGCGCAATTGCAATGTGTATATAAAAATCACAAAAACAGTTTTATTTAATCACTTTATTACTAACACTGCATGCAGTGCTAATGTTACCGCTTACCGTTAGTTTCCTTTGTTCCATCAACTGTTCTTATGAAATGTAAGTTATCTAAATACTGTTAGGGTTTCACTGATTAATCGCCCACTGCGTTACAACCGAAGAACACTGTAAAAATGTTAATGGGTATCACTGTAAATCTTCAAGGGGATTACTCACATTGAACTACTTTTTGTCTACCAGGTAACTAAACTTGTATGCTAAAAAATCCAGTTTAAAACTTTCTGTTGCAACATGTGACGGTTTCCATACAGATTGAAGGAATAAATGCAAACCTGAATAAAATAAACAACCTAAAAATACATCCACCAGTGATATTAATAAAAAATCATCATGTTTTAGGGAAGTATTTTTTTTAACTAAATCAGGTTATGAATGATAGTTGCTCTACCAGATGAGAATAAGGGAATAAAACGTACTGTATTCGCTGTTTGTAAGTCCTGTTCTAAGTCCTGACCTGCTTATCATTTCCATCTAAATACTCTTTTATGTATTTAGCGCCATAACTTTAGGTGGAAAGTTATGGGGCAGAGAGGAGATTTTACAATAACTTTATCAGCAAATATACACTTTGAATTGCTGTCATAATTAATGTAAAGCTTGTAAGAAAACCTAACTTCATCTCTAATCCCTCTGTTTAGGAGTGAAGCCACCACCACACACAAATTTCTCAACTAGGATATTTGCAAGTTACTTTCAAAGATGTCTGACATTCTATCAAGAGGGTTCAAGGCCCAGCTGACCACAGCTATGGAATCTATTTCGAGGAGAGCCGTGTATGAGATAATGAAGATTTTTGAAAACACATTGTATGACAATCACATGGAGCTGGCACAGAAAGGACAAGAGGTCGTCCAACTTAAAATCAAGTTACAGACAGCAGAGCTAAAGCTGAAAGAACTTGAGGATGCAAGAGGAAGACAAGTAAAGACGAATAAAGTTCAGACGAATCCGTCGCAAACAGAGGTTGAAGTTGTCACAGAAACTCCAGGACAGTCTTCTGAGGTTCCTGAGATTGATTTTGAAGGTATAATTTTAAATGTAGTTACTTCTTTGACTGCATTTCGACTAAATGACATTTATGAACAAATATAATAACCAGGTTTTGAAGAGATGATTTAACAGTTTGTTTGTGTTTTATTATTGGATGATGAGCCTCAGGAGTGATGCAGGCACTGTTGGTTGTCTTTAGTTGTGCAATAGCAATTGCTACATGTGGATAAAATCATCATCATTATTATTATTATTATTGTTATTATTAATAGCAGCTGGTATAAAGGACCTCTTGTGGCAATCAAACTTGGACTTTGGAGCAATCAGTGTTTGAAGGCATTACTGTTTATAACCTCCAGGGCAGTGGTGGAGTGCGTGTGCAGAGTTGATCATTATTGATTATTTGATTTAATCTTACTAGACTGTCTCAAGATTATTGTTATTCAGTAAAACAGTTGCCTGGCTTAACTTTAAGCATGTTTGCAATTTTTCTGCATTGGTTTGTGCAGTACCCGATGACTGGTGTTCTCCTCTGAGCTACGAGACTGTGACCAAACCAGATGAAGTTGTGTGTCCCAGTGTACGACTACGGCCGTTGTCCATACCTCTGTGTCATATTACAATCCCCAAGGTTGAGGTATGTAGTTGAAGGTAGAACTGTGGATGTAGCATCCTTAACCAACAGAGAAATCTGCAACTTGACTTTTATGTTTTCAGAAGAGGAAAAAAAACATCTTAGTTTTGTGACAACTTGAGGCTCACTTACAACATTTCACAGACAACTGAAATTTATGAGAGCAATGATGTGTATACAGCTACATAGTTTGTAAGATGAGAAATTACAAATTTCTTGGGTTACCAAATATTAATGATTGACTAATTGTATTGATTAATCATATGAGGTTGCATGCAGCGTGTTGACTCCACTTGCCATAAATTAAAGCTTACCATACTTGGAAAACAAATTAAAAAATGTACCATAACTATTTTATAAATTACTCTATGGTAACCTTTTTTGATTTTTTCCCCACTATGTCAAGTATGAGAAAACACTGGTGCATTATTATTACTTTCACAAAGTGGTGAAAACACATTTTTAAAAATGAAACTAATAAAAACAATAGCTAAACCTTTAAATCAACCTGAAATTTACAAATGCATGCTGAAATTGTGCAAGTTCACCTAAAAGGTTGTGGCTCCTAATGACTAAATGTTTACTGCACTCTTCTGTTCCGTTCCATCTATTCACTTTACTTATTTACTTTAGCTGAAAACTAAAAGAAACAAAGTCTTCATATGATGTTTGTCTCTTTATGCAAACACAGCTCTAAGATCATTTCCTTTACTTGTAAATTGCCCTGTTAGTCATTGGAGATTATCATCTATATCTATATATCTATATTTTAGGCAGTTCGCTGTGACATTGACTTGAGCCAGAGAAGAAAGGGTGCCAGGAGATCCAGTAGAAGTGAGTCTTAATTCTTTCATTTACTATTTCATGCCAGAAGTGACAGCGCGCGTCTGTTTTCCATGAGATAATATTGTTGGTGGGTGTCTTGAGCAAAATAAATTTTTTTTTTTTTTTTTTTTTAAGTGAATCATCAGCTCTGTTTATAGTTTTCTACTCAGCAGATATTTAATTTGCCTAATTACTTGTGCCAATTAATGGAGCAGTATAATTAGCTGTCTCTTCAGTCATGCTGAGGTTGAACTGGAACTCTCCCATCCTTGAAATACTGTTATTTTTCTGATCTGCACCCTCACTGAGCTCAGTGTAGCAGCATGTGAACCGGTTCCCCATCTATTGTTGGATCTGGTTGGAGTGGCCCTACAGCTTGGTGCAACTCTCCAGAGCAGAGATGATATAGAGACGTGTCACAACAGTGAACTCGGGTCTGCAATACAAAGAAAATCCAGTGTGCCCAACCTGGACAATCAAGCTAAGCAGTCACATGAAGGTGCTCATCAACTAAACAAGTTGGCACAATCTAGCTATCAGCATGTTCACATGAAAGGGTGGGTGTTGGCAGCATGTCACCAGTCGGAAATGCGAACCAGTCTACTGACATCAGGGCAACTGGTTTTACAGAGAAAAGGTGAAGATGTTAAGTACATAATACAAGCTGAAAGTAACACAGCTCCTAAAGACAAAGCAGCAATTTGAGTTTGCGTGGGCTTAAAGATGTTTGGTCATTAAGACTTAAAAAGAGCTGCTGTGTTGTTATAAAGTTCAACCTATTTGAAGTAAGGATGGAGAATAGGCAAAAATGTTGTCTGTAAGTTAGCTGGGTATCACAGCTCTGTCATTAAGACTGATTAGAATCTGATGGATTCAAATTGTTATTCATCAATTTGATATGTAGATGTGCATAAGAGAGTTTTAGATTTTACTGTCTCAGATGCAGCCCTGTGGGGTTGAATGGTCTGAGAGAAAGAATGTATATTAAAAACAGAATTCAAATGTAGGTTTACTTGCATGTGATTTTGATTTAAGGTCAAAAAGTACAAGAAGGTTCCATGTTTTAGGATCCTGTATTAATGCTTGTAAAACAATGGGATTGTTGTTTACAGTAAATAGAACCAATTGTATGCTAAAATAAAAGATACTTTAAGCTGTTTTCTTTAAAAAAAATGCTAAAATAAGTCTCCAAATATACTTGAGTGTGTACTAATAAATCACAAAGCCTTCCCAAGTAAAGTTTCTGTGTATCCTATTGAGTGTAGCTTATAAAATTTAAGCTGCAGCTCTTCATATGGATGTGTATACCAGTCTGCAATCTGGCTGATATAGGAATAAGAAAGTGTAAGAAATATCACCATTTTCCCCTTCATATTTGCTTATTCAGTGCTCAGTTTTGTGATATCAGTGAAATGTTTACGTTAGTTTATTTCAAAATGCAAATGCACAGTTTGGCATATAACATTCATGTTATATTAAATATTTTTTCCATGTTTTTCTTCACAGTTTCAAATTTAAAAGAGAGCAAAAAAACAGGTAAGGACAAAAAATTACCAGCGCATGATCATTGGTTTCACAACATTAAAAATGATGTGAAACTGTTCCTCCATGACATCAAAGAGGAATATCCGGACCTAATTGCTTCGGAACACCATAGACAAAGGAGGAGAAAATTAAGAGGACAAAAGCAAGAAAATGAAGTGAAGAGCAAAAGGGAGCAAAGAAAAACAGCATCAACTGAGTCCACGTCCAAAGAACATGAAACAATGGAAAGTGGCAGCAAAAATGCTTACTCCTGCAAGATTTGCGAAAAAGTGTTCAATACAGAATTTGGCCGAAATGTGCACATACGATCGCACAAGACGTGTCGAGGCTGCAAGAAATTCTTCCCATTTCCGAGCACACTGAGACGACATAAACGTAATTGTGCAAAACTCAAGAAATTGTTGGCAGCCAGCTCTGAAGGCAAACCAGCTGATGAAGGAGAAACCCGTACGCCAAGCAAAAAACAGGCCATCAGTGAAGAGAGCACACGTTCCTCAAGCAGCAACAACAATAAGGAGGGAAATAAAAACACGGGAAGGTACCCCTGTACGCACTGCAGCAAGTCATTTGATTTTCGGTTCAAGTTAATAGAGCACATGCGGATTCATACCGGTGAAAAGCCGTATTCATGCAGCATTTGTCAAAAGACATTCCGCATTGCTCAGTCACTCAGATTGCACATGGTGAAAAGACACAACGACCAAAACACGGACATAAATGGAGACCTTTCATGGACCAGACCTTTAGAAGAGATCGAAGAGAACACGGGGGGTCCAGTTTCTCCCCACAAACACATGAGTGAGGAACCCAAGCAAAACAAAGAGAGGCGTCGGTCAAAGAAAAACTCCAGATGGCAAACAATGGGCGTGCGGCACAATCACGGCTTCATGTGCTTATCCTGTCACAAGGTGTTGAGGAGCAAAGTAATCTTGATTGAACACTATCGCATCCACACAGGAGAGAAACCCCTAAAATGCGACAGGTGTCCTGCGAAGTTTCGTACTAATGCGCAGCTGTACATGCACAAAAAGAAGTGCCGCTGTCCTCCGGCAGCTATCCAGTGCAAGAAGTGTGACAAACCATTACCCTCACAAGAAGTTTATGACAAGCATGTGTCTAAATGTAAAAATTAGAGCAGGCTCGCCTAAAGGACTAAACCAAAGGACTCCTCTGGTACCATATCGCGCGCTAACATCAGTACTAATTACTGTGAGTAAACCAGATGTCATTACCTGACTGTGGACATTGAAACACTGGATTTTGTCTCTGGTGGCTTTAAGTTAAACTGTACTGTTTTTTTGTTTGTTTGTTTTTTGTTTAATACAATTACATGATTGTCTTTCATATCTGGCGTATTTTAAAACAATACATAAAACAATAATCAACAATCGGGTGATGTCTGCTATTGACAAATTGGTAAGAAGAAATTTTTTTAAACTAAGAGTTACACTTTTTTAATCCACCTAAAACGGTTTTTTTTGTTGGGTTTTTTTTCACTAATAACATGAAAATAAATGTTGGGGTTTAAGCAGTGGTTCAAGCTAGTGCAGATGTAGAGTAACCCTCAGGAATTTCAGTCTAAATATTTCTAAAGACGTTTTTGGTTTTGTTTGGGTTTTTGTTAACCGAGTTAATACCTCATAATTTGGGATAGTTCATCATATTGATGCAAAAGTTCTGTAAAACCAACATTGCCTTAAAGCAGACCTGCACTTTGACCATAATAGTGACTGCAATGGTTGTGGTAATGGATACTGAAAGACTAACTACATCAGTACAGGTTGTATAACATAGATCCCTGTTTGCTAAACTCTGTTTTAAAGGCTTACCCTCTTGTTCTTGTTTATAACTTGAGCTAAATGCCATTCTCGCTGTCTGTTTGTTTTGTGTTTAGCTTGTCCTGTCGTTGTCAACAGGAATTTGAGAAATCGCATGACTTGACCTTTCACATCATCCCAAATTGCCTGATGTGCTTGAGTGCTTGAGCTTTTCATGTTGACTGTATTTACTGGACAAAATCAGTTATTCTAAAGGTTCAACTGTTGTTTTATATCTGAAAACATTTCATTGTTCTGTGGTTTTGATACCTTTGCAATTTTTATGCAGTTTTTAATATATTTTGTACGTTTGTTCAGTGTTTTTTGCTTCAAGTTTACAAATTTCAAAATGTGTTTGTGTGCATTAAATATTGATTTCTGGAACAGTCAGAACAAATATGAATGTGTTTTTCTTTTTTAACTGCTCCGAACCAAATATGTGGTTTTTATTTTTGTCGTGTGGGTTTTTCTTTTGAATCTATATGTAATAGGTGAACTTACAAGCCTCTTTTTTTGTAACTGCACTGTAGTTGCTAGATTGAATCGTTGTCGCTTTTAAATAAAACACCCATTTTATACCTTTTGTCATTTATGTATTTAATATGAATTTAGAGAAGATTCAAATGACAGCTATAGCGATTTTCGATGAATACAAGTGAATGTGCTTCTGAACATTTAGCCTTCTTATCGCGAGACTTGCGGTGGTGATCACATCGCAGGTACCAACCTGCTAGCTCAAGAAAAACTACATCTCTTGAGTGTTGTTTTAATGCTCAGTGAAGATATTTTGCCACCAACTACTGTCGGGCATTACGGACCTGTGCTTTTGGTCGTTTCTTCTTCAGTTGCGCTGTCAGCTTCAGGACTGAATAGTAAAGGCTGCGCTTGGTTGGCTCCCGTGTTTACACGTTAACCGGAGGTAACATTAGCTAGCTCGGTGTAACGGCACTGAACGCCTTGCCTGGTCACAGCCAGTTTCTCAACGCTAGACTGAAGTTAACAATGTTTATACTCGTCTTCCATACAAACTGGCGTTTTGCACTACAGCATATTGCTTGCCATCATCGTGTGTAACACTAACACTAGCAGTCGCTTAAGTGATAAAGCATTTAGGATTTTTTGTGATTATTATAACATTACTATAAAGAAGCACACGTTGTAGATATCGAGTTATAAATGTCTGATGGCGTAATGCTGTAAATTGGCTGTTTAGTATGGCAGCATCTCATGGCAGTTCATAGATGCCACGGCAGAGGAGTGTATAGCGGTAGCCACGTCGTCCGTCTACTCCCTCTGGAGGCAAACCACAGAAGAAAACAGCAGTGGCAACCAGCTGTTGTCATTAAAACAGCATCCATAAAACAAAGGACAATGGAGTCTGTGAGGAGCGCTTTCCATGCTCAGCTGGCCACCGTCATGGACTCACTGCTGGCAGCCGCTGTGTGCGAGATAGCCAAGATCTTTGAGAGCAGCCTGTGTGAACAGCAGGCGGAGCTGGCGCAGAAAACCGAGGAGCTCTCCATCCTCCGGTGTAAGCTGGAGAAAGTGGAGAGGAGGCAGAAGGCAAAGGGTGGAGGGAGCGAGGAGGGAGAGATGTCCTCAGGAGACAGAGAGGGCAGCTTGAAGCAACAGACCCTGACAGGATCAGGTATTACAGCTGACTTTGTCTGATTCAAGCTGGTTCATGAACAAATCAATCTGGTCATCGTCAGGTCATCGTCATCATATCTATACCTGCTCATCCCGTTATCAGCTCCATTTTCCTTGAACCTGTTGTGTTCATCATTATTTAGACCTATTACTTACTGAATTAGTGCCAGAGATGGTTACAAATTACAGTTCTCTCGCACAGGACTGAATATGGGAAAAGATGTCTCTTCTCATTCAGACCCAGTAGAAGGACTCAGCCAGAGCCTTGGTAAACTGAAGGAGGAGGTCAAGGGTCAGGATGGAGCTTCAGTAAAGCACGAGGTCAGATCCTCCCCTCCCTCTGTGTCATTCAGAAGTTGTCTGTTTTATTAAACTGCAGCAATTAAGTCTTTATGACTTCTTAACATTCACCTGCTTAACTTTCCCTGCTTTTTCTAAGTCTTATAGCTACATTTTACTTTTTCATTTCAGCGTGCTGGGTCACGGCCTGGCCTGGGGTCTTTCACAGCCCAAGCGCCAGAGAGAAGCCTCGCAGTTGGGGACGAGATGCAGATTGATGCCCTGACTCCTACACAAGCTAAGACAAAATGTAACTAAGTCACAATGTATTGGTAAAACAAGAGAAGCTATGAGAATAAATAATAATAGCGAGAATAATAGTGAGAAGGCTGAAAGTAGCTAAATTGTGGGTGTTTTTTTTCTTCCATATTTTTCTGCAGTATCTCACTGGGATCAGAGCAGTCGTGGTGCAGACCACAGACCCCTTCAGGATCAAGCCTCTGCCCCATTTCTCTCCATCTCCCAGAGTGGACGCTGCTCCCCCAGACCTGACCCTAGCCTGGCTCAACCAGGTGAGTGGTTACCTGGGTTGGACACCACCCGAGGTGGGGTGTCCAGTCTGGAGAACCTGCAGGCAGACAGCACCAGCTGCACTGGTGCAGCTAGCAGCAGCACTGGCACAGATGCGCCCTGCTTCAGGCCTGGTTTTGGCTCAGATGAGACCAGCAACGAAGATGATGACTCTTTCCCATTTCTGGACCAGGAGCCTGAGAACCAGAACTCCAACCAGAACGCAGAGAGGGGGGCCCAGCAGGATCAATCCCAAGCTCCACCTGGTGAGTCACTATGGAGACCAAGAGACGAGAGGGGTGGGAGACCCTCCATGAATAACACGCGGCGAGTCACAAATTTTGGAAACAGAGATCCTCTCCGACCCCAGTCTAATACACAGCTGCTCACTTTACGACACACAAACGCTCTTAGCCACCCTCCAGCTTCAAGTGGAGGGAACGGCCGACCTTACACCTGTCCATACTGCACAAAGTGTTTTACGTACCCCTCTCACCAGCGCAGACACCTTTTACGCCACACAGGAGTCAGACTGCATCCCTGTCAGTTTTGTGAAAAGAGCTTCCTCACTCCCTCTGAGCTTACTGTGCACACTCGCACACATACAGGGGAGCGGCCTTTTGGCTGTGCTCAGTGTGGTAAACGTTTCGCCCGCAGCGGGAACCTGAGAGCGCACCAGCGGGACGTTCACATGGGGAAGAGGCCCTTTGCTTGCACAGAGTGCGGAAAGAGATTTGCCCACAGGGGAAACCTTAGGGTGCACAATCACAGAGTCCACCAAGGAGATCCCTACTACATGGATGACCAGCAGGAGCCTGACATAGTCCCAAATCCCATTTAAAAAGATTTTTTAAATTAAAAAAATGGATCTGCACTTTGAATTTCATTTGCACAATAAAACCTAAAAACTTCTTTGAAGGTTGCCTGTATCAGTGAGCACTTAAAATAGTTTAAAATACTTCAGGTTTTTGTTTTATTTGTTTCTGTTTTGAGACAAGTGTTAAATTAATTATCCAAAGTTTAAGCTACATTTATTGACCCACAGAATCAAAGTTAGTTTCTAAATGTTTTTTTCAGTTTTGACTCATAATTTTGGGTCACGCAAAAAGAAAGAGTGTCTTATTTTGCTGTATTGTAAATGAATAGATGTAATTTTCCAAGAATAAGAAACACTGGCTGCTGATGTGAAGAATGTAATAATAATGATTCTCCAGGCTGACTTTATCTTCCAGTGATGTTCTTCCCTGTATGTGGACAGTTGGCAAATGGATCCATGCACCTTTTCATTACTTAATGTGACAAAACTCCAAAATAACAATAATAATAATATTTTTTGTAAAGTGACTAAAGAAAGACTAGTTGGTATTAGCTTAGGACATGTGGCACGCAGAGGTAGGATAGCACATCTGTTTCTTCACATTTGTCCTGTACTGCCTATCTCCTCAAACCATTAAGTTGAATGTATTGTGAAAAAAATGGAAATGTGTTCCTGCAACAAGTCCATAATCATGATGTTAAAGAACTGTACTTTCCTTTCAGCCTGTTTTTGCGAAGTGAAATTAAACACTATAGTCATGCATTAACTCCTTATGTTTCTCCTAAGCCTGAAAAATCACTTCACTTTAGAGTTTGGTTTTAGTTTCGCTGCACAAGTCTTTGTCAGACACTAGGGGGCAGTGCCAACACACAAAAGAGTTATAGAAACAGCTTTGGACAGCTTTGCACATTTTGGTAGTGTTGCCCTATATTTCAGAACTTTTTCCCTGATGCACGCACTTGTGTCATCGTGCCATCTCTCAAGCTGTGCTTGTTAGGCAAAATCAAAACGAGACTACATCGGTTACTGGGTTTAGGTGCTAAAGACCCAATTTCTCTTTAGCCGTTTGGCTTTAAAAGTGTGCAAAAACAGCAGTTTAATTATTGTCAGAGGGGCCATTCTATTTTTACCCCAGTCCATATCTTCAAAAGATGTGCTGAAAGATTTGGAGCCTTTCATAAAACTATATTTGCATATGCTTTTATGAACAACATCATAATAAGTCCCCGTGTGTGTTTTCTTTTCTCCATATAGTTCCTGAAAAAGTAACTTCCTTATTGTGGAAATGAGTGGAAACAAAACCCAGATGTCTCATTCTATGTAAAATGATGAAAAAGTATTTTTCACTCTTAATTATTCAAGTTAAATCAGAATCCATTAAAACTGTAAGTTGGTATGAAATGTTCTCTGAGTTACTGCCTCTTTCATGTAGCTTAGGGCTGGAAAAGAGACAGAATTTACTTCTAATAACACAAACTTAAATAACTTTAACCTCAAGCATGTCTTACGCACAAGCCTAAAAATGCCTCAAGTGTGTAGGTTATGTGGAGGTTGATGGGATATTTGTTCGTGTCTCATCTCAGCGGCTGAGTGATGCCTGGTCGACCTCTGTGTATGTATGTATTCCCCAGGCAGCTGAGTCCTTGCTTTGCTCATGGAAAGATTACATTCAGTGACCTCCCATCCCCCAAAAGGTCACCTGTGTCCGTGTCTCCCTCTGGGTTTTGTGCTCACAGTTGTGAAACAAAAAACCAAAAAAAACCCTGACATTTGTAACAAGTGAACAACCAATTCTGAAGTGGAGCTTATAAAGGACAGAGAGAAAGGCAAGCATGAGCAGTTTTGTGTTTTACTTTATTTGTATTTTTGAATTTGTGAGTCAGATCAGAGCCAGTGTGCCTGTGCGAGTGAACTGCTGTTAATGTGAGGCAATTGAACCCCCCTACTGTGTAAAGCTACAGGCTCTTACGGTCCTTTTAGGGGCATGCAGTGTTTAAGTACTGTATTTATGACTGCAATGTCAAATGGTAAGTCAAATCTATACATAGACTCAAACAATAAGGGGTTGTGTATATGTGCTTGCATCAACAGGCAAGCAGTCACACAGGCTTTGCAGTGTTTTCTGTTTGTATATTTAGTTATGTGTAATCCCCTTTCTGGTATAAGCAGCTTTGCCCCAGTGGGTAAAAGCAACAAATGAACAGCTGAGTAGTCTGGAAAGACTATACAGCATTACTGCTTTAAAACTATGCGATAAAAGGTTTGCATAAAGGCAAAATATATATGCAGATATGCTCTAGACTATATTGCTCTCTGGCATTTCAGCCCAAGTCTAATAGCTCCATAGTCCATTTGCCCAGTGATCTGATTGGGTAGAAATTTAATTGCTCTCACAGTTGGCACGGAATAATAACTATATAGTGTCATTATGATTATAGTGTTGCCATTCTATATTTCAGCAGGGATCAGGCCATAATGTGCTCACCATCTTTCAGATTATTTGTCTTTAAACTGCTGTACCCCCAGCCACCTCCCTGCCTTAGGTCCAAAGAGTCATTCCATCATCATCCCATAATCCACCAGGAGTTTAAATGATCCCCCTGACACCCAGTGAATGTGCCCTCCTCCCCAAACATGTCATGCAGATGGAAAAATGAAAAGAATAATTTTCCCCCATTGACATATCAGTCAAATGTAACTGTGGAGGATGTTTATTTTTATAGATGTACTCCTCCCTTTTTCATTTTCAAACATTTTCTTGTTATTTTTTGTTATGGTTGTATTTATGTGTTACCAGTTTCTTTTAATGTGTTTCTGTGTGTGTGTACGCGTGCTGAAGCCATGAGGGATTTAGCACTGCCCCAAGGCTGTTCGTAATCTACCCAGTCCCACCACTCCCCAGGGGCTGTGGTTTCATGTGGGTTGCCATTACTGTAGTGAAACCCCCCCTTTAGGGGATTACAATGCTGTCTCCAGCTCAAGGCACTGAGTTGATCCATCGTCTGCGGACTGTGTTTAAGCACTCACTTAATGTGCTAATAGTGTTAGACTGGGGAGATGCTGAAGAGCTTTTAACTTTCATCAGCTAAAGCTTTGTCTGTTAGAAATGCTGATTTCATGGCTGCTGAGTCGAAATTGCGAAATATTACGTGAGGTTCTGGTTTTTGATAGCAAGAGCTTTTTATCAAAGAGGCTGATGGGATTGTTTCCATAGATAAAGATGATGCCTACATGGAGTCTGAACCAGGGTGGGGGACTCAGAGGGCCACAGGTAGTGGACGGAATCTCCTTCGGGCGCTGGGTTTCGCTGAGCCTCTTCACATGCTGGGGAGGTCACAGAGCGTGATGGAGGGGTGGAGTGGGACTACATTATCTTTCCCTTTTTGGAGTTCCTGTGTGTGTATGTGTGCGTGAGAGTCTGCACGATTGAGTGTGTTCTCCATAGGCTGCTCTTGGGTTGCTAAGCAACTCTGTGTCTGCACGGTGAAGTGGGGGTGGGAAGGAAGAGAAGCACCAGGTCAACAGAGGCAGACATAAGCATCGCTGCGTCTGATTGGATCCACCAGTGCTACTGATGAATGATGCTGATTGTTATCATGTTGGCTGGGTGTAGGCCTGAATCATGTTGGGGATATCAAGGTCCATCACCTCCCTTCTCCAGTCATTATCTCTATCAGTATCTGATTCAGATACAGTCTGTTCACCTGTGTCTTTGTGTGTATAAAAAGTGTGTTTTTACTTGAATCAACATAGGTACAACCACACTACCCAGTTTAATCTAATACATAGGTCTTAATTCCTCTAATGTCACATTTTAGATATACGTGTTTCATGTTTGCAAAAGGAAAAACAGGGGAAGAGAGGAGAGAGAGTTTAGCAGATCAGTTGTTTTTGATCTATACAAGAAATGTTAGGAAAGGATGGAGACAGGGACTATTTTATAGTTTCCTTTCCATACTAACAGATAACTAACCAATTTTGAGTTCAACAAAAATCATATATTCAGGCAATTCCCCTAAATGAAAATACCAAACTAAATAATGAACATAAGTGGGAAAATCTTGGTTGTTTTGCTTGAACAGAGGCTGACTTTTAAAAGCAATGTGGTCGTTAACATTACTCTGATGTAACCTTTGTAATTAGGGGTTTTGTTGATGATTGGATGGCTTCTGCAAGTAAGGTGACCAAGTGTCCCACTTTATATTGGACTACAAAGCATTTCTGTCATTTGTCCCAGATCAAACATGCCTCACGAGAAACGTGTTGCTCCTAAGGAAACATGCATCCAAACTGAGACCTCAGCGAAAAGTACCTGAGAACAGTTACCAGTTTTAACACATATTGCAACAGAAGAAGGGACTACATGCATGTGTAAGAAGATTTTCACATAAGATCATAATAACAAATGTGCATTTGTGCACATTTAACCTGTTTATATGAGACATATCACAAATATCTCATCCATATTTAGCTTCTTGAGGTCTAGCAGTTCATTAGCAGGTGTCCTGTGCACTGAACATTGCATCATGTGTGATTCAGCAAATCAGATCTAAACTGTTTACTTCATTTCAGCTAATTCTGTTGTCTCCCACTCACAATCTAATCTCCAGGTTGTGATCACTTCAGTCTTTCCTCAGAACAATATTATATCTTGTCCTTGTCTTACTCACTAGAAATGGCACTAATAGTCTTTCATGCCTCCTCCACTTGGATGTTTTGAATAAATATTAAAAAATTCTGCAGGGGTGTCCCCACCGTTTCTATTGAAAGAGATAGTGAGAGGACACAAAACAGCTCGGATTCTCTGTGTAGGGCAACGAGTCCAATTAAGGGAGGGGATGATAGGTGGTCACGCTCTTCTGTTACCAAGGTTACAGGATGGGTCCAAAGCCAAGCCTTGACAAAAGGCACCGTCTCTACAGACAGGAGAGAGACCCAAGGCCACACAGCCAGGTCCAGGGTCAGGCAGAGCATGGAAGCAAGGAAAAGCTGGACTTTACATTTACTGCAGCTAAACAAAACTGCTGTAAGTAAGGTGATAATGATAATTACTGTGTGTCTGTTTACTCATGTTTCCACCTGTTGTAATGATTTGTTTTTCCAACCATAAAAATGAAATAAGAGGACACTGAAAAATGTGTTTTAAGCTCTATTATACCTGTTCTTTTATTTTTCATTAATTTACTAAAGGTTTAGAATACATTTAGAAAAATAACTGTGTTAGGGAAAGTTAGTAAATTAATGGTTAGATCTTGAGAAAAATGAAATTGAAGAAACTCAGTTACATCCATAGCAACATGACTTCTTTTCACTAACTTCCTGTCAATGCAGATGTGAGGCACACATTCTCTGCTCAGTTCATTCTATTCTTTTACCCCAGGCAGCTGTTTTCATGACTCCCAGTGTACGCTTTATATCTTTTGTCGTGGTTTAAAAAGACAAGCCACAACTAAGGGGCAGTGACTGTCCTTAGAACTGACATTAAGCCTGAACTCGCAACCGGAAGTTGAGCTCAGTTGAGCTAATCAGGTAGTGAGGAAATATTTGCTAACACATTAGCATAGCGATGTTGTAAACTTATGCCAAGGCAGGATTTCTCAGATGTTTTTTTCAGGTCCAAACTGACTAAAAACAGCTTTAAAAACCAAAACAATTTATGCTTAAAAAATGCAGGACCTGGATGCGTTTTGTTTAACGTCTTGTAATAATAGCAACTTAAGCTAAGTTGTGACATTTTTCCTGTTTATTTGCTTACCCGCTTTTCTGGGGCTACAGCTTAGGATGACTTCTGTCCTTGCATTTATTTATGAGAAGTTTCTGACTTTGTTTGAATCAACCATGACAGATTTAACCTACAATGATTTAAAAAAAAAACAAACAAAAAACATCAATAAGAAAAACAACTTAAAAACAAAAGTTCTTCAACTGATTGGGCCATTTTGTACGGAAGAGGATTAGGGCCACTGGGAAAAAAAAGTTGGCATGTCTTTTTTTTCTTCCTTTTTTTCTAGAATTCTGAGAAAAAAATCAGAATTCTCACATTAATCTCAGAATTCTGAGAAAAAAGGTTAGAATTCTGAGAAAAAATAATTCAAAGGAAAAAGTCAGAATTCTGTGATTAAACTCAGAATTCTGAGATTAAAGTCAGAATTCTGACTTTTTCCCTCAGAATTATTTTTTCTCAGAATTCTGATTTTAATCTACGAATTGTGACTTTTTCTCAGAATTCTGAGATTAAAGTCAGAATTCTGGCTTTTCCCCTCAGAATTATTTTTTCTCAGAATTCTGAGATTAAAGTCAGAATTCTGGCTTTTCCCCTCAGAATAATTTTTTTTAGAATTCTGACTTTAATCTCAGAATTCTGACTTTTGTCTCAGAATTCTGACTTTTTTTTCAGAATTCTAGGAAAAGAAGAAAAAAAGACGTGCCCACTTTTTTTTCAGTGGCCCTAATCCTCTTCCGTAATTTTGCGCTTGATAATTTCCTTAATTTGCTTGATACTTAAAGGTACTCTTTACCAGTATAGGGGAAATTGCACTGTTGAGGCACAAACAGTTACCTTACATTGGTTGAAAACAGAAGGACTTTGTCACATTTACAAGAATAAACGTGGTTAGTAGTAGTGTTAAAGCTTAGTTTTGCAGTTCGATGCGTTTCATTTGCAGCTTTATAATTTCTCACGTCATTTCCTCTTTTGGTCTTCTCGTAAGTGCTGTGGCAAAGTATTACTGAAGCTTACTTACCCTACTTTGGGATGTCCTTGTTGTAGGGACAGCCAATCAGAAGAAATTTGGAATATAGGTAGGGAGGCTTTAAGGGGAGAGGATCTAACGTGTCTCCTTTTAGACAGTGAATAAACTGGAGGGCTGGAAATTCCCTGTATAAGGTAAACTGTGATATGTAGGTACTCTAGCAGAGTCATGATCTAAAAATGTCATTAGTCCATTATAATATGTACAGGTAGCTATACCTATGCATGAGGAAAAGAGGGGTTTGTAGTATATTTTATGCTGGCAGGGGGCACATAGAAGGTCAGATATGGCAGCAATGTGTGGCGCATTGCTCATCATTGGTAAGTGGTGGGTGGGGGAGGGCAATGTTGGCAGTCTTGGAGTAAGTCAGATAAACAGCTCTTCTTGTTCACTGGGAAGGGGGGAAGGTTAAATCCTGGTGGCAGACAGCCAGCACCAGTGATGACACCAACTGTCACTGGCAGCCCCTCACTCCCTGCTGCTGTGCTAACTCCACTGTCTGTGTGTGTGTGTGTCCACTCGAGCATTGGTGTGTGAACTGAAGTGCTATTTACTTTAGTGTGTGGTCATTTTTGATTCCTTGGAGTAAGGATGGGCAATATGGTTGATAAGTGCAAGTGGAACAGCTGTTTAATGGATCCCCACAACTCTACAGAACAGCTTATCCAAAGCATTTCATTCATGCTTCATATTTATTTATTTATTTGGTACTTTTCTTACTGGGCATTACTGTGCTGTATGGCTACTGTGTTAGTAGTGTGCCACATCATTTGTCCAGCACATTTGCTCAGACAACTTTGTTTACACTGTCTGCAGCTTATAGTAGAATACACATCATATGAGGATATAATGGTGTGAAGTGATGTCTTCACCTCAAGATTCTGGCATACTGCTGAAAAGGTAATAAACAATAAACAGTGTTGGGTGGCTGTTTATCTGTTGTAGATTGTCTTTTAGGCCTTCTTTTGTGCTTTTCTCTCAAATTGTTTAAGGATACACTGCACACTGTGCCAAAATATGCGCTTTGGTGGTTCAAAACTATTAAACAACTGTGTTGTCTTTGATATTTATTTATTTTTTGTAGATTCAACAAAAGAAATAGGAACAATGTATGTGCTTTTATGACAGGTCTCTGTCAAAAAATAGTAGCAATTTAAGAAAGATACAATTTAAAATAGGTTCTTTGCGAATCAGTCTTATGTGTTCATCGCTTGAGTTAAGTCCAATTAATGCTTGAGTGGCTCTTAGGTCCGTGTTAAGTGGATTAACACGTAAAACCCCCCAAAACATTCCTTTTAAAAAGGTCAAGTATGCAGACTGGACTGAAAATGAGGTTTAAAAAAGAACTTTGATAGACCTCCAGAAAGCCTGGAGAACTAGTGTTCGAGAATACTTCAAAAATCACAAGAAAATCTGGCACCTTGGAAGCAAAATATAATGAGGGGTTCTTTTTTAATGAACAATCTAGACCTGGTATTAAAAGTTCAAAGGAAAAAAAATTGCACCATTATTGTGCATTACATTAGACTAAATTTGCTTAAATAATTTTGTTAGTTCCTAATTAAACTTTCTTGAGGAGATCAATTCTATTTTTAAGTCTGAAATCAGAAGATTTCCTAGGAGGGCTGAGCTCAAAGAATGGAAACAGTGGCAGCAGCTAGCCTAGTTCCCACAAAAGAGTCAGAATTCACCAACCAAAACCTATAACATAATCACAGTGATTAATACACTTTCGTAATTGTTTAGTATGTACAAAAAACAGGCATTGAATTTCATGGGGTAGAACTGGCAACAGATTTCATTGTGACTTCTTAAATTCTGTTCACTCTATCACAGATAATTCACCAGAAATATTTGTTTTTAGTATAGATAATTAAGAAATGTATAGCATGCTAATTTATGAGCTTAAAAAGTCTTTTAACCCTTTAAAACCGGTCGGAGCAGGGACGCTCTGTTTTACCTAACTATTTTTAAATCCCGGTAGCTCTGCAACCACGTGAGCTAGAGCAATAATTTTTTTTGCATATGAAACCGGAGGAGTTGTACTTACATCTTATGCCATCAGCTTGTCCTAGGTCACGGTTTCCTTCCACATATAGCTTTGCAAAAACTGCATAAAAAGTGCTTGCAGCAACAAAAACATAATATTCCAGAAACACGCTTTGCCGATCCGATCAGCTGTTCGCAACACTTCCTACGTTGGAATAGAGGTCAGCGTGAACTTTCGCATGTCCGCCATTACTTGCCCGAAACCGGAAGTGACGTCATTTTCGCGGAAATGTAGTTTTTTTACTATCAGGGCCTCAGAGCCTATACTGGTGTTTTTAAAAGTTATCTTTGACTTTATGACTTTCTGTGTCATTTCTGGGATGCTTAGAACTCATATTGCACTGCTGGAAATAGTTTATTTTGATGCATATGCTGCTTTTTTGCAAATTTGCACTATAATATTTATTTCCGTTTTTCCTGCAGTATATAAAAATTGGTGTATTTCAAAAATAAAACTATAAAGACACTCAAAATAAATTTCCTGTAGTGGGAAACTATTTTGTGCAACTTTTTTGTATTTACAGTTTTGAGGGATTAGCCTCTTAAATTTCTCTAACTAGAAATATATGTTAAAAAAACAAAAACGATTTTCAAATTTTTTGTAGTTTATTGCACTTTTTTGCAATTTATGTAATTACTATGCACTTAATGCATACATATTATTAAAATTTGGGCTATAATGGTTGTATTGATGTATATCAACTTGAAATGCTCCCAAAATTGGCACTACAGCATGTAAAAATATAATTTAAGCTCTGGCGGGCTTGGTTCTATGGTAGGTCTTAAAGGGTTAAGGTAAAATGTGGTTTGACAGAGCTAAAAGAGTACGATGTGAAAACTTTGTAGAATGGTAACTTGATAAAGTTATTTTTAGATACTGCTCAAACTTGTTAAAACAAGCTAACTAAATTATTGCCTGTCCCTGCTTTTTAGTGTGTATTAACTGACTGTATCAGTCTGTCTGCTACTTCAGTTTTGTCTCCAGGTAAAGGCTATAGTCGTCACTCTTCTGTTTTTCATACTGAGCACATAGTCAGGCGAAAGACTCTCCTGCTCTCTCTGCTTTCTCTCCCATTAATCACAACCTTATTAGACGCTGTACCACTTCCGTTCTGCCACCCACTCCTCTATCCTCAGCTTCTTTATCATTATTAATCACCTGCATTCAGTGGTCAAGCAGATCTCTAGTCTGTGATGATTGGCTGTGCTAGACAGTGGGCGGGGCCCTCGCTGATGCATCATACACAGTACCAGCACAGCAGAAAAGCTCCTCTCTTGCTCTCCCTCCCCCTTTCTCTACCTCTCACTCTGCCTTTCATACATACGCCAGAGCACAGACTGCAGCAGAACGCAGGACCAGAAGGATTTTCCTCCTCACACTGGAACAGTCGAGAAACCAGTGGGACAGAGGGACAGTTAGCCAGTGAGGAGGAAAAAGACATTATTCATAGAGGATCCACTGAGGAGTACCTGGCTTTTAAGCTGCCAAAGTGAGTGCGTGTCCCTTTGCGTTTATCCCCACTGTATATGTGTGTCCATGCGTGTGAGTTTACTGCAGAAGCAGCAGCAGCACTGCAGATACAACGATCAGGGACTCTGCTCATCCCTCTTTCCCCTCCCCCCATTCTCCTCCTCCTCATCTCCTCTTCTTCTGTTAGAGCATCTATTAACAAGCAGGGACTTTTCCCATTTGTGAGTGCACATTGATTGTTTATGTTGCATGTGTTTGTGAGAGAGCAGAATCGGTCTGGCCACACCTGGACGCAGCAACTGCAGGGTGGACTCGGAGTGCGCTTGATTTTCCTTGCCTCATGACTAATGCGTGCTCTTGTGAGGTACAAATCAAGCTCACCACTGGTAGTTTTTGAAGTGTTTCCAAATGATCCCCTTTCTGCAGGTTTGCATCTGGCTCTCAGAAGCACTTCTGTGGACTCCCAGGCGCATCCATCCCTCTTTCGGGGCTGCCCCACTCCCTCTGTACCTCCCCCTCAGCCTTACTTAAGTATAGGATGACAAGCTGTGCGCCCCTGTGCTGAGGAGGCGGGCAGCAGTATGGGCACTGTGCTGAACGGCATCCCCACCACCATCCCCTCCGTCACCAATCTGCCACCATCACGCTGCCCCACCAAGACGGGCACTCCCCCAGGCCCCGCTGATGGGCGAAGACACTGACTCCACCCCAACTCTCAACCACCGCGGCTTCCTCCCCGACCACAACTATGTGACTGAAGGTAAGAAGATGACACAGGAAGCTGTATGTGTCTGTTTTTTGTATTTAAGTATTTCCTTCAGGCAAGTGTGTATCTATGTATTGAACTTTTGGAGTGTGAGTGAGACAGAGTGCGTGACAAAACTAGCTCAGGCCAGCTTCCTAAGCTTCTATAAGCTCTGTGTTAATTATTGTTCAGACAGGAGCTGCAAACAACAAGCTCTAGTAACCAAAACATTCTTCGTTGCAAAATTATATCATCTAAGGCAACTTTTCCCCTCCTCTCACACTATTTCCTTTTTCCCACCCAGCACTTTTCATTCGTTATTTTGTTTGTGCTACTTTGTGTTACACAGCTATTTTGTCACACTGCAGGGAGGAATTGATCTGGCCCGTGCACGAGTGTCTTCACTTTTGTCTCCAGTTGTGTTTGTGTGTCAGAGAATTTTCCAGAAAAACAAGGCATAAAAATTCCTCCACACTCTTTTTGTACTTGCATTGCATGTCGGCTCTCGTATGATAACAGCGTCACGCGCGTGTTCTCCCTGTTTGCTCCCCCACTCTTCTATATAATTGGCTCAGGTGTCAGATTGAATACATGATCTAAGGCAGGGGGTATATTGACAAACCCAGCAGCCTACAAAACTGTACAAACCACTGAATTTCTTTGGTTTCTTTATAAAGCATAAAGGAGATGGATTATGACCGTGGATAACCACGTTCTGCTTATCTTATTACCACCACTAATCTTACCTGCATGCTGGCTTTACCTGTCTGCTTTCCTGCCTCGTCTGTCTGTTTCTTACACTCAGCTCATTGTTCGCTACGCGCCTTAGACCTGAACAGCGGATTATCATTTTGGGGTCATGAACGTGTTGCGAGCTCGTTTGTGATCCTCCTATCACTGTAGAAAGGGAATTATGCTTCCTCTGTGTGTGCTGTGGCATAATTTCCCCTTGCACAGAAGCACATGCTGTAGTCAGGGGAGACTGTAGTGCTGCCTGTTGATTGTGCAAATACTCTTGTGTGTATTCAACACACCACTGAAGATTACATTTGTGCATGTCTTTGTCCGTATGTGAAGGTGTGCTTTTCTGTTTCTTCTTACATATACTGTGTTTCCATTGTATCCATTTCAGGAAAAAGGTTTTTAGTAAGTGACTGGTAAAAGAAAAAAAACAGCCTTAATACCCATCAACACCCATCCATTATTGCTATAGTAACAGCCAGCAATGATAAACATGCTGCTTTTCATGCTTGGCCAGAGTGATTGGCAGATCATCTCCACCCACCAATAATGGCAGTATTAATTATTCCACACACACAGGAATTATTCAGGACTGAATTGCTGATGAGCTCACACCAAGGTGGACACTGCTCAACACTGTTGGTGTGACGGGCTGTGCAGCGCATTATGAGCTTTAATGGAGAGGAGTTTCAGGAGTTCCCCACATGACCGACAAATATTATTTCCTATCTCAAAAAAACAACAAAAACAAAAAAAATCTGTGAATCCACTCCAACCCCCTCCACCTTTCCTCCATGTTCACCCCATCCCCCTTCCGCCTCCCCATTTCCACCTGCCCCTTTTTTCCCTGTCGGGTCTCTAATGCAACACACAGCATTGTCCGGTGCTGAAGTGGCACAACTGCCTAACAGTTATCCAACAGCGCTCTGAAGACTGCTCAAACACAGTATGCGTGTCTGAGGGAAAACCGAGCTTGGTATAGACACACAGAAGGAGATGGTACATGTGATTTTTATTCATGGGTTTATTTCGCTGTCTCCTGCGTGTGTGCCTGTATGTGTGTGTGGGTGTTTCCATCTTTCTTGCTTTTCTTTTTCCTGTGTTTACATTTATATTCGTGTGTGTGCATCTTTTTGTTAGTTCAGGTTTGAATTTGTGTGGATGTGTGTCTGCAAGTGTTGTGTCTATGTGTGTAAATGTGTGTCTGTAGATCTTCCAGTGGGGATTCCCCTCCCCTGTAACTCCTACAGGGGAGGGATGCTTAAACTCCCTCTTCCTTGCACTCCCTCCTCTCTTGAATTACATACATTGCTTACTCCCCTCGTCCACAAACTTCCTTTGCCTTAAAAAGTATCTCATTTGGTTCAACGAATTGAGTAACAAATTCTAATTTTTGACATTTTTTAAATAACCCCATTATTATCCTATGCCTCTCTATATAAGAGTGCCCATTATTAATTATTATTATTCACTCGAGCAGAAACTGAAAATAGAAAAATCACTAAATGGCTCTAAACATGTAAACTGTGTTACGCTGAATATCTTTGGATGTTTGCCCTGTTTAGTAACTTGTAATGGGGAGATTTGATTATGTTCCACATTATATGTCATTAAAGACTATTCTAAGGCAAGTTCTGAGTAATTCAAGTAATTGGTCACGAGGGAAAATGTGACCGAGTAGCCTCTCCCTGGGCCATGCACACTAATGATTACCTGGAAAGCTAAATGAAAGTGAATAAACAATACATGCTTAAGCCTTTGTCCCATTAGCTTTCTGTGTTCATCCTTCATGTGTTGCTAGCTTTTCCCACCAAACCCAATATGTTATTCTGTGATCATGAATACACCACCAGCTGATTTTCTTTGGTGAGTACTCATGACCAAGTGTGGTAATGTAGTAACTCAGTCCCTACCCTTAACCCCACCTTCAACCCCCTTTGCTGCCCTGGTCCTTTTTCCTTCCTACTTTCCTTCCTTCCTCACCCTCTGTTTCCCTGTTGCCCTCCTCCCTTCCTTTCCCCCTCCGTCCATCCTTGCTCCTCTTGCAGGGCTGCTCCTGGCTATAGCCTGAAGAGCTCCGCCCCATCCTGTCCACCCCTCTCCACCCTGGAGTCCTCCCCCAGGATGTTGAGCCCCATCCAGGTCCTGTGCTCCGACATCACTACCCTTTCTCTGGAGCCTGAGCCTTTTGCTTCTTACACTGAAGGTGTGTGCTCTATCCTCTTCTATCCCGAAGGTCATATCTATGTCACACAAATACGCCACATGACCCCAGTGTGAGATGTGAGAGCTGTATGTGTGCAGATCTGTGTGCTAATGGCTCCATGTGAGAATGTGTGAGTGTTTGAAAGAAGTGTGTGTGTGTGTGTGTGTGTGTGTGTGTGTGTGTGTGTGTGTGTGTGAGGGAGTAGTTTGACTCGGGTGGATTTCCATGTGAATCTGACTGTTATAAATATCTTAAACATCACTTTGTCTCTGTCTGTCTGCCTCATCCTTTTTTGTGTGCCACTATTTTTATATCCAGCTCTTTATTTTTATCTCAGTCTGCCTGCTCGGATTGTGTGTATGATTGATTTCTTTAAATAGTTTGACCAGATGACACCCCGCCTCCTTCAAAGCATTGCTATCTTAAAAGCATTGCTATCTTTCTTCTATTTTATACCGAGGGAGAAAACACACGGGCACTTCACATCCATGAAAACGAACACACACAGAATAAAATAAAATCTGTGTAGATGTTCACACAAAGGCCTGGAAATGCATTTTTTTCCCATTCTCATTTCACTCCATCACCTTTATTAATGTGTCATCTGTAAAATGTCTGAAAGTTGTGAAAAAAGCTTTGAATTTCCTGGAGAATTGCTTGGTTTTGTGAAACACTACAGACAACAGTTACATTTAATTTCCAAAAAGATAAAATGAGTGAATTTTCTGCATTTTGTGCAAAAGAAATTCAGGATTGACTGATCTATTAATGCCATTAAGGCCAGAGGAAAGCATTAAAAAGGCAATGCTGTTTGGGGTTTTTTTAAACGAAGGATTAATTTTTCAACATTTATGAGCTATCGAAACATATTCTGAGTTTTCAATATCACTGGGGTCAGACTGGGTGTAAACATACTAAGCCTCTCATCGTTTTTCCATGTTAGTCTCACAAATCTGCCGGAAAAATAGATTTTTTTTAAATCAAAAATGAATCACAAGCAGCTTTGAGAACACGTGCAGTCAGAAGAAGCTCCTGCAGTTTGGCAAAACGGGATTACAGGTGTATAGTCTACAGGCGCAGCAGCTCGCTTGTTTTGTAATTCTAATTGTTTATATCTATAACCATTAGGCTCACACCAGCTCCTCCATTGTGCTGATATTTGTGCAGAGAAATGGCAGAAACCCTGCTGTGCTGGGCTTAAATCACTCCTCTCCACACACGTGCACTTCTAACAAACACATGCGCCAGTTCTTTTTCCCAGATAACTCCAAAACTGCAGGACAGGGATCAATTTGCCATCTCCCTCCGGCAGGCTCTCCCCTCCTCCTCCCTCACTCCCTCCAACCCGTCTATTTCTCTACAGGGTAATTGAGTACACACACTTGTGCACACGTATGCAGGAAATGCGTGGTGCTTGAGCTACAGCTTACACACACACACACACACACACACACAGATGCATCTCCTGCTGAGTGGTGGCTTGTCCCTGCTTTTAAGGAGCGTATGTTTCTGGCTTGGCTCTAATGGTCCGTGTTTACCCAGACCTAAGATATCTATAATTGGACCTGTAGGATGTCTGCTTCCCTTTCACCCCCCAAAACAGGAATTCTGCCTCCTTGTGTTTTTACCTCCACCCTGATCTGCATCATCTGACTAACAATTAGATTAACTGACTAATCACTTCAGCTCTATCTGTCAGCTATTTTCACTGCTAATGTTGTGAGAAAACTGTGACATCTAAAAAATATTTGCTTTGTTCAACCAGCAACCCAAAAATTCGAACCATGCAATTAATAACTGTTAATTTTGTATTTACTATGCTGTGATTTTTAAGGCATTGCTGTCCGTAAACACTACAGTGTTTGTGTATTTGGTGTTCATACCCTGTGCCTGTTTTATACTTTTCTGTATCATTGGGTTCATTCATGTTTGTGTGTTGTTTTGTGCTGTATGTGTGAGCGCATGCACTTGCAGTCACAGTGTGTTCCTTCAGCTTCTGCAGTGTGGCAATGAGTCAGACAAGCCTGCTGATGCTAATGGACAGTCTGTGGGAGAGACAGACTGAGGAAGCTTGCTGTACTGTAGCACACTTATCCACAAGACAAAAACCTACAGCTTCACAACAGCTCACACATTGCGTTTACACACAAGTGAACTGGACAGCAATACTTCTTGGGAGAGAACCACAGTGATCATGATGGTAGTTATCTCTGCAGTTGTTGCTTAGATTCTTATTAGGTTTTTTTCTCCTCTATTAAAGAGAGTGAAAGACACAAATGGGTGTGTGTTTTGTGTGTGTGCACAAAAAGGAAACAGAGGAACAAAAAGACCAGAGGATCCAGGTTGAGAACAGACTAAGGCTGAGCCAGGAGAGAGTGTGTGCTCCATATTTTATTCAGCTATACTGTGTGCCGCTCCTGTGGTTTTGCTTAGCTTAGCTCTTTCTGACTGTGACCTGACTGGAGACACAGTTGTCTGTATGCGTCCAGCCTCTCACTCATGCACGGAGCATTAAGCTCACACATTTTCTTTTGCATTATTTTATGCACATGTGCATGTAAAGCCCCCCTGGTGCACATATGCACGTTTGTGAATTGGACTGCATACACAGGGGTCTGCATGTCTGTGTGCATCCCTTAATTATCTGCCTATCCTCAATTAGGATCACAGCGTCTGCTTCATCTCCTGGTATTAATTTAGCAACATTTGTTAGTGGACAGAACTAGAGCAGCATAATTATTTTACCGTGCTCCTTCTTCCTGCGAGGATTGGATTGCTGAATCCCACTTCCTCCTTCACCAGATTCCATATACGGCTAACCTTTACGAGCACCGTCTCCACTGGTTGGCTCTGCTTGTTACTATGGCAACCCCTACACACTGGAGGACCCCCACCACCACCACTACCACCACCGCTGCCTCAGCTTCATAGCCCTTTCCCTTCACCATCCTTTCCATTTTACCACCACCACCAGCATCACCAGCACTTGTGCACACTAGGCAGCAGAGTGCTGTGGGGGAGGGATGAGAGAGGGAGAGAGGAAGAGAGGTGAATGTGCAGAGACAACCAAGAAGAAACTGAGACAGGGAAATGGGGCAAAGAGAGAGATTGGCAAACGGGAGATTAGAGATGACAAAAGAACATGTGGGTTGAAAGGGAATGAGAGAGAGCCTAAAATTGAGCAGGGAAATTGTCACCGAATAATAAGAAAGGTGCTGCAGCGTCTGAGAGATCAAGAAAGTGTGTGTAATGAAAGATGGCTGAAGTAAAGAAAGAGGTAACAAGTGATACACAGAATGTATGAGGGGGAATGAGGTTGTGTTGTTGTGGAGATTGAAGAGCAGTCCCCGCCTCTCCTCATCATAAAATCTCTCTTTCTCAAGGCCACAACAAAATAGGCAAGGCTACAGCTTTGAATCACTCTGACTCAATAAATACACTTTCCAAGCTCTATTTTTATTACAGCAAGCTTAGTAAGAGCCATGTTCTTTTCTACCAACACCATGTGCTGTATAGAGAAATCCAGTAGATGCTGTAATGCCTTGTTGTTATTTTTGTGGTCAGCAGTGAGTTTTCAGTTGCAGTTTCACAGTTTATCATGATTGATACTCGGTCATTGTGTATGTTTAGGTCAGCAGCCCAGTGCGATGCACAAGTTAAACAGTGTTATGTGGGACAGAAACAGAGATTATTATTGAGATAACTGAAGGAGTGTTAGTTAATGCATTAAATGTCTAGCTGTTGTCAGCAGTCTAAATCATCATCTTCCTCTTCATCATCTTCTGGGATCATCACAGTGCTTCATCTTCTTCTGTCTCGCCCTATCCCTAGCAGCACCATCTATCACAACAAGCCTCTGCATGTCCTTCTTGACTGCATCCATGACTCTTCTCTTGTTTCCTTCTGCCTGGCTTCTTGCTTTGTTGCCAAGCTGCTAACCTGAGTTATCCCTCTCATATATTCATTTCTAATATTTTTGGCTACTCCAAATGAAAATCAGAATATCTGCTACTCTGCTACCGGTTGGCCTCCTGTATTTTTGTCAGTGCCAAACCACACATCGTTGCAGGTCTCACTACCATCTTGTAAACCTTCCCTTTCACTCTCACTGCTATATTTCTGTCACAAATCACCACATCATTTGTCTCCACCCACTCCACCCTACCTGCAAACTCTTCTTCACCTCTATTGTGCTCTATTCATTGCTTCAGATGGTTTTTAAACTTTACTACCTCTGCCTCTTGCAGTTTCACCTTTACATCTGTCTCTCTCTCTTTAATTCACACCCATGTATTCTGTCTTGCTTCTACTGACATCCATCCATCTTTTCTCCAGTACATATCTCCACCTCTTTAGGTTCTCTTCCACCTGCTCCCTACTCTTAGCAAAGGGCTACCGCCTGTAGTAAGATTAATTTAGTAAAAAGAAAAACCATGACGGCAAATGTAAAAACAAATGAAAACAGCCTACACCAGCACATCTAGCACTCCATAGTCATTACTTACTTTTACTTATTTTTTGTTCTTTACATTAAAAAGAAAACAATTTGTGGGTTTGTGAGAGGTAATATGCTGGAACTGTTTCTTGTTCAGCTGCAGTAAGTTTGTTGATTTGCTATTTGCCTCCTAAGTGAGGTTTATAGTTACTTCCTGAATAAAGGAATATAACAAAACAAATGATAATAGAGGGGTAAAATACTTTTTTTAATGTGTCTGTTCACAATGGCATTCGTGATCTTGGAGGAACAGTACTGTAAGTTAGCCAAGCTTCATGCCGGGTCAGTTACATCCCTTTTCATCACTCATCATTTTTACTGAACCTTACAGTTTAATCTATCTGAAAGAGGTTTAAGCACAGATACTTTCAAGCAGCTTTGTCTCTAAATCTATTGTATGTTTACAACTAAATCTTCAATCTGCTGCACAAAGGCAGAGGTGAAAGGAGGACAGGGGGCAGATTACATGCGAAGCTGAACCACACACAGGCCTCAGTTGTCCCGCTCACACGCTCTTCTTTTGACGACACAACTGCGCACTTTTCCGTTTCATGTTTTGTGTATTGTGTCGTACAGAATGGACCACGTAAAGCACTGACTCGCTGCACTAAATGCTAAGTGGATAATAATGTGCCGACTCCCGATATTTCAGCGCTGTAAATGAGCCATTGTGTTATTGTTTAGGGAGCGATGGGAGCTGTGAGGCAAATATACAAATTAATGTAATATGAAATTAGCGATCAAAACTCACTGTGTCGTGACTTTAAACACGCAGTTGTTTATGTCCTTAATAGAGACCAAAGAGTACGCGTTCACCCCAGCATAAAAACATGAACCCGAGTGACTCTAGTCTTGTACGTCATTGTGTATGTATCATAGTGGAACACAGAAAGCACCTGTGCCTACTGTGAAACAGCTGTGTGTGTGGTTGATTTCCTGTTTTCATCTACTTGCATGTTCTTTATAAAGCTCATTCTTAAATTTCAAGCACAGTTATGCAATAGTTATCAAATATTGTCTCATTCCAAACATGAATTTGCATATTTTAATCCACTTACATGTTAATCCACTGACTGTTGATTTGGTTTAATAATTTAGTGTGAGATGAACATTATACAGATGAATGATGATGTGCGGCTAATGGCTACTCCTTCTCTCTCTTTCACTGTCATTTCCACTCTCATACTACACATCTCCTTCTCTTCTTCTCTCTCTTTCTGCGTTCATCTTTGTCTTTATGTTTCCAGCTGATATCATCTCCACTGTTGAGTTTAACCACACTGGAGAGCTCCTGGCCACGGGAGACAAAGGGGGCCGTGTGGTCATCTTTCAGAGGGAACCTGAGGTACTTACACATGCGCACCACACCAACACTGACACACTTGCACTCATGCAGTACGTTCAGATATAACATTTTTCATTTGAGCTGTAAGGGCAGCAATGAATGCACTTGGTTCCCCTCCAGCTACACTCTATATTGGTTGATAAATACTTGATGTCCCTGCTGTGTCAGAGAGTGTGTCATTATAGCTGTGCAGAGTCCATGCCAAGCAGTTTCTGATTAACATCGAGGTGATGGAACGTGCACATTTTTCAATTTCACCTACCTTTTTTTTCTCTTTCATTTCCTTTTCTTTTAATAGAGCCAGACTGAGCCCTTCTCCCAGGGAGAGTACAATGTCTACAGCACCTTTCAGAGCCATGAGCCCGAATTCGACTATCTTAAGAGTCTGGAGATTGAGGAGAAGATCAATAAGATTCGATGGCTGCCTCAGCAGAACGCTGCACACTTCCTGCTTTCCACCAATGGTGAGAGCCTCCTGCATACACACCCTGGAGAAAACTGGAAGCTGATGTGATTGATTGATATTTTCTACATTTGCTGTGAACCACTTTAAATGATTGCTTTTTCTGAAGGCATTATCTAAGAGCATGTTTCTGAGATACTGTTGCTTCTCCCTTACCCTTTTCCACCTGATCACTGCCAGACCGTATCTTATTAAAATAGTACCTGCCTTCTTAAAAAAATTAATGAGTGACCCACTTTAAAGCTCCAAACAGCTTTAATAGCAAGGCCTCCTAAAACTACTATATGTTGCGTGTCACTTCTTTTTAATTTGCCATTGGAGGTGTTCCACTTCCCAGGGTCTCCTGTATTGTTGTAAAATTACTATGCTCTCTCAAATTCAAAATTTTGACCACTTGAAGATAAATCTGAATTTGCCCCAGTGTTCCTTACCCAATGAAGTTTTTAGGATTGTGGCTGTTACTAATTGAACTGAAAAAAAAAATTGCCTTTGGCTCAAGGAGTTAACATGTTTGTGTGGGTGAGGAACGTCTCGTAATTAAGGTCTTAAGTCAGAAGCAGATTTTCCCTTGCCTAATCGCAGATGAGTTTCTGTTTGTGTTGCAACCCTTCTCTGTAGTACGTTAGGATGTGAGGGTCCGTTCTGATTTTATGGCTGTATTGGAATACTTATTTTAGTTTATATTTACCCTGAGAACCTGAGTATTGATTTTTTTTTAAAGTACTTTATTATTTATAATTGAAGGCATGAAATATGTAGGACCTGCCTCAGCAGCAGAGTAGCAAACATGCTGACATGTTTGCTGTTGCTGTTTTCTCAGTATAATATAAAGAGACCAAGCTTCCTTACCAACCTCACTGTGTGATGAATTAGTTTTAATAATTGTAGCTTTGATTGTAATGAAATCCCATATTGGGCTACTGTGATATTTTTAATCACATCTAGATAGAGTCTCTTAACATCAAAACATTTCAGCAAGCACCTTTATCTGATTATTTAATGGTCCTGTTATCTGTTTTCCAGATAAGACCATTAAATTGTGGAAGGTGAGTGAAAGAGACAAACGGCCAGAAGGATACAACCTGAAGGATGAAGAGGGTCGAATCAAGGATATCTCCACAGTCACCTCTCTACAGGTATCTATCTATCTATCTATCTATCTATCTATCTATCTATCTATCTATCTATCTATCTATCTATCTATCTATCTATCTATCTATCTATCTATCTATCTATCTATCTATCTATCTATCTATCTATCTATCTATCTATCTATCTATCTATCTGTCTTGTAAAGGTTAAGAAATAAAACTGGGTCAGTGAGTACAGATGTGTTTGCATGTGTAAAAATGGGTCACTGGCACAAGGAACATGCGAGTATGTGTGAGCCTGTGGGGGTGGTGAAATCCTCTTTTTCTATCCTTCACTACAGCGCAGGAAGAAAATGTCTACACTGGATCTTAATTAGTTAAAAGCTTCAGTGTTTCTATCAGCAGTAAACTCTTAATACGAGTAACTCACCGTGCCTCCATATGTCTGGTTATAATGCACCTCTGTCCTTTTGGAGGAGAACCAATGTCATTGGTTCTAACACTGTGCAGTATGCAGAAAAAGAAGCCATAAGTTTAAGACTACCCATGCAATATTGTGCAGTCCCCCTTTGTGTGGGTGAATTTGTTAAATGTGAGCATGTGTCGACAAACAGTTTTTTAAAATGAACCCAAATGAGTGAAGCAGCGAATGAGCTCTTGGACTTGCTAAAGTTTCGCTCCTGAGAGTTGCTCCTTTATTATTGATGTCAAAGGAAGTAATGCATTAAATATTAACTATGATACTATTAAATTATTTCAGTTTATTCCTTTCCTTTCATTCAGAATAAATGTTAAACTGTTCTTTCTTTGGGGCTTTCCAGGTGCCGGTGTTGAAGCCCATGGACCTGATGGTGGAGGTAACTCCTCGGCGAGTCTTTGCCAATGCCCACACCTACCACATCAACTCCATCTCTGTCAACTCTGACTATGAGACCTACATGTCAGCGGATGACCTTAGAATCAACCTTTGGCATCTGGACATCACTGACCGTAGCTTCAGTATCCTTCATGGTTCGAAGCACTCGTGCACAAGGACCGGAGGAGATGAAGACAAACACTTATGTGTGTATGCACATAAAGCAGGCATATATTTGCCAAAGCCCAGGGACTGCGATAATGAATGCGTACATTAATGCATACATACTCAATAATCAGTTCCTGCCCACACAAAGCAACAAGCTCTGCAAATCCCACTTTGTTGTATGAAGATATGCACAAAGACACACACAGTGCTGGGGGAGGGGAGTATTATTCTTGAGGAGTGAAAATGTATCTTAATGAATAATTCAGTGGCTGCATAAATATTTCAGCCCTTTTCTGAGTTCTAATCCAGCTCAATAGGACACAGTACAGTCGCATCCCTGACCCAGACAGGATTTATAATATTACAATTTATGTGAATATGGAATTAGTTTTCTCCCAACTATCCCCTCTAGATATATTTATATTGGTTTGCTTTATTCCTGCTGTGAATTATTGATATAGTGTTGGCTATGTATACATTTATATAAACTTTTGTTTATATTTCGTTATAGATTATTGGCCTGTGTGTGTTTCCATATTATTTTAATCAGTTTAATTATTTTCTCATTGAGTCAGTTAGGGAGTTAAATTAATAAAAGGATGAATGAATGCATAAATAAATGAATTAATTATGTGCAGTCTATGAAGCGCAGACCCGGAGAAGCTGGCTTTTTGAAAGTTTTCCTCAGCTGTGGCGCTCTCTATCAGACATTGTGGACATCAAGCCAGCCAACATGGAGGACCTGACAGAGGTGATCACAGCGGCTGAGTTTCATCCCCACCACTGTAACTTGTTTGTCTATAGCAGCAGTAAAGGCACCCTGCGCCTCTGTGACATGAGAGAAGCAGCACTGTGTGACAAGCACTCTAAATGTGAGTAAAACGTGCTGAGAGACATGATGGACACGTGCATGTTGCATGTTTATAGTTTTTACAGCAAAGATTAGAAAAGATCTAAGATTGTACATAAGTATGCTAACCCTTCAAGACAGCCTAAAATTCAACAACATCAGTATTTGTTTCTTAAATGGAATGGATTGGTAAGCGCTTTCTTACAAGCCTCATTTATGGATTCACACACATTCAAGCACAAACACTTCTTTCTCTGTGCCTAGCGTTCACATGCTCGCACTGATGGATCAGGGGCAACTTGGGCAAGTATATTGCCCAAGGATGCCTCGACAAGTAGACTAGAGTAAACCACCATTTCTCTGCTCTACCTCCTGAGCCACAGGTGCTCCAAACTAGCAGCAAGGAATGGCAGTGCTTTTTTCTGTTAGCTGGGTTTATCTCTATCCTCTGATTTTTCTTCTAAATACCTAAATTGAGGTTTGCATTTGTGTTATTGAGTGGAATCCCTTGATAACTCTTGTGTGCCCCCTCAGGGCAATTTTTTTCTTGCTTTGGTATTCCCAGACATTTAATTTAGCACAAATTGTTAAAGTTTTTAGGCATATTGAGCATGTTAGTTCAAAGTGCTGTTGTGCCCAATTTTAAGCTTTATTCATCTCCAGCCTGCAAAACTTAAGGTAAAATAATACTAAACGAATGGCCTAAAAGATAAACTGTAAGAATTATGATTTCCCCACAGTGTAGAAGCATGATTTATCTCTTCTGGACCTTTTCTACTCTGTGTAATAATTTTTAGTTCTACCTCAGAACAGGGCTAGTTGCTCCATAAATCTGCCGTCCTTAAGGGGCAACAATTCAAGTCATGGCACTATATTTCTTGTATTTACGTTTTTTCTCAGTCACTTTGGTTCATTTCTCAGAACATCGAGTCATTTGTGCATTATAAAAGCAATGTCATTCTTTTAAATAATTCTTTGACGCGTTAATCGTATAAATGATTATGTACAACTATTCCTTTCTGTGCTTGCTTCCCAAAACATCCCGGCAGTAGTTCACTGTGCAAGTCACCACAGGGAAGACGGTTGCAGCATTTGTCACCATATGTCATGTGGATGAGAATTTTTCAGGCCACAAATTCTTCACATCACAGCAGATGTCATGCAAACGACTGTACACAGCCTCTGCAGGCGTCTGCTCTGCTGTTTTATTGTTTTTTTGGCTTTGTGCTATAAAACAGTCTCATCTTTCTCTTTTCTGTTGGTAACATCGACAAAACAATTTTATTTCATACACCAAAAATGTAAATGTTAATCCCGACTAGTCTCATACATGCAGTATTGTGTCAGCTTGTTGTTTAGAAACTGATGTATGCCTTACAAAAATCATTGTCAGTGAATCTTAGCCATGCTTTCCTCGACTGCTTGCAGTACTTTAGTGCACTCATATATTGACAACATGGCTGCAAAATTTGACTAAAAGAGTGAAATGTTCATTGACATTTTGGTCATAAATAATACTTACAGGACTGTGAGCCAAGCTTTCCTGCCTGTCTTTTCTTTGTTTCCCACTTTTTGTTCTTGTTGTAATGCTTCATCCATTCAGTTTACAGCTTTGATCATGAGTCACTGCTGCAGTGTTCCTGCACAAGCTGTGCTCAGCAAGCAGCTAGATCTTTCATTTTATTTTTTACATTCAGTGTTTAGAGCAACTTTAATAGAGCTCTTTGACATTTGCTAATGTTTATACACTGATGTATTCAGACAGCAACACCTCTACAGAAAGATACAGAAGTCGTGTCCATGGTCTCTCTGTCTCATAAATGACACTTAACATAATGACTCATCTGAGAGATTTATCTCTGTACACGAGATAAAAGCACACATATCCAACTGTGTTTCTGCCTTTCATCTTGCTTAACGGCACTCGCTGACCTCTCCTTCTCTCGCCTTTTTGTCTCCCTCCCACTCGCCAGTGTTTGAGGAGCCCGAGGACCCCAGCGCCCGCTCTTTCTTCTCCGAGATTATCTCCTCCGTGTCGGACGTCAAGTTCAGCCACAGCGGTCGATACCTGCTCACCAGAGACTACCTGACTGCCAAAGTCTGGGATCTCAACATGGAGAGCAAGCCCCTAGAGACATACCAGGTGTGTGACTGGCGATGTGTGGAAAAACATGAGGCAGTGTCACAATAAATGACAAGAAACACCGGGATGAATATTATATACTGTATTCTGTCTTACCCAGCTACTATAATGAGAAATGGATAGATCAAGGTTAAGGAGCTCCCAGAGGTCAGGGATCCTTGCAAGTCACAATTAATACAATTGACAGTTGGGTTTCTATAACTTTAACCTCCTAAGACCCAAACTCGTTCATGGCATACATTTTTAATTTCTCTTTGCTATTTGGGCTGATTGGGACCTGATGAATGTAAAAACAAAGAATTACGTGTTTTGTTTTGTTTTTTACCTGATTTTTGTTTCTGACAAAAATGAGATCCACATATCAGGACATTCCCTTTAAATTTCAATAGCATAGTGGCAGTATAATGTCCTCGTAAGCGGATATCAGGCCCTTGAAGAGCAAAATTTAGTGTTTTGGTCTAGACAACGCAAAATGTGATGTCCATATATGGAGGTTAAACTGTTTTATTTATGTTTATATTTGTAGTAGATTTAAAGAAAGCACTGAATGAAGGAAAAACTTTACATATGCACAGCAGGTTCCTTGATTAGCTTTAAGACTATGAAAATGATCTTCTATGGACTTTGCACAGTTGCAAGAGAGAGGAGGGGGATGACATGCAGCAAATGCTCTGGGATGGATTCAGCCTGGTGAGCTTTACTGGCACCCCATTTTTTGCACATCTTAACCTTACTCTGGACTGATATGTACAAAGCTCTGCATCATCAAGGCATCAAATGGGGAAAATTCTTTTCTTTTTTTTTTCTTTTTTTAATTACTGAGTTGATATTTAAAAAAAAGAAAAAAAAAGGTCTGAACCTGTTACTGTAGTGGGTGGTGTTACTAAGAAACTCAGCACCAAACTATCAACTGTCATCATTACCACTGACCAAAAACCCCAGTTGTGTTGTCCAAATGGCGAGGTGACTAACGGTTTACTGAAAGAAGGCAATTGTCATTATGGAAGAAATACAAGATCGGAGAACCAAATGAGTCATGAGCGTAAGATTGTCTCTTACAATCACAGTACTTACAGATGATTCGATTTTTTCCCAAACCTTTTAAGGATAATTGAGTTGATTTTCTCCTCACTGATGCAGAATCCTCACAAAGTTTTTTAATTTAAGATCGTAATCTCTTTGTATGTCAAAGAAATGAATAAAGACAAATTAAACCCATAAATTATCAGTTGTGTATGCGGAAGTTAATTTACAGGGGCTTAAAAATGCTTTGTTGATATACACACGAAATAATAAGCTAAGAAAATAAGCTTTTTAATATTTACGCGTGCTATTATTTACACATACATGCTCAATTTGTCTCCTGTGTCACTTCTAAGTGTTTACAATAGGCCACGCTAGCTTCTGGTTATGCATTTACAGGCACTAAAACTATTTATCAGCTCCTTTTTTTCCAGTATGTGTTTAGTATTCCTGCCTCAGGCCTGTGGGTGAACATGCGTGTTTGTGTATGTGTTCCTGCCTGACGTGTGAGGGCCTGTGAGGCGGCCAGGAGTGGGAGGCTGAGACGCACTGGAGCTATTTATAGGATCCCGAGCCTCCACTCATAAAGTAAAGCGTGAAGGAGGGATACCTTCCACAGTGGCTGACACCTAGATCTGCAATGCAGCACAGAAAGGGGGGAAGGAGGGACAAAAGGGGTGAGGAATTGGGAGGGAGTATGAGAATGGTGTGATGTGAGGAGGAGAGATGAATAAAAGAGAGTAAATGGTAGGATTAGAGAGAAGGATTGCAGAGGTTGCAGCGTACGGTGGCCTCTGAAAATATCTGCATTCAGGTATAAATATGAATAAAAACATGGTCAGGTCTTCATCTAAGTCACAGATATGGACTCTATTTTAACTATAATAATAATCCTGCTCTTGTTTTTGTTCAATACTTTATTTAAACACTCAGTGTTGTTTGGAAAAAGTATTCCAACTGCTATGCTAACAGCAGAGTTGATTGGAATCAGGAGTTAACAGCAGCATCAGCTGATGGAAATCATGCCTTTTAGAAAAGACATGTTAGAATTTATTGAGGTGAATTTAGTTCCATAGAAAGCTGGGCAGACCCAGACAGCTCAAGGCTAAAAGGAATCGGTGAAGCTGGTCTGTTTTATGACGCTATGGAGAACTGACCCCACAGCAGGAAATCAAAGGAAAACCTCCAGAAAGACACCTCTTTCTTTGTATTTGAAATTTAATAAAGGACAACTTGAAACTGTATGGCACTGCTGGGAAAGTGGTTTTTGGATTGATCACACCATTTGGGAAGAACACACAGCACAAAGGGGCATTGTATAACAATCACAAAAACATGAGCCCAAACTGTGTAGAGTAGAAAAAGCATTGTGATTTGAACCTGCTTCAACATCTTCCAGTCGAAATCTGTCAGGAGGACTATTGTCAGAGTGTGGTGTCTGTGCTTTGAGCCTATCACTCCACACAAATAATGATACACATGAAAAGTGAGTACATATTCCTCTGGAGCCTACAGGTGGATGCAGGGATAGTGGAGGGGTTGAAATGGCAGGCATCGATGCAGGCCAATAGCGGGATTGACCTGTCAAGGGAGAAATTTATAACTTAAACAGACCATCAAACCCGGAGGGTATCTTTGGTTTGCTATGTGAGGAGAGTGACGCATGTTAGGTGTGTGTGACGAGACACACCTGGAATTGTCTGCCTGAGCTTGCAGGCTTCACTCCATTTTATCTTTCAGTTTTCCTTTTGTTTGAGGTTCTATTATTTTATTGCTCCAGCACTAGCATTAGCATTAGCAATTTCATCTTTGTGTATATTTTGTCATATAGAAAAAGATCAGATTGTACTTCATGACAAATTAATGCAAGAAACGGAGTAATTCTAAATCCATTGTGTGTGGGCAGAAAGTGGGTGCTGGGTTGGGGTGGGGGTTTAAAGGCTAAGCTGCCCTATTATTTATTTATCTATGGATTTATTTTGTAAATTTACACCTGTACCCCCCCTCCCGATCATGAAAAATATGCACCAATTCATGAGGAATGAGGCGCCATGCTCTAAATCAGAAATCATGTGGACTGGGGGGGTGACAAAGAGGACTGTATATTCAGCTCAAGCTGACATGGTATCATTTTCCCCTGTGCAGAAAGACCCAAAGGGAAAAACAAAATTGTCACTGGTTTTGATGTACAACCGTGAGACGACCTCAGTTTGACTGTTTATTGATTGCAAGTTGGCTGTTGGCTGCTGACTTTATGCAAAATGTGGAAAGCGGGGGGGGGGGGGGGGGGGGGGGGGGGGCTCAATGGAGAGAACAGGACCTGGAGGAAGAGGAGGTGTAGATTTCATCCCCTTGCATCATTGGGCAGACACAGTGCTGACACAGGCAGGTCGAATAAAAGCACGAGGAAAAGCAGTTATAAGTCGGTGTATGTGTGCGTGTAAGAATACATGTGTGTCTCTATTATCGCACCCGTGGTAGGTGCGATTGTAGAGAGCTGGATGTTAATGGATTTAGTGATATGGAAAGGAGGTTAGATTAAAATGTACTCCTGGCCCTTGTATTGCTGAAGGTTGGTGTTGTGTCTTATTAGCGTTTCCTTCAGGGAGGATTGTGTTACAGCATGCCCATATTTAATGTGTTTTGGTTGTGCTGAGCTTGGTATGTGTGTTCATGTGTCTTCTGCTCACTCTTCTATTTATAGTTTACGCCGAGAGTCGATACCTGGGAGTAATGCAGCTGTGAGATGGGCTCGATTGTAATCATATCCGTGTGTGTGTTCTTTCAGGTTCATGATTATCTCCGCAGCAAGTTGTGCTCTCTCTACGAGAACGACTGCATCTTTGACAAGTTTGAGTGTGCCTGGAACGGCTCCGACAGGTACGCGATGTTTGATGATGGATGTGTGTTTCCAGCTTACAGGCCATCCGTTAGCCATACCTGCTTACCTTAAAACTGTCTTTAGAGTAACTGGATCTCTCCTATCCTCGTGCTCTGTACAGCGTTATCATGACCGGAGCCTACAACAACTTCTTCCGCATGTTCGACCGCAACACCAAACGCGACGTCACCCTGGAGGCGTCACGGGAGAGCAGCAAACCCAGGGCCGTGCTGAAGCCGCGGAGGGTCTGCGCCGCGGGAGGAAAACGCCGGAAGGATGATATCAGTGTGGACAGCCTGGACTTCACCAAGAAGATCCTCCATACGGCTTGGCACCCGAACGAGAACATCATTGCCATCGCTGCCACTAACAATCTCTACATCTTCCAGGACAAACTCAACTCCGAGATGCATTAGTGAATGGATGTCAGTGGCAAATACAAATGAGTTTACACCCAAAAACACACAACTATGCCAGAATGTACACACTATCAGACATGCACACACACACACACTTTCACACAGCCAAGAGATGCCTAAAACGCATACCTACACACACAATCAGAACTCATACACAGCGTTTCACGTCCCTCCTTCACCTCCTCCTCAGCCTTCCAGAACTGAAAGGCCCTCGGCAGGGCTAGGAAGGGAACAGGCTGGATTACACAACGGATTATGGATTGCAAAATTGTCTGAACAGTGGATTTCCTGATTGTTAGCCTCTGGATTGATGGTGTGTTGGTTGCTGCAGCTCGGCTTCCTGAGGGGAGGGATCACACCCTCGGCCCCAGAGTGGAGAGACGTTTACATGTTCGTCTTCTTCTTCTTTTTAATTCTTCATGCTCTTTTGCTTTTTTTCCACCTCCTCCTCCACCTCCTCTGCTCTCTGTATTTGTGTGCTCAAGCAAATCCTATTCTTATCCCTTGCCCACTGTTTTGTGTAACAAAAACCCTTTGTGGTTGTCTACCAGCCGCACTGATGAGAAATGGAGCATTTATATAACTGGCTGTTTGTTTTCAGATCAGATCATCATTTCAGATCAGCTTTCCCTCTTCTGTTTTTTGTAACTTCTTGTTAAATGATGATGATGGTAATTAATGGGGATGAGGTAAAGTGATTTGCGTGATGTACGAGGATGAACTTGGGACCCCACCCCCTTCTTCCTAAGCCCACCAGACGCCTCTGAGCTCTCCCTGAATCAGGAGAGACGACCAAAAACTGGGCTGCGTTCAGCGACGTGAAACAGTTACAGTCCTGCAGATAGAAGCAGAAGTTACCAGATGATACTATACCACCATGGCCTAACATGAGGACACGCGCTCATATACGGTCCACAGTGCGTTTCAGTAATTCTTGTTTTCCCTGCTCAAACGGGCCCGAACGTCTCTGATTTCTGCTTCTGGTCTGGGGCTGCTTTGTGTGTTACTCTGACATTAAATATGTTAAACTCAGATCACGCAAAAATATTACTAAAAAGAAAAAAAATCTATAAAATAAATAATTTCAGCAATCAAATGATAAATGCTGCATGTCAAACAGATTTAGCCTAGGTGTTTATAAATTGACTCACTGACTGGCTTGGCTGCCTTCGTAACCATTTTAGATCCAGCTTGTACAAAGGCTTCAGGGGCCCACTGGGGGGCCCCTTGCAGCACGAGTAACCATAGATGAGCGAGCTCCCTTACCTTTATTTGTGTCTTCGGACGCTGAAGCATGTTTACCGGTGTTCGGTTCATACACTTAACACGTACTTTTCGAATGAAGCCGTCCACAAAATCAGTTTCTGCTCAGTGAAACTGCAAACCGAGAAGAATGGGGAATGTTTGTGGTTACCATTAAAAGAAAAAAGACAAAAAAATCTAAGGGCCTAAATGGTGTCTGTGTATATCAGCTCGGTTTTTGACATGTATGAGGTTTTGTTGTTTTTAAACAACCATAAACGGACTGCAGACTTGATCATCGGTACTGATGACTGCCTCCAAAGCTACAGCAAAGAGATGGTACTTTAATCTCTTCGGCCTTCCTCACTGATAACTTTGCTGATGTGTTTATTTTTTAGAAAACAGCAAATTCTTTTATCTGTCCTTTTTTGTTCCTTTTGCTTTTTTCTGTCGGTTGTAGCCTACTCCACGTCCTTACCACACTAAGCCACATATTTTTGTGTTAATGTATGTTGATGACAAAATTGTCAAACGAACAGTTATAAATAATGTTAATATGTTTTTTTTCTGAATAAAGATTTCAACGAAATTGCATCCAATGGGCGTATCATTGTGATTTTTATTACTGTTTAGTTATGAAGCTGTTAACATTGCTTAACTGTTAATATGCAGCCTTTATATGGCTTTTCAAGTTATGTAGTTTAAGGCGCCACCTTGTGTTATTATGCACTTATTACATGTGGATTTTAAATGTCTTGCCATATGGAGGCTGTTAAAATTTAACTGTATTGCTAAGGGATTTAATAATGAATGAATTTAATTGAAATAATTACCAAGTTTCGTGATTCTGCACAATTTTTCTGTCTGGTTATCTTTGTTCTTCTCTCTGCCTAAACTTGAGTTTAAAACCCCACAATCATCTATTTTATGCTTTAATGACAGTTAATCTGAGCAAATTACATTTCTTCATAATTTAAAAATAACTCATGTTAACGCTTCATAAATATCAGAAGTTTTTCTTTCAGTCTCTGCTGAAAATCTACTCATTTTGTGTGTTGTTCACTGTCTTCATTGTTCCAGTGTGAATCAAACTCTTCTTAAATTGGACACATTAACTTGTAGAAGGAAAAGCGCAGGCGTTAAATAATAATTTAAAATGGTTCTGCGCCTATCACAACATTGTGTTTTACATAGAAAGCATAGGCTCACCAAAACTGGACACCAGCACTGGAAATCGTTAACTGACCTGTAGAGTCTTGATTTCATTCAGATGGTTGTGTCAGAATTTGGCATAATTAAGATGAAAACATGGATCATGAACACTTCTGCCTGGTCATGGGAGTGTAATATGTGGGGGATATTTTCTTGGAATACTTTGGGCCCTTTACTACAAAATTAATAGCACTTTATTTACAGAGTATTGTTGCTGACCACGTCCATCCCTTTATGCTCACCGTGTACCCGTCTTCTGTTGGCTTCTTCCAGCAGGATATCACACCATGTTCACCACCATGAACATCACAAAGTTCAAATCATCTCAAACTGGTTTGTTGAGCATGACAGTGCGTTCACTGTACTTAAATAGCCTCCACAGTCACCAGATTTCAATCCATCTTAGCACCTTTGGGATGTGGCGAAACAGGAGATTCACATTATGGAGGTGCAGCCGGCAAATCTGCAACATCTGTATGATACTGTCATGTCAACATGAACCAAAATCTCTGAGGAATGCTCCCAGAATCTTGCTGAATTTGTGCCATGAAAAATTAAAGCAGTGCTGAAGGCAAAAGGGAGGTCCAGGGTACTAGCAAGATATGATTAATAAATTGGCCAGTGAGTGTTTAATGCAAGAAAAATCCAATAAATTACATAAGAAGGGCTAAGATTTTGTGTCTAAAGATCAGTAAAACATAAATGATTTTTTAATAAAACTGCAACACACACTTGATTTCTTAAAATATTTATAGGACACAGTACAGAAAAAAGTAGTGACAACCTAACTTAAACCACATCATCACTCTGGGATCGTAAATGTTCAATATATTAAGTCCCTGCACAGCAGAGATGACGACAAATACAGGGAAGAAAGACATGAAGGTAAAGAAAGCCGAACCTGGTTAACTGTTCTGTAATAAATAAAAGCTCTGATGCAGCAGAGCTCTTAGAGACTTAATTTAGTCTAATCGCTCCCAAATAATATACTTCAGAAGGCACTTGAAATCTGTATGGACAAACCGTACGTTACATAATTATAGGCAAAACATATCTATATGACAACCTTGCCTTCAACAGCGGTAGCTACACAACGATGCGAGTGCACTTTAACAAGGCAAGTGCAGAAGATCAACACTGATGATTTTGGCCACAAAAAGTCACGACATACAGAAAGATTTGCAGATGTAGTGTTTGCATAGCATCCAGTAACAAATCAAAATTATGTCATTACTATACTTACGATGATTAGCTTAAACCGGGTGAAATGTTTATAACAAGCTGAACACAGCGAGCTTTACGCGACGTTTTTCCTCATGTGGTGTTTGGCAGTAAAGTACTTAAAAACCACATTATTGTGTGCTTCTTGTTTTTTAGCATTAACTGTTTCTTCGTTATATGTAGTCACGCATTTTGGCTCAAAAGCTATAAGAATGCAAACACACACACACACACACTCACTCAGTAGATAGATCACATGTCTGAAGGTCCGTCTACTTTCTACAGTAAGACACTCAAAAATATTGCAGTCCGATTCTTTTAAGATCAGTGGGTAAAAATCATTAGTGTTCTTCGCTGATGACAGTATTATCCCCAACCATCTCGTCTATCCTCCCTGCTGTGTCACAACCTCTGTTTCGGTCTCCGTCTCTGAGTGTTGTCCGAGCTGTGCAGTCAGGAAGGGGTTGAAGAAGAAGTCAAAACCGAACTGGAGGGCATTCTGAGCCGTACGCCTCCAGTCATGTTCAATCTTGTACTGTCTGCGGCTGGGAAGGCGGGCGTCGCCGCACGACATGCAGTGAATGGCTTTCAGTTCAAACACAGGCCATTTGGAGCCTAAACGCCCCTCCAGTATGGTACTGAACTCCACCAGGCTGCCAGTGTTTAAGTGTAAAAGCACAGACTTGAACTCATTACTAGCCCGCAGTACTATGTCCTTAGTGGCGTCTTCATCCTCGATGATCGTCCCGTTCCTGGTCTTCCTCTCGAGCGGCATGCCCATTGTGACTTCAAACTTGTATCGGTCAAACCGTTTGACGTGGCATTCGTGCTTTGCCAGTTTTTTAAGTTTACACAGGGGATCTTCGGGAGGAGGAGCTGGGGCGGGCAGAGGCTGGGGCTCAGCGGTCGCATTCTTCAAGTCGTCACACAGAGGATATGGCTCACCGTACAGGCACCGCATCCAGTTCCCTACAAATAAAGGCAGCAGGTTGATAACCGACTGCGGCCCGTTCTCAATGTCGGTCACACGGACATATTTGAATCGTCCCGTCCATGTGACACGATGTCCTTCCAGATGAGAGCAGAGAATCTGGGTTTGGGCCATGTTGGACTCCTTCCAGGCCAGAGGGCCACAGAGGTTGCTGTACTCAGGCCACGTCAGGGTGGAGTTGTACACCTTCATGCCCTCAGACCTGTAGACGTACATCCAGCAGAAGAGCACCACGGCACTGAGCCAAACCAGGATGAGCTTGACAACACTGCTCCGCGACAAAGACCGAAACACCTTGATGGGGTTGAGGCTGAAGCGAGTCCAAAGCCTCAGCACTACCGGCACAAAGCAAACAGTCAGTGTGACCACCATCTTGGTGACCTCCAGGGTGAGAAACCACTGCACTAACTGGATGATGAGCATCGCAGCCATACCCAGTGAAAGTATAGGAAGGGCAAACAGGAAGAGGAAGTAGCCCACACATGTGCGGATGAGTCCTATTGCCGAGGCATTATTAAGGAACACCAAGCAAAGCTCGCACCAGGTGAAGCAAACCAAGTAGGGCACCAAGCACAGATAGGTGCCCTTAAAGCCTCTCAGCTGGGCCATACGGAAGAGGAGATAGACAAGGTGTCCATACAGCAGACATGGCATCCCCAGGTTTAATGCCACAATATCTCCAAGAGGCACAGTGATGAAAGTCTTCCCGAACATTCGGAGGAACCACAGGGACTCCGGGAAGAAATGAGTGAGGGAGCATGCTCCAGAGAGGACCTCTGTGACGAGGGCTTTACGAGCGAAGAGCTGAGCTGAGGCATGAAGGCTGAGGAAGGCAGTAATGGTGAAGAAAAGAGCGACCGCAGCCAGTTCTGAGCAGGGGATCCAGGATTTATCAGCTACAGGGAAGGCGAAAACCACAAAGACCACCGAGAGCAGGAAGTACCTGAGAAAACAAAAAAAAAGTAATTGTTCTGCTGCAGAAGCAGTTCAATTCTTCTTTATGGTAATATTAAAGGAAGAAAAGATCAAATTGAAGCTAATCTTTACATTATTAAACTGTAAAACTGGCAACTGAGTGATGTGGACTTACAGATAAGGCTCCAAGTGCGTCCATCCAAAGTTTGTCTCAGCCTGCTCCAGGTCGAGACCAGGTTCAAACTGAGCAAGCAGGTCTGTCAGAGCACGGAAATTTTCCCACGCTTTGGAATTCTGTAGAAAGAAATGTTTTGTTTTAATAAAACAAAGGTACTACATTATCAGAAATCACTAAATACATCTAGTACATCGTGACAAACCTGAAATACACGTAGTGTGCAGATGATCATGGAGAAGAACGAGAGGTAGAAAACCAGCAGGGGGATGATGAAGATGAAGAACTCGATTGTGAGGTTGGAGATGATAAAGAAGAATATAAGTGCGTTAACGTGGTGGGTGGGGATCAGGGCGCTGAGCCACTGCATGCCCGCTCGTGATGCCCAGTCGATAAGATGTTCTTTTATCTCGAGAAGGGCGTACAGAGGAAACTTCAGCAGCTGGGAAAACAACAAGACAGACAGAATCAGTACGTCGCAGAGATGGAATCAGACAAACAAAAAATTTTTTTTTAAATTGAATGACTAAAAAAGTTTTTCTGGTGATGTTGTGGGACTTGAAGGCGATTTAATGTGTTTCTTTGGGAAATTTTTTTTTTTTTTTAGAAAGACGGTAGAAAGAGAAGGCGCAGATCTAGTTAATCAGATGATCCTGAGAAAATCAGTTTAGTTTAGACCTGAACACTTAAAACTAGCTATACAACTGATGCTTTTTTCCCCCTTTTTGATGAAGCTATTAATTATTATTCATTATCTGGTCCAAAAGAAGCTAAGAATACTCCCCACCCCCAAAAAAAGGAAGAAAAAAAAGAAAAAGAAGTTCACCGGAAGTCTGAAGTCCGAAAAAACATTATCATTTGTGACCGGTTAAAATTTTCACTGCAACTTTTAATGTTAATTTAGTGAGTGTATTTGAATCATTTCTGGCTGTTAAATGAAGGATCATATCAACTGACAACTACACAGGTGAAGCTTTGGCTGCACAGCTGGTCGTGCTTCAGGTGAATTTATGTCAGGTGAACATTCACGTCCTGACTGATGAAGCTTCGCTTGAGCTGTTATTATGTCTAATAAACCAGCTTCCAACTGAATATTAACACATAAAGGAATGGAAAATGATTTAGAAATATAAATCAGATGATTGATTTTCCTCCACAAAGGCTAATATTGAAAGAATGAAAACAGAGCAGGACCAAAGCTGATTAAGTTGCAGAATTTGTTTCACTTTTTCACAGATTTGCTAAACTCAAGACAAGCAGAGCGTGAAAAGAAGATGACAAAGGCAGACCACTACCCCCCCCAAACCACCTTTTGATGCAGGGGCAGTTCATCTGGATTTTTCACTACTATTTCATCATCGTCATCATCATCATCCCCTGCAGCAGCCATAACTGGTGAGGGTGCAATACCCTGGGCGTACTTCTTGGTCATCTCAACAAAGTCATCAAGACCCACATGGGAACTGGCTGCAAAGAAGTACAGAAGAAACATTATTACTTTTATTTTACTCTGACAGGTCTGTAGGACACTTTGGGCTTGGGGAAATGACAAATTGTGCATGGTTAATCCTATTAGAAGACACATTTCAGACCACACATACCCTCACTGGTGACCATAGTCTCCAGGACTCTCCTCTGTTTCTTAGCAGACCTGTTTAGTGGACCAGGGGATACTGGTGTGTCTGCAGATGGAGGGTAGAAAGTATAATTTAAAAAACGAATGCCTTCAAAATGTAAATGATTTGAAATACAGTATTATTCCTCTCATACCCGGCTCTGTGTTAACATGTTCAACGTTCTCTAGCATCTCAGAAACAGGCACCGACTTCTTCCTCTCTGGGTTTAACTTCCAATAAATGAGCAGAGAAGCCTTCCTCACTCCTCTCTCAAAACGAGTCTCTGTACACAACTTCTTCACCTCCTCAAAGTTTTCCAGTGTGATGCCTGAAGAACAAATGAGGATGAATGGACAGACGAACATTAGCTTAATCAGGCTCCAGTTTCACACTGGTTCCATTCTTCTAAAAGATGTGCATTAAGAGTAGCAGTCATACCTTTCCTGGAGGCCAAACACTGCTGCAGCAGTCTGACCGCATCCTTGCGGCCCTGTTTAGCAGCCTGGACGAGCCAAGTGACCGCTGTGCAGTTGTTCAGTTCTTCATCGCTTTCTTCTGCCAATGCCAGGAAGTAGCGGCCCATCTGTGCAGACACACACAGACTTTTAGACTTGCAACACAAGCATTACTGTGACTTAGTGACCTGTCACTCTAAAATAAAATGTATAATTACTTAGCTCATATGCTCTGTCATCACCATATGGCGACTAAAGTCCACAGTGTCTGCAGTATGATCATTGTCACTAACCTTAGTCTGTGCTTTGGCATCACCTGACTTTGCTCTCTCCTCCAAATCCTCAAAACTGACCTCCTCCTCTGGCTCCTCTGAAACAGAAAATACATTTTCAAAATCCATCCAGTAGATTTTAGGGCTCTTTAACTTTCCCCCCCTTGGATACCTACTAAGGTAACCCTTGTTTTTCTCTTTTTATAAATCATTGGTTTCTGTGGTATTTCAGGCCCGCTTCCAGAGCACTGGGTGTGCATCAGAGGTCAGTTAGGGTGACATGTGCTTATACAGCTTACTGGGGCTAGCCTTGAAAAAACCAAGAACCTATTCAGTTTTAAATATCTTTATTAGCAAGCATATACAATGCAAGTTATAACTGTTAGGCTGAAATTAATGCTTCAGTTTTTAACCAGATAGTTAGTTTTGTAATTCCAAATAGAAAGCTCTGGAAGCTGGCCTGATAATGACAGAAACTAAGGGTTACCCCCTACTAGGTGTCCAAGGGGCAAAGAGTTAATTGAGACCTTTGGTTCCACTGTTTCAGAGTCAATGGGTGATTTGAATAAGGTTTTACTTAGATGATTTAAATAAGATGTGTATTTAACACGAGATTTAAACATTTTCAGACGTGTTGTTTTACCATATAATATACATACAAATATCTCATTTGTGAATTTTGAAGGTTTTACATGTCAGATTTAATGACATTTCAATGGAGCCTATCCCAACTGTAATAGAGTGCTAGTCCATTTACAGGGCTAACACAGAGAGACAGAAAGATAACCAATCACGCTCACCTTCACGCCAACTGAAGCCTAATACTAGCCCTTTACTTTTGGCAGCAGCAGTTATGATTGAACCACCACTGAAGTTCTGTTAGTTGTGTTAATAATGCTGAGCAAAACATGCCAGTGTCTTTAACACGACTTCAGTGGTTTTATTTTCATAAAGCTTTTTTTTTTCTCAACTCAAAATCCTATAGAAAAATGCCATTTGTCCAGGGAACCGAAGTGACACTAACTTCCAGCTTGTCTTACAAAAGCCTCCCTGTTGCACTTTATGTGATCATTTCAGGGACACAGCTTTCAAAGTGAGCAGCTGCCCCACACAGGGTGCTGTTTAAACCTTCTGTTAGAGAGCAACAGCCAATCAGAGGATGGTGGCCTTAAAGGTAAGAGAGATAAAATAATTTGGTTCAGACAGTGGATGAACGACGTTGTATAAGACAAATATGAATTACATTGAACTCTAATTCATGCAGAGCTAACCAAGAAAAGTCCAAGAATAAACATATGGAGCTTGATATTATGTCCACTTAAAAAAAAAGAAAGAAAAAAAAGCAGCTCTTTAATATATTAGGTTTGCTTCAGGTTTTTCGAAGGAGTAACTACTCCTTATTACTCTACATTTGTTTTTAAATACTCTGCAGATGTTCCCAAAAAACAAAAATAGAAACAAGAGACCAGCTCAGTGTGGCAATCTGTGACATCAGTGATCCCAGAGCATGAGCATGAGTCAGATCCTTCCAGAAACAGCTTTGGCCTTGACAAGACCTGACAATACCACAGAGCCCTCTTGGTTTAATTATCATCTTCCTTTGGCTAATGATTTCTGCTACTCTTAAATCCCAGTTCTCCAAAGGAACAGGATCTCACACTGAAAACGTGTCTGCTTCCCGTAAAGTAAGCGGTCATGTTTGTTCTGTTTAAAACAAACAGCAGGAAAAACAGATGTGGAAACACTTTTCCGAGATTCACAATGCTCATGCGGGCTGTAAGTGATACTGGTGAGTGAAGGTGTGGCCTGCCTGTGCCTGCAGGTCTCAAGAAGCAGAAGAAAATGTAAAGCATCCAGTAACTTACGCTGGTAAAGCCACGTACACTTTAACCATCTGCCTGAGCCCTAAAATAACTGTTTATCTAGCACAGCAAACAGCTGCTGCTCGTTCTCCTGGTGTGCAAACACTTCCATAGTGGTGCAGTCCATCTCCCTGTTTTACTTTCAGTACATTCAGAACTTTAAGATACTTAATTATATTATTTTAGACAGCTAAAGAAACTGGAAAGTGTTTACTTAATGAAATGACTGAGCAGGTGAATTTGACAATACACCAGTTAGGCTAAATATATAAATCACTGCAAAGGCCTTAAAAAGATAAAAAGTGCTATTCCCCTTCAACCAAAAGATGTCCTACTTGCATACTGTATTTGTTTAGTTTGAAAAACACATGTGAAACCATCTTTTCTCTTCAGGTCAGCAAAAAGGGAGAGGCTGCTTTACATGCTGAGGTAAATGTCTGTGGTCATGGAAACACTGCACTGCACACACACAGTAACCTGGGAGTGTTGGCAGCACTGATTCCTGAAGAACTGCAAAGTGAAGGTTGAAGGTCAGTTTTGATTCTCACCTTGCTCTGGTGTGGGAGGAGTCTGCGGAACTGTGGCAGCACCTCCAGCAGCTGATGATCCGGTCATGGGATTCCCCGTAGACGCGGCGTTTAGCTGAGATCTGCCCCCCTGGGAGAGGCTCCTGATTGGTTGCCGAAGAGGCGAGGTTGTCGGTGTGGAAAGGGAGGAAGAGCGGTAATGAAGATTTGGAGAAGTCCGAGGGCAGGCAGTGGAGGGAGAAGACGAGGGTGTGGCTGGAGGTGTTGGCATTGTGAGTTTTGGATTTGGCCAGTTTGAATTTGTCGTAGTCGAGTTAACAGATGAGCTGAGAGAGGAAGGTCCGGGTCTCAGGGTGGTAGGAGACGAAGGGTCCAGTTTGGAAGCGGATGAACTGGCAGTTAGCGAAGGATCCATGGCTGAAATTAAACCAAAATTTTAAATCAATTAGGAATGTTTTGGGGAACAAACACAATCCCAGTGATTTCTGAAAGATTACGAACAAAACATTACTGTGGTGATACTAGTAATGGTGCAGTGTGTGAAAAACAGCAATACATATACAGTATGAAGCACGTTCAAGGACAAGCAGCTAACAGAGTGCACCTGTCGCAAAGTAACAGATGTTTTGAAAGGTTGTGTTCCCTCATCATCACATGAGTTTTCTCCAAAGTGAGATTGTACTGGGGGGAAAAAAACAATCAAACAACCAGTCACAGCGGATGGCTGTCTTCCTTGAGCCTGGTTTTTGCCACTGTCACCAAGTGCTTATTCATAGGGGGTCATGTGATTGTTGTGGTTTCTTCCTATTTTCAATATTCTAGTGTCTTTACAATATAATATAAAGTGTCTTGGTGTGACTGTTGTTGTGAATTAGTGCTATATAAATAAAAATGAATTGAATGCAGTACGTGCCAAATATTCATGAGGAATTTTTAATTAGATTTTTAGTGTGGGTTTAGTTTTTTAAGTTTGGAGGGGTGTGCTTGATCTCCCAAAGTGTTTAGGAAGGTGGTATGTCAACCACATGAATACCACAACCAAAACTTCTCAGCAAGTTATAACAATACTTTCAATTTTCTTCAGTTAACCTCTCATAGGTTTTAACATTGTGCATAACTGGTGTAAAATATGTCATTTGATTACTATAAAAGAAAAGCTGCTTTCATATTACAGATGAAACCAACAGATCTCAGCCACGTAGCTCAGACTCAGGCGGATTTCCAAAACAAATGTAATTTTTTTTTTTTTAATCTGTCTTATCTTAGAAAGGTCCTTTCCTTTTACTAATTAAGGCCAAATAATCCCAGACACAATTTTGTTCAGATGTGTGCTACGAGGTCTATAGTGTATTTTAGATATTATTAACCGAGCCCTTGGTAGCTATATTGAGAAGATGACATCCTTAAAGTGCAATGACTGCAAATCAAGTGTCCTGGTGCCCCTCTTGGATAAGCAGGACAGGGCTCCGATGACAATAACTTTGCCGATAAAGGGGACTTCCAAACTAAATTTAGCACTCTTAATAAAAGTTAGGGGCAAAAAGGAACGCTATATACACACACAATGGCATTTCTATATATAGGGCTTCTGCATTTGATATTAAAAAGACAGCAGCAATTGGATGTGGCAGGAGGCGTTAGCTGAAATAACCGGTGCTTTAGGAGCTAACGCTAACGAGGGCTGACATTCAACACTTCTAATATCGGCTTACCTTTCCCGTGACAACACCAGTTTAATGAAACCCTCCAGATTAAATTGCTTCTGGGAATATCTCGGTTTGTTCACTATTTAGAGCCCCAACTCATTCTTCCATCTCCCCTGAAATCCCCACGTCCTCTGGTTTTTGTGGTCAAACTCCAAACACACACGACGCGCCGGAAAGTCTGTCAGCTGCTCCACTCCACGTCCACGCCCACTTTTCATTCTGCGCACTGTGATTGGAAAGCGCCGAAAGCTCGTTTTTATTGATTAGGATTTGATTGGCTGCAGTGGCAGGAAGTTCAAATAACCCTAAAGTCAAGAGAAATCAACTGTCGAACGACTAATATATCGAGAACATTTGTTAGAATTCATTTAGCATGAGGACAGACAAAAATGAGTTCAACGGAGTACGTCTAACAACGAGTTACTATTTTGGAGCTCGAGGATCCTTTAAATTCTCCTATTTGTTTTTATGAGTCGTTCATCGATGTATATTTTTTATGCTCGCAAAAACGTAATATTGATTTTGTACCAGCAGATGGCAGCACAGAACTAAACTAAAGTTAGCTATGGTCATAATTAAATGTATAGGTTTTGATAACTGAAGTGGATTTGTTTTGTAGAAAAATTATTAGAAAAGAAATGTGCTTTTCTTTAGTATTTATTTAAATACTTTTACTCTAACTAGAAGCATAATTCTTCCCCTGCTCTTTCTCCATATAGCAAAGATTAAATCCTTTGTTTATTATGTATCACTATTATGATATGATAAAGATATGATGAAGAATGATGCTGTAATGACGGAAAGATGCAATACTAGGAATGCCAAATAGATTGTGAAATTTACAAAAAATAGTGTAATTTACTGTAAGTCAAATTTAAGAAATACCAGTGTAAGGTGTTACGCCAAACAATTAAGCAATCAGGTTTACTTTAGAGTCTTTGTCCCACAAGCATGTGTAATCATTTGATCCAGACTCCACAGATTAAGATCCACACATAGAGTGCAGACAAGCTATTTACAAGGTAACAAAATAGATTTTTTAAAAAGTGTGACAGCATGCCACTAAATATATGAATGGAATGGAATAAACATCTTGCAGGTTTCATTCTGTGAAAATAACGTGTTGATTGAGATCAGACTATAAGATCTGCAAGAGTCTCAGTAACAGACAAGAAAAGGAAAACATTCAGTTCAGACTATGCTCGGAGGAAGGGCACTTAGTGAAAAAAAAGGAAGGAAGGAGTGCAGACAATTAATGGAGTTTAAAGACATTGGGACTCGGGGGGGAAAGAGTGAGATTAAAGTTCAAGTGTAGAAAGTTCAAGAGTAGATAGCACACTGTGGGAAAAGATGGAAATGAGGGCAGTAATTGCTTAACTGCAGTTGCACTAAAGCAGTTATGTAAATGGTTCTCGATTAGTAGATTAACACAATCCAGTTGAGAGGATAAGCAGGACCCTTACAGTGCTTTTGGTCTCTCACATGCACACCTGCAATCTGCATACATCAGGAAATCTGTCTTTTAAATGGGCTTAGACACACATGCACTCAGAGATGTGTCTCTCCTAAACTAAGCAAATCAGCTCTGGATAGTTATTTGTATTATTTAGCTTGTTATGAGTCCAGATCTTTTGATTATGCAAATCCCCTTTGCAGATTTGTCAGGACTGCACTGCCCGTGCCTGAGACGGTCACAGTCAACAGTTGTGGGTTTTTAAAATGTGGTAATTACTGAGGTAATTGAACACTGAAACAGGCTGTTCTTAATAACTCCAGTCTGCTTGCTCTCACTCTCAGTGTATACCCTCCAGGAAGTAATGACTCAAAACTCAAGCAATGGAGACTCCCCATTATGTTTTCTGCCTGGTAAACTTTCTCATGCAGCTGCTGTGATTGGAAACGGTTACATGACACAACATGGCACTTAGAGATTTTGTCCAGGAAGCACTTGAATCGCCTCCTCTATGTCTAGGTAACAGGTCTCTGTATGTAAAATAGAGGCTTCGCCCACGGACTCCCCCTGTAAACCCAATGACTCTCACAGGAAGAGAGATCTGAGGAGAAGGAGGAGTAGGAGTAGGAGATGAGGTATGGTCAGTAACCATAGCAACCAGAAGGGTTATATGAGAACGGACACTGACTGGAGTGAAGGTGAGTATTTCTAACTCAAATGCAGCCCAGTCACTGTTTTGACCTTTGAAGTTGCTCTCTGTGGAGAAATGGGCTGCTGTACTTGGTGCACTGCATCCAGCTGATACTTTGGTCAAATACAAGACCCAAGGTACATTTTTGTAAAGCACATAGTCTTTACGTAGCATTTGGTGAAAAGGAATATATAAACAACATCACAGGCAAGCAACATGTTGTCCTGCAATCCGCTTCACGTTGAGGATTAAAAGGAAGTAATCCAACTCTCATACAGGGCCACTGTCTAAATATCTTGAAACACGAACCAGTTGGATTAATATAACTCCAAAAAGTCTCAACGTGCTTAAATCACTGGAAATTCCAACAGGCTTTTTAAATACGGAAAACTCAACTCCTTCCCATGGGTTAATTTTCAGCTTCAGGCAGAACTCACATATTGATCTGCCAATTTTGAGCCTTGAGAGAAACAAGGGTGGAGGAAAACACAGCACTTACACAATGACAGCAGAAATAATTGCATGGAAACAAGTTTTAGTTGTAACTGTTTAGATCTTGGCTGTTGATCTTGATATTATGTGCTTTGTCTCAATAGATGAAAACGCCACCATACTGGTGTAGAATTTAGTGTAATTTTAGATGCAGTAATTCACAGTGCATAGCATAAATACAAGCTCTAAAGTAAGATTTCTATCTTAATGTCAGAGGTTCAATTTACAAACTGAAAAGTTATGCAACACATTGTTTAAACTTTTTTCCACCCCAAAAACAATAACAACACAATAACTGCTGTGGCTGACTCACACTCCCCGTAATGTGGCTATAATGGCGCACTGTATTTGTTGAGCTTTTAAATACTAGGGCTTTCTAGTGGAACATCTGAGTGCTTTTGAAAGCAGTTTTTCCATTAAACATATCGTATTTTGGCTAGATGGTCAACGTAGAGAAAAATCTCCTTTACTTTCTTTGAAAGTGCTTTAGCAGGTCAAACGCCTTAAAGACCGATGAAGTCATTCATTCATATTCTGAATGAAGGTTTTGGAAATAGACATGGAACATCAGGCTCTGATTTTTAGTGACTAACAGCAGTGAGTCATGCCTGGGACTCCTAATTACCTTCATATGAAAGTGTTACGTCAGCACGAGCACTGGAGACTCGAGTTTACATTGTGTTAAATAGGTCAGTTTAGTGGATGGCTGCAGACAAGGACTAAAAGGTGAATGTTTCACCAGTCATGTGACTGCGTGTGTGTTTCCATTAAATCCTGCATAAACAACTAAGTAGTTTCATATATTCCTCATCAGATTCTTAGGGCTCCCCTGAATACTAAGAGCCATCTCTAAAAGTTTAATCTGCACACAGTCATGAATATGTTAAGCTTATTATGGACAGCTCTCAGGGATATGCCGAGAACCTAAGATGATTATGTTAAGTTAATAAAAGCAGTGACTCCCCACTTTACCATGTTTCTCATAACCAGACAAAAGAAATGTAAATAAGCTGATTTAACATTTAGTTAGTTTAGAGGAAACCTTTACATTTGTGGCAGTACAGTTTTTCTTCTAGTCAAGGCACAAGACCAGCTTACAGTGTGTTTTTAACCTTAATCTACCAATCACTTTAACACTTTAATTATCACCAATTATATCACCCGAATATAATAACACCTCAAATCGGTCCTTTATCTGAGGATGAGAACTCACAAGACGTAATCACAAGGTTAGAGTGACGTCAAAAGGAAAAGTTTCCTTTATCCTGTTTCTTTGAACTCTACTCCTGTTGGTTTTTCAGAGTGGGCACTGTACAAAAACAGACTAAAAAAATATAATGCTGGCTAAAAAAAAAAAAAAAAGTACCTCAGGCAAATCAATTCACAGAAACAATCATTACAGATCTCTCACATGCATTTGCACCATCAGACAATGCTTCACTGAAATAAAACCAAACACACAATTATTTTAGTATTTTTCGTTGCTGTTTTTTATTTTTATTTTAATCACTCCATCTGCGTGTCTGCTGGCCTGAGCAGGAGCATGACAGGAGTGCACCCTAATACCCCAAACTCACCCTATCTGCTTTGCCTGCATTATCTCACTCTAAAATGTCCTGTACATGCAAATATGATCCATGACAGCTCTGAATAGGTCACGACACAGGCAAAGACTACTGTACACAATTAAAACTCCTTATGGACTGTGTGTTTTGCCTCTTCCACTTCCTGTGCCTTGAAATAATGGGCCGCATATGTTGCTGCCACAGAAAACTGTGAGCATGCATGTATGTGGCCCCGCTGGTGAATGGCAGACAGGCAGGCACAGTGTGGAGAGGCAGAGACAGGCAGCTGTGCGTAAGTAATGCAGTCTCTAGAAACTGGGTCACACTCACGCCACTGTCATAATATCAGAGTATTTCACCTACTTTTGTGATCTGACAAGTCATATTGTCCTAGAATTAAAAAAAATATACCCACACACACATGTATTTACTTCATTTAGAGCATCACAGTAACACTATTGAACACACTGAGGTTGTATGATAAGGTTATTTACTTCATACAATGAAGCACGGTAAGAAGCACAGTAGGTTTTAAATGAAATATACTGAAAATTATCAACACCATCAAATTTATAATTAAAAATTAACACATAATACAAAACGAGCACAAAGGATGATTCAGAGGCATCAATAAAACACTTAAACTGATTGTAAAAGGATTTTGGGGGTCATAAGGTGAAATGATGAAAGGATATTAATCAGAAACAGTGTGTTAAAAAGTAAGAAAATAAACTTGGAAACACATAAGAAGACAGTGATACTCAACTTTGGCTTTATAAAGATGTAAAGGATAATGAGTCTGAAAATAATATTCATTTTTCTATTTTTTAAGTGTATTCCTTATTATCTGGCGTAATGTCCCAATAAGCAAATATTTGAAATGAATTCATTCTGATAACTAATGAAGGGAAAATATCACACACACTCCTGTTGAAAGCTCTTGATAATCCTGTCGTTCACAATACAAAACACAAACACAGGCTCCAAGTAAAAACTTTGATATTTGTCTTTGCAGAACTTCAATTTACAAATGAAAAAGTATAAATTAAATTAAGCCTCTGCGGCTCAACCATTAATGCGATACTATAACTTTGCTAACATGATGAAACGTTAAAGAAATGCACGTTGAGTCTGTGTGTGGTATTAAGCTCAGATGTTTGGGCTGTGCAATGGAAACTTTGAATAGAGTCACGTCAGTAAGTCAAGATGTGACTGAAGAGTGGACTGTTTTCTTTTTATAAATCCACAACTCATGAGGCCGTCATCCACTTTAGATGGATTTTTGGGTTTTCGTTGAGCTTAACAAAACATTCTTTCTTTAAAAAAAATTTAAAAACCTCAAATAGATCTTTTTTCCCCTCCCACTGCATTCACACAGTCCCCATTTACCAGCAACCACTTTAATATTTAACACTTGGAACCAACTCTTGAGCTCCATCTCCCTAATTTGTCATGAAATACCAAAGAAACAGGCAACCCATTGTTGTAAAAATGTCTGTTGGTCAGTGGTTCTCATCAATTGTGCTTTTGAGCCGGTGAAATGGGAAAAAATGTCAGTACTGGCATCTAAAGTATTTGTTTTTGTTAAGGCTCTAATTAAAGGTTAAAAAACATCTTGATTACTTGATTTCAAACACTAGTGCTATGAAAATTATAAAAAAATATGAACATTGTATCACTGTCCATGTTTGTATTTTCATTAAACACCTGGTCAAATCATAAGAAATAGTGAAAAAATTATCTTTATCTGAAAAGCTTTAATAACTCAATCAAGTACAAATTTTATTTATATATATTTATATATATCAGTAAAATAATAGGGGACTCTACAAAGAGGTCAGATAAAGACTAAATTCAAGTTGTAATGACAACACAGGGTAATTATGTAACAGACTAACTGCTCAAACTGACCAAAATCTTACCAAACAGAGAGCAAAGGGGAACTTTGGTGCAGGCTGATCAGACCAACTTTGAAATAGAGGAGAAACAAACATTAATAATCTATCGAGCTTCAATGAAACAAAACAAAACCGAGAAATATTTCAATAGTTACCTTAACTGAACGGTAATACAATAAAGGAAATCAATTCGCTAACTCAACAATCAAATATAAATAATAATATTTTTTAAGTAATTAATTCAGGTCACCCCCCCAAAGATGCATCACTTAGCACATTCCAATTAAACCTTCCTGTATTTAGAAGTGCTGGTTGCACATGTGGCTGGATCTCACGTGCTACGTGGACCGGCCCACAAGTGATTTAGCAGAGCGAGATGTTTTAAACGTGGTTAATGTGCTTTCGATAAATGTGAAATGAACATGAGTACATAAAATCAAAGGTTAGGCGTTGCCATTAATGTGTTGAGTGTGGTAATTGCGGTTGTTATAAGATCACAGACCTTATAGCTGAACCACATCTTGTTCAAAAAGTGCAGGAGTCATCTTATTATTTCTTGGAGCATACAGGAACATAAATTATCGTGATTCCGGGGGGAGTAGCATTAAAAAAAAATCACAGAGTATTATTTGGAAGTGATAGGGAACAGATATCTTTCTTGAGAAGGACCTTTTCAAAACCAGTTATGCAAAGATAGGGGCTTGTTTCAGCACGATGCATTGCTATGGTAAATAGAGAATATGTTTGGTAAATACTTGTGTTTGTAAATCAGTTCCCAGGATTAAAGCGCACGAGTCACATCCGTCTTATAAAGACAAAGTAGAGCCAGTTTGTACAGGACACTGCACGTTCCCGCACACCACCCTGCGGTCGTACGTCTGGCCCCTGAACACCGGCTGCGCATGGACGTACAAGTCCACGCAATTACCGCGCGCGGTGTCATTCTTGAACACGCAGTCAGGTGTCGCGCTACTATCACGCTACCGGCGGCGCCCCCCGCCCCCCCCCCCCACACACATACGTTCACGGCATTGGAATCGTTTCATTTATTTAATAATTTAGTCATGTGGATGAAATGCACAGGAGCGGATGACGTAGCGCGCGCGTTCTAACGTGTGTGTATGTGTGTGTGGGCGTGGAGGAAAATGTCAACGTGCAGCGCAAGAGGAGGAGAAGGCTGGAGCTGATGAGGGTCATGTTATTACGAAGCTTCAGCCTTCGCGTTAGCCGCTCTAAAATATCTGATATCCGGGGAGGAAAGTTGTAAAGGGGTCGGCTGTCGGCAGTTAGCGGAGCCCGGGGTGTTGAGGAGGCGGGAGAGGTGAGTTCAGTGAGCCCTCCACAGCGAAGCGAAGCCCAGCCTCCCTTCCTGCATGTGAAGCAGATTGGGCAGAGACGTTCACAAGCCCCAGGCCACTTGTGACCGCCGTTGACCTCCTATTTCAGGTGAGTTTGTTCTCTTTGCAAAGCCGGGGAACTTCTAGCGTGTGGTTTGTTAACTGACAGACGGCTAGCTGCTGTGACACATCCGCTAACGGTGTAGCAGTAACGGATAGAGAGGCACCGTCTGGACCTCATCATTTCTGGCTTTCGATGTGAGTTCAGCCTGCCGACAGTAACTGCCAAGCTTCTTGTGGAGATGTGAATATTGTGTTTGTGGTTGAATGCTGAACCGATATGACACAGCTGTCCCACTCTACCAGCTAGCCAAAGAGGAAACGTGAACCTCGATGATAACGGGCGATTAACATTCAACTGTTTTTGCTGCCCCCCCTTCATATCATCAGAGCTGTTACATTATCTTCCCGGAACAAGAGAGGCCTCTGGTGAAATATTTAGACCAGATTAGTTTGCGGTCACACCAGCACAAGAGCACCGTGGCCGTGTTTGCTGAAAAAACATCAACACATGACACGGTGCAGCTCTGAGTGCAAGGACAGCCGTCCTGGCCGGAGGAGGATGATGCTGCTGCTGCTGCTGCTGCAGCAGCCTCTCGCCGTGGGGTGTGGTTGGCTAGCCGGACAAACAGGTTTTCAGCAGTGTAAAAACCCTCCCACCGGGCGGTAGTCTACCCTTTAATCTCCTATTTGACAGCTCATTAGAGGGCCAGCGACATCGCATTAGACCATCATCTCCGGCATATTCCTCTGCCCAGGCAGCCCACTACCATGCATGTTGTGTTTCTAAGGCTCTGTCTGTCATAACAGTTTTGCTGCTACTGCTGTAGCAGGCGGCTCCAGGGGCTCGTAAATTTGCCCGAGTGGACACCCAGCATGTGTTGCACACTCACTTGTGTTTGATCAAAAGCAGGGATCCACATTGTGATGCCTCCCTTATGAGCTGGTTAACTGAGCCCAAAAAAGTGGAATTAAAGTATCATCATATTGCAAAATACAGATCTGTCTACTGATATTTTGGTCTGCTCTGTTAAATATAGCAATTACATTTCCTGGGACCCCAATGTACGTCACTGTTTCCCCCTCTCTTTCCTTCCCTTTCCATAACTTAATTTGTACACTAATACTTCATTCATAATCCTATTGCTTTCTCCATATCTCTGTCTTCCTCAGTGTAATGTGCTGAGTGACAGCCTGCTACCAGAATAATCCCAGTGCTCTGTTATTCTCATGTGTATAACGCTCTCTTTCCTTATCTGCTGCACTTTCCTCATTCTTATTGTGTTGCAATGCTGGTCTGGAGCGGGATGAGGGTATCACTGGTAAAGTGCAACCATGCATGCAAAAGCATACATACTCATAGAGGTACACAGAGAGGCTGAAAGCTTTCAGCAATGAATAATTACGACTATTTTAACACATTAATAGACACCAAAGACCAGAGCCTGTGCAATAAACCAGCAGTGCAATGTATGTGTATGTGACACAGTGAGAGAGAGACTATTGTTTGTGTGTTTGGGTTGACTAGTCATTGGGGTCAGTAACTTGTAGTCATTCTCCTGGCATAGTAGTTTTTAGGTCATATGCTCCACTAGTGTTGCTCTTGGCTGGGTTACTCGGCCTCTCGATGGGATCTTTACAGTGTATCTTAAGTGAATCTCTAGACAGCAGAGGGTGTGTGTGTGTGTGTGTGTGCAGACTGTGGAGGGGTGTCTGGATCATGGCCAGCCTTGTTCTGACAGTCTACACTCTGCTGATGACTGCAGTGAGGAGGCTTGTTTCTGTGTGTGTGTCTGTGTATAGGCCTAGGTGTTGTAACCAATATGCAGTGTAAATAAGATCCAGTGTATTAGCCTGTCCACGCCCTCAATGTTGATTTTGTTTTAAACTTGGAAAGAGGAACAAGGAGTCAGTGTTTGAGCTCCTATTTGCTTATGTATTTATTGGGCCTTTATGTTGCTGTAAAGTGTAGTTAATGTTTAAGCCTCGGTAAGCATGTGTGATCTGTCTGGCTTTGAGAAGATTCATCTGTTAGTGTGTAATAAGCTTGTGTCCACTCAGAATGTCTGTTCAAGTAAAAAAGTTAACTATTAAAGTGCATTACTGTTACACATTCATGCATACAGCACTTCACTATAAGTGCTTTTTATCTGCCAAATGCACACTGACACTAGAAAGGATGAATTGGGAGCAAATTGGGGTTTCGTATCTTGGCGAAGGACACTTTGACACCGACAGTTGTGAAGTCATTAGTATGTTAAAACAATTGTATAAGTCTGCAACCTTAGTTTTTCATATGGCAATTGAGAACAGCTTTATTGCACTAAGTACTTTCCGCTCCTCTCTTATTTCCCCTGGGGTCGCCACAGCGGATGGAGCCACATGTTTGATTTGGCACAGATTTTACACCTGACACAACCTGGCTGAGTTTATGTCTCGTCTAGATCTCAGACCAAAGCAGTCTTACATGTGTTAACCACTGCACCATGGAATCAAAACACTTCTTTTAAACCTTTGGTTCTCAAACTTTTTTACCTCAGAAGTTGAAAAGAGTTAAGGCCATGGATGGTATAAAACATGGGCGTAGCTTCCGGCTGGAAAAAAAATGATGCTATTGCGGAAGTGCTTCAAACCTGCATTCTACCTGAAGACCACCAGATGGCGTTAGCTGGGGTTGCAAAAAGAACAACTTGTTGTATAAAAGTCTATGGGAAAGCTAAAGAATCAGTTACTCATTTGGGGTCATTTTTAATTAAAAATTATGTCTGTTTGTAAATCTTGCTCATACTGTTTGAAAAAAGAGCATTAACCATGGTTCATTGGCTGACGACGTGCTGACCAGTCAATGAGTGAGCAGCTTTCAGTCAGAACTGCTCCCTCTCATCCATTTTTAAAAAAAGCCAAGATGGCAACAATGAAAACTCTGCCACTCTGAATTCAACAGTTCATTCCATATTTTTTTCCCGTAATCATCCTCACCTTACCTGGAGTGGCTCCATATCCCACCAGGGGGGCCCACCCCACAGTTTGAGAACCACTGCTTTAAATGGATGGGTTAATTCAAATGTACCTCTAACGAAGTCACAAAGAGCTATAAAGCACATAATTAGAGAGAAAACCGCAAAGTTTTGGCATGTCACTATGAGTCCCTATTTGAACTTTTCACCTGAAGGATGAGCATTTGAGCTTATTCCCACATAAACAGAATGATCTGTAGATATTTATGTGTATGTGACCAGCTTGAGTTTAGGACCTCCAAATGGACCATATCTTTTTCTTCATATGAGGTTTTGCTGTCCTACAGTATAATATAGTAAAAAAAAGGTTTTCAGGAGTTGAGCTTTTGACTTTGGAATAGGGTTACTAGGATTTCTCACTATTTTCTGGTGTTTCTTATTTTCTGATTGAAGCAAAACAACTAATCAGTTTTGATGAAACTAATTATAGCCCTAACAGCAACAGTGTATAACTATGTGATGATATAAAGTGGAAAAACACTGCGCTTTAATTATTCTGTGTTATTAAGGTGTGCTTTAAGATCATCATGTTTATTGCCAAGTTTTTTTTAGATGATTTTTATTTTTTAAGCAAGGATTTAATTTTTCAATCAAAAACATTATCCACTCCCTATGACTGCATTTATATAGAAGTTTTCACTGACTCACTACGGATACTGAGACAGAGTTTTAATTTTATTAGTTTTTATTTTATTATCTTTCAATCGAAAACATTTCCTCATTTGGAATTTTTTTCTTTTTTCAGTTACAGTATAGTGATTTAGCCCAGGATGATGATCTCAGAGCTACATTCACTGCACTTAAAAAGGCCTTGAAGTTTTTCGTTGATTTATTGTTCAGTTTATATAACTTGTTGCAAAATATGACTTATGATTGAAGTCATGAGTCATAGTGACATTTTTATTCAGAATGAATGTGGGTTTATATCAGCTAAATATAGATGTTGAAGACAAATCTGTTAATTTTGTCTGGTGAATTCTCTTGTTGAAGGGTTTTGCTTCCTTTTCCATCACAGTGTAAGCTACACTAACAGTTTACACTTAGAGTGGACGAGGTAATTTAAGGTCTACGATCTTTGCTGGTTTTTGTTTGCTCCTGTGAACATTAAAGGTGGTTCTTAGCTTCTCGTGCCCCTATAAAATGTTCCAGTTTCCCATATAACATTCCTGGCTTTCAATGATCTATAAAACTTTGAGATTTAGCGCCTGGCTGCCAGCTTGGGAACATGATGTGGCTCCAGAAGGCTTTGTGGGAACTGTGGGTGGCAGATGTCTTGTAGTTGCTGCACACATATTTTAGACTCAGGTGAAATCTTGGCTTAGTATTTGTAAGATACATACTCAACTTATTAGGTACACTTTATGGTTTATTATTCCATCAACCATGTTCATTAGACCTTTGCAAATTTTGAGCAGAGATGCCTGTTCTTTTTTCCTGCATTTCCTGAGTATTTGAGTCACAGAAATAATATAAAACACCATATCTGTGGTCACAGACTTTTAGTTATTCCATGTGTGGGTAATTCTTTACTATTTAAAAGTACACTCAGTGTCCCCACTCTACACTCACAGACACTTTTTTTTTTTTTTTTTTTTTTTTTTTTTTTTTTTCCAATTTCTTTTATTTTTTAACTTTACAGGACGAAACTGAAAAATCTTTACACACATTGACACATCTGTGTGTGATTTATTCCCACATCCTCAACAGTAATACAAAAATATAAAATATTCAACTAAAATGTTATGACAGAAACCAAAAAAAAAAAAAAAATTCACAGATCTTCTGTTTGGAGTAAACTGCCAGACTTTTCCTTGGAACTAACCAAAGTTACAGTTGACAAATTTCAAAATTAAGAATCATATCGCTCAGTGTTACATTTGGTGAGCCTTTTTAGACAAAGAGCACATACAGTCACAGATAACTAAAATGATCCGATGGTGTTTAAACATAATGAGTATTCTTAGCTTTGGAACTTAAAATGGACTTTTTACCTGAGCTAATGTTCTGAAATAGCCTAAATATGCTGTTAAATGAAAATGTGGCTTGAAAAACGGCAAATTGACAAAATAACACCTGTTAAACACTGGCTTACAAAAGTTCTCTCTTTTTTTCCATCAACATGTTTTACATCTGACAACAAAACAAAAAATTAATAATTTGTCTCATGTGAGGGGATGATGTTGACAAAAAAAAAAAAAAAAGAGAGATTTTATCTCTTCTGTGGGCTGAAATTGTACTGGAGCAAATCCTGCTTCACACCAGGATGTAATCAAAGTTAGCCCACCCTGAGAGGTGGAGCTACAAGGACAACGCCATCACCTCTCACAAACAGCATGGGGATGTTTCTCTTGGTAGACTTGTAGAGTTCTTCATAAGTCTCCTCATCGATCTCCACTGTCGTCACCGTCTCCTCCACATCACCAAGGATCATGTTCAAGTGCTGATCGTAAGCATGAAGTCGGCCTCTGAGTTCGCGGTCATTCCTCATCTTGACGTAGATTCGTTCATCTAGACTGAGCCTGATCAGATCAAGTGGCTCCTCAACTGTGTTTGTAGTTGGTTGCTGCTCAACTTCGTCCGCCATGATATTTGAGTCACCACAGACACTTTTTTAAGGAACACCTGTTCAATGCAAACATCAAATACCATGATTGTTGGTGTCAGACAGGCTGGTCTGAGTGTTTCAGAAACTGCTAATCTACTGGGATTTTCCCAGACAGCGTTTACAAAGAATGGCCCAGAAAATATCCAGTGAGCAGTAGTTCTCTGGGCGAAAATGGGTTGTTATTGTCAAATGTCAGAGGAGAATAGTCAGACTGCTTTAAAACTGATAGCTGATAGAAGTCAAATAACTCCTTGTTAAAACCAAGGTATGATAAAGAACATCTCTGAACGCAGAACACATTGAATTTTGAAGCATATGTACTACAAAAGAAGAAGACCAAACCATGTAGCCTTTACGTAATTTCCTCTGGGATTGGCTGGTGCTCCTTAAGATCAAGAGGTTACAGTTTTTACTGGTTCACCAAAGGTGGACATTAGAAGATTAGAAAAACATTGCCTGTTCTCATGAACTTGATTTCTGCTGCAACATTCAGGTTACCGTAAACAACATGAAAGCATGGCTCTGTCGTCCCTTGTATGAAAGATTCAACGATGGTTGTATAATGGTGTGAGGGATATTTTCTTGGCACACTTTGGGCCCCTTACTACCAGCTGAGTAGTGTTTTAATCCAATAGGCTACCTGAATATTGTTGCTGACCATGTCGATCGCTTTATGACCACAGTGTACCCATCTTCTGATGGCTTCCTCCAGCATAACAACATGACGGCACACTAAAAACACGCCATGTCACAAACCTCTAATCAAACATTATCATGTTTCTAGAACAGTGAGTTCACTGTACTCATATGGCCTCTGCAGTCACCAGATTTCAATCTAATATGGCACCTTTGGGATGTCCTGGAATGTGAGATTCACATCATGGATGTTTAGCTACCAAATCTACAGCAACTGTGTGATCTATCATGCCAATATGGACCAAATTCTCTGAGGAATGTTTCTGTTGAATGCTTGTTGAATCTATATCACAAAAAATTAATGCATTTCTGAAGCCAAAAGGGGTACAGTGCAGTACTAGAAAAATGTACCTAATAAAGCGGCACATAAGTAGATCTGTGTTTTCTGCTGCTATGACGTTACGCAATCTCATCTCATCATTGATCGAGGCAAAGAAATCTCTGATCTCACTTTATGTCGTGTGCTTCTTCCTCTGTAGTATTTTTGACAAGCAACAAACCCTAGGCTTCCTGTTTGCACTAACTCAGTGTACACGAACAATCAAGTGTTATATGTGCTTATGGGTCTATCTGTGCTTCCTTAGAATAAGAAGAAAAAAACAGTGAAACCATATGTCATGCCTCTCAGCCATTTCAGCTGTGGCACACCTGGTTTTTGATAACAACACTGACATGCATAAACATGCTGAAAACAGTAGAAAGTGTGCTGAAGCCATTTATTGTTGTTTGCACATAAACTGCACATAAATTATATGTGCATGTTTCCACCTCACTTGCCTGTGTGTCAGTTGTCTGTTGCGCTACTGCAAATAAATACACGTTTGTTACTATTGTGAATGGGGTGGAGGACTTTTGGTGGCTGTGTGAATATGTGTCAGTTGTATCTGTCCCTAATTGTTCAGTTTAAGACTCTGTCTGTGAATGACCTCTCTCTATTGCTTTCTCTGTCTGTGTGAATCAGTGTGAGATCAGTAACATCGCTATGCCTTTATGTAAGGCTGGATAGATGAAGAGGGGGTGGGGAGTATAAGGGGACATAGGGGAGTTGGGTAAGAGCTAGTTTTCTTTTGTAGAAGTATGCAATATCCTTCCTGTTTTACAGTTTTACTGCTTTACCTCTACTGTAGGTTTAATCTTCCACCTTTTCTCTGTTATTCCGTTTCCCTTCCCTGCCCCCACTGGTTCCCAGCATTCAACTGTGCACACTGTGTAAAAATTCATGTGGAAGAAAGCTTCCTCGCCCTCCAGCATCAACGCATTTCTGTCTCTCAGTCAACCTCGTCTCAAAGATGCAACCAGATAACAAAACCATGTATGCACTTACGTATTCTTTTCTTTCTTTCTTTCTTTTTTTAAAATCTGAAGCTTCTATACAAATAATCAACTGTATGCTTTTCACATCCACCGTGAGGCTCCTTCTTCCCATCATCCTTTGCTATGAGAGGCGTTTTTGAGAGCAAGTGTTGCCTTGGTAACTATTTCTGCCATCTGTGTATGTTGTATGAATGTGTGGCAATGTGTATGTAGAGAAAGATGGAGGCACCTGCGGTCTTAATGCTCCAGCTTCCTCATTGTTGCATTATTTATTTAATAGTTAGCAGAATGACTGGAAGGTTACTGGGTTACAATCCACTCTGAGAAGAGATTAGAGGAGTCCGTTTTCAGCTCAGAGGATGTGTGCCACTGTAACACATCTGTAACAAAATATGCAAATAAAATAGCTGCTATCATAACCTGGCCTTGGTTAGTGAGTAGGAGTATAAGAGATATTTAGTTGTTAATTAAAATTCTTTGGTGTTTATTTCTGTATGCCTTGCTTTTTTACAGTTTAGCCAAAGGTGATATTTGATTTGAAAAGCTAATTTGATTATTTATTAATCACATTTTCAGTCAAGATGTGACATTGTGGCTCCTGTAATCAGAAAATAATGTTAGTGACTGCCCTATTCTAATATATCCTGTATGTTTATGGAGTGAAAGGAGACTTTGAGGCAAATGTTGCTCTTATATTGCGCTATGAATATAGCGGAGGAATCAAATGACAGTAATGCAAGCAGCTTCTGCCTATATTTGGCAAGACAACATGAAGTGGATATCTGCTAAAAACAATAATCTATTCAATAATGGGAAGACAAGAAGAAAGCAATAGAAAGGCAGACATGGACGAGGTGAAATTAGTGAACTGTAACTCCATTAGAGCACTGTGTTAGTGTTTGGCTAATTGTCATCTTAGTGATAGAAGAGTAGTGATATGTCATTAGTTTAGAACAGGTAGGAAAAATTTATGGGATCTGCAGCCTGAAGACTCATGAAAGCAAAGAAGAGATTTCTTAATCTACAGAAAGGAAGAAGGCTACTGTGAGATGCTAAAACTTTGATAGCCAGACACTTTTTCATGCACTGTGGAGCTGCTAAGTACAGCCGAGGGACTGCAGCCCAGGATGGTGATAAATGGCCCATGTGTATTTGTTGGAGAGAAAAGGGTGGCAGAGGAGAGTGTAAATGTTAGTCCCCAAAATAGTCTGTGTTCCCCAGGCTATATTGTGTCATTATTTGGTTGCTTGGCCCCAGAGTATTGTACTGAGTAGTTCTGTGTAACCCAGATTTTAACCCTGACTCAACCTTTTTTTCCCCCACTTTTTCTTTTTTTCCTCTCTGCTTGTCTGTCTGTCTCTCTCTCAGGTAGAAACTCTCTGCAACATTTAGCAACAATGTAGACTTTTCAACGTCCTGATGATGATGATGATGATGATGCAGGGCCTTGTAGGGAGGAGGAGCAGCGACTGACTTTCTCCTCAATTTTATCACACCCTGCACTCTATGTCCGTCCCGACTGGGCGGCTAGAGTGCTATGTCATCAACCACACCCCCATCGGCTCAACCCTCTAAGAAGGGACGGAAGCCGGAGAAATCGGAGGTGATGGCTGATTCGGTGCCGGCCACCAACGAGGAACTGAGGAGCAAGATCATGGACCTTCAGATAGAGCTACAGCAGGAGCGCGGGAAGGTGAGGGTGAGGAAGAAGAGGAAGTGGAAGAAGCTGAGAACTTGCGTTTAAAGTTAATAAATGTGGTTGAGAAGTCGTCCCCTATTTCATCAACTCAGCAGAAACTGAGGATAGAAATGGTTACCAGTTTTATTTATAAATTATTTGCAACCAATGTTTAAAAGCATGTAAGCACACTTATAAAGAAGCAATATCTCTAATAGGACAGTAGGGTTACCTAGCATGCAGTTTGGCTATTCTGTTGCTGTGAGGCCTTCCCCTCACAGCAACAGAATACATATATATATTTATTCATTTTTTTTAACAAGGTCTCCGGGCAGTTTATTACTCCAGTCTGCTCACTGACACACAAACCTCCTCTCTGTGCTCATCTCTCCATCCCTCATGGCTAGTTTGTTTTAGTCTGCCAGGACTTAGAGTAAAAATATGGAAATATGCACAATAGAGTCAGGACAAACTTTATGTAAATACTGATGGCTGCTTGTCAGGGGTACTCTAATCTATATTCTGCATTATGTCCTTCTCTCAGGTATGCAAACTCCGCGAGCGGCTCCAGGAGCAGCGGCAGGCTCGCGAACTTGAGCAACACAAGCATGCCGTAGCACTCACTGACCTGCGTGCCAAACTCCATGAAGAAAAGCTACGTGAGATCGCTGCCATACGGGAGACTCTGGCACGGCAGCATGAAGCCGAGCTGGCCAGAACAATCAAGATCCGGGATACTGAGGTTCAGAGGCTGCAGGGTCTTGTGAATGCACTGAGAGATGGAGCTGCTGACAAGCTCAAAAATGCCCTTCTTGCAGAGGCTAGGGAGGAAGCAAGGAGAGCCTTTGATGGGGAGAGAATAAAGCTCCAGCAGGAGGTAGGTTTTAGAAGGTACAGGGGTGACAAGTATAACATTTTTCACATGTCAGATTGTGGAAAGTAGAACATGTATAGAGTATATGATGATCTAACAAAGTTGTAAAATGAGTATTGCAGACTTGATTTTCGAGTGCACTTTGTGTTTACATACCCTTTTTGTGTATGTATGTGGGTGTGTGTGTGTGTATGTGTCTGTGTTTTTGTGGGACTATGCACACTTTTGTAATTTGGTCCTGAAAAACAGGAAGCAGGGTGGAAAAGCCTGTTGCCAACCTATTGTTTCACTGTAGCCTACCTAGATGCCTAGATCTGTCATTAAACTTATTAATAGGACAAGGGCAAGTATTTACAAATGCACAGCTGATGTTCTTTTTGTTGTTTTTGTTTTTGTGTATATAAATATTAAAATGTGTGCATTGGGCCATTTCAGATTCAGGAGCAGAAAATGGCTCGGAAGCAAGCTGAAGAGGCTCTTGCAAATGCTCTTCAGGCTGATAAAGCCAAAGCAGCTGATCTCCGCACAGCCTACCAACAGCACCAGGATGAGGTGCACCGCATTAAACGCGACTGTGAGAAAGACATCCGCCGGCTGGTGAGAGCACATAAAGCTGGAAGCCACAACACTGTGTACCCTTATTTTTAGATGATTGATAATCAATAAGCCTGGTGAAGGGATATTTGAGGGTGACAAAAAGTATTTTCTAAAAGACATTTATCAGAATCCACTTAACTGTCAAGCCAAGATGAATTAAGTTTAACTTTAAATTGAATTTCAGTTGGCAATATCATAATCACAAAGCCCAATATTAATCAAATAACTCCATTATTCCTGATTAAATAAGCAATAAATAATCACCGTTAAGTATTAAATACTAAAAAAACAGAGAAGATCGGCCTCACCATGCCAATCTCACAACTTTCCTCACTGTTTTTAAAATCGTGTTGGTTTAAAGACACACAGGCACAAAAATCCACCTCTACTTCAGCTTCAACTTTTTTTCAGGTAAATAGAGGTTTATGTTGTGCTCTGTTGCTAAGAAGCTGATTAAGAAAGTGTTATTGGGGCATTAAAAGTGTAATAGTCCTCCCTGTTATCACTGATTTTATAGTTGGAGATTAAACGTGCCTCTTTATGTGCATCACAAGGAGCTAACTATTAGTGAAGTGCAAAAACAGGGAGGTGTACTGTGTGCAGTAAGCAGACACTTCTTACACTGCATCATAAACTAAGCATGTTATGCCTGTGATAGATTAGCTTCACGAGCCCAGCAGCTGTTAACTCTATAGTTCCTGTCTGTCCAGATCATATTTGAATGACACCCACACACACACACAGATTACACAGATTGGTTTCCTTCTACTGAAGTTCACTTCCAGCTCTGGGCTTATCTCACTGATGTAGCATGAAGGTTAGGAGCTAATTGCCGCAATGTCTGTCTTGACCATGTGGTGCTATCTGCAAGTATAAATGTCTGTGTACCTGGTGCAGTTACTGATTTACCCCATTACATACAGGAGGGCTACAGTAACAGGCATTGTTGTTAGTAAAGGAATGCTTGAGTGAGGAAACTCAAAGAGTAAAGCACGGCTTATTGATGGAGAGCAGGCGGTGCAGGAAATACCGGCGTTAAAGAACAAAATACGGAGGGAAGTAGAGGTGGTAACAGCTGTCAGGAGGGGTTGCATGAATGCAGAGCAAGAACAGAGGCTTATAAATTAATCAGACCTAAAGCAGAGTGTTATAAAAGCTAAAACACTGTTAGTCTCCTGTTCAGCTTTCAGCAAACACCATCTTACACTGAAGCTGTGCACAATGTAGAACATTTTTGTACATACATAAATTATACAGAAGAACATTGTACATGTGAACTAATATTCACATATTGGAGGTGAAATGAGTGAAATGATTAGATTTAATTGAATCTGAGTTTTCTGCTGCTTCTCAGAAATCTCTGCACTTTTGTAGACAATAAGAGCAATATTTTCAGTGCTTTATTTTGAAAAATAAGACCAGACAGAATAAGACAAGAGACGGACTCCAGCTGCTTAGAGAAAGATTGATAAATGAGAGTTGAGAGGTGGTTTACATGTGAGTTTGTGATGTGTGGTGAGTGAGAGGGTTCCCCTTTTGATTCATTCTGGTATAACTGCAGTGGAGGGACAAAAAAAGTGTAAACAGAAAAAAACTATTAATAAACTAGTAAAATAAAAATAAATAACATGAGTAATAGAAAAGAAAAGACTGGAAAAGGTCTTAAAAATAAAATATTAAGGACTTCAGTTAGATGTAAAACCTATTTACTAACTCCTTATAACGACTATAATCTAGTTCTGTTTCACTCCTTTAGATGGATGAGTTGAAGGCAAAGGACCGGGTGGTGTGTGCTCTGGAGAAGGAGCTGGGGTTACAGGCTGGCTATGCCCAGAAGCTTCAGCTCCAAAAGGAAGCCCTGGATGAGCAGCTGGGTCAGGTACGAGAGGCCGAGAGACACAACCATGGCAGCCCGAAGAGAGAAGTGGTGCCTGGACTAGGAGAAAACTCAGACTTGCTCAACAACCAGGTACACAAGTGTCATTTTTTAATGCTTAAGATATTTTTATATGTTCCGAAAGTTTCCCATATTATTTACAAATATTTTATATATTTTTCAAATTTTATACAAATTAAGCACAATGTGAGGTATTTCTGGTGTGGAGCTTTTAAAGAAAAATAAATGATAAAAAAAAAAAAATCACAGTGGAATTGTGATTTTGTAGTGGAATTGATGATGTTGATATTGATAACAGATGCCGTAGAGTTAAAAAGTGCAACTGGCACATCTGTGAATCTGTGAGCCGTACATGGAGAATTGAATATACCTTGTTGTTTATGCAGCTTTTTCCTGATTCCAGCCAACGCCACAAAATCAATTTTGAAGGAATACTTAAATTGCCTTTACAGACAAACATTATATATAAATAGCGCTGTATAAATGTGTGACTGGGTGCATGAGAGATGCAGTAGATAGTGCTTTGAGTGCTCATCTGACTAGAAAGTCATTATTTAAGTACCAGTCAATTTACCAGTTCATAAATCACATGGTTACTATACTTCACATACACATTCACTCTGTGAACAGCCAAATCATCTTTCTTGCCATCACCTCCTTTTTACTGTCCGTCTCCATTACCTGCATGCCTGCCCGCATGTACTCCCTTTTTCAGTTGTTGTCTTCCTCCTCCTCTTCTCCTCTCCCCACGACTTCACAGGAGGTGGAGGAGCGTGACATGAGGAGGTTCCAGTTGAAGATTGCAGAGCTCCACTCAGTCATCAGGAAACTGGAGGACAGAAATGCACTACTGGCCGATGAGAGGAATGAACTAGTGAGAAACACACATGTGTGCAGTCATAAACATACAATTATACATGCAGACATTTTTTAAAAGAATAATTCGCATAAGTTTAGACACCATGAAGAGTATGGATGTCTAAGAAACCTGAATCCGAATATTTCCTAACTTCCTCACCCTTTATGTTGACTGTCCTAGTTAAGTTGGAAATTCTGTGGCAACACTTAAGATTACAATGTCCCCCTCCCTGTTTCCTTCCTCTGTTCAGTTGAAACGGGTGCGAGAGGCAGAGAGCCAAATGAAGCCAATGTTTGAGAAGAATAAGCGGCTGTCCAAGAAAAATGATGACCTCCTGCAAACACTGCAGCGCATGGAGGAGAAACTCAAGAACCTGAGCCGCGAGAATGCTGAGATGGTAAGTGCAACCAGCATGTCTTCCTAAACATCTTCTGTTGACTCTTAACTCCCTCTTTGTTAATACCCGGAGATAAAATCAAAAAGTAGTAATAGGATGTAGTAGATATTATAGTTTTATCCAGTCTATTCAAAACATTTTATGGTTTTTAGGGCTCTCTGAAGGAAACAGGACCTCTGCTGGTCATTTGATGAATAGCATGAAAAATAATTAGTCTTGTCTCCGTCTGTTTCCCTTCTGCAGAAGGAAAAGGCTTCCTCCTCTCGGCCACCATCACAGCAGCAGTCCGTTCAGGCCCAGATGAAGCGACCAAGCTCCCTGACCGACCTGACCCATGCCCATGAGGAACAGGAAGTAGAGTTCCTCAAGCTGCAGGTTGCTGAGCAACGCGGCATCATTGATGAGCTCACGCAGGTCAGGACAGGTTCACATGCCTGTTAACACATAAGGTCATATAACAGTATATACTCAGATAACATTACCCTGTCAGCTGGTCTGTTAGATGTTTTTCAGATAGCTCTGCCTATAACATCTCTTAATGTATCGGCAATGCATTATGGCACAAGATTATTATTGTAGCTATAATATTAGACCCCGACAAATGTAGGAGTATTAAGAGAAGTAACGATATTGATATTCGGTGATTTAAAATCGTATATTCCAATATATCATCTGAAGATCTTTTTTTTCTTTTTCTTTCAGACACATGAAACATGAAAAGATTTACATAATATTTCTCATGTGCAGTTATTTATTTACTAATTTAAGCTCTGCTTGCTCTGTTTGGATCAGCTGGTTTGTATGTTTGCCCTGTTTCAAGCATTTTTATTTCCCAAGTCAACTTGCCCTCTGGTGTACAAACTGTGCAACATCAGCACTCCTAACATTGCTCCTCTATTCCATCTTTACTTTTTCAAATTAATCTGCCATTATTGAGTGCCGATGCCAACAAATCAGCAAACAGTTCTGGTTCTGCAGATGATGATGTGATTTTTTTTGTGTGTGTACTTCACTGGAAGCATATAGAGGCTTCTGTCTTCATATTTAATCTCTAATATGTCAGTGGATTTTTTTAAAAAGTGTTCAAATAACAATATACAAATACATAATAAAATCTGCATTGCCATGGCTAGAAGGGGGAAGTTTATTGTGACAGTACTAACCCCCAAGTCCTGCTTCTCTCTGTGTTTTTGACCCCTCTGGATCAGGGGAGCAACTTATAGAAGGATCAGTGGTTATATGTTTTTAAAAAAAAAAAAAAACCTTGAGAAGAATGGCCTAGTTTTTAGTTTTTGCCTATGTTTCCCCTCTTATACTATCTTCTTTACATTCACTGACAGCTTGAGTTATTAGAAGCTGCTAAATTCATGAATTTACAGTTTAATGCTGTGACTTTATTTAATTTGAAATATAGAAAGAAATTTAACTAAATTAGACTCTGCTGAACAAAACATTTTATGCTGATGGCAGGTAACGTTTTGATTGATCAATGCAAATCCCGTGCCACCATAGATGCCTCCGATTGCTTACTTAAGGGTCAGAATTTAAGGATGTTCATCTGTTGTGTCTTTAGGAACGTGATCGATTGGTGATGAGCAAAAAGAACAGGAAGAAACCTTTCAAGCTGCCGAAAGTGAGTTTTCATCAGTGTTTTTACACATCTGTTAATCCAGTGGTGTGTAACTAAGCAACTTCCCTATCTGTGGTTGACTGATCCTTGAGCATTGTTTTCACTTGTGTGTTTGTGTTTAATTGGGCTCAGGGGACAATTATGACACCATCCCTCACTGCTGGGACCATCACAGTGAGCACACACGGCTCCCGCATAAAGCAGCTAGTTGAGAATTATTTGTTTTGTTTTGTTTTTTTTCATTATAGATATTTTTTTTTTATGTGAGTGTATTTTTGGCCTTTATTCTATAGTGTTACTAGAGACTGAACATGCATCACAGAAACTGCAAACTGTGTGCAGCATTTCATGCTTTTATCTGTGCAAAAGGGCTTAAAGGGGTGATGATATCTAATTGGCTGAGGTGACAGAGTTTGAAAGAAATAATTGCTAAGTACTTGTGTGTGCATGTTTGGGCTAATACATCGGGGGACATTTTAGAGTCTGCTATGTTGCTAGGAGGAGGAGTTTGTAGATGCATGACATTTATTTTCTTCCTCCTCTCCTCCTGGAACCAGTTTGTTAGCTTGGCAGGTTCAGCACTGAATTGGGGCACAGCAGCTTGGCTTTTGGACTTGCACCTGGAAATTTGGCTTTCCTTTTTAGGACAAACCCAGACGCTGACCCTTTTTTTTCGTAGGAGTTTGATTGTAACCAGAGGCCTTATTGTCGGCTTTTTAGATTTTGTTTAGGAGTGACAAAGAAAGCTGTTGTACTTTATGGTCTGCACTTCAGTTTTTAGATCTACTGGTATTTTTGAAGATATGATAGATGGATATTTAAGATATTATTTGTAGTTTACTTTTTGGTCTGGCAGCAACATGACAGAGTACATCCTCTTTATCCTCTATTTCTCTTCTTTCATTTGCCTGTGTGCCCTGGTCTGCCTTTATTTCTCTGGTTGCCAGGAAATGACTTATAAACATGATGGTAAGCACTTTGGATTCTGGAAAAGTTAAAAGCAAAAAAAAAAAAAAGTAAACAGTCAGTGCAGTCATTTGGTCGAAGTTGTTTAAAATGAGATTACTGACTGAATGACAGTGTCTAGATTAAACAAGTTTGAACTTTTAGTCATTTTTCTCTTACTTTGCAAAAGTAATTGGATTTCTTTTGGGTTTGATGACATCAATATTCGGTTTAAAAGTTTTCTAAGCTGAAATCAGAAGCAGTATAGTTCTGGATAATAATTGTTTTTGTTTCCAACTGCTGATATGCAGAATAACATGTGTAGAGCTGGGGTTGATTTAACCCTTTTTCCCTTCCACTGCTCTTTGCAGAGGCATGTTGTGGAGACATATTTTGGATTTGATGAGGAGTCGATAGACTCTGAAACCTCCTCACTGACCTCTTATAACACTGACCTCACTGACCGCACGCCTGCAACTCCAGAGGAGGACTTGGAAGAGGTAGGAAAGTCCTTTTGTATCCACTGAAAGAAATATCCTAATATCTTAAACAGCTGCAAGATGTGGGAGTTAATAAATCAGAAGAAAGTAAGATGGAAAGTTAACAGTAATTTACCGATTAAAATATCTGATTATGAAAAAGTAAAGGGTGAAGCTTCATGTGTTAATATGACCCATTTGCTCTTTGATATCACAGAGCGTTTCCCGTGAGGAGTCAGAACTTCGTTTTCGTCAGCTCACTAGAGAGTACCAGGCTCTTCAGCGGGCCTACGCTCTCCTGCAGGAGCAGACTGGGGGGTCTCTGGATGCAGAAAGGGAGGCCAGGGTTCGTATCTGCTGCCACCTTCCAAATGTGCTACGTACAAATCTAACTTCCAATTCAAGAAAATATTTAGAGCATAGATTCCCATTATGGTTTTCTCAGTCTGCTCTGTTCATGCCTTTTGTATTTGGATTTAAGTCTCTGCTGGCTCATCTTTCCACCCACAGACCCGTGAGCAGCTGCAGGTGGAGCTCAGCAGCTGCCAGGCAAAGATCGTGGATCTGGAGAAGGCCCTGGCTGAGCGGGGGCAGGTAATAAAGACAGTGGATGGAGACAGAAGCTCACTGGTCCTGCTCTCACTGGGCCTCCTGCATGTCTGTCTGGCTGCTCTGCTCCTTGGCTGGCGCTTTGCTGACCAGGTCTGCCGCAGAATCCTGTGATGTCACTTCCTGCATGTGTGATGTCAGTGCTGTGCCTGCATGCTCTCCTTCACCCTCTGCCTACCCTTACCGATGATGGCGTTTCATTTTAAATACTTGTGTCTGAGTTAGTCATCACAGATTAAACACTTCAACCACCTTGATTCATTTTAGCTTTGTACAGATTAACACATAAGATCTTCATGTGATAGTATATAACTTTCTGTTAAAATATGAAAATACTCACTTAATACAACTTGATTTTGGTTATTTGATATGTACAAAAGGCATCTTGGTCTGAGAAGTAAGCCAAACCACTGGATGTGTAGTGGAAAAGCCTCTGGCTTTTTTTGCTTAAAGAAAATAGTGAGAGGATCACTGAATTTATCATGCTGAGTTCATATCAGGACACTTTGTTTACTTTGTTGTGAAGCATTTCATTGAGTTACTGCATGTTGCCTGTTCCACTGTGGCTTGATCCAGCTGGTATTCTGATTCGCTTTGCTGCTGTTTTTTCATCTCAGATTGCCATTTGGTCCTCTTGTTGCTGTGAACTCTTGTTGCCTGTGATTGCAGCTCTTTTTGCTTTGGTTATCTGAATGGGCTTCATTTGTCTGCATCAATAAACTTGTGCTCCTGCCACCCTGTGCTATCTTTTTTGTGTCTGTGTTGCATTTGCTTGTGTCTTTTAAGCTGCAAGTTTGAGGGATGGGAGTTTTGTTCATCACACTATGTCATTGCAGATCCTTTAAATCCTCTCCTGTTCCTGCCAGTGTCATTTCTCGCTCATGTTGTGTTTGGTTGTTATGGCAGGATTCAAAGTGGGTAGAGGAGAAGCAGTACTTGCTCAGGACCAACCAGGAACTGCGTGAGAAGGTACATTAGATTAGCCTTCTATATCAAGGTATTCACTAGTATTTGTAATACCTGATTTTCATGATCAGAAGTGTTCTTTAAAAAATTGATAACATTTATAAGATAACTAAAAGTTAATGCACAATTTAAAATTTTTGCATGAGAATAACAGCTGTAAAGATGTAAAAAGATGTGCTGTAAAGGTCATAGTTATAGACACAGAAAGCAAAGTCGATGCAGTGCCTTAAGTCTGCATTCTGTCTAATGGCCAGGAGGGGGCAGATCCTTTGGTTTAAAAAAAACAAGTCAGGTTTAATAGAAGTTGATTGGAAATAACCCTCAGCTCCCTTGATCAGTGATGTAAGTTAACAATGTCCAGATGATGTTATGGATTTAATCACTAGTTAATTATTTTGATATAAAATTATGTTCATTTGCAAAACTTTGGCCCACATTAAAATAAAAAAGAAGCCTCAAACATATTATTCGTAAGAGTAAGCCTATTTGATTGACATGTCAGTACAAGTGTGCAGTGCCTCTGTTTCACAGTCAGATTTACTCACAATTATTATTAATGGTTTCAAAATTGCAAGGAACTGACAAAGCATTACAGCTAGAGTGGCTTTGTCCATCTTCTTTATACAGTCTATTACATATTGTGCAGGGTGAACAGACTTTTGGCATCCTGGACACTGATCTCAATATTTACTTACAAGACTTTGAAACATTTCATAGTGTTTGGTATGTGTAACGAATCTGTTGTGTCTGCAGATGAGTGCGCTGCAGCAGGCGGAGTCCCGGCTGCAGGCTGAGGTTCAGGATGCTCGGGACCAAAATGAGCTGCTGGAATTCAGAGTCCTTGAACTGGAAGTAAGAGACTGTGCCAACATCATACTGTCACCAGGAGGCGACAACAACAATCTCAGCTCCAGACGCAAGACCTACATACAGTGACTCATCAGACAGACATACATAGCCTTAAACACACTGCTCAGTTCTTCACTGTATGCATCTGTGTTTCCTTGTTTTGCATGGCAGCTGTGTACCTTACCCTTTACTGAAATTGAATATTTTTGTCAATGAAGAAATGTTTTGTCAAGAATATAATTTTTAAGTGAATAAAAATATATTTAAGTTCATCATCCACTCCCATTTTTCTTCATTTTGTCTCATTTTTGCATGCATATCCCAATTTTCTGTTGTTGTGTTTTTCACAATTTAAAAGTTGCTGTATATGAACAAAATGAGGACAGATCCCATGGAATTATGCTTTTTTCCCCCTTTTTTAAAAAAAAAATAAAATAAGAATTTGCATACCATACTATTAAGATGATATTTTTTATTTCTAAAGGCCCATCACCCTGATGGAGTCCACTCTCCATCAGTTGTATCTCGGTGTTGGGAAATGACACGTCACAGGCTTAGTTTAGAGTTTTAGCATGTTATTCTGTTGCCTTGGTTTCTTTGATCCCTTTTCCATCGGTTTTCACCGCCCTCATTTGGCAGATCCTGATCATGTTGTCATTGTCATGTAAGTAAATCCCTCATTCCCTGCCATTTTGCATAGTGTCATTAACTTACACCACCATTTATTTTTCTTTTTGTTGCTCAGAACTGCCCGTGGTGTGATGAATAATTGCATAGCTGACATTATGTGTGAATATTAAAACATTGTTTGCATACATAGGAAAGGGAGCGCAGATCACCTGCCCTCAATCTCCACATGTCTGCATTCCCTGAGAACAGTAGCAGTGCCCTGCAAGTCTACTGCCACCAGGAGGGAGTCAAGGTGAATACACTCGTAAAATAAACAAAAGAAAACTAGACCACTTCTTCTAAATGCTTTCTTGAATGCCTGCACAGTTAATATAACATCCTTGATGATTTGTTTTTGGGGTCTGTGCAGGATGTAATCATTCCTGAACTGATGAAGAAGTTGGATATTCTGGGAGATAATGGGGTGAGTTCGAGCCCACTGTTAGTTTAACTTTAGGTCCAAAAGCCACTGTAAAAAAAATCACTTTAATCTTATAATTTCTAAGGAGTCTTTGTGGATTTTGTATTTTCTAAAGAATCTCAGAAATGAAGAGCAGGTGGCTGTGATCCAAGCAGGGACTGTGATCTCACTCTGTGAAAAGGTGAGTGCTACATTTTGCTTTTACTGACATGCAGTGGACAAACATTGCTATAACACCCTTTTCCCAGCACAGCCATTTCATTCAAGCCTGCATATTTGATATAGCAAATATTTTATGCTAGATGCCCTCACTGATGTAACTCTCCCCATTTATCCAGGCATGGGGCTGGCACTAAGAGTACACTGGTTTGTGCCACACCCCGTGGCTGAGTTAAACATCCCGAGCAATGGACAGTGCACAAGGTGAAGGAGAGAGTGCAGATAGGGTGTTGTGGGTGGAGATGAGTGTCAGGGGTGATTTGTGAGAGAAGAATAGCAGCAAGAGTAAAACAGATTGTTGTGAGCTCTGCTATGATGTACGATTGGAAGACGATGACGCTAACAAAAAGATTGGCGGAGGAGTTGAAGATGCTGACCAGGATGGACAGGATTAGAAATGATTATGTCAGAGAGACACCGTAAGCGTGGCAAACTTGAGATGGTTTCGAAATGTGCAGATTGATATATTGGACAAAAGGATGATAAAGATCGAGCCGCCAGCCAGGAATTAAATGAGAATGACCACATAGAAATTCATGGAGGTGGTGAGGGAGGATATGCAGAAGGTCAGTGCAACAGAAGAAGATGCTAAAGAAGGGGTGAGATAGAGGCAAAAGAAGAAGATAAAGACAGGCATTTCATTTAACTCATTTTTTAAAATGTAGATTAATCTTATAAAAGCAAAATGTGAATCCTACACCTTTCTGTGTCTTCATCTGCAGTGGTTGAAGCAGATAGACAGCACTGAGGCTGCCCTCACGCAGAAGATGATCGACTTGGAAAATGACAAGGTGACAAAGTTATCTAAAATTCATGCAATTAATTCAGCTTTCTACAACATATTCAAAGCAGCGTGTTAATATTATAGTCTCCTGTTGTTCTGATGTCAAGGAACTTATCAAGACTAATACGTAATTATAACTATACTACTATATACAGCATGCTGCTTTCTACCAAGCCCTATATTATAGATTCTAACATCTTATTGCAGGAGCTGTTTAGTAAGCAGAAAGGATTCCTTGAGGAGGAGTTGGACTACAGGAAGCAGGCCTTGGACCAAGCCTACATGGTACGAAGCTTGGAGCAATATTACACAGCGTGCTTTTACATGCATATTTACCTGCATATAAACCTGCGTATTTTTTAACTTATAATGGCTGATGATAAAGTAATTCAAGAATGCAGGGGTGCAGCATTATCATTTCAGCATGACATAAACATTTAGGACCCCGTTAAACATCACAAACGCAACATGCTCCATCAAGGTAAAATATGCCACATTGTGTTGGGATACTGCATCTTTTACCACTGAAGTCTAAATTATTTTAATAATCTTAGCCACTCAGTTGGCCGGGATATGTGGCTACTTGTTTATGACCTAAACCTCGATCAGATTTACTCTCTCTTGATTTGAGAAAATATGATATGATTCATTTATGAATATCCTATTCAAAGTTGCTCAGGAGAAAGTTAAAAGAGTAGGTTTAATAATAAGGTTTTAATTATATATTGTTTAAGCATGAATCTTAAAGCATTCTCCCCTTCCACTGACTTAACTAGACTGTAGCCAGATAACAGAAGTTAACACTTAGATCATTCGCCATATAATTCTAACCGTTTTATTTGGTCAGTTTTGGTGTTGGTTTGTGTTTATAGTCCCACTTGATATTGTGTTGGGCTGATCTTGGTTATTACTTGGTATTTATATGTTTAAGGAAAAGCACAGTTTGTGTTGTTAGTCAAATCATGTGACCATGTAAAAGCCAAGGTTGAATAGCCCTCAGTGTAAAGTGGAAAAGTGTTCCCATATCTGCCATGGTCACAGTGTTGTGTGTATGTGTCTGTGTGTTTGTGTGCATATGTGTATTCCCTTGTTTGTGCTTGTGCATGCCTGTGTGTGTTCCCTGCATGTGCATGTGCACGTCCGTGTGTGTGTGCGTGTGTGTGTGTGTGTGTGTGTGTGTGTGGGTGGGTGTATACATGTATGTGTGTATATGTGGCTGGCTGTGCAGAGGATCGAGGAGCTGGAGGCCACGCTGTATAGCGCTCTGCAGCAGGAGCAGCCGGCATGCCAGGCGGTGGCTGAGTCGCTGACAGACAGGCAGAGGGAGGAGCTGAGGCTAGCCGTGGACAAGCTGCGGCGTCAGATTCTCCGGCAGAGCCGGCAGTATGACAGTCAGATCTTACAGGAGCGCATGGAGCTCCTACAGCAGGCCCAGCAGGTAAGGCTCAAAACAAACCCAGTCAGGTTGTTGAGTCCTGCCCGCCCTGAATCTGACCCCTGGTACCTGTCTGGAACTTCTAACCCCACCAGATCTCTGGTGCTTTGAAAAAGATGCAGTATCCCTGTGCGTGCTACCTGTAACTCTATCTGTAAGTGCATATGTAAAAGTGGAAGAGTGGAAAGATGAGACAGAATGACTTTGGATTTGTGTGAGTGTGTGTGAGTGTTTGTGTGTTTCATTGTGATCTGAATACCCTGACTCCTTCAGTATCCCTCCACTCAGCAGCCCTTTCGATACTTTTACACCCATGGCTTTTTGCATTGTGTTATCCATTGACTACATGACACTACATGTACTCTAACTTACTAACAAAATATCCTCTAACCGTACTTACTGCACATTTTTAATGTATTTACTAATTAATATGCTCAAACTGCTGAACCGATTAGAAATCAACATGTTTGCAGGTCCGAGAAATGTATCTGATTTATTTTAATAATGATATTTAATAATAATAAATATCTCTGAAATTATGCTCACTGAAAAGTCCCCACGGTGTGGCTTTTATTAACACTCATTCCAATTTCTCTGTATTTAAGAAGTGATATTTAGCTGGAGCATTCACCTCAACCTCAGATTGATTTGTTGCACAGGATATTAACTTCAAAATGTCATGTTGTTGTTTTAAAATATGCCTGCCTGCCTCAGTTGTATTTATGTACTGTATGGTGAGCACTCAGAGTGGAGAGCTATTTAAACTAATATGTTAGGAACAAAGAACCGAGTCACTGATGAAACCGCTCAGCTTTTAAGTCTCAAACAGTGTCACTGTTAAATCTGCTCTTCAGTTGCCATGGCAGCTCATTCCAACAGCTGCCATGGAGACAGTATGGCGTGATGGGAAAGTCAGAAGACTATTTGGAGTGTCTGCAGGAATAGATGGATAGCAGTCTAACTTAACTGTTGATGTTTTTGCACCTGAAGAAACGATTGTGTCAGAATCAATCAGATGTGTTTTGCGTGGCCACGAGCTAACCACTTCTGTCTTTTTGTTGCAGAGAATAAGAGAGCTGGAGGACAGGATTGACTTGCAAAAGAGACAAATAAAGGAAATAGAGGAAAAGGTACACACTCAAATTTGACTTGTTTTTTTTCTAAGTTTTTTATTAGTGCAAGGTATCAATGACATCTTCTGTGCGGTGGTGTTTTCTAAACTTTTTGTCACTTTTTTCTTCTCTCTCTTTCCTCACCTGTTGATTAAACCTCTTGTGTTCCTTTAGTTTTTGTTCCTCTTTTTATTTTTCTCTTTAGCATTTATTCTTTGGCCTTAATGAAAATGCCCGTGGACCCACATCAGGTAGAAGTAACTGTATAATACTAGAATTTGGCACAGTTTTGATGCCTGCCAATAACTCTTAGGAAAGAGTTCAATTTTTCTTTTCTTTTTCTTAGGTGTTAAGGTGCTGTGGTGGCAAGCGAAGATGACAAAACCTAATTGTTTTTTATGCATTTGTAGACAGTTCAACAAAACCTTATGGCCTTTTTGATAAATGTGCACTTTTGCAGAAGACTGGAATGCAAACATATTTGAAAATGTAATAAATAACCAGATATACATGAGAAGAAAGTGAGATTTATTTATAAGTAACATCTGCTATAGTGATCCTTGGACCTGGAACATAAAACCCCAACTCCTCTGTAAAGCAAACACTTTGATTTAACGAGGGAAAAATCTGAATCAGACGATTTACAAACGCAAGAAGAGCCACAGCCTCAGCTGAAGGAATGCCAAGCAGGACAATGGAAGGGGACAAATGGAGGGAGGAGAAGAAGAATGAAAGCACAAGGCTGACTGACGGGGTGAACAAGCTGAGTGCCAACTGGATATGGAGGATTTTGGCAAAGTCCAACGTCTGTGCCGTTTCTAAGGAAACAGCAGTGCGTCTAAGTTCGCTGAGCCGAAGCTGAACTATTTGGAGGTTTCTTGATGCAATGAAAAGGAACGAACAGTGAAAACGCAAAAACAGGTTTGTTGTTTCACTTCAGCTTTCAGAAATACTCCTTTGCAAATTTGTCGCCAAGGATGGCTTCGATTAAGGTTTTGTGACTTTGTCTATTTTTAGATTACAAGAAGTTTGTAAATGATTGAATTTCTAATAACACTACCACTGATTTATGTAATTGCACTGTTACACATTTGCCACACTTGGTTGCCAGTTCTTTGCTAAGCCTAAGTTTGCTTCAAAATCACATGTTTGCTTTTTATCTTAGTTCTGTTTATTCCTCCACATCTAATTATCCATGCAAAGGAACCTCATGACACTTACAGTTTGATCCTCAAAACTCTGACATGAATAAATGTTTGAAAAACTCAGCAGCAATGTCAGTTTCTAGACTCAGTAATCTCAAAAACCTTTTCGTGAATAGTTTCAAGTAGGAACTATTTTTTCAGCTAAACTAGTACACTGCCAGGTGGAAGTGGCATGCAAATAGCTACCATAACGGTTCAGCTGAGTGGGACACTATTAATGTTTACGTCCTGTCATGGTGCTATAAGCAGAAGCCTTGTGTCACGGGTAGTTGCATGCTTCTTTCTGCACCTCCTTTTTGGTATTAAGGAAACAGTCTTTCAATATGAATCTGTTTTGTAGATGTCTTTTTAGCATTGCAATCGTGATTTCTGCAAAAGAGATATTTATCAAATGTATTTTTTTTTTTTACCACTAAACCTCTGTTTCCATCATATTTAAGAGGTGCCAGGTATCTCCATAGCTGATACTTCCAAGTCAGGGCAACTCGGAGCAAAACAATAGATAAATAAAAAGCACTACAGGCATAAGGGAAAACTAGTGTTTGTTTAATTTTTAGAGTGGACCGTCCCTCGAAATGTTAAGGTTCACGTTTTTTCATATATACCTTCAAACAATATTCAATCAACTATATTACTCAACACACACTATGTCCAGGAGCAATCATCAGTGCAGACACAAAAGGTTGAACTGAACTGATTACATGACATAAAACTTTTGTATGTTCGTCCAGTGTGGTACAGTAGGAGGTGCAGGATGGGAGTGGATGATTAGAAGGAGGCGTAACCTGATAGATTATCGTGTGTCCAACAACTTGCTTCCAGGCTGTTGACAGTGTGAATAATACATGACTGTATTTTAAGTGCATGTGTCTTTATTGTGTGCGTCTGTGTCTGTCTTAGTTATAGTCTGTACAAATGTGACAGAGTTGTTAACTTGAAACATACAAGCTGCCCAAATGAATGTATGAAAACATGTATGAGTTTTAGTTTTTTCAAGAATTGAGTTTGACACCGGCAGTTCTTGTGCTGCAGGTGAAATTAACTTAGTGGGAATAAGCTGACCCAATGGAGGATCACATGACCTCGTCAGACTCACCAGGTACCGGATGCACTTCAGTTGCCATGGTAAAGGACTCTGTAGGAGCTGATGTGGACCTGCGTGTGCTGTGTGATCGAGTGGAGGTCCTGGAGCAGAGAGCGGTTTCAGCCATCCAGCCTGAGAGCTACCTGAGGAACAGGTGAGAGGGGATCCAGTGACACACACATCTGCTACTGTACGCTCACTTTTGGCCGACATAATATCACGTATCACACACACCTGACTGCACTGCATGCAAGCATGAAAGTGCACCTTTGAAAACTACTCACTGCATCTACTGCCATGTTAGGAGGTAAAACTAAATACATTTTTTTTTTAAATCAGAGACAGTTTAACATCTCTGAGCTAATTTATATGGTGTTACATGGTGTTAAGATGATGTAATGCGATCTTGTTTTGGTATTTGATAAGGATCAGAGAGTTGGAGACGTCAGAGAGGAGCCTCCTGCAGCAGCTATATCAGCTAGCGTCTGCCTCTCAGTTCCCCAACATGCAACACTCCCAGAGGCTGGACCAGAGACTCCACATGCTCAGGGAGGAGGTCAGAACCATGGTGAGTGCTGTCTGAGAGATTCAGTGGGTCACTGATGTAGAAAATATAAAATACATTTACAGCTTTGAATATGCAAGTTTTAGAAGATGGGAGTAATATGTACTTCAGATATGAATGAGAGGCTTGTGCAGTTTACTGGGGATAGACAAAATAATATCAGACTTTACCTATGAAAATAATGAATTCCCATTAAATGCAAAGTTTTAAAGGCTGGGTTGTTAATAGTTTAACACTTTTACTGCTATAAAATATATTTTGCAAGTAGCACACCTTATATATTTTATACATACCTTGAGTAGTCACATAAAATCACTTATAGGCCATTTTTATGCATTTATTTGGTCTAAACAGATACATAAGACACGACTCAGCCACTGTTATATACTTTTTATTTTTACCTACAGACTTCCATTCGTCAAAAAAGTGTGGGAAGTTATCATCTTAGGTCCCAAGATTCATTCCTTTTGTCTATACCAAACATTTGCACTGAATTTGGAAAAAGAGCATTCAAATTTGCAGCTCCTATTAGACGGTTACTATCACTAAGGTATTCATTTTTATTGACACTGAAGTTTATAATTTTTGGTTGCTTCTGTGTTTTATTTTTATTGCCAGTCTGGTGTATGAAGTGTATGATTGTACTGCTCTCTTTTGTGGCCAGGACACTCTTATAAACAAGATTTTATTCTTAGTCTTATTTTTTCCTGGTCAAATAAAGATTAAATTAAAAAAGCAACAACAACAACATGCTAGTGTGATAGTGATAGTTTTTTATCATCTTTGTTGAGATTACATCACTTTTTCATTTATCTTTTAGGTATCTTTAAGAAGTTTGAGTGATGGAAACTTCTTTAAAGTAGTTACTTTGCCAGTGCACAGTAAAACAAATACAGCTGATGATATATGTCTTATAGATATCATATACAGCTACGACTGTTACTACTACGAGTACTAACACACAAAATAGTTCAGCTCAGGCATGTAGAACATGTTATCAAGCAAGATTCTGTTCTCTGTCTCTCTCAGACTCAGGAGAAGGAGCGAGAGGAGCGAGTGTGGAGGGAGCGACTGCAGCGCTGTCAGAGGCAACTGAAGGCCAAAGAGGAGGAGATGAGTCGACAGGCCCAGTATTTTGAAAACTTTAAAACCCAACTCCAACACAAGCTCAGCCTGGCCTGGGAGAGAGAGCAGAGCCTGCAGAATCGCATCTACACTTTAGAAAAGCAGCTACTTGACATGACTGTGAGTGCCGCCACTGGTATGACAACTATCAGAGCAGTCCGAATCACTGGTGGTACTGCGCAGTGCTTGGAACAAGACAGGCTATCTTCCATGAGGGGAGAGGGCGAAGGAGAAGAGGAGACCAAGGAAGAAAGGCGAAAGAAATGGCAGCCAAGTGTTGGAACTGAGAGAGAAGAAAGGCAAAAGGGCAATGAGGGAAAAGCAGAGAACAGCTTAGGAGGAGGAAGAAACAGTGACACAAAACAGTCCTCAAATGAGGAAAGGTTACAAGGATTCATTGTAAGCCTGCAGGAGGATCTTCGAGTGCTGCTGGAGAGAGAGGAGGAGAGGATGACTGAGAGGAAGAGACTAATGGAGCAGCTCCAGGAGGCCCAGGAGAGCAACCACTTCCTCAGCTGCAGCGTGGATGAGATGAAGGCAGAGATCCATCAGCTGAAACTATCTGAGAACTCGCTATTGGAGGAGCTTGAACAACTGAGAGAGGAGAACCTAAGACTGCAGAAGGTCCTCAGGGATTCGGCTAACCACATACCGAGCCAATCATCCACATGCCTGAGTCCTGAGACCAGCACACCCAACTCCAGTCTAGCTGTTAATTCTGGGACTGCCAGCATTTTCTCATATTCCACTGCCATGGGACAGCCATCAGTAGCTTGCTCGGGAGAGGTGCGTAGGATCCAATTAATATTAATATTTAATATTATTAATATTATATTAATGTTTTATCTATCTATCTATCTATCTATCTATCTATCTATCTATCTATCTATCTATCTATCTATCTATCTATCTATCTCTACTATAACAATAACTTCATTAGGAAGTCTGACTGTGCTCTCTGAAAATAAAGCTTGATTACAGCAGGAAAAGTTCTATATTTCAAGTTCCTTTAAAGTTTTAAGTACAAAGTACACAAAGAGAGTCCTCCCGAGTATTTACTTCTGGGACATCAGGAGTTCAGGACACTACTGAGATCTAAATATCAGAACATATACGACTTACTGATGCCGGTTTGGAGACAAACTGCTGTTTTTAATGTATTCACTTATTATCACCTATTTGTGAACTTAGGCTACCATTGTTAATTGTTAATTAAATAAAATGCTTTGCAGTGTGAAAATTATCAGTACTTCCCATAGTTGAATGAAGCATGGGAACTACTAGCTTTACAATTCTTTGTTATAAGAACTGTTGTTATTCTATCGACTTTGTCTCGTCAAATATCTTAAAATTGTGATTTTTGTGCAGGTGCAGCCTTATTCATCAGAAGTTCCACGTGTTCACCACCAGGGGACAGCAGAGAGCACACAGAGCAACACAGAGCGTTATTCCTCAGCAGTTAAATCAAAAATGCCAACTAAAAGTCATCCTGTAAACCTGTTTCACTACGGGTCTGAATCCAGTGCCAACTTCAAGTCACTTTCCTTGACTACAGAATCAATAGATGAATTTAAACTTGGAAGCTGGTGCTCTGAGGGAATCTTAAACTTAGAAGAGAGCCCCAGTGAGGAATCTGATGCCCTGAGGGAAGCTTACAGGAGCTTGGGGTTAGATAGAGATCTTAAAGCTCTTCAGGAGCAATGTGACAACCTGAAGGTTGCTCTGCAGCGCACACAGAGTCAGCTAAAGGAGATGGCTGAGGAAAATGCTCAGTTGAAGTTACAACTCAGGAAGCAAGCAGAGGAACTAGAGGCAGAGACTGAGCAGAGGTCTTCAGCAGAAAAGGTATTTTACACGTGGTTTAGTATTCTTAACATTTTTATTTTCCACCGAAGACATCCAGTATATCACTGATCAAACTCTGCATCTCTGTACAGATTAACACACTCTCTACTTATGGTGGGAATGATCAACCCAGGTCATCTCCTACCCAAGATGGCAACATTCTTGCTCTTGCCCAGGATGATCTTATCCAAAACCTGAATCAGGAAAACAGGGCATTGGCAGACAGGATCCAGGAGCTTTTGGCTCACATTGAGCGCAAAGAAGATGACATCACAAAGCAGCAAACCCAACTGATGGAGCGTATCTCCCAGCTAGAAGAGGATCAGGTCAGGCTGGAGCAGGAGAACCGGGAACAGGGGTGTTTGATCTCAGAACTCACCAAGAAGACTGAGGATGATCTGAACACCATCATGGATCTGCAGCAGAAGTTAGTCCAGGGAGAAGAAGCTGCACACTTAATGTTCAATCAAGAAACTGACTCTATGAAAACAGGATCAGTATCTGGTAGTCAGCATAATAATCACTGTGACTTACTAAAGAGGAGCTCACAAAAAAATCATCTTCATCTTGATTCACAAAAAGATGAAGCAGCCCAGCTGACCAATTCAATCCAGAACCTCAAAACAGAACAAGAAGAATTGACTAAATCCATAAATTCACTCAGAGAACAGCAAAGCGAAGTAGCTCTGTCAGTCCAAGTACAGACAGAAGAGAAACAGCAATTAACTCGGACAGTATGGGGACTGAAGGAGGAAAAAGACCACATCTCTAAAGCTCTGGCTGACCTTAAACAAGAGAAAGAGCAGCTGAGCAGGGCAGTCTGTGGACTGAGAGATGAAAGAGAACACTTTAAAAGGTCCATGAACGGCCTAAAAGAGGAGAAAGAGCAGCTAACCAAGTCTTTATCTGCTCTTGAAAGAGATAAAGGGGCAATATTTGAATCTCTCTCAAGTGGAAAAGAAGAGCGAGATGAAATAATGAAGTCACTGCAGAGTTTACAGACAGAAAGCGACCAGTTAAGCCAGACAGTGCTGTATCTGAAACAAGAGAGAGACAAACTAACCGATTCTCTTAAGTGTCTGAAGGAAAAGACAGACCAGGAACAAATATCTCACAGTTTAAAAGAAGAACACGACAGGTTGATGAAGTCAGTAAGCAGCTTGGAAGAAGAAAAAAGAAGAACTGAACATTCAGTCAGTTGTTTGAAACAAGCAGAAGAGCAGATAATGCAGGTAATTCAAGACCTTAGAGAAGAAACAGACAGCCTACAAGGTCTCAGCATCCAAAAACAAACAGAGGAGAGGAATCAGAAGCAGCAGATGCTGAATTCAAGCAGCGCTGGTTTGACGAAGAAGAGTGAGATTCCTGCTGAGACTGCAGATTGTGCTACACAAAGATGCCAGACTAATAACCATGGCGGAAACTTAATACAGGTATCGAGAATGGAGTGCATTTGTGCATGATGTCAGGGCCTGTTGTGTCAGTTTACAGAATATCCTTTCAGCATCATGGCTTTTCAACTTGATTTTTGAGGCATCGAATCTTTTGATTTATAGCAGGAAGAAAATGATCTGATGAGAGAGATTGAAACTTTGGGAGCAGAGCTAAAGAGGTCACGGGAGGAAATGAACAAGAGCCGTGCAGAGGTGGGTTTAAGCGAGTTTGTTATTAGTTTAGAAAAATGGTATTATGCAGATTTTTTCATCCTTCTTGTCATCATATTATTTTCTTAGACATAATATATGTTTCAAAAACACACTTTCCTCATTTTGTATATATCTTCAGATCAAGAGGCTTCAGGGTGAACTGCGTCATTCAGAAACGAGGAGGGAGGAGGTGGAGAGAAAGGCGAGCCAAGCAGCTGAAAACGCGATGAAGCTTACAGATGTTGAAAATCAGATGGAAGAAATCAAGAAGGAAAATTACAACCTCACAACCCAGGTATTCAACTAGATATACAGATACAGTCAAAATGATACCAACCCCGAAATCTGCAACATGTTCTACATGTTAAAAAGTGCAAAACTTATATAATTAGTGTAAGAAGATTTGATTTTCGAACATAATTGGTTGACTCTCCAAGGACATTTCAAGATTGGTTGACTGGATTGTTGGAAAACTCATTGATCACAGGGCTTTAATTTTATGCACTTCAATATAAAAAAAAAATGCCAGTAACAGTGAAGTTTACCAGTTCCTGGAGCCACAAAGTACCTCCACAACAGGAGCGACTTACTTTATACTTCTTAAAACAGGCACACTGGACTTAATTTTTAAGAAATAGAGTTTAATCACGCCATAAAGAAAACCCCCAGAGCTTTAAAGTCCTATTCACATTTTGTCTTGCACATTCGAGTCGACTTTTATGTTCTTTTTGGTTTAGATTGGAGTGTGCTGAAGTTTCCAAAGTTTACACCTTTGCCTTTCAAGTCTACTCATTTATAGTCTTTGATGATACTTTTATTCTTGCCTCCTTCTAGCCCTTCTTCTAAATCCTTCACAGAAATAGTCGTTTTTCTCGCCTGCTGTTTTCAAACATCCCTTCAAAGAAAAGCTGTTCTTTCTTTTGCACCTTTTTCCAGCTGTGTCTCTTTGCCTCGAACTCTGTCCCTCCTCTTTGTTACTCATCTTAAACACACACATGCAACAATTATATTTGCTTCACAGTTGAATCAAATATAGTTGTATTAGAGTTCCCAGAAGCTTAATTGGGTTTCACCACCAATTGGTGAAATGATTAAAAAGCAGAGTTCAGGTACTGCAGGTGTTGAATAATTTAGACGTGGCTGTACTACATGAAAATCCATCAAGAAGTTTAATCATTTAGTGTGTTTTTTTTTGTCTCTGAGGCCTTTCATCTAATTTTATACACAAAGTTTCAGCGTTAGACCTAAAGAGCAGCTGTCTGTGCTGCAGGTGAAGGAGCTGCAGAACAAACTGACAGGCCTGCTCAGGGAGAAGACTGACATGCTGTCACTCAAGGCTCAAACAGAGGAGCGATATAACATCCTCACAGCTCAGCTCAAAGCCAAGGTAAGAATGCCAAAATGCCTTTGTTATTTGGATTCTTATAGTGGCCACATGTATTGAACAAATTAGCTTTAAACTTAAATCATTATCATGATGCTCATATGTTGTACTAGACTGTAATACACTGACACATTCTAATTCTTGGCTGGAGACAGTTTTACTCATAAGTCGTCTGTGTGTGTGTTGATGTGACGTGTGTGTGTAAAACCCCACAGACTGTTGCTCTAGAGGAGCTGAACTCGGAGTATATAGCTCTGAAAAGAGGACAAGGCAGCAGGGATGACATCAGTACTGTTCTTGTCTCACTCAGGGCACGTTACAATGACATCAGAGCTAAGGTGGGTCAGCTGTGGTTTTGCAGCTAGGTTTAAGTAATAAACTGTTGTCTTTATACTTATTGTACAATTGTCATGTTTATAATTTTACTTGTTTGTAGTATGATGCGCTGCTGAAAAGGAAAAGCCAGACAGACCTGGATATACCGCCTTTAAAGGTGAGGAAGTAAAGACTAGATCTGTGTTCAGGTTCTGCTCAACAGATTTTAGTGGTTCGTTCTGACTGTCAGGTATTTTGTCCAATAACAGGCCAAGCTGTCTTGCCTAGTGGTGAAGTGTCAGGAGAGGAACAGCTTATTAGATCAGATGATGAAGATCTTGCAGAGACAAGGCTGTATGAACCCCTACCTCACACAGCAGGTCGAACATCTGCTCAGCGATGCCGCTCTGCAGGAGTACACTGCAGCATTCACTTTGGAAAATAACACAAAGACCCGGGATTACGCTAGTGGGTTTACTCCTGAATTTAGTTCAAAATGTAAAAGCTGCACCAGTGAATTCATGCCTGAGTGGACCTGCCCGGTTGTATCCACCTCTGTAAAAAAGCACCAACAAACTGGAGTCACACCTGAAGCTGGAGTAGAGGGCAGAGGGAAAGAAATGTCCATAGTTTCCACTGAATCTCCAGCAAATCATCAAGACTACGGTAGTGAATTCACACCTGTACTCACAGGATCGCTAAAGAAAGACGCCAACTCATCTGTGCCATCCTCACCAGTGCAAGAGCAAGCCACCGTCCAGGCGTCAGCGTCACCTGTTCTTCCACCAAATGAGCGAGAAATCACTGATACAGTGCCGGTGAGACAATGCAAATAAATATAATTTCAAACATGTATACAGCTATTTTAAAACCTTAATTTGCAATATTTTTTATAAAAAAATAACATAACCTCAGTTCCAGATTTCTGTTATTTTATTTATTGTATTTTTTCTGCCAGGCCTGCATTTAGTCTCACCGTCTTTCACTCCTTTACAGAAAAGTATGTCTGTCTGATGTTTTCACAATGAAAGATAATTTTTATAGAGCAAAAACGCTCCGAAAAATTCTTTGTTGGGGAACGCTAACCTGACCTCAGCATGCCAGTGCTTAAATTATCAAACAAAACTGTACTTTACATTAGAAATTTTAGACTTGATGAAAGTCTAAGACAGTCTATTCTTGATCCCACCACAGCTGTCTCCTTCTGCCGGTGGACCACCCCAAGCAGCCAGTCAACCAGAGAAATTTGTGTTTCATCATCCGGAGATAAAGAAAGAGAAGTCCTCCCTCTGTGCCACCAATGTGACTGGATACTTGTTGAGTCCTACCATTCCCTCCTCTGTCTCCTTTGCCAGTCCAAAGAGGAGGCTGAGTAGTCCTGAGAAGATCCTTAACCTCCATGAACAGCTACAGAAGACCCTGAGGAGCAGCTTTGAGGTGCACTTAGGAATTTTCTAACATAGAGTAACAAAAATATAGGTTAGTGCTGAATTATACAGAAAGGTTGATATAGATTTTTGCTTTATTCTGATATGAAATAAAAGCCACTCTAATCTACAATTTGTCCTTTGAAGTTTCACTGACTTTGAAGTTATTTCCATGTAAAGTAAGGTAGGTCAAATCCAATCAGATCTTATATATCTAATGAATTCTAATATCTGTCTCCATCCCAAGGCTCCAAAGAGCAGAGGAAGAGGACAGGACCCCAGGAGGAGTCCATCACTGTCAGCTCCTGCAGACCTGAACAAAGCCTCTCAGACTAAGAAGCTGAGCTTGAGTTTCAATAATGCACAGATCAACTCTCTCACAGTCACCACTGCTATGAGCCAAGCCCCACACACTCCAGTAGTAACAACTAAACCAGTTGCCGCTAACAAGTCACCAACACTTTTTGAAGCAGTTGCATCTAGATCAGCTAATGCAACCTTCAGTCCCAGCATCTTTACTAACCGTCACCTTAAAGCAGACACATCTGCTCTTTCTAGCTCTTCTAACTTTACTTTTTCCACCCCGGCTGCAAACAACGTCAAATCCATTTTAAGTAATGGCACTAATGAAACATTATCCTCAAAAATTACAAAGGAAATCACTGCAATCCCTGATGTATCCTATGCCGCATGTAAAGCTTCTCTACAGAGGGTTGCTACTTTTGACTCTGCTGTTACTAATCCAAAAGCCACTTCCTCAGATGCAACTGCCCCTCAAATATCAACTGCCCCTGAAGTTACAACTTTCCACATGACTTCTAAAATGGATGGTGCTATCCCTGAAGTTTCTCAGTCCAGTCAGCTGTCTCACTGCTCTCCTGAGAGATCGAACAAGTTTGCCACAACATTCACCGCTCGTTTAGGAAAAAGACCCAAGCCAGGTACTGTTCATACCACTTGCTTTAGTAAACTAATAGTACATTCTGGATATATTAAGTCATGCTATCTTTGTTTGTTTTGGTGTGGTTTAGTAATAACTAGTGAATAATAAAAGCAGCAGAGAGCATAACTGTACTTGACTTTTCTGTGTCCAATCCCCTCCAGAAGCTCCAGCCGAGGTTCGTTCTGTTGAGGTCATCAAAACAGTGGGTCAGAGCAACCTTATGATTGGCTGGGAGAGACCACCACTCGATGAGCTGGGATGCAGTAATGGCACGTTTGTGTATGGCTACAGGGTAGGTAAACAATACATAAGATTATCTTCGCTTGTATGTGTTTTTCTTGTACTCATTATGTCTTGTTATCTCTCAGGTGTATGTTGATGGGGACTTTCACAAATCTGTCATGAGCTCAGCATGCACCAAGGTATCCACAGCTGTACAAAATCCATCCTGTCATGATAAATAAGTAAATCAAAGAATTTATTAAAGCAGGGCACACAAAGTAAGTCTTGTTTCTGTCTGTGCAGTGTATTCTTGAAAATATCGACCTGAGTGTCCCTGTCCAGATCAGTGTGCAGACACTGGGATCTAATGGACTTAGTTCAGATAGTGTACACACCGTGTTTCGGACCTCAGTTAGAACTGAGCCACAGTGAAGCCACAGAGACGCTCAGATCAGCAGGTTGGTCCAAAGATTATTATACCAGTTTTCACCAGGTTTACATATTAATATGTTTAGTGTTTTTTTTAATTTTTTTTTTTTGAATCTCTGTAGAAATACTGCAGATTCTCAATGAAAACTCTGAATTGTGAGTTTGTGCCATTAGTGATTGTTTTATGCACTATAGCTGCATTTGTAACATAATTATGTACACTGCTTAAAAAAATGAAAGCAAATCCCTTTGAAAACACATCAGATCTTAATGATCTGGCCCACGTCCAGTGTTCTACTGGATGTTGGTCAGGTGAGCATGGGAAAGTCAGTGGTATCAGTTCCTTCATCCTCTAGGAACTGCTCGTATACTTCCACCACGTGAGGCATGATTGTGCACCAGGGGAACCCAGGGCCAACTGCACAAGCGTAGGATATGACAATAGGTCCAAAGATTTCATCCTGATATGTAATCGCAGTCAGGATGCTGTTGCTTAGCCTTTAGATGTGTGTGCGTCCCTCCATAGATATGGCTCCCCAGATCATCACTGACCACAGCTTAATGCAATGCTCAAAAACAGTCAGAAAAGATGAGGAGGGAAAAACGTCAGTGACCTCCACCTATAAAACCATTCCTGTTTTGGATGCTGTCTCATTGCTGTGCCTCTAGTGCACCAGCTGAAACTGATTAACAGCCCCCTCTGCTACTTAAGTGACCAGAAGTTTAATTTGACTTGATGATACACTCTAATAAAAAAGTGTTCCTTTAATTTTTTTGAGCAGTATATATAATTTTTACCATGCATGTTTTCATTTTATTGCATTACAGTGTTCACATCTGAAGAACAACAAAATTCAATTAAAAGTATTTTCTCCTGTGTCCTGCGTATTTCCGCAATATACCATTAAAAAGTTTCAGACTGTACTGTGATAATCTAATTTCTTTCTGTCCTGCGTGTCCTGTGTGTGTGTGTGTGTCCGTCCTTCAGCGCAGAAACATCTATATCTGCAGGCCTCCGAGGGAGCGCCCTCACCTCTGCCTCGACTGAGACACAGTCACGCTGCTGGATAACCGCTCCACGTCAGGCTCAGGTCAACCAATCAGAAAAAACTCCTCTCACACGGTTATTGCCAGCCTATGATCATGCGGTGACCTGTGGTCGGCCACTAAACCTCGAAATGATGAACTAAAGATGTCATACAAAATACTGTGTAAGATCCTTGCCTCGGCTCTCAGAGTTAATGTGCATGTAAAAGCAGGTCGATCCTCGTTGGAGGACCTTTCTGTTTCACAGTCTCATCTGCTGGACTTCTTAAATGAGCGAGACGTTGTGCTTGCCGGTCCACACGATTGCCAGTTTTCTCATGAAAAACTGCTAAGTGCAAATGTTTATGAAGCCAAGCTGAATCACTGTAAAACGCTGCCTGTGACACCAACATTTACTAACACTGGTCAAACAAGACATAAAAATGACAGAGGGATGTCTGCTTCTGCTGCACTTTTACACTGTGTTAAACACAGGGAGATAATGTGTCACACTGCTTGTCATATTACTGTCTCTGTGGACTGTGGACCTGAGCAGCTGCCTAAAGGGACATGAAGTATTTGAAAAGCCTTTTCGACAGCAACACACACTGTAAAATGTGCTGACACAACCTTGTACACAAAGTTCACAGTACTTGATTTTTACGCGCGAAGCCAAATATTTGAAAAGATGTTTCACTCCAAAGACTTCTCTGTTTCCTTCTCCTCATAGGTCTACAGGACTTCTTTAATCACAGATGGCAGATGTTGTTTAAGTTTGAAAAATTTGCACACAATCAGTATTGAAATCTAGAAGAAGAAATTTTAAAGAAGAGATTATCACTGATATTTTTTTGTAGAGATTATAAAAAAATATGCCAATATACCACACACTGTATGTCTTTTTGTATGAGTGACACTTTCATACCTAATAGATGTCATATTTGCACGCTTGCATTATTATTTTTTTTTAATTATAACACACATACTATGTTCTTTTTACTATTAACTGTATGTACGGGTGCAGAGTGATCATGGTGCAGCAAAGGTATTTTTCTATCAGTAATTGATAATATTGTTTTCCCATTGATTCCTTACAGCTGTGCAGAGAATAAATGTTTATATACAGTCTATTTTTACTCTCTGTCTGTCTGTGCATGTGCAGTTTTGGTTTTAGAATTCAAAATGAATGACACATCTCTGAATTAAGTGATTTCCAGTTTCTCTGTGGTAAATTGAAGTCTTTAACGCTCCCTTAGTGGCTGGGAGTTAAATGAAATAAGCCATTAAAAACCTACTGGATTATTACAAGAGATATTTTGGAGGCATGTGATTATTCCAGAACGGCAAGCTTCACTGATCAGGTGTGTAGTAATCTTTCCCTGCAGTGAACACTAGATGGCAGGCACTGAAACCATCATTATGTTGGCTAAGGTGCTCTTACTCTGTGTTTGTGTGTATAAATCTGACAGCTTTCACCAGAGATTTAATGGAGTGGATGATGCTGATGTGCACACAGAGAAAGGCTGAAGTTTCCTGACACATCTCACCGCTTTCCTTGTTCATTACAATCCAGGCACAACACCAAAAAGCGAAGAAGCATTTAGGGGCAGCAAGGTGCCAAATATTCACCTGCTGTAGTCGGCAGATTTGGAAGCTCCTCTGAGAATGTCATCGCTCATGCTCAGCAGAAATAGTGCTAGGTGAAGGGAGGTGGGGGGGACTGTGTCTTTGTTTGCACTGAGTGAATGGAGCAGTGACTTAAAAAAAACATTTCTACCTAGGGTAAGTTTAAAACTTGTGTTTTTATATTTATTTCACCTTTTAGGTCATACTTTTTTTTATTAATTTCCCTGTTATCAGGGGTTTTGGAAATGGGTCTATCCTTACTTTGAGGTAAAACACATAATTTGAGGCCCAGTAGAGTTTTTTTGGGCAGACTATGATCAGCTGACTTTCATTGTTGATTAAGCCAACTGCATTTTACATCATCGTCATCCAGTGTAATACTAGAAACCAAAGAGCATATTTAACTTACAGTCTTTAAGTTACAGTCTTTAACCTAACAGTCTTTAACCTAACATTACAGCAATCATGGACAACACAGTCTGCTCCGTACCAGTCTAAATTAGTGCAACACTGAAATACTTTACCATAATACTGCAAGCTATTCCTGCACTGATAAAGCCTTTGAATAACTCAGTATCATTCACTTTGTTGAAGAAGGCATTTCTAGACCCAAGACATGCTTTTTAGATTAACTGGTGCTTCTGAATTGGCTGTAGGTGTGAATGGTTGTCTGTTTCTCGCCGTTAGCCCTGTACTTGAATGTTGACCTGTCCAGAGAGTCTTTCCACCCACCCTGAATTAAATAAGCAGTTAGGAAGACGAATGGAAAGTACATTTTAGAAATTTCTTGAAATTTGATAACTTTGTTGAGGCAGTTTTCAGTTTTTCTTTAAAAAGTAGGAAAGTTAGTTACAGACATAAATGTTTAAAATATTGATATGTTTCGTATGAAACCTAATTATTTTTAACTGCTTATCAAACTTGGGAGGGTGTGGATGGTTTTGGGGGGTGGTCGCTTCCTGCCCAAGCTATCACAGAGTGCAGGGCCAGGTACACAGGTGTGGTGTATGAACAATATAACAATAATGATTAATTATAGCACAATAAAACTTAGATAATTTGAAAGTGGTGAGTGGAAATGCAGTTGGGGCTCATATCATTCAGCTGATATCATTTTTCTTCAGAGAATACTAGGGGGCATATTTTCTGTATTGCATGTTAGGCCCATTGCAGTTGCCTCCTAGATGGCTGGTTTTGACTCAACTCCTAGACAAACATGGTCTCCTGAAGTCCTGCAGTGCACCAACTAAAGACGCTTAAATGGAAACTGCATTGCAGATACTTTTACACAACTTGCCTTTGAATTAAAGAAGCTGGGCTGGATCCACAAGGCTGCCCATACCCTCTCCAGGGAGACTCACCTTCATTATTAATACACTCTCCAACATACATGATGCAAAGGCTCAGAGTAGTGGCGTGGGCCTGTGGTTGTATTTACATGAGATCTCTCTGTTGATCCATTCTTAACGAAGCCCACCTCAGCACTGACTCTTCCCATGGAGGCCAACATGGGGTTTACAGAGATGGAATGGTGGAGAGAGATGGATGGAGAAAGAGGAACTACAGATTAAAAAGTGTGAATGCACAACTTGTCTCAGGGGTGTCAATATCAGAGACAGCTGGGCTCAAGCTTTCTGCAAGAATATTCTGTAGTGATGCTTAAAGACACATCTGGAGCTTTCTCTCTCTCTCTGTGTATTTGTGTGTGTGTGTCAGAGTGAGTGAGAGAGAGCTCTGCAGGGGATATTTCCTTTTTGCAGGACTGTGTGTGTACACAAGTGTGTCCTAAGCTGTGCATGTGTACGTGCAGTGATGCTGACAAGCAGTTGTCATCAGCAGAATGTCTTGAGGGGGGTTTCTTGGAAAAGGAGCCAAAGAAAAGAAAGAGGAGAGGAGGGATGGTGTGTTGAGGTTGTAATTTCACCCAGAGGGGACGTTGTCACTCCATAACTGCCACTGACACCCTGAGTGTCCGGGGCAAACTGTGGGGTGGTGGTTTGGAGTCGACTTCCAGACCTCCAGGGCAGCATTTGCTGCTCACACCCAAAGACGAGCTCTAAAAGCAGGGTTCCTTCTGTTGCTGTGTCAGGGCAGATGGGTCTTGACGCTTAAGGTTGTTTAGTCGAGTTGCCGTGCGGCAGCAAACGTGGATGCGATATCAACCCTGTTAAATGGGTATGCCAATGCAGGCATGTGGGTTGGCAACACTGGAACTTGCATGGATATTGTCATATTATGCAAACACACTTACGTATTCTAAAACTGTCATCACACAAAATCACACGCTGCTTTGCGGACACACGTACGTGGCGTTTTGCATCCCATTTCTCTTCAGTCATGGGCTGAAAAGCCTGCTTTATTTTCTGTTGTGTCTGTTGTTGTGGCCCTATCAGTCCATCTCACAGCCCGGTATATTTAGAGGCAAAGCACTATCAGAGCTTACAGCTGGCCGCCTCTGATTCAATTCTGACAGATCTACAGCGTTCAAAGCAATCTCCTCTCTTTTTGTCTCACTCATTTTTCAGCCCATCTCCACCTCCTCTTGCTGTCTCATCTCCCTCATAGTCCCCTCTTTTTCCTCTTTTCTTTTCACTTCACTGCTTCCATCTCTTATATTTCTTCTCTTTCTTTTAGCTTTTTCCACTGTGTCATTTGCATACCTGTGGCCACTCTCAGATCTGTTTACTGACTTTCTTTATGCATCTCTATTTCTTCCCAGCTGCTTGCAAACCATTTTCATTTTCTAGTCACATCTTTACCATTTTCTCAAATAAGCAGTATATTACTACCCTGGTGTCTTTTCTTCAGCATTTTGGTCCCTTTCTGAGTTCATTTTGAGGTGCTTTATTGCCACCGTGGATCATGAAACTCTGTCTTCAAGCCAGATTTTTCTCTTCTCTCCTCCACTCTACTTCCCTTTCAATTTTCTCCATTTCTTTATCATCCACAGTGCCTATCAGGTACGTTTTCTCTCCTAGGCAAAGAAACGAGAGCTCCATCACTTTGAGTGAATCTATGTTGAAACAAACATCAAACAAGGCAACTTCTAATTTGGGAAGAGACAAGCAATTAGCTGCTATTACATCCTTGAATCTGTGCGCAAAGGCAACCCTAATCTCATTAATCATGAACAATGGGGGCGGTAATAGAGAAGCATGTTTATGCAAATTCTCCAACACAGTAATCTCCTTCATGCTTAATAGCCGAAACAGTGGTGGTGCCTGAGAAAACAATCCCCCCACCCCCTTCTTCTCTGCTTAGCCTTTTTACCTGCTTTTATTCCTTCCACCCCTCCTCTTTCTTCCTTCTTTTTCTTTCTCTCTGCTCTCATGTCAGTTTTTCCATCCCAACCTCCACTGCTTTCAGAAAGTGTGAACCAGAACATTTCAAACCTGAAGATAAGTATCGATCCCAGTCCTCTCAGACCCTTTCAGTTTGATAGCAAATAACCCTGAGATTGTACGGGACATTGAGTTTTACATCCCGCCTCCTGCTAACACCTCCCCTCTTCCATCTCTTGGCAAAGTCCCCAGCTCATTCCACGTCGCCTTCATCAATTCTCCCTATTTCTTCTGTTTTTATTCCTTTCATTAGCATTTTTATTGTTTCATTGCTTGCCTTCTCCCCCCATACGTGTCTGTTTGTATCTATTTCTTCATTTCTCCTCCCTTCACCCCCCCATCCCTTTGCTGTTATTGTTGTTTGTTCAGTATTTTACATTCCAGTCATTGATCCAGTAGCCATACATGATTTGGAGCCAAATATAGCCCAGAAAGACATTACAAGATTATCTCCCTGCCTCCTCTGTCTCTCCCATGTGCTCCTCTTTTTTCCATCTTTTCCTCTCTGTTTTAGTCTTGTCATCTCTCTTGAGTTATGTGCCAGATTCAGATAATGATGATGACAATGATAGCACGATGCAAAGTGTAGTAAGGATGAATCAGGGGCCATGGTAACGGTCAAAAGCATGTGATCCGTAACAATTATTGTTAAGTACAAATGCATCGATTGATTAGCATGCTTGCTGTCTGGCTGGAAACCTATTGATGAGTTGTGATTGAGGTCAAAGCAATCAATAAAGTAAAAGCTTGTGTAAAGGCTGAGACATAAAACATCAAGATTAAACTTGCTTACATTTTAAACTTGAAGTGGATTTTTTGACCTTAGTCATATATATATGAGGTTTGTTTGTTGTTGGGTTTTTTTTTTTTTTTAGCAATAATACAGTTTTAAATTCAGGAATTTTATTTGCAGTTATTTTAGATACTGACTTTACTACTTTTAGGCAGGTCAGAGTAGGACATCATTTTTTGCATGACAGATAGTTCTGTTTCCTCCTACACTCTGGAGACATTCACAGAAGTTAATTTTGATTCTAAATGGGCTGAAGGTGTAGATGTGAATGGTTTACTGTCTCTCTGCGTCTACTGTGCATCATTTCTCTCAGCCCATTTCAGCTGGGATGGGCTTCTAGAAAAGGCATAGACTGGACTGGATGAATGTTGACTTGTGACAGCTCCATGGCAGCTGACAGGCAGAGATTCACTCTATTTTATGTTGTTTATTTGGTTTTTAAATGTGAAATCCACTTAAATTTACATGTAATGAGTAAAAGCAAAAATAATATTAGTTATAAAATATAAAAGATAGCTCAAAAAAATAATAAATGTTAAACACAGTCAAGTTAAATACCTTTTAAAATCAAAGAGTATTTCTATTTCTAATTTTGGTGATAACATTTATAAATGCTGAATCTGGTGTTTGCAGAGAAGCAGTCATAATAGACAAAGCTCATTTCATCAGCGGACGAAGACCAAGTGCCTTCATGTGTTATGAGGGTTGTGGGAGGGGTTGAAGGAGGAGTGTGTGTGCATGTTAGCATGTGTGTGTGTACGCGTGTTTGCCTACAGAAAGAAGCGGAACAAGCTTAGCGTGTTTGGTCTGCGTGGTGGGGAGCTGTCCATTGTCACTGGTGCTGAAAGTGGATTGCTGCTTCCCCACTTAAAGGGGAACGCATTTGATAAAGAGGAGGAAAGGAAAGAGGAAGAAGAAGGACAGAAAAAGCAACGAAGAGTTCATGAGACTGCTTCATTACTGCAACGCCACAGGCTGTCCGCAGAAGGAAGTTTCATGGAAACTTGGAATGTAAGAGAATGTCTAATAAGCCGTAGTCGTCTTACTCGGACACCAAATTTTACTTCTTCAACACACCTTCTTTCTCTCTCTCTCTTCCTCTCTTCCCTCTCTTTCTCACTCTCACTAAATGCACATCTCACTAATTTGGACACGCACAGAGGTGAGCTGGAGAAGGCAAAGAAAGAGCGGGGGAGGCAAAGCAGGGAAAAACAGAGGGAGATCACCATTTCTCCTTTCCCCTCCAGCTTAGGAAGACGAAAGGCGACGTAGTAAGCCTTTATCTTCTGCTCCTTTTGCCGGTGTTGGATACATATACTGCGCCAGAAGAAGTTGTATTGATCTGAGAGTGCTGCTACTGGTGGTGCTGACTTGGACCTGGAAACCCCTGTCCTGCTCTGGCCCTGCTCAGCCTGCTGCATCCCGGGTCACTGTCAGGATGACAGGGTGTGCAAAACGCTGCAAACAAGGACTTGTCAAGTTTGCTGTGACCCTTCACAAACTGGTCACTGGGACTCTCATCAAAGGTACGTATGTGCTTGAGCCATGACTATATTCCTAAGTTCTTGAATTTGCACAAGTTGCTTGCTCAGAAAGTGGGTGCTGCAGACAGTCAGTGATAGTGTTGCAGGAAAGCCTATTAGCACACAATCAGAAGTGAAAGTTCAGTCCACTTCATCGTTCATCTTCAGCTTGTGCAACTCTTTTCTTCACTCTCCGCGGCGTCTACTCTTGTCTGCTATTGACCTCGTTCTGTTCAGTATGTTCTCCACAGGGGGGGGACTGAAAGAGACAGAGATGAAGGGAGTAAGCGACTAATAGAGAGGAGAGATAAAGTTGATACAGAACAGAGAGTGTGTGCGAGTGTGCTCCTGTGATAAATGTGAGTAATAAAACGCGTCGGTGTGGCAGCGGCGGGGAAAGGAGTTGCACACACATGTCGAGAGGAAACGAAGGGCTTTACTATTGTGATTTATTAGTGGTTAATATGTGTGTATGTGCTTGCATGTTTCTTGTGCCTTCATGTTACTGGCCTGATGTTTTTGTGTGTGCGCGTGTGCAGCATTAAAGTGATCCATTTTAAACCTTACTCTGCTCATTTTACTGCTGAAGCAGGAAAGCAGTGCAGGCAAAAAGCACACAGAGCCGTGCTTCAGAAACTGTTTGCAGCATAGCAGCTGCTTGAAGGCACACGCACAAGCCTCCTCAAGTGCACACATACACACAAACATACACACACTTACTGTATAATACTCTTTGAGCCAGCTGAAATTGTTTCTGGTGGGATGGGAAATTTCTAAGAATTCAGTCACACACATACAGTAGATGCACAAAGGCATACTCAAATGCATGCACGCACACACTCACAAACATGTCTGTGGATGGCTCAAGCTTTCAGCCACAGTGGGTAGAATTGCCCTCGAGGTCTCACACACTCATAACGTCATGAAGGAGCTTCTGCTGAGGTTTGGTTGCATAACAAGTCAGTCTTTAGAAGACAAACCAAAAGAGCAACCAGCAGCAAACATAAAGTGCTCCCCTGTCATGCTCACAGGAAATAAAATGCACACTGAGCAGAAAGTAATCACAAACATACACAAATGAGCACATATATGTAAAAAAAAAATACACATAGCACAAATACACAGCCAGTACAACACCCACACAGACAAAAAGGAAATGAGCTGCAGGAACCAGAGATCTGGCTCTGCAAAATATCAGACACACACACACTGAGGTTCAGGCTCATACACACACATTGTGTTAAACTGAATATGAAAAGAAGATGTGATATGAAATGGCAGATGAACACTAAGGGCTGCAATACTAATTACACCTAGTTGCCGTGCTTGAGCTTTTTTTTCTGAAATATTTTTCCTTGAGTGCTGGGATCCATTTCAGATCACTTTCACAGTCTGCATCAGAAACTGGATAGTTGTAAACTGGATGGTTATGAAGCCATTTGGAGAAAAAGGAAAGAGAGTCTAATGTAACGCAGTCTCATTTGGCTCGCTGTTTTCCTAATGGTGCTTAATTGTGTCTAAAATTCTAATATTTGTTTTCTTTTTAAAGATCAGAATTTTAAATAACTATATGTGCTGGTGATTTTAGGGAAAACTCCAGAAAACTAATGCACTGCCAGAATTGGGGGACTTTTACTGTGTAGTAATGTCTCCCACACTTTCCCAACTTATAAGCATCCACAGCTCCATGTGCTTATTTTCTCTTTCCTTCTTTAAGTGCAACTTATATTACCAAGAATTACAGCTGCTACCTCTGCACAAGAATGCTCCAGTGATCAAAACTCATACATTCAAAGATCAGATCAGTATTTTACTCTCCCTTAAGAATTATTCATGATCCGTAAAGTAAAACATATCATCTACTGAGATATTGATCCAGTCATCCATCCATGCAACCATCTGTCCATCCATAGCAGCAAAGCCCTTTTCTGTTTTGTTTTTTCTGAGATGCTGATAGTAAAAGGGGAGTAGGGTTATTACTCTCTGCAGCCAGGAGGCCTGACAGCATTTTCAACACTTCACTGTAAGTTACAGGCTCTTTTCAGATGACCTTTAAGAGTCAGCATTTTAGGACACTTTAAGAAGATAGTAATAAGCTGTGGTGGACAGAATAGTTTGGTCCTCTCACTGGTAACATGATTTTTATACCAGTTTTTATACCAGTAGCAGCATGGCTTTGAAAAGAGAAAATACTCCAAGTGTCTAAATGTATTGAAATGAATTGTAAACACAGGTTTGATAAGGATTTAGCTCTGCAAAGGCATTCAGAGCAGCACTGACATCTGCTGGTACCTGTGGGAAAATACAAGTTTACGGTGGGGAGAAAATAACATTACATTAAACCGCTAAATTCATGAGAGGTTGTCTGAAGCCATCATCAAATCAGTGGCAGCAAAGCTCACTAAAGGATTTATGCTTCTGATGTTGCTAATCCCATTTCCCTTTTTGAAATTCATGGCACAAATGTGTTTTGTTATTCTGCAGGAAGACAGGAAAGGGACATTAAGGACTGGGATAAAATAAAATAAAATATATATGCAAATCTGTCCTTTACATCTGAGTAGGACTTTTATGACAGGCAGTGGAGCAGAATTACTTAAAAATTCTCTCTTTTACCATAAAGCTCTCTGACTAAATCAGACTCTGAGCTACACAGCAGCTGAAGTCAGGTTACTAACTAAATTATAATACCTAACGCTTTAAGACCTGTAAACATGCTTCTGAAGAACTAAGTTTATCAAAGTCACTTAAGCTCTTTGACACGGCTGACCTCAAAATGGCAAAAAATTATGCATGACGTTAAAGACATGAGATACAGCTTGTTACATTTTAGATAAATGTAAAGAAAAGTCAGTACATGCTAAGAATGAATTTATACAGTTCAAACAATTAGCAGCTCATTGTGTAAATAATTTGTTGAACATGTTTAAAGATTTATAATAATTCAAATACAATGGGGAAAATAGACACTTTTTTATTTCCATAAAACTGATACAAAAAATAAAAATGTGAACATAAAATAGGAACAAAATAAAAACAGAGATCATAAAAAGCAAACAGATCATAAAACAAAATAGACACAAGACAATGATAATAAAGCCTCGCCACATTTCAAGCATTCATAAAATCTTTACAATAAGGTAATGTTTTAAAATGAGATTTATAGGACATTAAAGAGCTGCCAGTGGCATCTCGCAAGAAAAGGTTCAGTTTGGACAGTTTGTGGGCTCTAACAGCAAAACTGTAGATACCCTATGATAGTTAGCAGAACCCCATTTATGTAATTTGGATTGAAGGTATTTAATGCTTTAGAAAGACTAACTAGAATACATTAAATAATGGGCAGTAATTACAGTTTGGCGAGTAGTGGGGAAATATGTTCGTGTCCCTTATCAGCTTTTGTAAATAAGAGGTATCTCTTTGTGTCTATGCACCAAATGACAGTTCAGTGTGCTCAGTTTTCTTAATGGCCCTACTGGGGACTCCATTGTCCTTAGGTGGACGATGACAGTGTGACCTGGAGGGGTGTGATTGGGAAGAATAGACCACCCGGTTTGAACCCGAGTCATGTTTTTTTGGTAAACCTCTGTGCTAACAACAGTTTGTCCTGCTCAAACACGAACTGTTAAGCAGAAATGTGCATTCGGCACAACGCCCAGCATCCAGTAGGCCTTTTGCAGCCAAGTGTGAAGCAGCAGGGATGAAAATCAACACCTCTAAGTTTGGGAACATCTGTACACTGGGTCGGGGGTGAGCTGCTGCCCCAAGTGAAGGAATTTGAGTATCTTGGGGTCTTGCTCATGACTGAGGGGAGAGTGGACCAGGAGATTGAAAGGGGCATCTGCAGTGATGGGGACACTCTACTGGTCTGTTTTGGTAAAAAGAGAGCTCGGGGTGAAAACAAAGCTGTCATTTAAATAGTTGATCTATGCTCCTAGCCCCAGCCATGGCCACAATCTCTGGGTAGTGACAGAAAGAATGAAATCAAAGCTGAGGATGCCTCCTAGGTCAGGTGTTTCACAAATGTCCTACAGGGACAAAGCCCTGGGGCAATCACATACCATGCTGAACCCAGACAAGTGGCAGAAAATGAATGGATGAATGGACGGACAGTGTATACACTGAATATGATGATTGTAGACTGTTGGTTGTGGGTGTGGAGCTACTGCTGATGGGGAGTGGACAGCTAGGTGAAAAATATGAAGTGTGATAAAATTGATATTTATTTTTTTTTAAGGTACAGATATTTTTTTAAAAAATTCAATACTGTCATCCTTTATTTAAATTTAATTCAACTATTTTGTTAGTAAGTCATAACAACTGTGTTGTGTCTTGATAAGTCTCCAGAGAAATAACAAGAACAGGAAATCAATTCTCTAAAATAACGGAAACAAAACCTTATTTTTTCCTCATTTAACTATTTACAGACCAAATTATTTAAAAAGTTTCTATTTCTCAAATTCTACTAAAAACGTGCTAACTGGGTTGCTCTAGTGAGTTTAGAGACTTAATATATATCTCTGGTGCTGCCTGTCTCATTTTAGCCAGAGTCCTTTATCTTCCGTGTTTCCTGTCAGTTAAAAACAAGAGTGTAAATAACATAAAAAAAATTAAAAATTAAAAAAACCAAACATACTAGTTGAATTTTCTGCTTCCCAGAAATCTCAGCCTCTCTCAAGTTCTGCTTTCTTCTTCTAGCTGCAGGCTGTAAAGACTAAATCCCTTTCATCACTTTGGTTTCCCTCTCAGTTCATCTCTGGCTGTCAGTCACTTTCTGCATTGCCTTAGCAGTAAACTTCTCTTCTGCTTCCTGTCATCTCTGAAAACCCTGTAAACATCCTGCCAAGCAGCTCCAGGCTGTAAACAGCCTGCTTGATTTCACTTTTCCTTTTCATGCAGCCTGCCCTCTGGTGCTTCCTCCTGGCATACAAAAGCAACCTGCCTGGATGTAGAAATGTGCGCTCTGCTGTGGTCTGTGCAAATGCGATGGCACCTGATGGGAGTCATCAGCAAACAAAACCCTGTTTGGCTGAAAATCCCCAGCCACGCAGAGAAAATACTACTAAAAAATCCCTTCTTATCTGCAGGCTGAATAAGGCAAGAAACCCTGAAACTACTTGCTTCTCACAATAAATCGAGCCCAATTCGTGACCTGAATTCAGTCTTTCTTTATGTGCTTTAGAAACAGGAGGGGGAAAAGATGTTGGTGTTCACTAATGAGAACAACCCAGCATGATTTTTAGTACCCCGATTATAAATGGCTAATAATATCAGGTCACGAAAACCAGAAATGACCTTTTAAAGAGACCTATGTATTCATGTTTATGAGTAATATCCATATGTTGTATTTGTGTTTATCAGACTGGACAGCAGAGGGCATCAGGTTACTCTTTCTCTTTTTCCTTTCCAGATTACTGTAGCCACACATTCCCACATTGTCAGAGCAGATTAGAGAAAAATGTAGTGTTTAAAGCTTTAAATATTCACTATCTCAAAGTACTGGCACACGAGGCAGCTTTTCCTTTGATGGCTGATGCATGATGGACAGCAAGGCGGATTTTCAGACTCAGGGTTCACAGTTGTCAGCCACAGTGACCCAGCTGTGCATTCCTCATAAGTACTTAATGAAATATTCACTAACTCCTCTTTTTTCCATCAGATATTTGCTCCAGGTCTCCCTCTTGCTTTGAGTCGGGGGTGGTGGTGGTGGGGGTTGGCGACTTGGCTCGTATTTGTATTCAGAAAAGAGGAGGAAAGAGTAAATAAGAACAAAGAGCAAGGAGGAAAGAAAAATGAGAAGATGGATGAGGGTGTGTACATGATTGCACTTTTTTCCACATGCGAGTAAGCCCCTGTGCATGTTCGTGCACATATGCTCTGAGTTGGACATTGATGTGTGTGTGCTCTTATCTCATTGAGTGTGCTCTACAACTGCGTGCGTGTGTGTGTGCGCGTGCTGCTTAGCTCCAAAATGCTGTCATATCACTTTTAATGCGCCATAGGGGACACGGTGAATATTTAATACAAAATATAATGCATAATAATTCTTATGAAAAAGGCTCTCTGAGGTGGGGACGCCACTCTCCCCCTCCAAACGCTGTAATCAATCCCCAAGCTGCATACAATTAACACCTCCATCACTTTCATCTGCTGTGGAGGGAGGGTAAGAGACACAGAAGGGGAGAGTCAATAGAATTGTTTGCATTCAGTTCACATAAACCACTGGGGCACTGATGAAGTAAAGAAATAAGACCTGATTCCCTTCAACAAAAATGTCAATTTTATAATTATTTGCACATTTGAATACACTCGTCTGCTAACTATCTGCTTCCAGGAATAGCAGGCCTGCTAGTGAAGGCTGAGTGTGTCTGAGAACAGTAACACCCACAGGCAAGGTGACGCTGTCTGCAAAACATTTATGGCAAATGAAGCAGAAAATATTTCAGCCAAGCTTAAGAGTAAATGGATAAACAGCTTTTGTGTTAGTGCATCTCTCAGTGTTAATGTCCTGTGCAACTTCACGTCAAGGTGCACAGAGTTTAAAGAGCCTTCGGAAATGTGTCATCTGTGTATCGATCCGGGGGGAAGAAGGTTAGATGGTGTTTTTCACGTTCTGACAGGCGACATAAAGTTTGTGGGTGGCATACGGCGGTGAATTGTTTTGAGAGATGCACTGTGGGACAGAAAAACAGCAGCCATGGCCTTGAGGAGAGACTGTTGTCATGGAGAGAGTCTTAAGGCAGCAAAGATTCACCAACACGAGCTCTTGTTGTTTTCAAACAGTACAACGCTGTTACAGCTGTTTTTAGGCTTGAAAAATATACATTGTTTTTGTTACACATACATGTTTAAGATCATCAAATACATTTTAATATTAGATAAAGATAACCTGAGTAAATAGAAAATCGTTATTTTGATTTTAGAGCCATTCAAAGGTGATGGTTTGATATTGATTTTGATGAGCTGGGGTGCTAGTAAGCATGATTACTGAGATTAACAGCACGGTTTATATAACTTATGGTTCAGTCAGATAAAAAAGTATTTGGACAGTGATGCATTTTTGTAATTTTGTCTCTGCACACCACTACAGAGGATTTCAACTCACATAATCAAGATGGGATTTAATTGCAGACTTTCAGCTTTAAGTCAAGGGGATTAACAAAAGTATTTCATTCATTATTTAGGAAGGCAGTCATTTTTATACATAGCTTTCCATTTTCAAAAGTTTAAAAGTAACTGGACATTTGACTGAAAAACAGTTTCATGCCCAGGTGAGGCCATGAGGAATTACACAGATAAAGCTTCTGGAGTTGAGTTTAATTGTTGAACTGGCAGCTATTTACTGAATCGCTCAATATGAGCTCTTAAGACATGTTAATGTAAGTGAAGGAGGCCTTCGATGTGTTGAAAAACCAAAACAGTTTGGTAAATTCTTAAACGATAAATGTACTGGCTAGCTCAACAGCACTTGTGGAAAAACCATGGGAAAAAAAGATAATAAAAGAAATAAGAAGATGTAGTCAATTCAAGAACACTCTTGAGGAGGTAGGCGTGTGATTGCCAAGGTCTGCTACGAAGAGATCTGTTCATGAATGGAAATATGGGGAGTTTACAAGCAGATGTAAACCATCCATTGCAAAAACAGAAAGGCCAGATTAGAGTGCTGGAAAACATCAGAAAGATCCTGCATAGTTTTAAAAAAATCTTTGGACTGATGAAACCGAGATTGAACCTAAATGATGTGAAGTAATGAGTGTTTAGTAGAAGCTGCTCATGATCATGTGTGAAACATTGGTGCCAGCAGATATGGGCCATTAGTGTTTATTAATGATGTCACTGCTGATAGTAAATATCAGTCTCTGTAACTGCTAAATGCTCTAACATTAACACCTTCAGTTGCAACACCTCCCAAAACAGTTTAAAAACAGCTCCTAATAACCAGCTACAACACAATGCGGCTTTTACATACACGAGCAATGCCCATCTAAAAATACTGTATAGTATATTTATATGTAATAGTGGTAGACAACATTTTTTTAGAGTCACTAAGAGTATCCTACCATGCTTTTTGAATTCTCAAGTCAACTGAGAGAAGCTTTTGATGATTCTTGTTGCGTTCACCGCTACAATCGACCCCTTTCTCACACGTGTGAGATCGATTTAAAGTCTAAGATTGATTATGGCGACTTAAAGACTTTCAGAGATCCTGCTTTGTGTGGCCAGCAGCCTAAATCAGCAGATACTTATGCTGCATTTTTATTTGAACACAGAGCACACCAGCAAATATTAGCTAGAATGATGTTTTTAAATGAATAATAATAAAATTAAAGTCATGAATTTTCTCCAGTTAACAGGACAAATGATAAATCCTTCCATTTTTTTTATATTTGTGAAGTTATAAACACAATTTCGTTCACTCCTAGTGTGCTGGTTTTGTAGCAGACATTTTAAAAAGGGACATCTTAAAGCCTGAACAAACACAACTGCATGTCTTAATAGGGGTTATTTGTGTTTTTATGATTTTGGTGAAATGATCCTTTACGTGATGATTATGCGGTATGATATAGTCATAGCAACCAAATGACTCCACTGGGCCTTTTATACACTTTGCTTTGTGGTCTGTGTTGGTGCAACTAACACATGCTTGGCTTTGTTAGAGGAAAACCAACATGCGATTGTCTCTTTGCGGCAGAAATAGTCTGCTCTCCGCGGCGCTACACGTCATTCCCGTGTCTGGCAGGATCGTTGAGCTCGTCTCCTTTGCTTCTCACTTCAGTAAATCAATCTGTTTGTCCTGATGACTCAGATGTCACTGAGCCTGTTAGGAGCCAGTCTTCAATCTTGCCTCCTAATACTGCACCTAACTGTTCTGTCTGTAGCTCTCCCTCTTTTCCTCCTCACCTACACCCCTTCGGCCCTCCCTCCTAGAATTACTCCCATCTGGTCTTCAGAATATCTGCTCCTGTTTGTCTTGCTGTCTTCTTGCCACTTCCTATACTCTTTCCTTCCCTCTGCATTTCCCTTCTCTCTCTGCCCTGATCTCTTCTCCTCTGTGCCGTTATCACTATGACAGATTCCATTCAGCCTTCATCTAATAAGACCGGACAGCAGCTAACCAGCCAATTTATTATTCACTGCCTGTTCACCACTTTCTGTGCTTGTCAACACCGTCTGTATGCTGTCAAATGCTTTCTACCTTTCAACTCCACGGTCTAACCCCATGTACTTTTCCTTTGCCTCCATTCATTCACCCAGGCTGCTGTCTCAATCCCGTAAAAGGTCTGTTGTGTAATGGTTAATAAATGATGAGAGAAGGGTTGGCTGGCACTCAGAACGATCCAACGAAGGCTGGACAGGACTGAGTAGCAGCACAGACGATGTCAAACTTAATGTCTTGGAAGAGTTTGGCACTCGGCCTAATGTGATGAACCTGTTGCTGTTAGTGTTACTGGACTGCAACTAAACAGTCTAGAGTGCTATTTTAGTATCACTGTGTTAAAATGACTAGAAAGCTAATGGCTCAGTTAATCCGTGTTTGTTATTGTTTAAAGTATTTAAGCAAAGGTGATGATTTACAGTAGCTCTATCCATTTCTTAAAGAATATCAGCAGGTCAGCTGATCATTAAAGGATAATTGCATGAATCATTCATGTCATCTTTCAATAAGCTTATGCATTGTCACAACATTTTTTGTTTTTGCCAAGATCTCATATTGATGGTCAGAGAGTCATCAAAGTCCAGCACATCCCAAAGATTCTCAGTGGGGTTGAGATCTGGACTCTGCGGTGGTGAACCCATGTGTGAAAATGATGTCTCATGCTCCGTGAACCACTCTTTCATAATTTGATCGCTATGAAATCTGGCACTGTCATCTTGGAATATGCCTGCACCATCAGGGAAGAAAAAAAATCCAATCATGGAAAAAACTGACCATCACTTTATCCAGAAACTACACCTGCAGTCCAGAGGAACGTTCTTACCCATTTCCCTTAGCTGACTTTTTTCTTGGCCTTGCAGTGTTTTTTACCTGAGTTGAAATTAAATAGTTGCGGAAATTCCTACAGAAATAAATAATTTAGTCAAAACCAAAAATGTTTTCTTTCTTTTTTTGTAATTTACATGAATGACAGCAGCATCATTACCTTAACACAGAAAGCTTTGTGTAACCAGTTTAATCATAGTGATAATTGTTCCCTACCTGAACAGACTAATTATTCCTATTTCACATGACTACAAAGGGTCCCCAAGAACAAAGCAATGCTAACCCAGTCTGTGTGCCTTCCTAAACAAGAAATGTTTTGTGCCTAACATAACCAGACTTTAATTCTACCTATGTAAAATCAGAGAGCTGTTTTTGTATTTTCTGGAGGCAGTCATATATAATTGATGGATCTGAAACTCTTTCCTCATTCTCCAAAACAAACATTGCATTTTTTTTGGTTTCATTTTCCACGATGCTACTGTCATATTGAGAAATGGTAGATGTACAAGTGTCATCGCATTGCCTCAGGAATAACTGTCAAGTGGTTACAATAACTGTGACAGCGACCACTCTGACTGTGAAAGTAAATGTCATTGTTTTTCTGCCACCATTTACCGTGCTGACGCCTGGTTGATGACTTTAACCCCTGTCCAATCGATGTCATGACCTCTTTTGGGCAGCTGTTCACAATCGGCTGATGCTGTCTGAGCCCAGTGCTTCTTCACTTTCTTCATTTAAAGTGCTGCAGGATGGTGACATGACTGCAAAATGACATAGGTGCTTAGCAACCTTGCTTTTACATAGGAATATCAACAAAACACAGCCAGTTAGTTACTTGAGATGAGTAGTTGAACAATCTTATTGAGTCAAGTCCCTACAAAGTCGCATCACATCAAATCAGGCTTCAGTTATATGCAGATCTTTGCTAATCTGTGTGAGAGTGCTCATAGTCGGTCCAAGCTGGACCACAATTGTTTGGAGACAGGTTGGCTTTCACCAGGCGACCTCTGCCGTCACCTTGCAATCGCCAGTTGTTACCCACGAATTGAGACTGCTGCATGCTAAGTTTCTGGCTTCCAAGTTTAGTCACCTCAACTACTTCCAATCAGTCTCCAAATGCAAAAAAACTCAATGCAATCACTGGGAAACCACTAATTTTTCCTGGCTGCATGGAGATGTCTGTCCTAATTTTACTCTAGTGTGACTGAATGAAGACAACACTTAGTGTAGAAATAATATTACCAAAAGGCGTTCTGAGGTTTAAAAATCAAACCTCCACACTCAAAACAGTTGATATTTCCCATCACTTTGCTGGTGTTTCAAATAAGTTCACAGGTTTTGGTTCATCTGCTTTTTAATCTTGCAGCATACACTTAAGATAAAGAATCATTCATTTCTTCTTGGAGAGATTTCTGTATTCTGGGAGGTGTGGATCCCAACAGTCTAACAAGCCAACGTGAAAATAAACAAGATTTGCCCATACCCTCTGATACTTATGCATTTTCATTGGAGCTTTCCAATCTGGTTACAAAGAATGTAGAAAAAAATATACTATTTTATAATAGCACTGAAAATATTGCTGGGTACAGATGACTTAAAGTTGCTGCTGGTTGCTACAAAAAAGGAAGCCAGCGGCAGGCAAGTCCAGCAGTTCGATGATCCATCTCCCGTCTGTGGACTGCTCCGAAACAGTGTAATATTGTCTTTGTTTCCAACAGACAGGAGTCATAACTCTTAAAGTTCTAACAGAGCTGAGCTGAACATGTACATGGAGGGGTTTGCGTCATTGGAGAAGTGATTGATGCTGCAGCTTTTCTCATGCAGATGTTCTCACTGTTTCTGGGCTTTGGAATTCAAAGATTTTGAGAAACTTTAGTTCAGGCTTTCTTTTCCAGAGGACAGACCATTCTCACTGCAATAGAATAGAATAGAATAGAATAGTCCTTTATTGTGATTATACATGTCTTGTGGGTGTTCCACACCAACTGCGCCGGAATAAAATACGAAAAGTAAGACAGCAGGAATAAATAACAAACAGGAGAAACATATACAATGAAAATAAATATATACAAAAACACGTAAAAGACACACAACAGAGAGCACAACAAGATCCACTGAGTAACTGCTTTGGAGACTTTTACAGACTAAAAAATATCATCTTTTTTAGGCTTGAGGGGCTTTTGCCCAAGGTTTGCCAACTATTTTCAAGGTTAAGAATTAACTTTCTATTCTATTCTATTCTATTCTATTCTATTCTATTCTGTAATTGCAGCTTGTTTTCTTCAGCCTGTGTTGTTTGAAAACTTGGTATTTGGAAAATGTCAGCTTCGCCAAGACTGATCAAAACAACGCGTTTTTCAGCTTTTCCCCTGTGAGCTTTTTCAGTTTATCCACTGGGTTTTCAAAGTGTTTGATCAACCGAAGGCTTTTCTCTCCACTGATGGATGTGTATGTAACCCCTTCACTGAAGTTAAACATCATCACTACAGCAAATCACGCTCCCTTATCTCGCCTATTCAGGCGGGCTTTCAGAATTTAATCAGCATGTCTTTGTGTCATTGCTGTAGTGTGTACTCAAAGACCTGCTTCTCTGTGTTGATTTATTGCCGCTCTTACTTGCTGTAAGCACTGAGTGTTTGTCAGCATTTGTGCGTATGCGTGCACGCATGTGCAAAATGTTTTTTTCTCTTTAGTGTTTGATTTTGAGAAGAGAATCATGTATGATCTCCTCCTTTCTGCAGAGATAGAAAAGGGATAGGGGAGGTGTGAGCTCTTGCATACTCAAAAAATGTCTCTCACCATTGAACGCACACACTCGTGCACACACATACTCCTGCCCTGCAGTGCTCATTTTTCTCACTTTCTTTGTCTATCCACCTTTCACTACCCTGTTCTTAATTTTCTTTTTCTCAGTCTCTCGCACTGCCTTCTTCCCTCTCTTGTTTTACTCTGCATTGATCCTGAGCATGCAGGCTACTGCAGCTAGCCTTTAATGAATGCCATGCCCTAATGACTTTATCATTGGCCTTGATGGCCTCAGCTCAACCACAGCGATGGCTCGGCTGTAAATTGTTTTCTTAACTAAAGCCATGTGAGGAATTTCAATAAGGGCTGCCATCAGAGGCATCAGCGCAGCCTGCCAATCTGAACAACCAGTGTTACACAGAGGGCAGCAAGGGGTTAAGCGTGACTGATGGGAGTGAGGAGTGCATGTATGAGTTGGACTGTGTTGCAGACTGGCATCGCTCTCCAGGGTGTATTGTTGTAGAGGGTGTGTGGCCTCTGTGTGTGCGTGCGTGTGTGTAGTTGATGGGTTCATCAGGAGACTTGAGCACAAAAACATGTCTGATACAGCATGTCGATGCAGTCGCTGACAAATGCGAGGCAGCGTTTCTGAGGATGTAGCTGTGCCACACGTAGAGGGTTTTGTTCATGACCCACCCGCGAGCAGAATAATTACACGCACACAATCGCATACACACACACACACCACCTGCCACACTTGTGCATGTAGAGATAAAGCAGCGAATGCACTCTCCACACTCAGACTGTTTGCCTGCTGAATAGCAAAGGGGGGGACGGATCAGTCTATTCCTCCCTTATCTCCCCTCACCTCTTGCACTCCTCATCTCGCTCCATCTCTTTCTTTCACGGTCTTCCCCTCCCACCCTCTCGCCTCCTCACTTTGCCTCCCCTGCTGTTTGTGAATCCTCCTGATTTGTCTCTGTCTCCCCTTTCTCTTCTCCTCACCCTCTCCTCTTTCTTCTCCTAATTTCCTCATCGCTTCTTCTTCCTCTTGCTTGCCCTCTCTTGAGTTCTGTCCTCCTCTCTTGCCCCATCTCTCCCGTCTCGGTCTCTGCCTTTTCCCGTGCAACAGTGTGCAATTCCCCGTTCCCCACCAGACAGACAAAGAGACAGAGCGACTCAGACGAATGGGAGAGAAAACGGGAGCAGGGAGAAGCAGAGACATAGAGGCAGATACATAAAGAGGCACAGAGGAATTGATGGGATGACAGTCTGGTGACTGGGGACTGGTGGACAAAGAGATAGAAGGGATGTAAAATAGACAGCTTCAGTGGCAGGGTAGACAAAGGTAGCCTGAGAGTGGATGTGTGCCGCTTATTTCATTTACACACGCATACATAGAAACACACACACACATACTCTCTCTCTGTCTCTCCCACTCTCTCTCCTCTCACTCACACTCTCTCTCACACACACACCCTCGAGCAGAAGCGGCAGAGCTGTGTGGGTGTGAGGCAGCATGAGAAGTGATATCTGTACTTCCACACATACAGCTGGCTGATGGACTAACTTAATCACAAATTTACGCTCACCTACTGTACGCATACTTACTAGCACACCTTGATCATAGGCAGGCAGACCAGCGCGCGCTCATAAACACACTCACTTACGCCAGCACGCGCAACCTTCCAGCAGCCAGAAGCCAGAAGTCAACATGGGTCTTGTGATGGGAACCTTTTCCATGCAATCCAAGCAAGTGTCCTACCACAAAGGTAAGAATTTGTATTTGAAATGCACACACTGAGCATGTTTGAATCCTGAATGTGAGGATTTGCATGTTGCTGTGAGCAGCATCCATCATGCGTCTTTGTGCTTTAGTGATGGAGTCATATATGTTTGCTCAGAGTGGTGAATATGGCACAAGAAGTGCATTATGGTATAAAGATGAATGTGCTGTAAGCTGCAATGAGAAGTTGTATAAAAAAGAGAAATTGTTATTCACTGTTGCTTTAGAGTGCTCCAGGCCACCTGTCCTCTGTTTGAACTGTGGATTTAACAATATACATGTGTCCGTGTGTGTGCATGTGTGCGCGCAACTGTGCCATTGGGCATGTCTATAATAGGTGATGGTATTTACCCCTGTCTGCTTTCCAAACCAGCCCACTTTCTTTCCTGCCACGCTGCTGTTTGACAGGTGCTGACACTTGACACATGCATGCTGTACCCAGTATGTATGTGTATTCTTTGTCCGCTGAAAATATTTATGCACCTAATTGACTGCTGAAAATGTAGGCGTGTGTGAAGAATCGTGCATTTTGTGTGTGTGGTGGCTGTGGTATTGTGCCGTAAATCAAAGCGTTGTAATCCATCAGCTTTTGGCCATGGTCTGTCCTGCATCTGTTGACCTTAAACCTTGATGGCTATCGCTGTCAGACGCAGCGCTGCATCTCAAATACACACAGCAGAGGCTGGAAAATCGGGAGCCAAATCACATCTCGACGAGGAAAACAGAGGGATAAAATTCTGAAATCTCTAATTGGACCATTAACTGGAGTGAGATCATGCAAAACTGTCTGCATGTTGCATATGCTGTGACAAAAAAAAAAAACAGTGGAGGTGATGTAAATTATGTGCTGTGAATGTCCCTCAGGAAAATGCCTTCCAGCTCTATATTCTCAGTGTTTTACCTGTCAAACAGTGCAGTCAGACAAAGAAGAGCTGAGAAAACTCTTTAGAGACCCCATAAATGGGCTCCTGAAATACAAACATATATAGCAAGCTGCGTGGGTTGTTTATTTCAGTGCCTGACCTGCACCTCATTTTCCTGTGTGGAAACAGCTCTCAGTCGATATGTGCTAAAGAGATACTCAAGGCACATTTTCAAGTTGGTTGTTTTCTGCAGTCTACAATATGAACATGCGTGTCAGATACTTTGTGTTCGTGGTAGCTACTTCCATTTCAAGCGCAGCCCATTTACTCGTTAGGGAAGGCAACAATGCTTACAAAGCAACCAGGATGTAGGGTAACCTCTAAATAGCAGCCACTTTGAAGTTTCCACTGTTAGGGTGTTAGGTGGAAGTGATAGATGAGTAAAAGTGGGAGAGAAAAAATTGAGAAAAGTTGAGAGAGGAGGCGAGGTTGCTTCTCAGGGGGCTGCAGTGTGTGTGTCACTGAACGTGTGTGTTTCGCCATCTGCTGCAGTGATAAAAAAAAAAAAGAAGTGCCCTAATGAAAGCAGGGCAGGATTCATTTTGCATGGAAAGTTGACCCATCCTTGATCACAACTCAACATGAGGCAATGACCAGCTGAGAAGGACTTAAAGTTAACTAGCTGAGGATTCAAACTTTAGATGAAAATTATAGATGTGGATTTAAGGAAGCTGTTAAATTGACAGGACGAAATCTGAAACAATACTTTTCAGCAACTCATTTCTCTTAGTATTAACTGTTGCCATTGCTGACTGAGGGGAATAATGTTATGAACTAGTAATTTTATCTTTATTTTTTATTATTTTGGAGGGCCAGGAAGTCTGTATAAGCCCCTTGAACCATAGACTAAAAAGATGCAAAGTCTGGCCCACTGACTGGGAACAGAACCTCGATTGTTTTCACCCAATCTTACATCCTTATTTTGAGCACTCAAACACCAACAACAAGCCAAAGATAAAGATGCAGTTATGTTAAGAAGAAAGGGCACCCTCTTTCAGTTCTAAGGTTTTCATATCAGGAAAATCTGACCTTCTTATTATATGTTTAACAACAACAAAGTCAAAATTAAGCTGTTCGGCAATGCTAACCAAATGTTCTTGATTAACTGATCATTAGCAAGTTTGAGCACCTCTATAAAAGCAGTGCACAGGTCTGGAGCATTCAGGTGTGTGTTAACACAATACCAAGAAGGAAAGATATCAGTGAAAATCCGAGAGAAGCAATTGCTGCTGCCCATCAATCTGGGAAAGGTTATAAGGCCATTTCCAAACAAAGTTAAAGTCCATCTTTCTACACTGAGGAAAGACTACTTACAAGTGGAAAACATTTAAGACAGATGCCAGTAGGGATGGGAATTGAGAACTGGTTCCCAGTAGTCTAGTTCTATTGGAATTGTTAGTCTGCCTTCCTATCAGTCTTACTTATCAGTTCTTGCACTACAAGATTTCAGTTTGTGTGTGGAGGATAAAAACAGTGGCACAGTCTACAGTGTTGATATGGACATTACTATTATTTTATTTTATTTTATTTTATTTTGCCCATAAAAACGAGTTTAATGGTAAAGTGCTAACTGCATCAAGGACAGAAACAGCTTCATTATGCTGCTAACGCAACTTTGCTCTTTGCAAGCATCTGCACAGATAGCATGCTAACGCTAAGCTAGCCAAGAACCCAGAGTGAAAGCTGAGTGAATGCCGACCCCAGCCCAGCAGCCAGACCCTGAACTTCAACAGGTAACAAACTGATGAGCAGTCAGACTCCAGCCTGTTTCTACCTTTCTTTAATAGAATCACTATGGGATCACTGAAAAAGTTGAAATTGTTTGGCAGTCTCTCAAATGATGTGAGAGACTGTTAAAGTTGTACAAGAAACAATTGCAAAAAGTTATTGTTCCTGAAGGTTGTTCAAAAGCTCTGGTTCAATCAGTCATAGGTATACTTAGTTTTTCCCACACAATGCTTTGGATTATTTTTTCTTAAATAAATAATAGTATGGTAATATGGCATTTAATTTTCATCTGAATTAAAACAAATCTTATCATAGTAGGTGTTTACATATAAGTAAAAATAAATAAATAGATAAAGATGTTTTTTTCAGTGCAAACTCCACTAATGTTATCTCATGGGTTTTTGGTTTGTAAGGTCCATTCAGACTGTTTTAATTCGTCTGTTTCAGACTATGTTTTTCTACTTTTGCTTCTGTATGATGTCAGTGAGAGCAGATATCTTTAGTATGGTCATCACAGACGCACAGCTCTAACTAAGAGAAATGCCACTCATTTGCGGTTCAAACATCCTGTTTGGGAAGGCACATCCAATCACAAGACCTCTGGCTTAAAAGAGGAGGTGCTTATTTCAGACAGAAGTGAACAGAAGTGAGCTGAAACGTAATGGTCCCATTACTTTCGAGTTCAATGACCTTGTATATAGTAAACCATATGACCATATGTGGCAAAGAGGGTAAAAAACTATGATATTTATCTATCTACCACCACACAGAAACTGAGGGCATGTCACTTCCTGTTTGGCAGCCTTGATTTGTGGACGCCAAATGTGGCATATAGACGTGGGACCTAATGTTATCGGCACTCCCATTACCCTTTTATCATAATTCATTTGCGATGGCGACTGCACCCTGCTTAACTTCTCGGCTCCCTCATTGCTGCTTGTAGCTAAATTTTTCTGCCAGTTTTGATGGATCCAGTTCATGCCAGCAAGTGACAACAGATGTTAACTCCAGTGATCACATTTCGATAATGCTGTGGACAAAACCCCACAAAACTCACATCATTTCCTGCACATACTCACCATTACATTTTTAAAAATTCAATATGACATTTGTAATATTACATTTTTTTAGGACTCAAAGCACAAGAGACTCGAAATCCTTTGACTTAGAAAACCGGTCGCAAAGCTGTGTTTATTTTCAGGAGGACACGGGTTACTAATGTTGGCATTTATCTTAGAGATGCGCAGTGAAAGCCTCATTCGATAATGTAGCCTATAATTAATTCATTGCTCTCCAGCAGTCATGTATCCAGAAGAAGAACTGGTTAGATATTAATTGCAGGGTTGGTGGTTTGATCCCAAGCCCCTCCTGTTTGTTTTGAAGTACCCTTGAGAAAGAAATTAAGCTTGCTTGCTCCCCATGGCCAGGACTGTGTTGTGCATGGGGAATGAAAGTCACTCTGTAAAGCACTTTGGTTTTTAAAAGCTAGATAAATGCAGTCCATTTACAGTCCTATCCAGCACATATTGGGGTGATGAATTGACTGAACTGAATTCAAACGAGTTGCTAAACTACACAACTAAAGTGGGTGTTTTTGCTTTCAGTGTGGGTTTCTAAATGAAGCCAAACTAATGCTGTGGCCTACATAAAGTCATAGCTGTTCCACAAGGGAAGCTTGAAGGCTGAGTTATTAGCCATTGCCCTCACTGGCTCATATGGCCATAGGCTGGGGTTAAGGCATTTATCTGTATGTGTCTTTTTTCACCTGGGGGAAAAACAAAATATCCATTGCCTGTACACAAACTACTCTTTTCCTATGAAATATTTCCCAGCGGTTATAAACTACAAAAGCTGCACCTTGCAAACAGATTCATCTCCCGTTCCTGTTTGCTCCATTTGTTTCTGCCTTTGCTTTCACTTCTCTATGCCAGCTCACTTTGTCAAGTGAATTTTCTTTCTCTTCCTGTCTCTCTCTTTGTCTTGCACACTTTCACCTCATTTCACCTTCTCATTTTGTCTTTCATGTGTTGGTCCCTTCAAGTCTTCCCCTTGTATTCGCAACACAGTTCCCTTCTTGATCTATGGCTTTTCGTCCGGCTTTTCTGTTTATCTCTTGGTTCCCTTCTCTTTCGCTCTCTCGAACCCTCACATCTCTTTGTGTTCTGAGTTTTGCACGGTACAGTCTTGTCCTACTCTGAGATCACTCCAGCTGTTTGAAGTTTTGCTAATCATGTTGGCTTTTAGTTTCGGGGCGGTAGAATACATGCAAATATAATGCGTTTGTGCATGTGGGTCTTCTGGAGAACAAGTGCGTTTGGCTCAAAGTTTCCATCTGCTGCAGGGCTAAAGGGTTGAGAAGAGAGGATCTCTGTTTCTTTAATGGGCTTTATAGTTTCCACCTCTCTCTCTCATCCCCAGACATCAAAAGAAGTAGACCAAAAGGGCCAATTAGGACAGCAAAAGAGCTTTATTAGGCACATGGCATCATGAAAACAGCTTTCTGCTTAATCTCATGCCCAAAGCACATGTGTGTCTGTGTGTTGTTTATAGGCGCAATGATGCGATTGCGATACTGCCGCAGAACCTCAGCTCCCATATTTCTTTACATTCAAGTTTGTGACGTGCAGATATTCGCAGCAAACATGCTTTCCACTTTTTTTTTAAAAAGTGACCGTAATTGACGATTCTTTGTCGGTGTTCCAAATTAAACCCACATTCAGGCATTATATTATATAAGAAAAAATCAGCACACTGTATATATAAGGATAATTCATTTGCATAATATTTGCAGGCAAATGCTTTGCATAGTTCTTCGAAGATAAACAATATTTTCCATGCAATTTATCTCTGTAGACCGTTCAGCCTTGTGCTTGCCTCCAGGCCTTTGTAATACCGGCGCCAATGAGAGAAATGGAGATGATGAATATAGATAGCTACTTAGTCCTGACTATATGGTTCAGTCTGTATGCACAGATATGACAGCAGTGATGCACATCACTTGAGCTAAATTAATATGACAGCTGAAATGGCACTCGTATAGTGAGAGTAGCAAATGTTGCCAACGTCGCATTTAATGCCAAAAGAACGTGAATTTATATTCAGATCAAAGTTGCTCTGGTTTCAGTGGATAACAGACATCACTTGGTAGCAATACAGGGACTTAATCTGTCCACTGAGCCTAGTTTGTAAAGAGTAAAGAGCAAAGAGGCAGCGCCTTGTGTTCCGTCTTTTTTGCAAATGAATCCAAAATTAGATTTAGCACATATGCTTTCAGACCAAGCGCTACAGAAAGTGTTTTTGTATTGGTGCAGATATTATGAAATGCACTATGAAACTGTTTCATGGTTAAAATAACATACATACAAATCTCTTGTACATTTTAAGTGGAACAGCAGAGAATCGAGAAAAAACAGACTACAAACAGATCACCTGTCACCAAGTGAACCCATGTCTCAGAGTTTGTTTTGTGACCCCTGAGAAATAAAGAGCTGCACTGAAGTGACAATCGAAGACTAAGATAAGATGAACAGAATCGATTACCTATTAGATCAAATAAACTCTGCAAGGAAAACAAGATATGGTGTACATCGTCACAATCACTGACATTCTCATCCATGCCTGTATACCGTTTCTGTCATGCTGCTCCTGTTTTTGCCTAAACATAACCAAATGCAAGTAAAGTAAAATGAAAGAAAAGGAGGGTTTTCTTTAAAATCCTTTCTGACAGGATGCCCTGACTGCAAGTACCTCAGAGTGACCTTATACTAATCAGGTTAGTGAGTCACAGCTGTCATGCATTTGATACATATTCTTCATATATACTCAGGATGGCAAGAAATAAACACGAGATACCATGTTTAAAATTGAGTACTTTCCCTATTAACTATCAATCACTTAATGGATCGTCATCTATTTTAGTCAATGAAACGCTGTCAGCTTTAGCTGCACATCCAGACTGACTGCTAGCCTCAAATCTTGTTTTTTTTCACTGAAGGTTAAAAAATCTCCTCTAACATCTCAATGTCAAATAGGAATATCTTCCTATTCCTGCTTCCTTTGCCATGTTTACAAAGACCTCACATCCCACGTCAGTCCAGTTAGCTGTAAGAATAACAACTTAGCCCAACTAAGCTACTTCCTCTGCTCACTTTTCTCTCTCTCTCTCTCTCTCTTCATTGAATCTTCTTTAAACATCTGCCACATTCACACTTTATCTTCTGCTTTGTCTCACTCTTTTGTTCTTTACTTCTCTTTTATGTCTATCCTTCCTCCTTGCTTTCCATTTGTTTGCATCCCATCCTCCATCCCTCTTGTTTTTCTTGCTTTTACCCCTCTCCCTCGATAAAAACAGATCAATCGCAGAGCCTCCTTTAATTATTCCCCTTTTTCATTCTTTGATGGGCGCCTGTAAGAGGCTCAGGATGCATTTGCTAATAAAGACACAGGGAAGCATCTGTGTGAGAAGTCATTTCAACAGCGATAGATATTAGTATTGATTTTCCTAATAGACATGTCCCCTGTTCAAAGCCGCGATGCCCCTGATGAGTAATTGCCAAAGCTTTGTTTGCCATGATTGATTCATAATCTATAACTCTTGGGATGAATCCTTCATGTGGAGAAGCAGGAGTTTTTATGGGGGTTTTTTCCCACTGCAAGTTAGCACTCAGGTGGGTCTGAATGTGCAGATTTGACTTTATTTGCTTGATTTTCTAAAGCTTCCACTCAGCATTTGAATCTTAATCAAAATCTTCAGAGTTTTATTTTCCCTCCCCCGGTTTTTCCCTAATTCTCTTTGTTCCACAGTCCTCATCTCTGGAAATGTGATGTTTGCATGTCCCACTTGCTCTCCTCTGCCTTTTCTTTCTTGCAATACCACTCGCCCACTCTCCTGGCTCTTGTTACCCACTTCTTACTCTTTCATTCTCTCTCTGCATCGCACTCTAATCTCCCGCTGGAAGCTCTTCTGGTATGCTTCTTCCTCCTGATTTTTTTTCCTTCTTCATCCTTTATTGCCAAATATGTTTCCATCTGTAATTCTACTGCTTTTTCCTTCCTCCTTACATGCAGTTTTGAAAGAGTCACATATATATATATCTTATACACCTCTTCCTGCTCTTGCTGTTTTCTCCTCGCTTCTGTCTCATATCATCTTTCCTTTAAAGTCTGACAGGGGTCTTGTAAAACAGTCTGCAGCCATTCACTCACATGCCTGCAGGGAAACACCAGTTCTGTACCAATATTATACACACAAGCATAAAAACAAGCACACACACTCCAACCTTTCACTCCTTTCTCTCTGCTCTACAGACAGACTTTGAAATGATTACTAGATGGAGAAACATTTCTGTCAACGTGTGGAAACAGGCCTGTCAGAGACCGCGGGGAGATAGGGAGGGACGGAGATTTGAGATTGGAACAAGCTGGGAACACTGTTTGAAACGACAGAAACACTAGGCTGATACAAGCGCAGAGATTTATGGGGAGAGATGGCAAGATATAGGTGTATTGGCGAGGGCTGTGCGCCGGAAGACAAATTCATAGAAAAGGAGGTGTCGAGAGATGGATAGACATAGTTTAAGGCTAAAGAAGAAGTAGGCTGCAGTGAAGATAGAAGGGAATAACTCTGATAGCCTGTAAAATCCTATAGGCACAATACAGGCAGTCAGTTAATATAGCAGGGCAAGCAAAGAGGTAGAGCAGTTTGTGTGTGTGTGTGTGTGTGGCAGGAAATGATTATGCTCTACTGTGCCGACTGCATGTCATTTGGATGCCACTAGCATCCACAGAGACCTCATCCTATGATCAGACAGTCTTTCTGCCCATGCTTGATGCATGTGCAAAATGTATGTGTGTGTATATGTGTGCCTCTGTGTGAGTAACCATATGTGTGTTTCCATGTGCGTGTAGGCAGGGTGAAAGCATTACACCCCACTGCTGTCCATTCTGTCTTTCTAGCTGTTGTGAGAAAAAAAAAATGCATCAGCGCATTCATGAGCACATTTTTACAAAAGCAGATTGCAGTTTCCTTTGCTCACCAAACTAAATCTTTTCTGCTAAATCTGCCCATATGGCTTCCTAACAATCTCGCTTTGTTCATTATTCACCATCGGTTGGCAAAAAAGTGCCCCATTTTCGAAGCTGTTGCCACATTTGCGGAGGCATTACTACTACGGACTGCTGGCTTGATATAAAAGGACACTGTGACTATTTTCCAAATCGTTTACTAAAAAAACATTTGTGGAAACAACTGCATCTCTACTAAACAGTATTTTTTCCCCCCATGTAGTGAGAGAGGAAAAAAAGATTTTTATCGACAAAGAAAACCATAACCAGCTAAAAGTGCAATTTTTACATGTCGTGCCCTAGTGGAAGCTTTCATTTCTGTATTTTTTGCCATCAACAAGCACAGGGATGATTACGCGAGAGCTGCGAGCTGTATGTAGGATTCGCAGCCTCTGCTCTCTACAGTCAATTGACAGGTATGATAACTGGCTATTTTATTGATTGATGTCACCAGTTTAATATCCATTTTAATTATCACTATATAACGCGGTTGCGTGACAAAACTTCTGTCTCACTTGCCAGATGGCCTGTAGGGTGAACAGGCTGGGATGGGGTGGGTGTGATGTTTCTAGTGAGGATGCTTTCTATAGCTGTTCTACAAAAAAGTTCTGCAAAAGACTTCAGAAGTTTCCTTAAGAAGCACATCTGTTTGTGAGGGATCTTCATCACAGCGAAGCTGGGTGATAACAGTGACAGATTATTGATTCCTTGGAACATAAAACTGTTCACCTCCTCCTCTGCCGTTCTACAGATGAGTTGCTGAATGAGCTGGGACAAAAATTTACAATTACATTTCTAATGATGCTTAATAATCATCCATTCAAGTATTTTCTGAACTGTTTATCTAATTTGATTCAATCTGATTACAGTGGCGTAAGACCCTATCCAACCTTACACTGGGCGAGAGGTAGATTACACTTTGACCAGTCTATCAACTGATATTGTGTAATTTAATATACCAGAGTTCAAATTATATGTTTTAAGAATATTTTTGTGGTGAGATTTTGGTGATTTTGTTGGAAATGTTTTAACTCAAGTCAAATAATGTTTATTGTAGAGCCCATAATAGAAGGTGGTGTTCTGTTTGATCTTAGTCTAATGGGAAACAGTTCTAATTTTTGTCCCCTGTGACTCTTTTTTAAGTTACTTAAGCATCTTACTTATTTACGTAAAGTGACAGTTAATTAAATGAATGATAATAATAAAATATCCCTCATGTAGGGTAAATTGTGTAGGGTGAAACAAAAGATATGCACATTAAGGACACAAGTTTAAGAGAAAAAAAAATGTCTTCACATTAATGAATGCATTGCAGTCCAGTACAGCACCACCTGGCAGAAAGTTGTAGACTTCAGGTTTAAAGTAGCCATGGAGTGAACATGGCATTTTGGATGGGACTGTGTCGCTGGATCCAAATGCAGGACTCGCAAGACAAGAAACTCAAAAAACAGCTTTAACGCTGAAGCCTTTCAAACGAAATACAAAAACAAGGCAGGGCTCGTGCCAGGAAAGCAAAACCTCTGAGTCACAGGGAAGCACAGACCAAGGGAGCACACAGCATGATGGAGGATACAACAAAGAACACAAACAAACTGAGGGTTCAAATACGCAAGAGGAGATGAGGTTAGAGTGGAGACACCTGAGGAGAAACATACAGCTGAACTAAATCTGATGAGGAGACACTGGGAGGTAAAACTTAACACTAGACACAGAAAACACAGGGAATATAAAATAAACTAAAACAAGGAATAGAATAGGAAAACCTCTAACCACTCACCTGAGAAAGTAAAAAAAGAAACACCAACGAACTATACTACAAAACGCCAAAATACCACAAACTAACAGTCAAACATCAAAGAACAAAAGTGAAACTTCTAAACTCAAAATGCTGGGTCACAGATCGAGGACCATAAAAAAGTGCAAATAAGATTTCACTTTAAAACTATACGTAATTATATTCACTCTTTGGAATTTTACTTATAACTGAGGATTTTCATGAAGTGGCGTTTCTGCTTACAGTCTTCAGTCTTTCATGTGCAGCACATTTGGTTTGTCATCTGTGACTGTCTTCCTGTTCTTCTCACACTTCCCTCACTTAGAGTGGTCTACTTTGTTTGTATCGATTAGTCTGTAATTAAAATGTGATTTCATCTTTGTGTGTGCAGCTCTTAAAGGGAATAGCACACACTCCTGCAATATTATCTGACACTCGTCTTGATCCCTCTATTAGAGCCATATTAAATATCTCACTCTTCTCATCCTTTGCCTCCCCTCGCTTTAATCTCTCTCTTTTCTCACATCCTTGACTTTCAGCTGTTTCTCCTGACCCGTGAAGCCAATCTGCCACCACACACACACTCCCTCACTCATTCACTCACTCTCCATCCCTTTATCCATCCTGCTCGTGGGTAAGGATGGATTAACAAGAGCGATGGATGAAGTCAGCGGAGGTGCTGATGGACTAAAGTGGCCTTTTTCTGAACAAATCGCAATGCTGAGGAAGCAAAGCTCAGGGCTCTTCGTAATTCCCGTCACATTCACGTGTTTCCCCTTCGCTCCGTGATTCATATTTACCTCTCCAGTCAGTGTTTGAGCAAGTATCTATTTGCATATTTGTTCTCCTTTAGAGGGAAACAGATGCTTTTAGGTGTGCGGATGTAACAGGGCACGTTTGTTGGTTTTGTTCAGAGTGATTCATGTGGCGTTATCATCGACAAATCAATGGGTACACTAATATTAATTTATAATTTAGTGAATCAACATCCTGGCGATTTCATACTGAATCACTGATGCTCCTCTCGGGCTCTTGCCTCGCTGTGAGGGTGGGAGGGTGATGGATGGAGAGAGAGGGAGGAAGAGAAATGGAAAGAGGGAGGGCAACTACAGCCCCTAATGAAAAACAAGGAGCAGGGAGGGAAGGAGGGAGGGGAAGGAGGGAGTGAAGGAGTTTGGGGAGAAAGGGGCGAGAGTGAGAGAGAGAAAGAGAGGAGGAGCACCATGAGATGGAGTGTGAAAGGATGAAAGAGGGGATGATGGAAGGAGGGTTTCTGCCTAGAGCAGCCATTGAGAGAGGAGGTGGAGAGAGAGGAGGAGAGGATGAGAGGAGGAAAGAGGGCGAGGGAGTGCGTGCATGTGCGTTCTAGCCGCTGAAACACGTGACGAAGAGACACAGACTTCAACACACAGACGCACTTGTTTCCACAACGACGGCGGCAAACATGGGGGCTGTGGTGGGCACGTTGACCATGCAGACCAAGCAGAGGAGGCCATCCAGGGGTGAGGGAATACACACACAAACATGCACACACGCATAGACATACTCACACACACAAAACACACAAACATAATGGGGTTTTTTTTTCTCTCTCTCTTTCTAATCGGCACACGCGCATGGATGCACGCATACGGGCGGTGAAACTTTTAACAGTGTGTTGTCGTTGTGGCTTTCACACACACGCTCACTCCGGCACAATGTATACAGCGCAGGTACGAAAGCTGCAGAGCGAAGATTAATAACTGCCGGTATTTCAGTTAAGATGCAGTGAAAGAAGGGGAGCAGATGGTTTGTGGAGAGAGAGAAAGGAAGAAATGTAGAGACCAACAGGTGTTCCCAGAGGAAACAAAAAAGTGGATCTGTTTATTCTACAACAAACTTTCAGCCAGGCAGTGTCTGTGCACCCAGGTGATTGTTGTTGAGCTTATCTTTTTTGACACAGCAAACCGAGGGAGGAATCTAAGAGCTGGCTCTTTTTTTTTTCTTTCTCTTTTTTTTGGTCTGTGCGTGCGCACGCGTGCTGCTCTGTCTGTCTGTCTGGCTGCATGCTCAGACGCGAGCCTCGACGCTGGTAAACACACACATGTCGAAGGTATTTGTCACTCTGCTCACACACTGCTTTTCTGTCTTGCTGTTACCTTGGAAGCACCGTAACCATGGCAACAAAAGATGTGGGTTTTGGGGTGGGTGGGGTGGGGTTCGGGGTTTTTTTTTTTGATGAGATTGGGGTTTTCCTAAGTAAGTCAAGGCCATGTGAAAGAGACTCAGATAGTGAGAGATGCAAATTTGCAGATGAAGCGAGAAGCGGGATGTATGAAAACCTGTTGCCTGTAAGAAATGTTTTACTCCCTCGTTACTCATTCTAAAAATGAAAAAGAAATCCTGTAAACCTCATTTATGTAAGTCTTACAAATCTAATGTGGCTACTACAATGAATGGGCACAGTGAGCAGGAGATCAGTGCCAGACAGAAAAAAAAAATCCTACCCTACCCCCTATTAATAGTCATTTAAACTTATCTGTCGAGGCAGACTGTTATCAGTTTTCTATCCAAGCAGGACCTTTTCCAAATCAGTGCATATGGCTGGCTTCATCTTTTGAATAAGCTCTTCCACTCCACCACTAGCTCAAACAAACACTTTTCCCTAAGGGTGTTCAAAAAAAAAAAAAGCTAGGCGTAAATTTGTTGCTATTTTGAAAAATGAGGTGGTTGTAGAAACACATGAAATCTGACTCTTGCTGCAAATGAAAACAAGTCTTTTTACCTCAACAAATACCCAGCGAAGAGATAAAAAAGAATGGGATGTGGAGCCGTGAAGCTATTTGGGTTTGGAGGGGGGGAGAATTGTTTGTAATTCAGCTGTTGGTACTTCAGCATCTTTCTCCTGCTCTGACATGTTAGCTTTATGCGGGATTAGTGCGGCGGGGCTTGTATGTATGCAGGCGCCCGTTTCTTGCTGTGGTGTTGCAGATAACTTATCCTCACAACACTGACAGCAACATTGAAACTGGGGGACAGTGCATGGCTATAATGTTGTGAGATTAAATTTCTACATGATTGATCTTCTGGGCATGAGCTCATCACTCCTGTGTCATGACAGAAAATACCCTCGCCGCGTTCGTGTCCTGCACCTGCTTGAATATTTACATGCCCGTCTGGACTGTCTGTTTTCATCAGGGCTGCGTGTTGTTCTCTCAACTTCCTTTATTTTCTACCAAGTTGTTTTTTCTTCTTTTTGTCTGACAGGCTGTTTCTGGTGGGAGTTTTCTCCTACTGTCTTGTCTGCATGGTTTTGTCTGGCAGGCTCGCTCCTGTTTTCCTCCTCATCTGTTGCGGTGGCCTCTGACAACTCATCTCTCCAGAAGAATTTTCACCTGGCATTTTTTTTCCACTCCGTGGCGAATTTTCCATTTTTCACCACCTCCCTTACTTACTCCCTGCAGCAATGTTGTCTCAATCTCCCTCTATGCTTTTATTTTCTGTCAATCTCTCTCTTCCTCTTATCTTTCTTTTGTTTTGCTAGTTGCTTCATCCCTACCAGCCCCTGAACCTCTTCCTCTTATTGTTTTTTTTTTCAGTTTCACATCTCCACCCCCACTGCTTTTTCTACTCCCAGTTGTTTCCCCCCTTTCTCCCTCCCACATTTGTCCCTCTTCATCTTACTTTCTTCTAATTTTTCCCCACCACACTCTCACATGCCGCCACCACCATCATAATCTGCTCCATACCGCTCCTTTCCTCCCCTCTCACTTTAATGCTGCTGTTCTTTCTCTCATTTGCTCCCTTTCTGCATCACCCACACTCCCATTAGCTGGTGTGAGTGCTTATTAAGTCATCTCATCATCCTCATCCTCTTGGCATCCAGCAGTGTGTCTCTGCCTGTGTGTGTGTATCTGTGTGTGTGTGCGTGTATGTGTTTGTGTGTTCTGCAGATTCGGAGTCTAGACATATGTTTACTCAAAAATCAATATTGGCGTGCTGCTATGTGTGTCTAAATGAGCCGTATTTATAACTCCCTCTCCCTAAACATAATCAACAGGAGCCCAAAAAAAAGTGACACACTTTCCTGTGTTTGTTTGAACATACTTTAGCAATCCAAACAGTCCTCCCTCAGCGGGCTGAAGGTCAGTATCCAAGCAGTGATGTGTTTGAGTGTTTGTTGTTTTACACACACGGGTGCTTAAATGCTTTGTTCGTCAATAACTCTGTATTTCTGCCTTGTTTTTAGCCCATGTGACTGGATAAATTTATTTTTCTGTGTTTATGTGTGTGTCCAACCATAACAAGTCACTGGACCTTCAGTGAAGCACTGAAAAGCCAGTAAAGGATTGGCCTTGTGTCCCATGACTTGAATATTGACTGTGGAAAACAATATGTCTCAGAATGAGGGCTCAAATTCACTGCGTGAAACATGATTATATATTCAGCTTTTCCGGGGTTTGTACTGTTGCTTGCAGCTATTTAAGTTGCCTCTTTCTTGGAAAGCACGCTCCACCATGCAGAGGCCGGTAAGAGGAACTCCTCTCTAGCTGGCCAGGATGACAGATTAGGCTAATTCAGATTATGCAAATGACATACTTTTTTGGCAAGGATTACAGGACACGGTACTAGAAAGAAAGAGAGAGCATGGCGTAGATAGAGTGGCGGACTGAGAGAAGAGTTTGGCAGAGGGGAGGGAGATAAGAAATGGAGGAGAAAGAAGGAATCAGTGGGAAACAGAAGAAAGGAAGAGATGCAGAAGAAATTAGCGCAGCATTAAATACCAGAGGCAGGAGTGGTCAGGAGAAAGTTAGGAATTAAATCCTCTTCATGGGCTTTAGGAAGAGGGTGTGTGCAGATGTAAGAGGGGCTTTTTTGTGATAGAGTGCTTGTTGGGGAGAGTGACAGGTAGTCTTTCTTTGCTGGCAGCTCAGGCCACCGCTTAACACTCTGAACAAGCTCTGAAAGAAAAGGGCTCAGGCTGTTGGTCACTGTCAGACACCACAGCTTATAATAGGTTATGCAGCAGATGGAAGTGAAGTTCTTGAGGTTGCTTTCTAGGTTGGGTTTATTTAGGCTTTCTTTATCTGCTAAGTTTGCAGATTTTGTTGTGGAACACGGATGATGTACGTTTCTGGACCTCACCTGTTCAATGAAAACTTTACAGAAATTATATGACCAGATATTTTCCACCACTCCGCACTTCCATGTGTTTAAAAAGAGGTTTCCTGAATCAGAAACCTATTGTACATTTGATAATAATCCCCCAAAGGCTCACAATGAGGTTTTGAACTCTATGTAGAGTAAAGACAATGATTTGGGATTAGATATGTAGAACTGGGTGATATCTCCAAAATTCAATGTTAGTTTACATCTGTAGACATGTTATAATGACTTACATTGCAAAATGAACTTAAAAGTAACCTTGGATATCTTAACTGCTAACCAAGGAAGAAGATCACACAGACTTGTGTACACAGTCTATTTCTAGTAATTCATTTCCTGTTTTACTGGAGCAGCATAATGCTCAAATTCAGTGTTTTCCTTTGATCGGGAACCAAACAAGAACACTGTAGCATTGCCTTCAAATATTCAGATCCTGTGCTCAACACAGTGTAGCACTATCTCGTGGTCAAGCCAAAGTACAAAGAAATATTTTATTGTTTTGTAATGTTGCAAAACTAATCAATAATAGCTTTGTAATTCAGTATATGTTGTGACTGTGTATTGATGTGTCCAAAATGTTTTAGATTGTGAAATTCTCACTGAGCACGTTTATTGTCTCTGTACCTTATAAATCACTGCTTGGATGAAGAGGATTAGCTACAGTGGAGTAGAATTAGTATTAAATTAGTAAGTCTGTGTGTGTTCCTTTGTTTTTGAAGCGTGTTCCTCTTTGCTTCAAAATCTATTAGTCCTCTGCTTCTTTAAATGTATTAAACTGTTTTTCTCTTTGAGAAACATTTACTGATTCAGGCAGATTTTTATGAAAATGACAGGATTGTTAAAGGTCTTTCATTAATTTAGAAAATGAGTGCTGTATTGTTTTGTATTCCCAAACAGAAATGCCTGCCAAATCGAACAGTTGTAGTTAGTAGAATTAGAAAATACCTTTGTACAAGGCTGCTCTGTCTTTGTTTTTTCCACACTGTCTCCATCCTCTCGTACATCAGTAAAAACTCCTAACAGCCTGCGCGGAGCTTGCCAACTGTGTGTGGGTGTGTGCACGTGAGCATAAACAAAGATGGTGAGCATATGCCAAATGGAAACTGTTAGCTGTTTGTTAGTAAACTCAGTTATTGTTGAAGTTATAGGCTTCAAAGGATTAATGGTAGGTTGTCCATGAAAAAGTATTATTTCACTGAATATATCATATGAAGCCCTGTGATGGATTGATATCTGTCCTATGACAGCTTCACTCAGTGAAGTGTTAGACGATAGCGTGTTAAAGGTATCTACCAATCTCATCTAGCAATAAATTGATATATTTTAATAGACTTAAGTGTAGAATTAAGACATCAAACATACGTAGGAGAGGACACTAGTTTGTGAAAGCTCATAAATAACTCATAAATAGCTCTTTCAAACTATCTATGACCATTTAATATTTGTAAATGCATATTTTCATCAGCCCTTTCTCACTATGTCATTCTCTTCCTCTACCACTGCTGTTTCCTCCCTCATTTCCACTTCATCATCTTCCTCCTCTCCTCAAGCGTCATTTCCTAAACTGAATTCAAGGCGGTAACACCTAAAAACATTCATAAACATGCTTATTTATTCCCAGTATTGATGCAATTACTTATTGTCAGCAGATTAGACATTTCAACCTCCCTGATAACAAGCAGGCTAAACATCAAAAACAGCTGCTTATAAGCTAAACTAATGCAAGCTATTGTTGGGCTCAAGTGTCCTAAAAATCACACTTTCCTTCTGATAAACAGTTTGATTACATCCTCACAATGTATTTGAGGATTGAGTTTATTCACTTAATGTCCAAGTCCAACACTGTTAAAGCCACTTCAAAGAAAGTTTCACTAATGCCAGCAAACAGCAGCTAACAGGGGCTAATATAGGCTAACAGCAGCTAACACCAAATACAACAGTGATTACTGACAGAAAAGTTCACAATATCCTCAAAAACTCACCTCAGCATCGCTGTCATTGAGAAGAACTGAGTTTTACTGACTCGTCGACCCCTTTCAAAGTTTTTATAGCCTCCTACAGATTAAATAGATGTATTGACAGCTGAGGTAAACAGTGGGATAAAAGCCTACACTCACTACAAACGAGTGTAGGCAGAGATCTTTGTCTTATAGTGCCCACTATATCTAGGATTAGACAACGAATTAGGAGGGGTAAGAAAACAGATTTCAGTTTTCCGCAATCTACTGACATCTAGTGGTGATATTTTACACACTATCCCTTTAAAGCAGACCTTTTATGCATTTCCTTATCCTCTGTCATATTTATGCTGTTATAATTATGGCAAAAATTTAGAATAATGAGGTCAGTGTACTATAAGTAGTCCCTGTGAGTCAAGCTATAGACTGCTCTGTTTGCTTTTGTTCTGAGTTTTTTTTTTCTATGCTCTTACATCTGCGTGATGCCATAGAGAGGAGATATTCTAAATCTGGTCACTGTTCAAAACCTTCTGCTCTCAAAGAAAATTGGCTTAAAGGGCGGGGGAAATGACCTGCAGCAGATTAAAATCTGTTTAGTATTCTGTCTGCTATAAAATAAACGCCTTCTCAACTTTCCACTAATAATCTGGTGTCAGCTTATTATTCTGTCCGAGTGTACCTGTGAATTGGTGTGTAACATCTGTTGCAGGGTCTTTGTTCTTTCGCTGTACCTCTGTATAATATCCCAACAGAAAATCCCAGTGAAGACAGCTAATGAACACAACTTAGACTACACTTAATCATTTATACTAATGAGCAAATGTCTGACAAATTGGATTAAATTCTACTCTTGCCGCTAAATTAAATTTTCCCCAGCACTGCTACTGTAATTTCACAACAGTAAATAAAGCAAACCTGCAATCGACAACTCTGTGGGAAACCTCTTGATACGGCAGAGCCCCCTGCAGTCTGCAAGTCAACGGCTGTACTTCAGCTCAGTTGGCTAGTGCAGCTCCTCTTTGCATACACATAAAGACTTTAAATGAGTGCCATCTCATTAAGTGCACAGAATTTACAATTTAGTCTTTATTTCACTGTGATTTTGACTGTGTGGATGCATTAAAATAAATCGCATTTGAGCAAAAATCTTCGTTCAGCTTATCAAATTGATCACTGCACTGATATTCTATGAGAAAGCTAAACATTAAACTATGCATCACATTTTTAGCAATCATGGTACTGTTCTCTGTGTTAGGTTTTGCTACCCCCTGCTGATCCACACAGGTTATAGCAGTTCTTATAGTTCCCAATACTCTTGTTATTCAGGCTTGCTGCAATTTTTATAAAGCCCACAGGGCAAATTAGAATAGATGTTCTCTCACTGCTTGTATTCATAGGTACTGATTTATACAAAGTGCTGTTTATATTATAGAGTACGGTATATGAAAGGTATGTTTAGAAAAGTCACTTTGTGGTGAATTAGGCTGTCTGTTGTTTGAAGCTGACTGTGTGTCTTAATGGGAGCCATTAATCAAGTCCTGATCTGTTCATGAACTTGTACACAGTCACAAAACAAACACATATGGTGGTACAGTGTAAGGTGAGTTTATCATTGTTACAGTGTGCTCACTGTAAAGCCCCGAAGAGTGAAGGACACCTACTGTAATACAGGGGGGAGTGGGGCTCTGTGGGGAGAGAGAGGGTGTGTGGGATAGAGCGAAGGTCAGGATAAGAGAGGAAGATGCCCCAGGGAGGAGAGAGAAGGGGGGATAAAAAGACAGAGACAGAGAGAGGCAGGTGAGTGCTGATTTCACTGTGGGAGAAAGCAAGATAGATGGAAAGTTTATAATCACGAGAGAGAGAGAGCAGGAAAGAGAGGTAAAAGCCAACTTTGTTTAGGATTGTAGTGAAAAACCACAGTGTTTGAAAGTTTGGAGTTCAATTTTTCTTTATTGTGCAAAGTTAAGCATCTTAAGGAATAAAAACCAGAAGGGGCTAAGGAAGTACGGGAAAAGTTGAAGACAGAAAGCTTCAGGATAAACAGTCCAAAGAAAAGAAGAAAATAATCAGAATGGATAGAGAGGAGCAGAGTGAGAACAGTTTACATACTATAGCTATCATTCTGCTGTGCTGTGGGGCCGTCAAAATGCTGCACCTGCTAGGAGTCATCACTGTGGAGGGTGAGTCATTATACTACTATCATCCACCTTTAAGTCAGAGTGTTTCCACTGCTGTTGGGCTGTCAACCAGCAAAGAAGATCCGTGTTATTAATGTGCGAATGTTATAGTTTTTCTCAAGACGCAAAAAGAAAACAGGGATAAATGAAATAAATAAAAAAAATAAGCAGTGAATAAATGCAAACTGCTGCTGGCTGTTCTGTTGTCAGATTTGCACTCTTACCCACATGAATTCTGAACTTCTGTCATTAACTACTCATAGCAGGGAACTGCTGTAGAGGACTTGTGTGTGCATATATATATATTTCTCCTGCTCATTTTAATGATGCGAATCTGCAGTTGACTCATACACATGCATTGCTTTTCCCACTTATAATAATTCTGCTGCAGTACAGAAACATTATCTGTCATGTACTATAAAGAAAACGGAGCCTCACACAGCCAGCTCAATGAAAACCAAGATTTAAGAAAATCTCTATATGTTAACAGTGACACTGGTGTTGGGATTAATTCCAGAAGTTTGTAGTCTGAGTTGTTAATTGACGTTTGCATTTTTTAAAATGGATATTAATGCCATAGTGTTGGATATATTACAAAATGTCCCTACATTTGGTTTTACTTTGTTTCATAATGAAATGAAATGAAGAAACTGGGATGATTTTAGTCAATGAAGACCACAAGGGAGCATTTCTCTCTGATGATCAGTGTAACTTTTAGTCTCTGGGGAAATTTCACTGTTTAAAGGTGTATGAATGTTAACTAATGCTTCCCCATCTCATCTGTGAGGTATTTGTTCTTTAAATTTACTTACCTTAGATGTATTGATATTAAGGTCCATGAATCACAGATTTTGCCTAAAGGGCTTTTCCAGCTCTGCACAGAATCAGACACCCTCTCTTTTAAGAGCTTAGTATGGTTGATATACGTGTTTACTCATGCTATGTATGCTAAAACATAAAATCTCTCTATAATGCTGTCCTTTGTAATTATATATGATACTACTATAATATGGATGTCATGTCTGGTCGTTATTTTGCTTGGAGTATAACGGTGACTGAGCTGGTATGATTAGGCATTTGAGGCCTATCAGATGAATTCACACGATTGTGTATGTGTGTGTGTGTGGTTGTGTGTCTGTGTATGAGCCTGAACCTCAGAACCTACACCTCAGTACCCCAGTGTGACGCTGACAATGTCTGATCTGCTGGGATGAAAATGACCTTCAAGTGATGTGTGACCGTGTGTGCATGTGTGTGTTTGCAGGTAGCTGTGTTTGTGTGTGTTGAACACGAAGAGGGAGGAGGGGTAAGGAGCTATATAAAGAGACTACAACTCAACATTATAAGTTATACAAAGTCATAAAGTCATACTGCTCCCGTAAAGTACAAAATGTGAGACCACAATTCAGCAAGCCCTTACTGAATCGCAAAATAAATTATTTTTATTTTTTTATAGTGACTTTTATACTTTAAATTGACATGTGCGCCGTTAGATAACATCATTGCACATGACACTATTCTCACCGTTTCAAAGCATCTCTATGGGCACATTTGACAAACGTGTGGGTCAGCAGGCCAAAGAGTTGTTATATCATATCTGATTGTAGAATTCAAACCTGCTGATTTAAGCTACGATGGCAAACTTTTGTTATTTTGTTGTGTGAAGTTCTGGATACTGAATCTGAAATCTGTAAAGTTAGACTGATGGCTCAGGCTTAATTTAGCAGTGAGATAAAGCAGTCTTTGCCCTGCTCAGTGAAATGCCATCTCAGTACCCATCATTCACTGGGAGAATAGAACTGAAGAGGGACTGGTGTAATGAAGCTTTACAAACCACTAATGGTTTTGTCGCACAGATAAAAATGTCTCATTTCAAAACTGTTAATGTTTCAAAATGTGAACTGCCAAGGACAGAGTGAACCTTGCACCCCGTGACACCAATTAAAGCTAAATGGGAGCCATTCAAAAGATTTAGCTTCGTACCTGTGCTGGACACTGTCACTGTGCCTGCTGCCGTTCAAAACACATTCAGCTAAACTTTCGTCTGGGCAGCAATCGGTACAATAGTGACTTTGATAGTGATAGTGACTAGTGTGATAAAAGGGGAAATGGTCCATCATTTTCTATGAAAAACAAACTGGGTAATTACAATCTCTCATAGATCTTAACTGATGCAAACACACGGAAGTGCATAGCGGCTTCTACTAATAGGACCATTTACCTTTTTTTTCAGCCTAAATTTCACGAGGGTAAATTAAAAGAACAAACATTTCTGAGGATTTTATCAGCTTTTAATGGGATCTTTTTCTTATGCTGCTTAGTCAGACAGACATTAAGACATCAGCCTTCATTAAACTCAGCAACTCATTATTTCAACAAAAGCAACATCTTTATTTATTTATTTAGCTTCTGCCATTTGCTAATTTTAATATTGTCTACTGCTGGAATCTTATCACGCCACTCCATGGCCCTTTTCAGCTTTAATTAGAGCCTGGCTGGATTCTTGTGGCTGATGTCGATACAGATTGTTAGGGATACACTTCATTAGGTACACCTTGGTAGTACTTGGTTGGACTCCCTTTTGCTTTCAGCACTGCCTTAATTCTTCTAGCCGCAGATTCAGAAGGGTGCTGGAAACATTCCTCAGAGATTTTTTATTAATATTGAGGTGATGGCATCACACAGTTTCTTTCTGCAGGTTTATCGGCTGCAGATGTGAATCTCCCGTTCCACCACATCCCAAAGGCGCTCTGTTAAATTGAGATCCAGTGAATATGAATCCCATTTGATTACAGTGAACTCATTTTCATATCAGCTAACCAATTTGAGATGATTTGAGCTCTGAGACAGTATGTGCTATCCTGGTCATAAAGGTCAGATAAACAGATGGACATGGTTAGCAGAAATACTCAGGTGGAGTTTAAACAATGCTCTGTTGATAATAAGGAGCCCAATTAGTGCAAAGAAAGTATCCCCTACGACATTACACCACCAACAGTGGTATAATGCCAGGGTGTTGTGAGTTCAGAGATGCTGTTCTGTATATTTTGGTTGGAATGTAAATGCACTGACACCTGTTTAAATGGCTGATACTTGCGTTACCAAGCAGATGAATAAGGGTACCTAACAGTGTGGCTGGTGAGTGTATATTGGCTGATATTCCTCATATATGCATATTTTTAAAAAATGGTATGGAATAATGTGAACACAGCATGACTCACCATCTGGTAAGCTGTGAATTTTAATGCTAGTTGTACTGCAGAAAGTGGAAACAGTGAAGTATGGGCCATTTTACAAACTTAACCCAAGCATTTTTTTTCTGTATCATGTTTTTGCATTTAAAAAAAAATAATAATGATAATAATAAATAAAAAAAACTCCACACCTGTTATTTCCTGTTCAGCAAGTCGGCACGATCGCCATTAAATGTGGTGATAACTTCCTACTGAGCCTGGAAGTTTGTGGAGGAGGCCGCCTACTGATAACAGTCATTCAGTGGGCTGATAACATAACGGGGGCACCATGACCATTTTATCATATTCAGAATTTTTATTACTACTTCTATTAAATTATGCACAGTTATAACACTATGCATAATTATTACATTGTAGATTGCTTTGGGGGAAATTGTTCACTGGTTTAAATGTGTAAATGAGTGTCTCTAAAAGAGGGCGAGAGAAAATGTCTTAATTTTATATTGTTGTGTTCACCTATAACCACCTTGTGTGTGTGTGTGTGTGTGTGTGTGTGTGTGTGTGTGTGTGTGCGTGTGTGTGTGTGTGTTATGTCAGAGTCAGTGGTGTGTCCTCTTTCAACCTTCCCTCCAGCGAGGACAGTAATGAGTTGTTAATGATAGGGCCGGTAAGAGGAGCAGCGTAGAGCTGCGAAACTGACCTTTACCTCTCTGCACCTCCATCTTTCATCCTCTCCTCTCCCTCTCCTTCGCCTTTTTGGTCACAGTGTGTATCATTCTGCTTTTCAGAAAGACAACAACATTGTTCAGACCTGGTGCATACATATGACTTCACTGAGCCAATGTTGTCCTTTTCTCTTCATCTGAACAGTCACTCCCTTCCTGCCTACATCTATCCTTTTACTCTTTAATACTGATTTTTTCCCCCTGTGTATATATATATTATTTTTACCCTTTAGACAAAGCTGATGATGACTTGGAGATGACAATGGTTTGCCATCGACCGGAGGGCCTCGACCAGCTAGAAGCTCAAACCAACTTCAGTAAAAGAGAGCTCCAAGTGCTCTACAGGGGCTTCAAGAATGTAAGTGACTGTTAAAGTGCACTGCAACACTTCACCTCCAGTTTTTTCATCACGACTTTCCTCCTGCTTAACTCTCTGTAACTTGAGTATGAGAGCATAAACAATAAAAACATCTGTTTGAATCAAAGAAAAACACCCAGTACCAAAAGACATTTGAATTATTTGTATTTATGTAGTTTTTAATTATTTTTTTTTACTTTGCATTGGCTCATATACATGGTCGATAGCAGAGGTGGTGCTTTTAACCTATACTGCAAGCAGCAAGTAGAGGGAGACAGGTATATCATAACATCTACCTTTAAATACACTCTATGGGTTTTACCATCTGACCTATCTAAATAGCTACAAATTGGTGTGGAGATCACTATGAGCATCCGTCATCATAGTGGACATGCAGACCCTTTTTTTTTCTTTCTCTGATTTACAAAAAATTCCTCTGCAGTGCTGTGTGCACGCCTGTGCAATAACCCAGTTTACCTAAATCTTGGAGAATATATAATCTCTTTAATACTGAGCCAATGTTTGCCAAAGCCCGGATTCAAAGTACACAACACTGTTACATTTCTTTTAGTGAAACAAAGTGGTTTTATTAGCCTCCTGTTTTTCTTTGTGTAAGTCTGTACATTTAATTTCAGTAACAATCACTGTGTCATGAGAGGGTAAATAATTTTCACAGGTAAATAAATGGGCCAGAGTACAGTCTGCATTTGTGGTCACGCAGTAACATGCAGTAAGTTGTGAAATTAAACATTCCAGGTTCCTTTTTGCGTTTTGGGAGAGTTTATTCATTTGTCACTTAATTGTAACGCTACCATTTTAATGCAGATATATTCTGTTTTGTGGTTTTTTTGTTCTTTACTACTTTCACAGATTTTTGTCGTAAAGTACATTTTATATGGAGGTTGCATTCTTTAGCTTAAAGCTCTTTATCAAAAATAGTCTCATAAGAGACACCCTGCTGTGATAGTCAGAAACTGTAATTAGATGTACCTTTGGTGATTGTCAGGAATTAGACTGTAATCATTTTAAGCAACCTTAATATGGCTTTTTGATGACCAAACATCATCAAGTCTGGATTTATCCAACCTCCTTCTTCTTCACTGTTACACCCTTCTGTGTGCTCTGTTTGCTTTTTTGTGCTTGTTCAATTTTCACATTGCCCTTAAACTTTGTCCTTTTGTCCCTCTTTCATTCCAGGAGTGTCCAAGTGGTGTCGTAAATGAAGACACCTTCAAGCAAATATACTCCCAGTTCTTCCCACATGGAGGTGAAGTGTGTGTGTGTGTGTGTGTGTGTGTGTGTGTGTGTGTGCTGTGATGTTTGCATTTATGTTCGTCGTTGTCTCTGCACATTTTCCTGTCAGTGTATTAGCAACTTTTTTCTTCTTCTCCTGCAGATGCCAGCACCTACGCGCACTACCTGTTCAATGCATTTGACACAGGACACACGGGATCCATAAAGTTTGAGGTTTGCTTTATACTCACTCATTTCCACTCAATACATCTCAGCTCTTTGATACTCACCTACCCTACGCCTCCCTTATTCAGTTTGTCATTCTGTATCTGCTTCTTTCTCCATCAGGACTTTGTAACAGCTCTGTCCATCCTGCTGAGAGGCTCTGTCACCGAGAAGCTCCAGTGGACCTTTAACCTCTATGATATCAACAGAGATGGATACATAAACAAAGAGGTTTGTCTTATTTTCTTCTTTTTTCCACGTCAGGTTTTATTCATCATAACTCATGGTGTCTATGTTCTGTTTCACAGGAGATGACAGACATCGTCAGAGCAATCTATGACATGATGGGGAAGTACACTTACCCTGTTTTGAAAAATGACGCACCCAAACAGCATGTGGATGCCTTCTTTCAGGTACCATTATCTGCTTCCTTTATTTATAAAGTAAAAGTAAAGTAAAATTTTATTTATATAGCGCCTTTCAAGACAAAAGTCACAAAGTGCTTCACAGAAGCTAAAACATAAAAATAAAAATCAACCAAACGCAAGTTTAAAAAGATGAGTTTTCAGCTGTATATTCAATGAAACTGACAACATCAGCTTAGCACTACCTACTTTACTTATCCAAAAGTCGCTACAGTAGAAAATAAATGACCAGTTACTGTGGGCTGCAATATCCACCCAAAATATACAATGACCGAATCTCAACCCAAACTTATTGAATATGCATCCATCAAGCCATCCATCCAGTTTCTGCAGTGTATCCCTGTCTAATCTGCTTAGACTGTGGGGGAAGCACTATAAGCAGAGATCTTCATACATCCATCTCCACCTGTCCTAGCTCTTCTGGTAGAACATGAAGGTGTTCCTAAGTCCAATGGTAATTTTATAGTATGTTGGGGCAAAAATTCTAATTTGCTGGACACACTGAGCAGCTCAGCTAGCTGAGTTAACTAATTTTAAATGTCAAAGTAAATAAATTAAATAATGTGACATTTATAAAATTAATGTTTCATCAACTGTCTCCTCCCTGTAGACAAGGCTAAACAAGCAGCATTTATTTTATGAAAACCAGCTGCAGCTGGAGTGAGTGGATACAGGCGGGGGTCACTTAGGGAGGTCAGGTCTCTCCAACTGTCACTGCAAACTGTAGTATGTCAGTCCTTTGGGGCTCACACTGACCTGGGGCCTGCCTTGTGTGGTGGTGACCAGCTTCTGTCTAAGCCAGCTAAATCGTCTGTAACTTGCAGCTCGGTGATTCAACTATTGATTTAAATAGGCCGATTTACTAAATGTGTTTGTAGCTTTAAATATCACGTATTCTTCCATCTGCAGAAAATGGACAAAAACCGAGACGGTGTAGTGACTCTTGATGAATTCATCTTTTCTTGTCAAGAGGTACTCGTTTGCTTTTTTTCTTCAACTCACTCTAAAGGCTTCTTCCACTGAGAATAGTTTAACTAATGCAGGATTTGCATATAATGGAAAACATGATGGCTGACTACAGCGCTGTTGCTAATGTTATTGGTGCATTCGCTCTCCGAAATGTCAGCATGTCTGCACAAAAGACCACCACAGTCACAACAGTTTTGCTAACTATTTATTATTATTTACCGAAGGCCTCTTAGATTTTGCAAGTCTCACTGTACACGCTATTAATTATGGCTGTTAGTACAGTTTTCCATCAGTATTTATCTGCAGAGATCATTAAAATTTTATGGACCTTTACTGCCCCCTAGTGGCCGGTAAAACGAATTAAATGGTGATTGTTGGCCGACTTTCTTTTCTCACAGTCACCACTTCTTAATTCTCCTTCATCTTTGCACAGGATGAAAACATTATGAGGTCCCTCCAGCTCTTTGAAAATGTCATCTAGACACGAGGGAGATGGTGCAGCAGACGAAGCACAGAGTGTGAGAAGAGAAACGAACAACAGGAAAAAGAAGGAGGAGAAGGAGTGATGAATACGAATCTGCAAGCAAAAGGAACAACCTAACTTATGAGAGAAGGCAGACAAGAAGCTTGTCAATTTGGGTGTGACTGTTTTCCACAAAACCTTCTGGAAGGCATCCTACTGTAAGAAATCTAAGGCGACAAACCTTCACTGGTTTTGGAAAGCCTCCTTTAGACAAATTTGACCTTTCTGTGACCACTTCTCTCATCTCCACCTCCCTCCCTCGTTTGTTGCTGTTGTCAGTGTCATCTTGGATGGTGTGCACTTAGTGCCACTATGTAAATACTGCCCCTCTCACATTTGGTTGAAGGCCTTTCTGAATTATGTAAAATTGTTACCATGCAAGGACTTAAATTTCTGAATGCAGCTTAGCAGAGAGAGCATCCAAACGCACACTTTGCTCATTAGAGGCTTAAATAAGAGCATTATAAATTTCTGTGTCAATACAATGAACTTGAGCAATATTGTGAAGCATGCACAAGAGATTCCTACAGTGTAATAAATGAATATGTGTCATAAAACTCGGTGGCAATATACACAACATCTTGCTAAACGGTTACGTTTGGGATGCCCGGTCTGTGTGCAGCATCTCACCGAGCCAGCTCGGCCGTTTTTAGACATAAATTCAAACATAGGTCTGTAAAGGTTTGCAGAGCTGAATGTGTGAATATGTCCCAGCTTGTGACATTCTTAGGTCTTGTGACAGCTTGCAACAGTCCTCAGAGGCCTCCTTAACTCCTAATGTGTGTTCCAGTGTCGTCGGTCGGTGTTTGAATGTTGTAATGACTCGACTGTAGATATTTAACTGTTGTGTCTGTGGCTTCTTCTCAGTGTCTTGAATCACTGGTGTCTGTCTGTGTGTCTCTGACTACCTGTCTGTCCTTCTGTCAGATTGGATATAACCCTGTAATTATTCTACCTGCCACTCGGTGTTAAATAAAGAGCCCATTTAGAGGTTTCCCGGCATGCAGATGGAGAGCAATACGAGGATGTGCACGTGTTTGTGTGTGTGGTGTCCCGGTGTGAAGGTCCCATTTCCCTGAATATTAAAGTCTCATTTATTCTAGCATGTAGCTTCATCTTCAAATGAGCTGACTGTGTTTTTGCACGAGAGGCGAGGTTTGTCTTTAACTCTGTCTGTTGAAAACGTCAACTCAGAGCGACCAAAACTTCACTGTGAGGGAGAGATGTTGAAGGGAAGATTACAGAGGAGGACAAAGCTCAGAGAATAAGACAGAAGATGAAAGTAAAGACCTTTTCACTGATTATGGAGGAATGGAAGCCATGTTTCAAATAAGAGCCATCGTTTTTGAAGACTGAGTAGTGCAAAAATACATTTATAAATGGTTTACTGTCATGCCTACTCACTGTGCTACCATTATAGTGATTAAAAAAAGCAAAAACCAACTGACCCCAGACATACTTTCACATAGACGGACGGATAGACAGGCATACAGACAGACACACTTAAAACAGTCAGAATGAAATAATGTGTGTATTGAAATACTGTAAAAAATCATTATATTTATCAATAAACTTTTCAAGAAATAAAATCAAGTAACGTCTGCTTTTTCCCCCCCACCATGTTGCTCCATACGGTTTTTCTGTTTTACACCTTATTATATGGTAAAACCTTTAAATAAGCACATGAGCAAAAGGGTCACAACAACATTTTATACTGTACACATATACAACGTAAGTACAAAAAGACTTGTACATTTTTGCCTCCGTTTCAAAGAACACGGCCCACAAATAAAGCATGATAATGTGCGTTAGGAAAAAAAAAAAACTTCACCATCACTGAACATGCATCACTCCTTTTATTCCCCAACTTACAGCTTGTTTCATATTTTCCTCACTTCGCACCACCAAATCCAAGCATCTATTTTCTATTTATTACTCCTTAAAATAGCTTTTCTTTTCTCTCCATAATGTAACACTGCTGTCATAATTTTGTTGGGGCGCCTTACAGGTGACTGTGATGGTGCACTGTAGTCTCGTCAGAGTGAGTACATCTATAAATGGAGGTTTAAACACCAGAACAATTAAGAATTAAAGAGGAAACTCTGAAGTAGCTTTTATCTTCGTTGTTTTGAGCAGACATTCTTGTTTTGTACTTTGATAAAAACACAAAGAGATTTGGCCTTTCTCATAAACACATTCCAACCCGTGCACTTTGTTGTGTAGCTGCTGGAGTGTAGGCCTAGATGATTATCCTCCCACTAAAATTAAAAAAAAAAAGATAATAACAGAGCCAGCTGTAATCAAGTCCACTATGTAGGGTAGACTAAGGCGATGGTCGTACTGAGAAACCACACCCTTACAAAACACTGATTCTTGCATCTCAATGTGGAGAATTAATTACCTCCATCAGGTCTCCTCTTATAAGTACGAGCGCAAGAGGACAATCACATGGTGGCGAGAATTTTTTATGGTGGCAAGTCTTTTTTCGTATCCTTTGAATTTGTGTAGTCCTGGTGTTTCCAAGTACAGAGCTGCAACATTTTGTCCAATAAAGTTTCTGCTTCAGGACTCACCATGACTTCAGGTCCACTTTCACGACCACTCAATCGGGTTCTTCAGTTTTTTGTTTTTTTTCTGGTCACACTTTTTTCCCCCCTCCACAGTAAGGATCACAGTAAGTCCTACTGTCCTCATGTAGGTCTAATTTAATTAAAGTATCCTCGCAGGGCTGTTAGAGGATGCTCAGTGATTACCGCTTGGTGTCTGGTCTCTACTCCCTGTCCTCGGCCCAGGGTTGAAGGTTCTGCAGCGCGTACAGGGAGGAGTTATGGGCGCACAGTGGATCTGATACCGCTGATTCGCTGAGGGACTTCTGGAGGGCGGACTGCTGCAGCTGCAGGATGAGGCGATTGGCCTGCTGACGCTCCGCCTCCCTCTCCTCGGCTGTCTGTCTCCTTAAAAAAAAAGAAAAAAGAGAGAAATGAAACATTATTTTGGTTAAATAATTTTAAAAAGGCTGTGTACGATTAAAGGAGAGCGACAGAAAGTCTTGAAGCCTGAAGATTGCTATTTGCAAGATGAAAACAGCAGCTGTGCCTTGTTAGGAAAAAGGATGGCGATGCAATAGATCTGTTCGAAGCATAAAAATGAACTCAGTAAAAATATTTTTGGGAATCTGAAAGGTGAATTAAGGGCTGATTAATCAAACAACACAAAACCCGTCTTTGTTATTATTTAATTTAATAAGTTTCATTTATTTGTTTATTTTTTTAGAAGTTTTTCTATTTAATTTGGTCGGAATTTATAGTATTTAAACTTTAAAATTATTTCCACATACTAAACATACTACACTAAGCTAAAATTTGAATATTTTCTGTAAATGTATAGTCACATTTATGTATTTGTTTTCTTTTGCGACTGAGTCCGTTAACAGGAAGATGTCACTTGGTAAGTGGAAAGTTTGTGTTTTCAGCGTCTAATAAAGAAGTCAACTATTTTTCCTGGAATTAAAAAAAAAAAGTTCCTATACGGGCATCACCTTTGACACATGTTATCATGACATTTCATACCAACCTCCACTTGGTCCTGCGGTTCTGAAACCAGGTTTTGACTTGCGCGTCTGTCATCTTGAGACTCTTTGCCAGAGCTGCCCGCTCGGCGCTGGCCAGGTACTTCTGTCGATGGAAACGCTTTTCTAACTCACATATCTGAACTCTTGAAAAGGAGGTGCGGGGCTTTTTCCGTTTAGGAGGCGTCCGGTTCTGGTACGGGTGCCCTATTCTCCGCGTAACGGCGAATGGCACCAGAGCCGCTGCAGGAAGGAGAGACGGGGAGACAGCGATAAATACGAGGTGAGATTTTATACAGCAGCAGACAGACGATTTCTGTGTGGAGATCCAAGGCCACATATCACAGAAATCTGCCCTGTGCGACAACAATGCCCTGTTTATGCGGTGCATATGTGAAATATGGTGGCTTATATTATATTTATTAAGCAAGTTAAATCTGAGCAAGTCTTGAAACAAAGCAATAATAAATAACGAGTAAATATTTCTTCTTGAAGTTGTGTGAACTTTAGATATTCGTGGCACTGGTAATTAGAACAAGAACAACAACAAGCATTTTGGTCTATCACCGTGGAATTGTCTGTATATTTACAACTATATAAAATATATATATTATATCAGGCCTGTGGTCATAAAACCTTCCATTAATCTTCAATAAAATAGGCTAAAGGACTATTTGTGTAATAAAAACGTTTCAAATCCTCTTCACACACCCTTATAAATACAGAGAACTGGTTATAGCTTTTATTATTTTACATAACTGTGCTTCAGTTTCTTTGAAATTTATGAGATAAATCACTCCATAGTCCAATAATCAGCTTATTTATAGTTATCTTTAATTCCATAAATAAATGCATTTTTTTGAGTTACTTTCATATTTATTAGAAAACTGCAACAATGCCAGGTTGTTTGGTTTAACTGTGTGAATGCACTGGGCTTGTTTTTCGCAAAAACGTGACGCAGAAATTAAACATTCAACTTCTACAACAGAAGCCAATTGAACAAAGCGGATGATGATGTTTAATGACAGTCTGTAAATGTAGTGTATTCTAATATTTTTTTTAAACAACAACTTGCACAATGTTCTATATTTTTAAGCCTTTTTAGATAAATAACGGGCAAATAAATTAAATAGGTTTTAGAGTTCTACAGATATTTGGCAGAGGTGCTGGTTTTTGTAATGGCTGATCAGCACTTACTACCGTTTTAAACATTATAAAATATTAACGAGGGGAAGTCATTAGTTCTAACAGCTGGCCTACCTGATATTCTGTCCTTGGCAAACCTGTTCCCTATCCAAGGGAAGCACAGACCTCCAAAGCCAGGAACAGCGCTTTGCACGGGGGCCGGGGGTCCCGGGGCTGTCACTGGTCTGTGGGCTGGGACGCGAATGACTCCTCGGCTGCCCAGACTCCTGCTCTCTCCGTATGAACCTGAAGCCTCCACCGGAGGCATTACACCGGAGAGGGAGATCGAGAGCGCGGTATATGAGGGCGCGTTGGCCCCAGTCGGACTTCCCAAACTGTAATAACCGTCCCCGTTGCTTAAATCTGATCCACTCTGTCTTCCTGCCGTGCGCGCACTTTCCGGCTCAGTACCGGCTCCCAGAATCTGGTCGATGCCGAAGCTTATTGGCTCGTGATGGGCCGGTTTTGGAGGAGGGCTCGGCGCGCTTGGTGCTTGCTCCATTCCTCGCTCGGTCGCAAAAAAGGGCAAGAAAACTGAAGCAGATGGGTTTTTTTTAGGTGTGTTCGCTGTGAGGTCAAACTGTACCAAAAGTCATCATCAGAAGTGTCGCCATCGCTGTCCAGCCGTAAACCCAGAGTCCAGCGCGTCCCGGTCGTCTCTAACAGGCCTCTTTCAGAGGACTGGGTCCTCTCTACAGGCTGTGGTGAAAGTTTGATGGGCGTTTGGAGAGATGTGACGTTCTGTCCTCCTCTCAGCGCGTCAAAACGCTCCGTCTAGCAGCTCCGTCCTCCTCCATCCCTCTCCACCTTTCATTGGCTGGCACTGGAATGACTGATTGAATGTCAGTGGGGGTAGGCCAACGATTTGGCACAATAATCAAGATTTCACATAACCACGGGCGTCAGCGTGTTATATATATGGTAAGATATGGCATCTTGATGTTGTCTGAGTGAGTCAGTATTTCATTTGGCGTTTCTTGTAATTCTAATAGAGAGCAGGGAGCAAGCAATAACTCCATGAAAATGTAAATGGAATATCGAAAAAATCGGACCCGGGGGGAAGGACCAATGTTCTCTGCTGTTTGGCGATGGATTTTAGCATTTCAACCAAATAACGTTTTGTCATTTACCTGTCAATGTTCTGCTCGTATCCAGAAATACATCCTGAAAAATCACTTTTTTCAAGTTTTGTAGTAAATAAAGGAAAACTTTTTGCATACCCTGAAGTCTGACGAACTGAAAATTCTGCCCATTTCCACTTTTCAGGCTAGACGCAAAGTGCGAATCATTTGTCCTCATACTGCTGCTGTCATTTCTTGACACATGTGGAATGTGCAAGAATAATAAGTTCACACGAAAACTGGCTGAAAGCTATTAGAAAAAAAACTTGGTGATATAATCCCCTACAAATATTCTTCACCTTATAAAGAACTCACCAAAAAGGAAGAAGATACATTCCCAGTTTATATTTAAATCCCTCACTTCGTCCGCACCATATAATCAAATACAAAGAGTTAGTTATTACGATTTGCATTTTTTAATATTCCTTTGTACTCTGTCAGGTGGGTAAAATGTCGGACTTTTAAATTTAAACCAGTAAAACGAAATTCGGTGTCCGTGAAGTGTCACACTTAAAATTTTAATCTTACCACATTATTGTCGAGTACAGAGAGACTGTGATCACATTTTCTGGATGTTTAGGTGTGATGTTACTTACAAATAATTTCCAAACATTTACTTCATGCTCTGGTTGAACGTTTCTATTAAATGTGGGAAGTAATATCAGCTTACGAGAGGCAAATAAACACCCTAAATCCATGTTAATAGCACTCCAGTGCGTAATTACGCACATCCAATTCATGACACCCATCATGTAGCTCTTTAAAACAAAAAAACGACAGCAGCCTTATTGAACGTTGGCAGAATCACCAGCACCTATTGAGCTTGGCAAAGCAATACACGGCCTTATTTGTTCCTGGTAGCCAGTGCCACATTAAATGACCTGACAAGGGAAAGCCACGGGCTACTTCAGATAAAGTGTCCGGACTCTGGAAGCTGCTAACCGCTCAGATTCAATGTAACAGGCGCCCAAAGTGACCGGGTAATCACATTTTCACTAACTTGTCTCACGGACAGACAAATGTGCGTGGGGTTGGGATGCGGCAGGTGGCTTTTTAGGCTATCACATTACAGGACTTTAACAAACTAGTAGCTACCCAACATACTCATTTATTGACAAGGTGGTTTATATTCGTTGGCGTTTGTTCAGGTATTTAATCCGTGATTGGTTTGGAACTGCTGCGCTTTAATTGCCGAATTAAATTATTTAAACACTTTATTTAACATTATATGGATTCTGTTGTTTTCTTGTGTTTTCGTGCGCAGTTTTTGCTACTATCGTCAGTCTATTGCTGTTTTTAAATCATCAATAATTATTTAAGAAACGACTCATTATTTGTTTTATAGTCCACTTTAAGACCTGCGAAAATCTTCGAATTAAATACAGTTAAATAGTTAAATTCCAGTTTGTGATACAAAATCAAATGCAAAAGAAGTAGCATATATATATATATATATATATATATATATATATGTACGTGTGTGTGTGTGTGTGTGTGTGTTTTGTTTTTTTAAAGGAACCCATATCTCGCCCTTTACAATAAAGTCTTATGAAGCAATATGAGATGGGACAAGGCCCGGGGTGATTGTTTGGCAATATGGACAGAGTGTTGGCTGGTTCGCCCTGCCATATGTGAGCTCACCGGTGGCTTTTGATGGGGGAGAATTGGTCTGTTATAGCTGTCATCATTTCAGACATTTTTATGTTTCTTCTCTTGATGACATTTGCAAAGATTATTCCCTTATGACGGAGTTGTGAACAGAACACAACACACATTCAGCTTCTTTTAATTGCACGGACACTTTTTTAATAGGATGAGTCACACCTAGATGGCAGTAACTGCTGAATAGCTGTTTCAAGAAAATGAACAATTATTGTATTTATCCTGACTCCACCACAGAGTGAATGTAGTCCCACCAGTCCGCACAGAGCAGAAGGCGCTCTCACTCGTTGCAGATGCTGGGTGTTAGTAATCTGGTGTAATCCAGTGATTATGATTGATTATGACACGTTATCCCTGACCTTCCGGGATTCCACGATGACACGGGTTGTCCAAAAACACACCAGGAGAAACCCCAGCTCGCATTCTGCCAGGTTTATAAATTCATTGATCGCGTGAATGCTGGATAAAAAAAAAGTGCCGGACCTTTTCATTGGGTCGTGGATACAGCAAGAAAAAAATATATGTTTAAAAAAAGATGCTGAGGGTCCATTTAAAAAGCAGCCTTAAGCTGATCTCGTTTAGACCAAAATATTTAGGCACTGTTTCGGAAAAACCTACCGCCGGTACAATTAAGATGCACATCAATCCTCGTTTTTTTCCACAGGCAATATAAAGCTGACACCCTGATTCCAAAAGTCCAAAAAGAAACGACAACAAAAGAGTGAAAGAGTGCGATTTGTTTGAGAAATTACCACTTGATCTGCATAATCGGGGGTCTGGGCTGCAGCTCGGTACCCGGGGGCTGCGTTTTTATTGCGCGTCTCTTCGCCGTTATCAATTTCAGCAGCGCGCCTGACTTTTTAAAAGGGGGACGAGGCCGGCTGCTTCTGAATAATGAATGACACGCTTTTATATTGTCGCTAAAGTGCCCGTGATGTTACAATATGAAAAGGCAGCGGTAAGTAATAGTGCATTTAAAGGGGATGTAGTGTATTATTATGATGTAAAAGAGAAGGAGAGAGGCGAGAGGGAGAGAGAGAGGGAGATGAGTGGAGAGCAGAACCCAGAGAAAGAGAGAGATTGTTTTATTACAATAAGAGGAGATGAGTTTGCCTCGCAGCGAAATGGGGACCAGTTAATGAAACTTTACCGCAGCTAACGATTTCCCCTCCCTCGCTCTAAAAACCGCCCTTATGAAATATTTAAACTATTTAATATAGGTGGTATTAAGCTGAAAGACACTGGCATTGGCCATCTGACAACATTTACAAGGCTGTGGATTTTTCTAAAGTTGGGTAAACAAAGCTTTACGGCCCGCTTTTTTTTTCTCCTTGGCGCACATACACCAGAAGTCGTGTAGTAAATCACGCTTACATTGAGCGCAATATAGTGAAAATGTGTTTTACTGTTGGGAGACTTGATTTAGTCTAATTTACACTTTTCTCCATACCCACGCCATGCGTCTTTTTTCCCCCCTCACAGATGCAGCATAAGCCCGTCTTGTCTGTAACGGGGGTGGGGGGGAATTGCATGGCCCCAGTGTGGGGGGAGATAGTGTTTCATATTGACATGCTCAGTGGGATTGTTGGATGAGAAGAGAGCAATGGGATCCCCCATCAGGGACACAGACAGGACCATCCTCATCCCTGGGCTGTCACAGGAACACTGCTCTGTGCTCCTGTGTGGACACTCTTATCTGCAAGACACTTAAAAAGCAGATAAACCATGTAAAATGTCACCGTAAATGTCAGTTATATGGCCTGGTAGATATTAAAGGGTTTTAATGACCAAATATGAAGGTTGTAATCCCAAAAGGTTCTTTTTATTGGAGGAAATCTATTTTACATTTCCCTAAAAGACAGATGACAGCACACCTTTTGCCTTTTAAATGTTGTAGGGGCTGATTATAAAAACGTAGTGGTAGATCTTCCTGTGTGTAGATAAGACACAAGTTTATTATTTATTTATTTATAGGGATGGTATTTGTTTCAGTGAACGTTGCATTTTTTGCTTAACTCAAAAAACAATGTGCTTTGGCTTTGTGTGTGTGTGTGTAGACCATGTTAGCCTGTCTGATGGTTGAATGCATGGCTGCCTCTTCACGCTGGTTAAAAGTCAGGGAGGGAGAGTCGGAGGGAAGGGGAGGAAAAGAGTGAGAAAGGGAAGTAAGTAACCGCACAGACATGGATTATAGGGATGGACAAGAGCAAAAAAAACAGGATGGATGGGTGGATGGCTAAGACTTAGATGTGAGAGAAAGAGTTAAGGCATTAGTCGGGGGGGTCATTTAGAGCTGATGATAATTGAACACATGGCTTGAGTTTGAACAAGAGGATTCTCAAAGCATACTCTTGTCTTTGTGTGCGCGTGTGTGTGTCGGTGTGTAGCTGTACATTTGGAAGTTGACCTGTTAGATGTGAGCTGAAGGCTAAGTAAAAGTTTCCCTGCTTTTAAGTCTCTCATCACACTCAATAGCTTTCAAAGGGATCTGCCATTGACAAAATGACTGATGCAATTAATAAGTGTGTGTGTGCTGTGTGTTTTTTTATCTTTAATGACTGATTTATGTGTGCATGTCTGAGAGAGAGCGTGTCAGGGTGGGCTTGTGCTTAAGAGCAGCTGAGTGCTCCTGAACGCCCCTGGTCGTGGCACTAATGTGTTAATTCATTACTGCTTGTAGTCAGCTGCATTGTGTCAGTGCAGTGTTTCCCGTCTCCCTCTGTCTGTGTTCTCTCCACTTCATAAAAGCCGATTATGCTGCATGTCGCCGCTGTTCCACCCGTTCTCTCATGCCTCTTGACCTCCTCACCCCTCCTGTTGCCTGCCCGCGGGGCGCTCATGCAGGGGAGCAGAGGAGGGAGGGACAGAGGACCAGCTGCCACCAGCCATAGAGCTCTGGTACCTGGCAGAGGCAGCTACTCCAGCACCCTGCTTTGCTGGGCCTTCTGGCCCCTCAGGGTGGGGGCTGGGGGTGGGGTGGGGGGACACCAGCCTCATGCCACCAGCCCCACCTGTCTTGCCCCAGGCGTAGTGTGACCGATTAGACACACACACTCAGATATATACAGCGTTTCCCTGCTGAATGAGTCTAAAAATTTGAGCTTTGATCCAACGTGAAATGAGAATATTGCAGAGGCCGCAGAAGTTGTGCGGTCCAGGGAATCTTTCATTTGAATTAAAAACGCGGCACTAGTACAAAATCTTTTATATGCTCTGTGCATGTGTCTGTTTTAGGAAATAGGTCTACATTTAAATACATAACACACATCCTCAACACACATGCACATATAGACACACACACACTACTGCAGTCCTCTGCACACTCTCTCACACACACACACACACAAGGATACACAGAGGCACTTTGCTGTGAGGCGTGAAAGAGCGAGAGCTAAGTGAGGCCACTCCGGAGCACTATTCTCTATATTGATTTCCCATTATCAGACCCCAGTCCCTGTGGAGTCATTAGTACTGGGATCAAACAGACAGACAGAGAAGGAGACTAATACCAGTCACTTACACCAGCACAGGGAGATCACCTTACCTCCCCGAGGGTAGGAAGGCCAGAGAGGAGCATAGGAGGAGAGGAAACGAATGAGAGGGGGGTAGTGGACGGATGAGTGCAATGGGCTAACAGATGGAGATGGCAATGTGTAGAGTGAGAGGAAGAGGAAAGAGGTGGGGTTTCGAAGTGGAACGTTCATGGGCAAATGGTAGACACCTTTGATCACTTTATTTGCCCACTCTGTTTCGTCTGTTATGGTGGAAAAAGCTTTCGCTCGACTTTTTAGCTATAGACATCTGCAGCAACCCACAAACATTTGCCTTTTGTTTTTTGCTTCGTAGATCTCATTATGTTTTCACAGGTGACTTTTCTCTTTGTCCAACCTTGTAAAAGCTGGCCAATATAGCTCCTCAGCCTCCTCTCTGTCAATAATTTTATAGTAAAGATGCAATGATGAATGGTTTTCATGTAGCCAGCAGCTGTCCCCACACCGGAGAGAGAGACAAAGAGGGAAAGAGAGAGGGGGACAAACAAAGAGAAAGAGTGAAAGAGGAATATGAAATGTGAGATGCTCATTTTGGTCCCTTGCTTCATAATTTCTGTGGATGTATTTATCCTCCATGGATTCAGCGGGAGCAATGAATTCGTCGTATGAATCAACACCATCAATCTTATTCACTTCTGCCTGCCAGTGAGCCCTGGAAGTGGTGGTCAGGCTTCAGTCCGCACACTCAGATCGGGCCACACTGACACACACGCGCGCGCTCGCACACACACTGCTCAGATGGGGGTGACCCTGGCCTGACCCCCCTGCTGACCCCCAATCTGTTCCCCAACCTCACACCATGAGAGACCGGAGCACACTGGGATAGGGACACGCACGCTCAAAGACACACACGCACTGGCACATAGTGCGGCGTGTGATCTGATGGATATTTCCTCAGACAGTACCATGTGTGTGGGCAGAGTGCGTGCGGACACCATGCGTACGTGTGTGTATCTAAGTGTGCGTGGTGCCATAGCCTCTGCCCCCTCCCACTGGTGTTAATTGATTCTTGGTGCGCTGTGCTGATTGGTGTGAGGACCCCTAGAGGCGGGCTCAGTTCACCCCCCAACACACAAACACCATGCCCCCACCCCATTTTATGTAGCACCTGACTCACACACACACACACACACACACAGTACACACCAAACAGACATACAGTATCTCTATGTAATGTATGTCCACAAACTGTTAAGAGCGCATGTGTTGACTGTACTGGTGAGAAAATACACATGCACACGCGCACACACACACACACACTCGTGTCTTTCAGGGGGTTTTCACACCCTGGTAAAGAGGAAGCTGGCTAGCTGACATGAGCAGATTGTGGATCATATGAGACAATCCACATAGAAAAAATCAGTGTCTTAGAGGTGATTCATGAACAATATAGGTGGGCGTAGGTGTGTGTGCATGTGTGTGTGTGTGTGAGAGAGAGAGAGAGGCAGAGAGAGCCAAAAGAGACAGTAAGAGAGATGAATCTCCGGTTATTAATTTCCAGCCGCGGCCCCTGGGTGAGATGTTAATATAGGGCTGATTGTGACTAATTTCTTATTAATTGCCATCAGCGATTACACAGTGGCCAGTAATGTGGCTAATTTGTTGAAATGAATTTGGTTTTTGGAGGCATTTTAATTGCTGCAGGTGGGCAGCGTCTTCTGCACACTGTCACTTTTGTTTTTCAGCAGGAAACTTTTGACGTCGCGCCGCTGCTGTGTGTGACTAGTAACAGCAATAATGTGTGAATTATGTCGCATTATCCTAACAGCACAGAATGTGTACATGTCTGTGTATGTGTAATCTTCGCATGCGTTTCTCCCTCTTTGTCTGAGGACATGCACGGAAACAAATCTTTGCAGCATCACTGTAAATGTCCTTGATATCTTATTCATCAGCCTTATGCATCCTCCTCCTTCCATATATCTTCGCACGTTCACGATCATTACAGCGGGGATGGAGGAACATTTAAGTTGTTGCCTTTGTTTGTTGAATGTTTATAGCTTCCGTTTGCACAGTCTCAACGACCACTGAGGAACCAGTAGATACAAAATCCAAATCCTCCTATAAAAGAGGAGATGCCCTCTGGGCAGCCATAGCTCATAGTTGGCCTGATTTAGTGGCAGCCAGGAATCTGGGCTTGAATAAAGACAGAGAGAGCGAGGGCAGAGTGGGAGAGAGAGAGGAAAAGATAGCTCCCTGTGTGATAAATAGCCCAGGCTCCCTCTATTGCATTAGCCGTCCGGGCCGATAGATTGCGAGCCCAATAGACCCAGACGTATGCGATTGGTTTCTCATATAAAAGTTGCATATTAAATTCCTTCACAGGACTGTGCCCCCCAAGCATGAAGGAGGGAAGGAAGAAATGGGAGTTAAAAAGCAGAAAGTGGAGAAAGCAATGGAAGAGCAAGAAAAAGGCTTTTTATGAGAGATGAAACGAAGGCAGAGTTGGGGAAGCCTGAGAAGAAGCGGGAAAGATAATGGCAGGAGAAAAGTAGCTTGATGGTAGAAAAGACAAATGGTGATGTCATGTATTTAATAAGTCCGTGGATATTGGGCGATGAGTGCGACCGTACGTCCATTTAATCAGTATTGCTTCCCAATGAAGATTTCTCTCCTGTTTGTGCACGCCCGCCCTTCTTCTGTTCTCAGCCGTTCTCCACACACTAACGACCTCTCTAATTGTTTCCAAGCTCATTAAGATGCTGATGTTTTAATAGTAATTAATCCGTCATTTGCCTACATGCAAACGTGGGCCACTGAGGTTTGTTCATCGCTCTTTCAATACACTGATAATGCAGTAGCCTAGTCAAAGGAGACAATATCCTGCTAATTTAGCTCATCACTGTTAATTGGTTGTTAAGTGCCTTTAATTACCAAGCAGGCTTTGGGATTTAGGTCTGCAGAATGAGAGGGATCCCCGTGATTGTCCCTGTTCGTCTAATGAATCTTGAGTGAACTTTGAAAAGTGGAATAAATGACCAGAGAGTGAAAAGAGACTCGCACTGACCCCGTTCTCTTTTCCATCTGAGCTCCCTCCTCATTTCCTTTCTTCTTTTCCTTCCTTTTCTCTGTCCTCCTGTCCCTTCCTCCATCTCTCTCTCACTCCCTATCTCTTTCTCCAGATATTATTAACTCATTAAGTTTTTTTCATTATTTTTAATAAAAGATGAGTTATGGCTTTAGCCTCACTGTGGCAGCATCCCCCATACTCTCGTCCTCCCTCCCTCTTCTCTCTCTCTCTCTTTCTCTCTCTCTTCCCCTTCAACCATTTACTCCCTCCCTTCCTTTTCCTCATCCTCCCATTTTCTCCTTCCTTCTCAGCCATATTGCGCCTGCTCTGATACATCTGACCCCTGAACTGCAGCCTCTGACCTCGGTGTTGCCGGTTGCAACCTTCTGTCCGTCTTCTTTCCTTTCGCCACACTCACTCACGTCTATCAATCATCTCTCTTTCTCATAGCGCTGAGCAGTCTTTAGATGGCATTCATAAGATTTATGATTCATGATTCTCTCTCTTCTCCTCTGTCTGTGTGTGTGTGTGTGTGCAAGAGAGGGAGAACAGAGAGAAAGAAAAGGGGAGTGCGAGAAAGACAGACTGAGGGAGAGGGAGAAGGAAAGGGGCTTGTCGATGACAGTCTTGAATAATGACAATATCTATGATTGATAGCTTATATAGGGCTAGTTGAGTGTGTGTACTGTATTTTTGTGTGCGTGTGCGTGTGTGTTAGAGTGACAGAAAGAGAGTTTATGTGTTCCGTTTTCACCACATTAATCTAATGTTAAAGGAGCCATGATGAATGGTTTTCATGTGGTTTGAGCTGTCAGTGGTCACAGCGATGGAGAAGAGCAGCAAGTGACCAGAATTACCAAGGGACACATGATTTTTATGTAGGAATAGAGGGACTCTAGAGGGAGAAGAAAAAAACAGAATCAATTTTCTCTCTGATATTAACCAACTTTAGTGTTTTGAACTGTGGAAGCCCTACGTAATTCTTTTTCTTTCTCACAATGTAAAGTTTCTTTCTCAATTTAAAATTTCTTCTTCTTCTTTATTTAGTTTTGTATTCATTTATTTTGCAGAGCCACGCTGATAATATACATCTGATAGTAATGTGTGTTTAAAGCTGCAAACTGTCAGGTAGAAGATGGCCACAGGTATGGTCACATCTGCTCTGCTTAACAAGCCTCTCTAACCTGCAGCTCTAAAAAAAAAAACATTATGCAACAAATACAGTTGTGGTGAAATGAAAGCACAACCTCTTTCTATTCTAAGGTATTACGTATTAGAAAATCATAAACAAAATCTGTTCTTTTCCGGGGCCTAAAATTAGATAAAAAACAGATTCAGATGAACAACAACACATGACATATTACACTGTCATTAGTTATTTTGCAAAAACTAAGCCAAAATGCAACAGCAATCTGTGAAAAACTAATTACACTGTGATTCAATAGTGTTTGCTGTCAGAGAGGTGACCTCATATTTGACTACTTTGATATACAAAGGATTTCATGGTTGACTCGGTGACTGCAAGGTGTTCAGGTCCTGTGGCTGCCAAACAAGTCCAAATCACCACCCCTTCACTGCTGTGCTTGACAGTTAGTACGAGGTGTTTGTGCTGAAGAGATGTTTGGTTTTCACTATATGTGGCATTATAATTATGGCCAAACCTCTTCACCTTGGTTTCATGTGTCGGAAGGAAATTGTTCCTGAAGTGTTGTGGTTTGCTCAGACGCAGCTATGCCAACTTATCAGATCCTTCTACTTTTAGAGAAAATGAGCTTTCGCTTGGCAACTCTTCCAAAAAAACCTATATTTTTCTAATGATACTGTCATGAAATTTAACATTTAATATGCCAACTGTGTGGAGTCTGAAATGTAGTTCTTGTGTTTTTTGCATTTTCTCTGAGCATTGCACGGTCTGACATGGGGGTGAATTTGCTGGGACGTCCACGAATGGGAAGACTGGCAGCTGTTTTGAATGATTTTCACTTGTGAATACCTCTCTCATTCTACAGTTATGGACTTTAAATTTTTTGGGAGATTTCTATATAATCCTTTCCAGATTGATAAACAGAATTGTGTTAACACACACCTGAATGCTCGAGAACCAGCAAATTGTTAACATGTCTGCTTTTATAGAGGGTCTCACTTAATCAAATCCATTTGACTATCAGCACCTGGTTGCTGGTTAACCTCCAAATTCCAGTAGAAGCAGTAAAGGTGAACTTCTGCTTCTGCATTTTGGTGTAGTTTTTCTTAAATAAATAATTACACCATGTAATTTGTCATGTGTTGTTCATCTGAAGCTACATTAACTTTAAAAAAAATGTTTGTCCTGATATGTAAAGCCTCATAATTACCTCCTTTTTTTTAAACATAATTGTAATTATTGAAGTATATGACCGCTTAAAGTTGGATCTCAATCAAAAGTTACTCACAAAACCTTTTTTCTGTGGGTTTGTTGTTTACTGCATATGTGAAGATGCACAATGTTAGCCTGGCAGCTTGAGGCAAAGCACTTAATTGCTCTCAGGTCAGGTGTTTAGCCTGAGCTAGATATGTCATGTTCTGTACCCAGTATCACTTTTTATTGAGACATTGTCTGCACAGCTGCCAGCTGATCAATGATATCCCATCAATTTTATATAAGAACATATCAACACCTAGTAATTTGCACTTTTACTCGACTGACTCCAAATGTCATCTTGCTGTCAGAACTCCCCTTTCAAATTAAACAATTTTAAGTCCGTCTTAAAATCTTGTTGCTCGTCAAAAAGCCCCGTCAAAGAGGAGAGAACCTTTCCTGAAAAACATTCAAGTCTAGTATTTCCGAGCTTACATTTGCTATAAATTCCTTAAGTTATGTTTGGCATAAATGTCTGCAGCTGAACAAAGGCTCTTTTTTATCTTCATATTTTACATAGTCACGCGTGAAAGCAATGCCTTGCTAGAAGACATGAAGAATGAAATACATATGAGATCTGTTCAGCATTGAGTAAGACAGACTTGAAACAATCAAAACTAATCCGTTATTTCTCTAGAGTTGAATTGAAGAAATGACTCTCCTAGCTATAAACCAAATAAGTGTTTCCATGTGGCGAACTGGATTGTAAAATCAGTTGTTTCCAGCTACAACCTAACATGCATGTATATATATTAGTATACACTTCTGAGTCATTCCTCAAAGGAAATAGCTTGAAGAATGGAGAAGGTTAAGTGTTAATGTGGCAACAGTTTGAAGCGATGTTTGCTGACAGCTGTGATGAATTGTTTCCAATGTGCTTGTGTTCCTTACCATACACACACGTTTTCTGCATCATCCCACAAGATAAGATCTGTTCATGCTTAACGGCCTGTATTGTCTCCAAAAATGGTGGTATGTATCATATTTTTTATTTGAGCTGCTCTTTATTGGTATGTTTGCTTTTTGAGGAACAGTGCATGCCATTTATTCAGTCCATAGTTACATTTACAGTATGATTCGACGCTTACACTTACCAGCTCTGTACCACAAAATGATAAACGGTAAAACAATATATGGAGGGGGCTCCATTCTTTAAAATCTACACATAACATTATTTTGCATGCTACACATTGAAAGGTCACATATTTATCAACACATAAATAAGTGTAACGAGAGTCTATTTGTCACCTTCTCCCTTCCGTTATCTCATTTTATTGAACATTTTTAATTTAACACCAATTCTTCCTTTTTTTTCCATTACGCAGATGTGGTATTTTGTATTCCCACTGGAGTGCACTCTTGAGTCAGGATATAAAATATCCAGTCCTTCATGAAATTGATGACCAACAAGTTAATTGGCTGGTCTTCACAGGGTCCTGCTGTGCTTCATTACTATCCACAGTTAGTCTGCTTAAGAGCATTTTAGGGCCATATGTTGCCCTGAGTGACAGTTGGCTGCAGTCAACTAATTGTGTTAAACAAGTTGAGTTTTAGTTCCGTCCAAGTAGAAGCAGCATCATTTGTTTGGTCCTGGGTGGATTGAGCTGGCTGTGCGTGTGCAGTTGATTCTTACTGATGAGCTGTAGAGTTGCAGAGATCCTTATCTTTGTATTCATAAAGACACAAATGAAAAGGAGCAAAGGTTTGCTCGTCTATTCACTCACCGTTGGTAATGTATACATACATACAGGGCTACACATAAAAGTTTCAGGCGGTAGGATGGGTCCCGTGGAGGAAATAGCTGTATGCACAAAAAGAATACTGCAGTATTAATGTACAGATCAGACAGCTTACCCAAAATCACAACAGTAAATTTAAGCAATAAACTAAAAGAGAACTTGTAGTATCTGGTTAAAGTAATTACTGGATGGCAAATCTGGAGACCCCAACAATGCAAACATAAAGATGCTTGAATAATTATGTGCTTTAATGTAGATTTGATGGACTGTGTGTCTGCGCACACTCGTGTGTTTGTGTGCTTGTTGCTACAGAGCTCTGTGCTCTTGTCGGCAATATGGGCGCAGATTTTGTTCTTTGTTGTTGTAACTGAGTCAGACTTTGAGCACATGCACATAAAATGAACAATTAAGTCAATGATAGTCACAAAATGCATAGAAAGAAATGATAACAGGATGTGAAACTGGATAATGTAACTCCTTTATTCTGAAAGCAAATTTCTCAGCCTAATAAGCATATGGCAGTATGGCCCGATGTGCTGTGGATGACACAGCTAAAATGTGTGTATTACAGTTCGTTTGTTCTCAGCTGGACTGGTTTGTGGGGGCTATAGGGATGTCAGAATGTATTTCTACTTACATGATGTACTATGGATGTTTCTACTGTGATACTGGATGCTTCCAAATAGAGGGGGGTGTACATCTTTGTCTATCTTTTGTCTGTTTGTTGCCCTTTTGTCATCGACCTGATGGATTCCGGTTCTGGGTTGTTTTGTAAGCACATCATCCACCTCACCAGCACAAGCTCAGCACAACCTGGGTTCACTGAAAAGAATGAAGAAAGACATATTTGTGCATTTGTGTGAGTGAGAAGATTTTATTTTTCAGAGTATGACAGAAACACATTTTATGATTTAGTGCAATGACATACTGAAAGCAGGGTATCATATAGAGCCAGCGTCTCTTTTTTCATAGCATCACATTCATCTCATTATGACTGAACATTGGTGCTGCACCATTGTCACTCCAGTCTGGATGCAAAGTATGATTTTTTTTTTTTAAAGTACTCGATTTATATATGATGAGGTTTGAGTCATGACTGTGCAGCCAATAACACCAGTGCTGACACAAACTCATCTGCAGCATTCTGTATTCATGTTCATGAAGCATAATGTAACAATAGCCTGAATAATAATTTACCTTCCATCACCACTGACATCTGTGGTAGCAGTGCCATTTGCAAATTGGATAGATGTTGTGGCTGTCCTGCTGTTCATTTCTTGAAGCATGACATTTTGATGTGTTAGACCTGCTCTGCAGGTGGCAGGGGCGTGGCCGCACAGCAGCGTTACCTCTGTAAGCTGGTCTCTGGCTGAGGAAATTCAAAGTAAGATGGAAAAAGACTGAGAATAAGGATATATTGTAAAATGTATTGACACTATAATGTTTGCTGTCTTATACAAAACAGTCAGAAACCAAAAATGGACTGGTATGTATGTGTATAGTGCATCTGTAGTCTTACTGACTTTAGGCTACAAGCCACATTTAACCATATATTCATACAAGTTTTTATCGCTTTAAACACATTATCTACCTCACATTTTTTTATTTATTCTTTCTGCCTTGGCCAATTTAGAATAACAAATTAACCAAAAATGCATGTCTTTGGACTGCGGTTAAGTCGAAATACCTGAAGGAAACACACTCAGGTAAAGGGAGAAGATGCAAACTCCACACAGAAACCAGACACCAGAAACCTTCTTACTGTAAGTGCTAACCTTTTCACCAGCATGCCAGCTAACTCAGCTTTATTGATTTTGTACTCTCCAAGAAACGGCATGTTTTATTCCTTACTTAAACCTGGCAGTGTGAGTCAAATATTTGTCCCTCATCAGAGTTTGCCCGGGTGATTACACCCTCATTAGCCAACAGCGGATGAGGAGGAGGTCTCGCTGCAGAGTCTGGAAATGGTTCTAATGTTGTTCAGCAAATGTTGGATATTTTTTGAACTGCAGCTGATTAAAGTTACGAATAAGGGTCCTTTTTATTGTGCTGTGGTGGACCATGCTCCATGAAGTTGTCCAGATTGGTTACAACTGGGTATTTTAACATACACATCAATGACGACTCTGACTTCTTTGCCAAAGCTTTTATCAGCATCATGAGTTACCAGCATGCTTATGGCCCCACACATACCAGAGGAGACAGACTGGAGCTTGTTTGTAATTTGAGTTTAAATGTTGTTTGTTCTAGGAACATTTTTATTTCTGATGATCACTGTGTTCTTTTAAAAAAATATATAACCCCACTCAGGTTAGGTCTCAAATTTCTAATTGTTTTTCTGCTGATTTTTTTTTATGCTTTCAATTTATTCTTATCCCCTTATAACACCGTTAATCCTTTAATATATGTTTTTAATAGTCATTGTCTTATCAGTTTAGATAAAGTATGTCCTGTTAAAAATGAGATTAGCGCCGTCTTCAAACTCTTCTCCTTGGATAAATTATTTATGGTTTAAGGTGTTCTCATCAAAAAGTTTAATTTGTTTACCCATTCATTGCTTTTAGTTTCTTTTAAAACTTCAGTAAGAAATACAAAGGCTGCTTGCTTTTCAAACCCAGTTTCAAAGACCAAAGGTAGTCCTGGGGTTTTATTTGACACTGTGATATTGTTACTCCTGCTCCACCTGCTGTCACAAATATTTCAAAAATCAATTGTGAAAATTTTCATACTTTCTTTGCAGGAAAAAAAAAACAGAAATGTGAGAAATAATAATCATTCGGCATCTTCACTGTCTGTTCCTACCCCAGCTGAGCCTGTTATTTTAGGAAGATTTTTACCTGTTTCTTTTCTTTGTCTGTTCAAATTAATTGAGTTATTGACATCATCCTCCTGTTCTCTTGATATTTTACCTGCAACTCAAAAATGTTTCATTTACTAGTATTGGTTCCTATGTGCCTACTGTAATCAAACTTCAGTGGCCGATCAAGTCCCTGCTTATTTAGTCACATATTTTAATTTTTTTTTTAAAAAAGAAGCTTAGTCTTTTTCTTCTTAGCAGTTTTAAAACCAATCTCAGAATTGCTGTTCATTGCTCACCCACTGAGCCTAACCTCTGCCTTTGATACTGCTGAACCTCACATTATGCTCTATAGATGGGGATACTGGGTGGGTGTATCAGGTTCTGCTTTGTAGTGGTTCATTTTCATATCTGTTTGAATGATCCTTTGGTTTTCTTCCAGTTCTCATACCCATGGTGTGCCGCAAGGTTCGATTTTAGGGGCCTTTACCATTTCTGTTATGTCAGCTCCCTCTTCAGAACATGGTGAGCATTTTTAAGGATATTTCTTGCCACTGCTGCACAGATGTCATTAAGCTGTATATTCTTTTTAAGCCCCATATGTTTCTACGTTACAGATCTTGTACAGGTGTTGGATGGCTGACGGCCAACTTTTTCTCTAACATAATGAGGAGAAAATAGAAATCTTTGTTTGTGCCCCTGATAAATTTATGCATAGGCTAATAGAAACACTAGATTCCCCACTTTTACAAATGCTTCTAGTATCTTGTAGTAGTTTGTGATATTAATTTGGAAAACAGCTATACAAGTACAAATTTTTCTTTTACTTACTTTGAACAGCTTTACCTGCTGATACAGAAGGGGATATCTGCTGGCTCCTCCATCTGCTGTACATAGGGCATCGGCATCTCAGTAGATGGGTATAGGCTGACCTGAAGTCCCTGTTGAGGGCTCCGTAGAGGATTGGATTTAGGGCTGAGTTGGCATAGCCTAGCCACAGCACAATGGAATATTCTGGCACTGTGCTAGGGTCTGGATGCTCCTGTAGGCCCAGCACTGTGAATAGGATGAAATAAGGTAACCAGCACACCACAAAAGCCCCAATCACTGCTGCCAGTGTCACTGTGGCTTTGTGCTCCCGCAGCGCCACAACTGTAATGCTGGAAATCACAGTGGTGGTAGTGGAAGAATTGCTCCTGCAGTTGTAGCTGGTGATGCAAGTGGGGCGTGCACTGACAATGCGCTTGGCCTGTGCACGTGCAATGCGAAGTATTCTGAGGTAGGTCCAGCACATAGCCACCAGAGGCAGGTAGAAGGTGAGAAGAGAGTCAGTAAGCGCATACGGTCTGTTCAGTTCAAAACGACATTTCCCCTCCGAAGCCCAAGGCCCGTGGTTCTGCACTGTCCCGTTAACGGTGTTCCATCCCATTTGGATGGGCAAGAAAGACACGGCCAAAGACACTGTCCAGACACTCGCCATAGCTACAGCAACTCTCCATGGCAACACCAGTGATGCATATCTCAGAGGCATGGTCACTGCCAGGTAGCGATCGACACTGATTGCCAGGAGGGTGAGGATGGAGGCAGTGCACAACATAACATCCATGGAGATATAGAAGTTGCAGAAGACTGCGCCAAGTGGCCACTCTTCATTTAGCTGTAGGAGAGCAGAGAAAGGGAGGACTAAGAGGCCGAGCAGCAGGTCTGTCACAGCCAGCGACACAATGAAACAGTTAGTGAGGCAGCGGAGACGTCGAGAAGCACAGACAGCCAGGCACACAAGTACATTACCAGCGACAGTCAGGAGGATGAGAAGGATCAAGATGAAGCCCAGCATTACTTTGGACAACATTATTGCTGTTGCTTCACTGGAGTCAATCAGATGACATCATGACCGCTGCTTTATGTGAACCATTGTCCTGTTTTTGTGTCAGATTTTAATCAGATGAAGGATGGTTGCTTCAAGGGCTCTCATTGATTAAGTGCCACTTAAAATCTTGGCCACCCACATGTAATTCTTTTATCTCCAGCTCTCCCTGTATTTTCAATTTAGGTAGTAACTGATTGTTTCCTGTTGTTGAAAACCTAAAAAGTAACATATGGACTGATAAGAACAGCTTTTCCAGTCATACTAATGACAGTTAAAAAAAAAAATCCGACAGGCTGTTGGTTGGCTGTTTAACGGCTTTATGTCTGCAAGACTGATTAACAGTGGTTCATGGTTCATCTTTCTGTCTTCAGCACCATTTCATATGGATATAGTGACACCTAGTGGACAAAGACAAAAAGTACAATTAATAAGCCATTATGCCGTACAGTCACAGATACACACTTCTACACTCACACGTCAAAAAGATGCGGCTTTGTTATAAATTGGTTGTAACTGTAATTATATGTTATGTAACTGCTATTATACTACTACTGTAATAACCCTTTAATGCCTGCAATATTAAAGCAAAGGTAGCTAGTCAAACAAATGGTAGATGTCATTTTAGGACAAACTGGGTTACACTGATAAGATCCTGTCCTGTTTAAACTGAGGAGGTCATGTGAAGGCGCATTTAATTGCTTGTAAATTCAGATTTTGTTTGCCAGAGAGTTTGTTGTTTCTTCTTTGACAACTTCAGTAGTGTGTCTTTAAAATGACACATATTAACCTGTTAAAATGTTGTTTAATGTTGAAATTAGTACTACATATGCTACAGCACCAGCAGTGGCTTCACTTTTGTGCACCTTTAGAGAGTTGCAAGCATGTCTGACACCTAATGTTTTACATGTATAATGTATGATGCTAATTATTTCATTGTGAGCTTGCACATAATTAATTCATCACATGCATCATCATATTTTACATGTATGCCACTCTGTATTATTTCATGCTTCCATTTTACAAACCTGTTTTCAAACAAACTGTCAATCTAAAAAAATCTTTCAGTGATCGGTAAATATTTAAATCAAGGGCATCTCATGCGCAGCCTCAATTGTTAGTATGACTGGATATAAAAAGAGAACCAGAGTTCAACAACAAGAGCACTCAGAAAGCACAACTTCCCCATGAAGGGCAAGCTCCATACTAAAGTTTTATGATGTTTTTATTACAATATGTTGACATCAGTCTGTTATGGCATCATTGTGTCGTGATAGGGCATCATAGTGAAAAATAAAAAGTGCGTTGTACAGCTCTCTCTTTGCCCTTTTATATGATATGTTACTCAACATTGTTTTCTCAGATATTTTTTCAAGGACAACATTGACCTCGGGTGCTAACAATGATGCTTAGGCTGCTTAGCCAGCCTAGGTATTCATTTCCCCTAGTATATTGCTGTGAGGTTTGAAGACAAACCATAAAAAATTGTTGTTAATATCAAGTTTTCACTGGTTTACATTTGCTGTGTCCATGACCTTGAACTTCATCCAAATTGTACCAAAATTAAATCAGCTCGAGATGTAATTTAAATCCACCATCACACAAAATTGGAAAATTATATCTTGAAAACTGTGGTCAATAGACTCCTAACAAACAGACAGACAGACAAGCAAACAGAACCAATAATATGCTCACTTCCTTCGAGGGAGGAATTTTAACAAAAAAAAAAGAGAAAATTGAGAAATCTCTGAACGCTAGTGGCAAAGACCATGACTAAATGGCTGTGATGTTCAGGCCTTCAGGTGCCACTTCATCCATAATACACAATATTGAGGTGGAAATCACCGCAAGGGTTTAGGAGCACTTCTGAAAACTGTTATTACTAAATCAAACTAAATTTTCAAGGAGAAAACCATGAAAAAAAATCTGCTTTTTTAATTTAAAATGGATAGAAGTGAAGTCTTTCACTGTCTTCTGAGCAGAACAAGGAACGAGATATATTCAAGAAGGAAAAGGAAAAGTTTGGAAAAGGATTTGCTTTTAGAAATGGCTGTCAGTGAGTTTTAGGATTACCTGAAATGCCAAAGCTTGCCAGCTATGGATATTTTTCCCTGCTAATTTGGGGTCAAACAGCCCTTAGACACCTGTTGGAGGAGTTTGTTAACTTTTGGAGGAAAGATCCACTCACAGGTTAGAACTTTACTCTGAAAGGCACTGTGTCAACCAGATCTAGGGCTCAAACAATTATTGTGTACAGGATACAACACCAGGTAAATGTCTTGGCACTGTGTGACAATGCAGAGGCTTTGCTGAGGTCTAGCGTCCTATACCAATTGTATTCTCACCTGGATGATTAGAAGAATCCAAGTTTAAGGCACTTCTGCATTGGCTTTCCCTCTAAGTTCTATCTTTTACATCTTTTACAGTCTATCTCAACCTGAGTCTGAGTCTATAGATGGTGACAAAAGGTGAAAGGCTGTTGCTAAAGATGTGATTTATTTATCGGCAGGACAGGTTGTTCTGCAGGAAGGTTCAGTGTTTCTATCACAGAGGAAGTGGAACTTCTTTTTCGAATGTCTGTGCTTACGCCAGCCTTCTAAAACAAACATGGCAGGGACCTGAATACTTTCTAAAGTGACTTTGTGCCACAATGGTAATATACAGCACAGTGCAAAAGTCTTAAACCACCCATAATTTCTCTATATTTTGCTGGGGAAATGGGTGATGAGTGCACTGATTTATTAAAAGATGCAAACCTGAATAGAAATATGGTATAAGTACTGTATAAGGTGACAAGTACAAGTCAAAAAGAGAGTGGTTATTCTTCAATACAGCCTGAACTCTCTTGTAATTTATTTAAGTAGTCTTCAGGAATAGGTCTCCAGGTTTCTTGGTTGACATTCATATTCTCTTCTTTGGATGTTTCCTGCCTTTTGTTCCATTTTCTGTCAAGATGATCCCACACTGCTTTGATTTGAGGTCCAGGTTGGGCAGGTCAGTCCATGACTGGTAGTATTCCATTGTGTGTTTTTCTATCCAGGTATCCTTTTATTGCATTGGTAGCATGGTGGGGATCATTATCATGCTGAAAAATGAAGCTGCTGCTAATTAGACATTTTTCAGATAATAGTCCAAACAATTTCCATTTTGACAACATTCCCAACACCACTGCCTGAAATGCAGTCCAAAACCATTAAAGATGGCTAGAGACCATGCATTGAGTATTTCCTTTTCAGTCACCTTTCTTACTGAACATGTATTGATAGACCTCTCTGCTGAATCACACTTGTTATTAATCTCTGTCTCTCTTCCACAGCATGTCCTTCATCCTGTCTTCCTTCTCTCACCCCAACCGGTCACAGCAGATGGCTGCCCCTCCCTGAGCCTGGTTCTGCCGGTTTCTTCCCGTTAAAAGGGAGTTTTTCCTTCCCACTGTCGCCAGAGTGCTTGCTCATAGGGGGTCACATGATGGTTGGGTTTTTCTCTGTATGTATTATTGTAGGGTACCTTACAATATAAAGCGCCTTGAGGCGACTGTTGTTGTGATTTGGCGCTGTATAAATACAATTGAATTGCATTGAATTGAATTGAATAGACCCTCACTGTTGTATCTCTCTCCTGACCTCCTCTGTATATATTCACAACAATTTGTAAGACCTGCAGCAACTGATTTTTCAGTAATTTTTTTCTGCGGTGTCACACATTTCTACCTGTTTCCTTTCCTGTCTCCTCATGACCACTGGCAGCTCACTGGGCTTACTGGACAGAGCATGTGACCCACATGCTGCAAGTCTAATGCAGTGGCCTGATTTGAATGTGCCCAAAGGTTATTCACTGTGTCCTCTCTTCGTCTTATTCCCAGCTTTCCTGTCTTTGCCCCACTGTCCTATCGCAATAACAATAAAAATAAATAAATTTAAAAAATATATATCAAGAAATAGAATGGCATCTTCACAGTCACCTTTCCACTGAGGCCCATTCTGATGAGGATTCAGCAAACAGTAGATGAATCAACTGAAGGACACAGATCCTGTGTCAGGCCTTTTGCAGTATTTTCTCCATTTTTTTAAAAAGACATGACTTTCATATACTGTTCATCCGCTTAAGGTAGTTTTTAAGCCATTCTTGTTTTGTTCTCCACTTCTCAAGTTTTCTCAAGTTTTTAAAGGTCACACTGCACATCATGCAGCGATATACCACCAGCTAACACATCTTCGGGAATGACGTAAAAATACTATTTTTTGGGGTCAAACTTGCCTTTTGTCATAGATTAATCTAAAGAACACTGAAAAAATGATGTGCTTTTGTACCAGGCTGGTAATAACAAAGTACCAAAAGATACAATTTAGTTTAAAATTGGTTCTCCTCATTGCTAAGTAGTCTGTTATGAACAGACCCATCATTGGTTCATCCCTTGAGTTAGGTGCCTTTTTTATGCTCGAATAATTCATCGGTCAGTGTTAAGGGTCAAATAAACAAAACAACATAAAAGCTTTCCTCTGAACTAATTGTCAAAGAAGAAATTTCGAATGACCTTCAGAAAGCTTGGAAAACGACTGTTCAAAACCACTTATCAAAAATTACAAGAAAATCTGTCTCCTTGGAAGCAAATTAGAAAGAAATGAAGGGGGGGCGCTTTAGACTTTTGCACAGTACTGTATTTAGAGTTTTCCATTAACAAATAACAACCTTGAATGATAAATTATTCAAAGCTTTACATCCAGACTTTAATGCTTTGTTTTCTACATAGACCTTGTTTACAGATTTACAGAGCGGTATTTGTACTCTGAGAACACTAACGACATGTCGGCTTACGCTTTTAATGTGTGCCTGGTGGAATGTGGAAAACCACTACTAGATAGGTAAGAGAGATTGTGTGTGGGCAATGTGTGTCTATTAAATGTGGTTGCGTCAGTAGGTGGTGGGTAATGTTTGCCTCTCTGTTTTCTAACACTGTAATGGATAATGGGAGATTTGCCAGACTTGGTTCAGTGCCACTTGCTTATCACGTTAGATAAAGATGCTGAGACTCGGGCCCGATGGCTTCGAATCAAGACAGGAAGACAGGAAGAAAGAAAATTACACTTCACAATGAAAAGAGATGTTTTAATTAAATCTGGTTCCACAGACACCAGCACCAAATCTGTAATCTCTGAACTCTTCTAATCTGCACATTTCTATGACTTACTCAGCACTGAGCAAACACCGATAACAGAGCCACTAACACATGAAGTGCAGTTCTTAAATGCACGTGGCAACAGAGCCTTTATATCTCACAGAACAACAGACTTTTGTTGAGATTTCACCTGTTTTCATCATGAAAAGGTGTTACTCACTTTGTCTCTCATGCACATTTTCTTGCAAAGAGCTAGGAAAAGATTTGGCTCGCTTTCAACACAGGCCTTACAGTCATTTTTTTAAAACAAGGGCAACTTTATCACAATCTTGGGCATACCATACAGAAAATGTATATATACGCTATGTATGCGTGTGCTTTTCTTACTTGCTCTGAGCTCAGTGCATTAGTCCAACTTCCCATGTCATAGTGCATGTGTGAGAACTTAACTATGTTTGCTTCCTGTGTTTATCTTTGCATAAACATTTCTGTTTTAATTTTAAAAATTATATTATTATACAGCCTTGACCAGTCACTTGTAGTAAACACATGATATATTTAGCACAAGATGCAAATGGCCCACGTACATTTGTCTTTCATCGGTATTATGTCACCATTAGTCTGTGTAGATAGTAAAAAATAAAAGTCAGTCAATGTCATTCACCTTAATGCTGGGAAACAGAATCCTGTGATGTGTAAAAATGAATAAAAAAGAAGTTTTTTTTTAAATCCCTCATTTAGACACTTTATTACTGACCATCTGTTTTCTTTCACAAACCACTCATTAGTTGTCCCTAATGGAAAGCAATGGTGAGTGCTACTGCAGCTGTATGCACTATATAATAACACACATTCATGCATGCACATGTAGGTCTGCACTGACACACTAACATGACCCAAAACATATGTCTTGGTAATGGATTTTGAGGACCGTAATGGATTGTAATGACTGCTGAGTATTTTGTTTTCCACGGGATATAAAAGGCTGCACTATCCTCAGAAGTTTCTTGCAAAACAACACTTTTTAAAAAAATGTTTTCAGGTGTTGAGGAAAAGGGTCGCATTGGTTTGTGGATATGAAAACAGCACTTTAAGAGTTCATCCTGTGTGTAATAAGGTGACGCCCAGTATTTCAAGGACTTAAGAGAGATGAAATATAAAGTGATTAACTGTTAATTGCAGCAATATTTTCCTTTCTTTGTCTTCTCAATGTAGGGAGATATAAATGAGCTGAAGAGGCTTCATCCTGTCTCACCCAGACCTTTCTTTACTCAGCAAGCGGTCTTGTGAAAAGAGTCCAATTTGGGTATAAGGATGAAAGGCAGGCAGAAAAGTACTTAGAACAGTGGCTCTTTACCAGACATGGTCTAAGCTCTGGGATGAGTAATGGAGTTATTTATCTCTCAGCTGGGACTCTCTGCCTAAATTGTGATATTCTCCAAATACCAAGTGTTCATCCTCTGACCTCTTTTTTTTTTTTTGCTCGCCAGATGCGTCTTTTTAGAAATAAACCAATAATAAACGGATGCTCCTCGTCATCCCAATAGGTAATCAAAGTAATCACATCTATTGTGATAAATGCAATGTAATGTCTTTTGAATATGTTTAGATTAATCTACCCTCTCAACTGACTCCAAAAGGTAATTTCACCCCCTGCTGAATTGCAAGGGGTGAAATTGCCTTTTCAGATTGGTTGCTACCGACTAGTCATGGATCCAAGGAATAACTCAGCTATACATTCATTTATGTTTCAGGAAGTATGGCAATGGCCTGAGATTGTGCGCTGAATCAGATCTCTTGTTTTGCTGTGAATTCATGCATTTTTGAGTAACATATTTGTTTGATTATGATTGGACAGGAGCTAAGTGGTTAAATTATTCAACGGCAAAAAGAAGATTCGACTGTACGCCAGCTGGTGTGATTCTGAAAACGTCATTTTTTTCAACTATCATCAGATCAATAAACATTTGTCTAGTGCTAAAGAGGACTACTGATGTTGAAAGTAACTCGTGGTCCATGTGCATACATCGTCCATTAGAGAAATATAATACAATCAGGGATACAAATCTTTAATTCGTCTTAATACAGTTTAATTGGGTATCAAGTACTTGGCTCACTGACTTCCTCTGTTTTTGCAAAGCAATCTATGGCTGTCTGCTTTGTTGTGAACGTGCGTGCGTGTTTGTCTGTGTGTATGTGTTCAAATTAGTCTTCCTGCTTGCCTTTGTTTCTGTCCTTTGGTCTGGGGTGCTTGGTAGGCTGGCTGTTCTGTATTCTAACCAGTGAGGGAAAGCTGTGGAATCCTGATGAAGCGTGGAAATGAAACACACTGCGACAGACACGACCGCAGACAGGGGGATCAGACACATAAAATATGCATAGACACTAACAGCATGCTTTGCTGTGGCACACACACACACACACACACACACACACACACAAACAAACACACAAATGCAAGTTCGGGTCACATGGGGGTGATTGATTGCCCTCAATATGTCATGCTTGACCTTACCACATCACATCTGTCATGTCATCATTGCAGCCATATAGAGTCCTTTACAGAAATAATGGTGTGTAATGTTGGCACACACACAGACTTTTTTGCACATAACTGTTATCAGCTGGTATACAGTTGATACAGTTCATACAGTTACCAGCAGCACATTTGAAAGGGAACCTCTGAACTGCTGAGCAGCAAATAAAATGCAGTGACCATGTCATGACACTAAACCACATCCTCTTGCTATTCTTGTAACCGTTTCTCATTCTTTGCTCACTTAGGTGTTACAGCCAGTTTGAGCTATGTATGTGGCGACCTTTATTTGAATAACTGCACACTTAAATTTTATATAGGCCAGCTCACGTCAGAGTTTGTATGTCTTGCTTTAAATGTATGATATCGCATGTTTCTCCAAGAAACAGCAATGGTGTTTTAAAACAAAGTGGGTATCATTAGACGTGACTGCACAATGGCTGAAAGAGCATAGCTAGTCCTTCCTTAACTCCATAAAAATCAATAAAACCAGTGCAACAGTTAAAAGCCAGATTGTCTCAGTCATCTCTTATATACAAAGTGATTTACAACAAAAATATATTATTAGATATAGCCAATATTAAATGCCTATAAATACCAAATGTAACCTTCTGGAAATCACTAATTTGAAAAATAGAATCAGGAATTTAATTATTTTGATTTTAATTAGATTTTATTTCCCAATGCTCCTGCAGTTTAAGGGATAAAATCATTATATTTTGTTTATCAGCAACTCCAGGAAGACTTTATGCACAATAGGACAATGCTCATAGTAATAAACTACTCATACATGCTAATATGTACGCAAACATATTTGTTATGTCTTGTTGTAATTTAAGTAGCCAAAAAAAGTCATAGCTACTCTGCCACCTCTCTGTGCTGATCTACTTGCCTTTATAGCCCACCTTTAAGGTTTTATAATAGAAATTCACACTGTTTTCATATATAAAAGGGGAAGGGTAAAGTTAAAACACAGACCTTCAAAGTGTAAAAGAAAAATTATCACACAAAGAATAATCTCACTTCCTCATATTCAGAACTGATTACATGACCTCTTTGTATATTTGTCTTTGTGCCTAATTCACATGTTCACATCAGGCTCAGAAGTGGCCCAGCTGAATTCTACACAGCTGCAAACCTCTGACATCTGACAGTTTCTATTCATGACCACGTCACTGCCCACATACGTACTGCTTCTATACTTTTTTCTCCTCATCTTTGCATTTAAATGCAATAAACTATAAAGAAAATCTGCCATCAGCACATAAAAAGAGACTTAAATTGAATTTGTACTGACTGTGCTGTTAATTAAATAGGGTTTCATCACCTATTTGACCAATCTTAAATGGATTTAACTTTTTTTTAATTATTTCCCATTCTTGCTTGGCTGCTGAAAAGCACTCAAGTAAGACAGTGCAGATCAAATATTAACTCAAGCTTGATTATGCTGTCGGGCTACAGCACGCGCCGTGTTTTCACGTCTAGCTCATTTAAATTTGAAGACATATTAAACAGCAAGTATAAATTAGGAAACTATCACTCACCTCAGCGCTTCTTCTCCTCGTCTGTGATGACTGCCCTCGTTACACTGCTCTGCTCCCAGAGCGAACCACAGTCTTGCTCATGAAGTGTGTGCATTTGCATTTGTGTGCGTAACGAGTGTGTAAGTGTGTGTGGGAAAGAGAAGAGAGAAAGAGGAAGGGAGTAGCAAGTCCTCGCACAGCTCCATTCCTCTCTCTCTCTTTTCCCTTTGCTCTCTGTGCGTCTCCTATTGTTGTCGGCTCATACTCAACTCTTCAGGGTAATTTGCTTTTGAAATTATTTTAATGACACTGCCATTCTCTTGTCACATCTTATAAATTGCATGTGCCATATGCCAGAACAAAGAAGATTCTCCACAACAGTTTGATACAGACTGGCCGATATTACCTGAATAAATTAGGCAACCTGTTGTATTCAGCCTTAATGGAATGCCCAATAAGTCCAGTATGGGTTGAGAGACACATACAGGAAGGCATGGTATTTACGGTTGTGTCGTTTCTTGCCTTAATATTTCTTACTGATCTAAATTCTTCTGCTTTATAAACTTTATAAACAGTTTAATTATTTAAATAATCTTTAGAGCCTCACATGGGGATAGCTTGTGAGTAAATCTCTGAGAATTGGAACCAGATGGGCTGGAGTGATGTCAGTGACCCATTGGGTCAGAGAGATTTCTAAATCAATCTTCCTATTTCTGGCACAGCCTTTTAGTCAGCCTTTGTGCCCATTTTTCACATGCTTTGGCTTCTAGTGTGGCTTCGATTTCTTTTCCAATGCTAATTTATCTTCCAAACTTCAGTCTGAACAATCAAAAGTCATTGTCACTTCTCTTTTCATACTGTGTTCCTTTTTTTGACTCCCTTTTCTTTATCTATCTCATCTCTCTTGGTCTTTGGCTACGTGGCCTAGCTCGTATCATAGCTGGGACAGAATTCAATCTCCCTTTGTCTCGTTTTGTGCTTTCTCTTCCTGTTGGAGATGCTCCCTCTGCCTGCTGCTTCTTTTTATTCATTCAGCTGTACATCAGTTAATCTCTTTTTTATTCCATGCTGTACACATTTAAGCCCTACCTCCCCTCCCCCCCTTGAGTTCCAGTTCATTTCCACTACAAAACTATGAGATAACATATCTTTTGTCATCCATTTTCTCTCTCTCCTTCTCACTTTGTATAACCATTTTTCTCTCATTGCCCTTTTTTGTGTACACTAATGTTGTCAGTCATTTCTAGGTGGCAATTCCTAATATTTCACCTTTCCTTCAGTGTTATATCCATAGCATGTCTCAGTCTCACACCATGTTTCCATAACAACAAGATTTCTAGAGGACCTTCTGGTATTTCGTAGATGGTGGCGAGTGCCTGACTGGCATTCCTAACTCGGAGTCAGTTCTGAGTTAGGACTGCCAATGGCTCTGTTTGTGATGCATATTAAAAATGAGGCTGTGGATGGATGCCTCTTATTGGGCCTTTTAGCCCCAGTGCTTTCACAGCAAGTTAGAGAAATAAAATAATAAAATAAACTATTTAAGATGGCAGAAGGTATGCGACAGGTAGTTGGCAGTGAAACCCCATACACTCATTGGCTACTTTATTTGGTGCACCTGTGCAATTCCTCGCTGTCGCAAATATCTACCGTAAATCCCGGACTACAAAGCGCACCTGATTAAAAGCCGCATGCTCTAATTGTAGAAAGAAAATCAATTTTGTACTTGTACAGGCCGCACCGGATTTTAAGCCGTATGCGTTTCACTTGTAATATGAGATATTTACACAGAAATATTACACGTGAGGATTTTTAACGTTTAATTTCATCCGTAAGATAACATAAACATGGTAACATAAACGTTGTGGTAACATACAAAAATACATACTGCAAATGCTTTTTTTCCTCGAACAGCGCCTGTAACACGGCTACCTTTAAGTGGTTATTTTACGGAACAGTGCACAAACAACATTACGTCTCTTAACAACCGATAAAAATATATACCGTATATATACTACTTATCATCTTGATTGGTCTACTGTTACCAGGCAAAATGTTTTTGGCCGCATGAAAAAAAAAAATGCATTAGCCGCACGTCAGTATAAGCCGCAGTGTTCACAGTGTGGGAAAAAAGTAGCGGCTTATGACCCGAAAACTACGGTAATCATGTGGCAGCAATTTTAGGAATTTAGACATGGTCAGGATGACCTGCTGAAGCTCAGATCATGAGAATGAGAAAGAAAAGTGATTAAAGTGACACTGAACTTCAGATGGCTGCTGGTTTCTGAAATATCAGACTATCCAGATGAGGTGAAACAACAGATCTGCACATGTACTAAGAATTTACCACACAACCAACACTAGGGTTTATAGGGTTTATAGATAATGACCCAAAAAGAGAAAATATCCAGTGAGCTGCAGTTTTCTGGATTTAAATGCCATGTTGAGATCAGACAAGAATGGCCGGACTACTCGAGCTGATTTGGTGTAGCAGTGGAACGTGGAGAACATAGTTACTTAATAAGTTACAGTTAGTTTTGTGAAACTGTTATAAGATGACCCCGCAAGTACTGAAGCAGAAGCAAGAAGAGCCTTTATGTCCTCAAAGGCTTTTTTTTACAGTGATCTGACCACTAGAACTTAACTTTGGGAGTTACATTAGTTAGAGGAACCACAGAAGAGAACTTCTTAAAAACTCATGATAAAACTCCATTCCAAGAAATCAGTGACATTGTCTCTTAGTAGTGGTAGGAAGGAATTCAAGAGCCTCCACTTTGGCTCTGAAGGGATGTACGTTCTCCTGTTCAACCACCTTAACCAAATAGGTGGCCTTAGAAAACTCACACTTGGCAAGACTCATTCTAACATTTGCCTTGACTAGATGATCGAACAAAGCCTGGATGCACCTAAGATGATCTTGACAGGTGTTGCTATATAAAACTACATCATATCAATACAGCACACCCTTCCAAACAAGAAATGATGCAGTTCATCTGGCACTGGAATGTGGCAGGAGCATTTCTCAACCCAAATGGCATAACTGTAACTGAAAATAATTCAGCTGGTGTAATAAAGGATGCAATTTCTCTACCATGTGGTGTCAAAGTGGGTGGGAACATCGAACAAGAATGAGGTGTAATAATTGAGCATAGCCCTTCCTTTCTAGATTATTATAGAAGGGAGTGGCTATGCTATTCTACATGTCCTAAAAGTAAAATCAAGATTATTCAAAGACACTTAAGACAACCCTGTTTGAAACCTTTCGATGCTTCTAAGACAGGGGTGTCAAACTCCAGGCCTCGAGGGCCGGTGTCCTGCAGGTTTTAGATGTGTCCTTGATCCAACACAGCTGATTTAAATGGCTAAATTACCTCCTCAACATGTCTTGACGTTCTCCAGAGGCCTAGTAATGAACTAATCATTTGATTCAGGTGTGTTGACCCAGGTTGATATCTAAAACTCGCAGGACACCAGCCCTCAAGGCCTGGAGTTTGACACCCCTGCTCTAAGACCTCTGCAACTACTCCCAACTGGAACTGAGCAGTTCCCATCCAGTTCTCATCAGGCAATGGTAAGAAAATGGGGCGATCGTGGCTCAAGAGTTGGCAGTTTGTCTTGTAATCGGAAGGTTGCCAGTTCGAGCCCCGGCACCGACAGTCTCGGTCGTTGTGTCCTTGGGCAAGACACTTCACCCGTTGCCTACTGGTGGTGGTCAGGGGGCCCGGTGGCGCCAGTGTCCGGCAGCCTCGCCTCTGTCAGTGCGCCCCAGGGCAGCTGTGGCTACAATGTAGCTTGCCATCACCAGTGTGTGAATGGGTGGATGACTGAATGTAGTGTAAAGCGCTTTGGGGTCCATAGGGGACTAAGTAAAGCGCTATACAAATACAGACCATTTACCATGACAACTGAGACTTTATCTGGAGTAGAAATGATGTAGTTCAGTTCTAAGAACTGGTGCAAACAGTAGGAGCCCACAAATTTCCTTGTAAAGGTGAATTAATAAGAGGCAAAGGGTCAACACTTGATCCCCTAGGCTAAACACACTATTCAGCATGCGGTCCATAAAGGCATTTCATTTTTGTTTCAGAAGCCACCAGTTCTTCTCTTGACCAGATATGTAGACCAGCTTTTAAATCCACTGGGATCAGGAAGACCACTGTCCTGCTGTAACTCTCCTCGAACATGGTGACCAAAACCCAAGTCATTTGGACTAAAGCCAGTGCTAGATTGAGCTACTTCCCTGTTCAAAAGTTAAGTCACTAAAACTTACTCAGGCCTGCACTGGCGACCCCACCACGCCTTCTTCAACAACCACATCGTCATGCTTTGAAACACTAGACTGTTTCAACTAATAGTTTTGTTACACCAACTCAGCTGTTAAAGCAATAAAGCTTAAAGTCAGTAAAGCATCCTTAAATGCCCGTTTATAAAGATTAAAATGTACAACAATCTTCAACACTGATCTTTTACATTTATCCAATATCGCCTCACTTGGATAATCTACAGACTCTGCTACTGTAGCCATCATTTCAACCAGAAAAAAGGCTACTAGCACTGACTATGATACTAGTTATTTGGTACCATAGTACAAAACAGAACACACCACTAAATAATGGCAAACTGAAACATCCCCCCCCACCCAGCTAACTGCCTATCAACCCTAGTCCTCATGTATCCCATGACATATACTTAAAACACAAAACCCACTTGCGTCATTTAAGTCCAATTATGCTGTTGTTCACCTAGACAGGAAAGTGACACAAGGTCTTAATCAGGTTCTACACAAAATAATATAAAACAGCAAGCTAACTAGCCCACAAGTGGACTGAGTTGCTTATCCCTGCAGGGAAAGTTAATCTAAATAAACTCCTCTACTATCAATACCATCCCAAAATAACCCAACAGCAAGCCAACCATGCAGCCCCACCAACAACTGCCTCACACAAGGGCATTCTACAGAACATGTCAAATTTACCATTACTCCACTAACAGACCCAGGCTGTTAGTGGAAAATAGAAACACCTCCAAAAGCAACTACCAACAGGTGTGGATCTCCCTCCAAACCTGCCTGCAACTTAGTCCTTAGTAGTTGGTATTGGCACCCACTTTGTTACAAGGGACTCTAGCTTGCAACAAAAGAGGTATTCTATACAAGTAGGATTTGCATTACCTATTTTATTTACAGGAGATGGAAACAGAAAAAGAGAAGTAAATTAGTGCTGCAATATATGCTTTGTTGGGCGAGGATAAAATCGGAAGTACATCAGTCAGAGCCTGCTTACCATGTGAGGACAGAGAAAGAAACCCGGTCGGCTCTTCATATACACTGAGTCACAATCAGCCCCTGATGACAGCCAGCTGGCAAGAATTCGTATTTTCCACCCATGTGTCACATGACCCAACAAACCAGACTAAGGGTCATGTGCAGTAAATGGCACTTGCTGAGCACTGCTTACCTTTGAAAATAATCTCTCATCTTCCTCTTCTGTCCTCATTCTTTCTCCATCTCTCAGGCTTGCACATTTTTGGTTGGGTTTTTTTTTGCTCTCCCTGGGAAATATACTTTTAGCTAGCTGACACAATTTGTGTCAGAGTGCACAGAAATGTTTGCGTGCATTTGATTTGTTGAGCTACTTGGAAAGAATTTGAAATTGTATTTGACACCACCTACTTAAAAAAATTACTTTTTATGCTCACTGTCTTCTGTAGTGCTGAAACACTGACCACAACTTCTCATGTGCACCTTGAACGCATCACAGGGATGAGAAGAAAATAGGCATGTTTTGAGAGTGAATAACAACCTGTGGGATGTCTTTAGTTTCCTACTACTGAGCAAGTATCTGCATGCCATCATATATTAACTAAGAGTAATATTAACAAAGAGTTCACTGTACTCAAATGGCCTCCATAGTCATTAGATCAGTCCAATAGGGCAGCTTTGAGATTTGCATCATGCAGATTTTCCTCATGGAAAAAAGTCTGCAGTAACTGTGCGATGCTATCTTGTCAATATGGATCAAAATGTCTCAGGAATGTTTCCAGCACATTGTTGAATCTATAGAGCCACGACGAAGCCAAAACTACTAGCAAGGTATAACTAATAAAGTGACCAGCGTGTGTAGTGCCTAGTCTATGTCAACACTATGTTCAGAAAACAATATATACTGATCAGTCAATCAATCAGCCAAATCTTTATTTCGAACATGTAAGTAACAAGTGTTAATACATACTAAAACAAATAAACACGAAATCGCTGGAAGCCTTTCTACTCACAAGGAAAACCAAAAACCAAAAAGCTGACCATTTCCCGTTCAGAAAGGAGCAGGAGGAAGCAAATACTTCTTACTGATAAGATATAAGGAAATATTTGAAAAAACCAAACAAACAAACCATTTAAGAGCTCTAGCCCCCTCTTCTGGATTTTCTTTTTGACCCATACATACAGTTTTTTTTAATGTGATTTCTTTCTATCTATCCCTTTTATTCTTATAAATAACAGTTTTTGATATACTGCACATGTTAACTTAGCTGGCAACTCCAATGCACCAAGTTTATCTCTATGTTTAACAGCTGAGAAGCTGTGGTAAATATGCATGAACGCCTTGCTGTGAAACTCTGCCATGTTATTATGATAAACCGCTACCAGGAATTTAGATTTACTTGTGATTGTGTTTTGCAATGATGTCCTGATTTGCAACTTCAAATGATGTTACTTGAGAGTCACAAGGTGTGGTTTCAAATGATCTCACCTACATTATAACACAGACTATATGAAATGTATACTTCAGGTTCTGAGAAGTGAAGCAAATGCAGAAGTGCCTCAAACCCACATTGTTTTCTAAGGTTACCAGCAGGTGACTCTTATGACTTAAGGTTAGGTGCCATAGTCTATAAACCTCTGTGAACACTTTCCTCGTTACAGGGCATTGAACCCTATACGGTGACTTAACTGACCATGATTTGAAACGTAAAAATCAAAAACTAAAAAATGGGTGGCCTATAAAGGGACATGTGTTCACTCTCTATGTTAAAGTCACACTGCATAAAACATTCATTTTGTAAAGCCTGGTCCCTACTAGAGTCAAACAGGATGATATATTGACAAGCAGCCTATGAGCACCGGGTGATTTCTTGGTTAGTTCAATTCTTGCCACATTCAGTTTCATTAAGTTTCAAATCACCAAGTTGGTAAGGGCAAAAACTTTACACTTGCAGCTTCTCAACACAACGTCCCAATGGACAAAGCAAGAGTAGCTCTACCTTTCATTTACAGTCTATGGATTATACACATTGGCTATCACTTGTGAAGTACCCAAAATCCCTTTATGTCCTCACTTTAGTAAAGAATACTATTTCATTTTCAAGGATCATTTCAGACATAGCTAATTTTAAATGTGTGATGTGAGTAAGCCTCTAAAATCACCATCATAACAAAAGTAAAACACATCACCCACAATAACATTGATATGCTGATGATAGATCAGTTTTTGATGTGTCTGTCAGGTTTTGACAGCCTCAACCAATGATGCTGTCAAAACCTGACAGCCATAGCCTTATTGGTTGAGAGCCAACCTGCCAAGAGGCCTTTTATATTTTACATTGGCTGTCCAAAAAGTAATACTCACATAGAGTATTTTGATTGGTCCTTTGTCTTGTGAAGATCTCCAGAAGAAACTAATCCCTGAGTCATCCATATTTCCCCTAATAGGGACTATAACAGAAGACAAGCTGCAAGGACAATCAGCGACCAATTGAAAATGGTTTGAAGAATTGAGTTTATATTCACAGGGTACTTTTTAAAAAATGGCTTTGATTGCTTTGGACTGTCATACTAATGATGAAGTTCATAAAGACTGGAGGATGATTTTTAGGTTATAAATGGATCGTTTGGATATTAATTACTTCCCACTGGTCTCTGAAAAGTTACTATTTACTATTCTAAGAGTGTAGGTTATAATTAATGTCAAGAGAGCGATCAATAATATTAAAAAAGGTCTCATCAATTATGGATGCTTGTTGCCAATTGCTGTGTGAAGGATGCTGTCAAGAATGGAAAGCTAATGGTTACCAAGGCAACATAATCTGTGGGAGGTACAGGGTAAATATGTGTTTATTTAAGGAGTGTTTTCTTTAAAGTCCACAACTTGAATATTAGTTTTATATAAGATTCTTGAAACCAGGAATTCAGGGCCCAGTTAACATCTGCGTCACTTCACATCTCTCGCTGTTTTTTGAGGTACGAGTGCAGTTTCAGTTTAGAAAGTATATAGAGCTGCAGGAATGTTCCCGATTAAAGAGACAAAATTGCTGCGGTTGCTATACATGCAGTCTTTTATGTGTCTTTCAGCTAACATTGCAAACATTAGAAAGTTTTTTAGTGACTGCCAAAGTCAAATAATTTTTGCTTCATCCTGCTGAAATGTGGTCATTAGCTCCTTTTCACTGTATTCACATGCATATTAAATTAACCATTAATGAGGTATGGAGAGCTGGCCAGGCAGGCAGGGCTTGATGACGTGGCCTCTGGGTTATTACAGGCATTTTTTTTTTAGTCTTTTCAGATCAATTTTAATGAGCAGCAAAATTCATATAAAAAAACAGAGTGTGATTTGATGTCTCATGCAAGAAAAAACCCAAGCAGCTTTTAACACATCGTCCCTTCCTATTCAACATAAAATTGTTAAAGATCAGCATTGGTATTGTAGTGCTTGCCTAGCCATTCGGATTGTTATAGTGTTTTCTCCACTTTTACCTTTCTGGTTGTAGATCGAGGAGGAGGGGGGGGAGTTCAAATTATCTGTAATAGAACACATCATCAAGCCATATCCTCTGATGCTTTGCCTTCTACAACATTTGATTTCACAAGCTCAAATGGTGATGCACAAAGGAAAAGGTCAGGGTATGTTATGTGCACGATGGCTGAATAAGCTGTGAGACTAATGGTTTAAGTCATCAGCGGTTCAACGGCTAGATGCTACTGTGAGAAAGCAGACAACCTGCGTTTTTCAGATATGAAAACATGAAAAAAATAGCAACAAAAAATGTGCACGTATTGGCCCGGTTTGACACTCAGACATCCTCTCGACTCTAACCCTTCTGTAACTGTCATCATGTGCTACTGACGTTTTACTTTGAATAATGAAGGCGAGTCTAAATGAGGAAAGTAGAGACATCGCAGGCTGCAAAAGCCTGCGGGTGCTGTAGGACTCCACCTTGTTGTACTCACCCACTTCCTCTTAACCGCCTGAAGGCAGGAAGAGAGAAGACACAGAAGGGGAAGAGAGGCAAAGGGGGATGGGCTTATTGCTTTCATTTAACGTTAAAAAAATGCAGAAATGAGAAGTTAAGGTGGACGGACAAACTAGGAGATTTATAAAGACAAAAGTATAAAGTAGGTAAAGGATTACACACAATCATGGTTCCTTGGACGAAAACCACAAGAGAGCGGTATGGTGTAGGTAAGTCAACATGTGCTTGTTTGTATGTATCTTTGTGTGAGTATGTGCAGGCACATCCAGTTTTTATGGTGCCTTTCTGTTACGGTATGATGCTAGCCTATACAGCCAATGAATAGAAATGAGAAAAATAGATTCCCATCACTTCCTGCTTGGCGGATGTAGGCAGGTGCCAAAGGCCTCAAAGAGCTTTAGGAGGTAGACATCAGCTTTAATCCCTCCAAAGAACTGAGATCCTGAAATCTTATTCATCATTTAACTTCAGTGCAACTACGCTAATTATAGTTTATTTGCACTGAAGAGGTTCGTGCAGTGGTTTGTGAGGGATAAAATCATAAGCAAAGATGGAGAAATAAGCAGCTGCAAGTAGGCAATCTCTACAAATTGCATAGCATGCAGCACATAAATACAGAAGCTAGAAGATAAACAGTCCTTAAAAATTTTCATTTTTGAAAGTGAAAGCCTGGTTTTGGCTAGGAGCAAATCCTAGAATGAGCAAGTACAGTGTGCAGTTTATCTGTTATGTATGTGGGTTTAATATGGCGGAGCTAATCAGTGTGTGTTGCCATTAGATATGCAGTGCAGGCACACACTTGGAAAAGACACAGATTTCTGCCTCTTAATACAGACTTTATTAACTGAGGTTCACTGGTCTGTTGCAGCCACTGCATTGATTTATCATTTAACCTACTTGCAAAAAGATAGACCATGTAGGGTTTTTTCCACCTGAGTAGTTCATCTACTGCTAGCATGAGACTGATGCTGACAGTGGGTGTGTGTTAAAAAGTCATTTTAAAGCACTTTCTAATATACTTACTCAAAGAAAATATTGTTTATTGTATCTAGTATAAATATCTTCCTGGTCTGTGTAAGACTACAACACAGGAAGTGGGGGAAGAAGGAAGTCTCAAGTTTGAATACAGCAGAAAAGTCTGATGCAAAGAAAAAAAATGTTGACAATTTAGTCTCACGAAGTGCGCACAAATAAGCTTCCTTTTCCTTTTCTATCAGTTTAAGCATCGGTCTAGAAATATTCTGGCTTTTTTTTCTTTTTTTTTTTGCACAGTCACAATTTCATTAGCAGGCATTTTGTAGCTGCAGTTCTTCTTGAGGGCAAACCATCTCTAAGCTTAAATGGAGGAGAGCAAGCCTCTGAACTGTTGCACAAAGAGGAATGATAGACTCTGTAGCTGTCGGTGCTCTGCACACCTTTCCTCTGCCGTGCAACTGGTCTTTGGCTGCAAAGCATGTCGCTACTCATTGCTGCTTTCAGTGTTTCCTAAATCTGATCATTTTGACTGATACAGTCATTAAAGAAAAGACAGAAAGCAGAAAAAAGAGCCAACTAACGTCTTAAAATTGCTCCAGATCTCCGGATTATCAACAGCCCAAAACCTAAACAAATGCTGCTTACTATCGCATAAGCCCAGCCTGAGGCCCAATGAAGAAAGGCGTTGCTCCTCAACCTGTTCCGTTGCCTCCCTACTCGTGTGTGCCACCGTTTGCAGCTGGCCAGCATCTGGATACACTAACTTATTTGGGCTACCTATTTATATTTACCTTAAGCTACTTAGTCACCAACTACTATTGTGTTTCACTGCTACTTGTGTTTTTTTACTGGTTAGCCTTTTTTTTTAAGTCTTATAACGTGTGACGTCATTAATCAAGCTAGCTCACCGTGTGTACTAAAATCTTCCTGTAACCGACGCATTGCCACTGCACACTTAGTGTTTGTGTTCAAGTTTATTTTTCCGTTGTAACAATAACCTTAATTATATATTCAACTTATTTATTTATATATTTATTTTATTCACTTATTTTTTTTCTTCTTCTTTAGTAAAGTGGAACTTTGTTGGCCAAAATGAGAAGCACCTTTCCCTGGAGGTGGGCGAAACTGTCCACATCCAGGAGGTTTGCGAAGGTAAGATAGTGTTAAATAAGACGTTTATCTGGTTTGTCAGTGTGGTTCAGATACTTTATACATAGATGTGTAAACCTTTGAAATTATTTGTTATTGAAAAACTGCATGTTAGTAAATATATTTTGTTCGTGTATTTGTAAATGTTACATTTTATGGAGCATAAACATGATAAATATATGTAAAATATAATATGTACGCTCAACTGCCACTTTTTTAGGTACACCTTTGTACTGGGTTTAAGCCCTGTTTAGCCTTCACCATTGCCTTAATTCTTCCTGGCATAGATGCAACAAGATGCTGGAAACATTCGTCAGAAATTTTGGTCCATGTTCACATGATAGCATAATACAGTTGGTGCAGAGTGAACCTTCCTGATGCAAATCTCAAAGGTTGGATGGAGATTTGGTGTCTTAGCCAGATGATTTGGGCTTTGTCACACAGAAACAGCCATTAGAGGCCATCAGAAGATGGGTACACTCTGGCCATAAAAGGATGAGCATGGTCACGAGCAATATTCAGATAAAAAATGCTAAATTGGTACTAAGGAATCTAAACTGTGACAACACAATACCCCCAACACCATTACACCACCACCTGTGTCTGAAGTGTTTATACAAGGCCGGATGGTTCCATGCTTACATGTTGTTTACACCAAAGTCAGACCCTACTATTTGAATATTGCAGCAGAAATCAAGACTCATCAGACCGGGCAATGTTTTTTCCAGTTTTCTACCACCCAATTTTGGTGAGCTCAACCACATTGTAGCCTCAGTTCTTAGCTGGCAGACAAGCGAGCCTCGCTGTAACAACAGTGCATCGTTCAGAGTCCCTTCAGTCACTTTTTCAGTCTGAAACTCTGTTTGAACTTCTTAAGGTTGTCTTGAACATGTAAATGCACTGAGTTGCTGATATGTGATTGGCTGATTAAATATTTGCGGTAAGCAATTGAACTGGTGTACTTAACAAAGTGACCAGTGAGTAAAACTATTACATCGCTGTTACTTCCAGAATCAGAATACTTTATTAATCCTTAAGCAAATTATGTGGTTACAGTTGCTCCAAGACAATAACGGTAACAGACTAAATTAAGAACTAAATTAAATAATACAATATATTACAAATTTTACAAAATATAAGAAATAGCTCCAATATGTACAAATAGCTCAATTATAAATATCCAGAATATTGCAAAGGTGAAATATATATGATTGACATTTTACTCTAAACTGCAAAACTTGTTATTGTTATTTTCACTGCAGAGCATGTGCAAAACGGTGTAATTATTGCGCTGTGTACTGTGCATTAGATGGAGGAATTGTACAGGGAGATGGCCATGGGCAGGAATGATTTCCTGTGTCGTTCCGTGGTGCATTTGGGAAATCTCAGTCTCTCACTGAACATCCTCTTGTGACTGGCCAGCACGTCATGGAGTGGGTCAGAGGTATTGTCCTAATGTTGGACAACATCCCCCTCTCTGATACCATTTTAAGGGAGTACAGCTCCATCTCCACAAAATTATGGAGCTGGACTCCTTTAAGGTGGTGATGTTGTTCCAATTAGAGAGTCTACGCTATCCTGATTTCCTGTCTTGATAGTAAGATGCCACTTTGTCTTTCAGGTTGGTACAGAGGCTACTTGTCTAGGAACAAAGCTCAACAGGTAAGAGCCTACACAAGCATAATATCAGTGAAAATTTACATTAACAGAAAGCTTTAAATCACATTTAAGCGGTCATCCAGATTTATTCATGTGAGAGTTCTACTTTTCTTATTCTTTCTTGTGGAAAAGAATATTCCAAGCTATCACCACTTATCGTTTCCTCACTCACCTCCTCTACATGTATTCCAGGGAGTGTTTCCAGTCAGTTTTGTTCAAGTTAAGGAAGTCATAATTGAAAAACGAGGGTATGTAAAATTAAAAAAAAATAACAGTACTAAAAATAAGTCGTCTTTAACTGTCTTCAAAAGTTTTTTTTAATTTGTTCCGTTTTTCCATTACTTATGCTATGACAGAGATGAGGAAGTGGTGATGTCTGCAGAGATGCCCTTGGTGAAGGAGGTGACCACTACGTTGAGGGAGTGGGGAAGCATATGGAAGCAGCTATTTGTGGTATGAATTAAACAGTGAGACACTTTTTTGTATTCGTGTGTGTGTGTGTGTTTGTGCGCCTGAATCTAACATCATTTATTTACCTCTCCAGGCCAATAAAGAGGCACGTGTCAAACAGGTCCAGAGGCTGATGTGGGAACTGATGGAGTGGCGTTCTCAGCTCCTGTCTGGCACCCTGCCTAGTGATGAATTCAAGGAGCTAAAGCAGAAAGTTACTTCCAAGATTGACTATGGCAACAAGTATGCCTGCATTAATATTTAAACATGTTTATACTTTCTCATTGTTTAAAGCTTAATCAACCAACCAGATTTTTGTCAGACTGACTGTATAATTCATGTTAGTTTGATCTCCTTTGAACATCTTTCTGTTCTTTTCCTGAGAACTTTGTCTTACAATCTCTATTCCTTTGCCTCCCAGTCCATACCCCTTGCTGTGTTCCTGTGTTGCTCTTCCCTCATCCTTGTTCACCTTGTATCAATCTTCCCTCTATTACTCCCCACACCAGGATCCTCGAGTTGGACCAGGTTGTTCGAGATGACGACGGGAACATCTTGGAGCCAGAGCGAGCCAGCGTCATCAGTCTATTTCGGGCCCATGAGGAGGCCACAGCCAAGATCGGTGAACGCATCAAAGAGGAGCAGGTATATACCAAACTGTAGGAAGGAGAGGGCCATATAGAAAATGTCTTTCCAAGGGTGAATGTGATGTCACACTCACGACAGTGTTGTGGTTTGCAGCTCGACAGCAACAACCAGGGAATTGTTTTCTGGAGTAACTTCTACCCCATTATTGGGGTAGTACAAGTTCATGTAAAAGTTACCCTGAACTACACACGAGTAGAAAAACGACTTTATTACTTTTTAAAAAAATATATACAGTAATAATACAGTAGTAAAATAAAACTTAACCCCTATGAAAAAGTCCTTAAATAATACATTTTACTTCCCAGTCATGTGTGCTAGCTTGGACTAATTAAGAATTCACTTCCTTACAAATTGGCTTAACTTCACTTCAACTCCATCCAGCCAATTTTTCATTTCAGCCTTGACTCAGTTCATTGACAGAATGCATTTCTGATGATTTTCTTACTCAGTGATTTCCATTTCCCGCACAAACCCACAATCTGCAGCTGCAGCTGGTACATTTTAGAATAAGTAACCACTAATTATAAAACATTAGAGCAGCCAAACACATTTATCAGACCCTTGCCAAAATGAACACTTTTGGTTGGAATTTTATCCTGTTAAATCCTCATCAGTAGTTATCTCCTAAAATTAATTTCCTCTCACACAGTCCAACATCCAGACAGACCACAGCGGGATCTCAGCACGGATCCAGTCCTCCCCCACACACAGCCTCTACGTCTTTGTGAGGAACTTTGTCTGTCGCATTGGAGAGGACTCAGAGCTCTTCATGTCCCTCTATGATCCCAATAAGCAAACCATCATCAGGTGTCACTTCTCTTTCCTTACCTTATTCGCTAAAGGTGTTTCAGACATCTGTTCCTGTCAGGTGGATTAGACGCTCAGGAAGATTTGGCTTCACATTGTGAAGTAAAGTTATTGCAGGTCTTATATATTTTCCAGTGTCACTGAAAGGAAATGACTTTTTATTTTGTGTTAAATCACAAACATACAGACTGAAAGATAAGGTGATATTTTCTTATGTAATTGATTCTTTGGAAATTAACATCATAGTTCCAGCTGAAAAATTAGTAAACTAGTTTGTTTAGATGTTGTTGTCGTTTTTTGTTTTTTAACCTTACCTCAATTGTTCTGCTGTATAAAACATATATGCAAAACCTTTTTTCTATTTCTTCTTGTGTCTGTATACCTCTCCATTGTTTCTCTGCTATTGCTAAGCCCTGTTAAATGTGAACAACGGCATGCCAAAAATAAATATACAGAAACTACAAATTATAGGGCCGCACATACTGAGTGGCAGCACTGTGTGGTGCCTGACAGTGCTGACGTTAAGCCCTGTCACTCACTGTCATACTGGCTATATCTATGTCTCAGCCACAGAAGCTGAAAGTATTAAGATAGACCCAAGTCTGTCATCTTATTCTTATAACATATAGTGTCCACAGCTACTCTTTCGTATTTTCTTGCCATTGGCTGTGATCTCTGATTCACTTCTGTCTCATCTGTGCTTATATGCTTAAATAATTTACTATTTTCTTAGATAACCATTTTTTGTTTTTTTACCCACATCTCCCTGAAAAAAGTGAAAAATAGTAGGTTTCAATATTTTAGAAAGATACTAGGTTTTCCTATTTTTTAACCTTACTGCATCCACAGGTTTTTCTAGGGGTCTGCTTTTCTATTCTCCTCCCTTAAGGTGTCTCCTACATGTTTATGTAGCTACACAGGGTAGAATTAGTAGTTACAGCTGCTTGTAAGGGGATCAAAGATTTCAGCTTAAGTTTCACTGAAACTGTTTTCATTGTGAATCATGTGTATCAGTCAGGCTGCAGTGCAGTTTCATTTTGGCTAGTAGAGCATGTCTGCAAATTTATTTATGAATGATGACATAATCTTTATGTGGTTGCTTGCTTAAATGTAAAATTACTTTAAAAATGTTTATTTATTCGTAACTCTTTACCCTTCTTTGTACAGTGAGAACTACTTAGTACGCTGGGGCAGCAAAGGTTTTCCTAAAGAGATTGACATGCTCAACAACCTGAAGGTTGTCTTTACAGTAAGTGACCACACGAGGGCAATGTCACACTGTTCTTAGCTGTGGAGAGATGAAATAGGTGACCTATTTCTTTTCAGAAGATTACATTGCATTTTTTTTCGTTTCCTTATTCCTGATTTCTGAATTTATTTCATGCACAATTTCTTTGTCTTTGTTCAACAGGACTTGGGAAACAAAGACCTGAGCAGAGAGAAGATTTATTTGATCTGTCAGATTGTAAGAGTAGGCAGGATGGACCTGAAAGAAGCAAACAACAAGAAGTTTACTCAGGGCCTGAGGAGGCCTTTTGGGGTGGCAGGTAAGTCATGAAGAGACAATGCAGAGTTATTTTTTTTTTGACGTGCTACTAAATTTCTAGCCCTAGTGATCAAGGAGTGGAAAAAATACATTGGCAATCTTCATTGTCAGTCTTAACTAGTTCAACGATAAGCAATGTTTATTTTACAGTTTTGTTACATGTACGGGACTCTAAATTATTACACACTCTTCCACTAATGAACAGATATATTGAGCACTAATCAACAGATGTAGTGAACATGTTGGGAAACACACTATTGCATAATTTGAAGACAGAGAAGAAGACTGCAAGTCTGTGGATTTAAAAAGTGCAGGGTTAAAACCCTTTTTAAAAAAAGTAGCTTTGTAAATGCTTTGTGAGCATACTGGTGACCCCGAGAACAGGTCTTTTTGATTAATGCTGAGGGTCAACAGAAATAGCTTTTGTCCAATTCACAAGAGAAAAGGCTAACACGGTTCATTTCAGTACCAAATTCCACCAGTTTTACTATCAATAATTACTTTTGTTAGATGGTTCAATCATTTTTACTTGTGTTCCCTAAAGGTCAACATTGTTTTGCTTCTGCTTGTGCTGTTTCGGGTATTATTGAGCATATTTACACCTGGGAGCTATCCTTTGTACAAAGCTAAAATGTTGATGGTGACCCTGAAGCGCCTTTTTTCTACACTTTTGGCTTCTAAGAATCTCACTTCTAAGTTGCCTATATCCTCATGTAACCTCACAACAAGCATTAAGGAGGCCAGTCTTTCTAATGTGGTGTTTTGCTAATGTGAATCCTCATTACGGATTACTACCTAGTACCTTTTTGATTCTATGATCACAGACACATTTGTTTTCTGTTCTTGGCAGTGATGGACATCAGCGATATCATCAAAGGGAAGATTGAATGCGATGAAGAGAAGCAGTATTTCATCCCCTTTTTCCCGTATGTCCTGTTTCTTGTTTCTTTTTTCCCACTCCACCTCTCTCTGACCTTTTCTTAGAATTAAAAACCTGAAAATCTATTACCCATAAAATTAAGAAAACAGTACTGTAATTTTCTGCATATGAATGTTTTCTTTGTGTTTGTATGTTTGGCTCCAGGGTAGTTGCAGAAAATGACTTTCTCCACACCTTACTGAACAAAGTGACAACATCACGAGGAGACAGTGGTGGCCAAGGTACAGTTTTGCACTCCCAGGCTTTGTTCTTTGTTCCTAGCCATGTGGCAGTTCTTGCAAAAGTCCTGCACGCACTGAAGGTTCCCACTGGACTGTGTATGCTCCAGTCATTTGTGGTCAGATAAAATGGCAGTTCTTCATTGCATCTTCACCTCTTTTCTCTGCACCGGGGTGGAGAATGAAGGACATTATCCTGATGTATGGCACCCACCCTTGAGCCGGTGTTTTCATATTACTTAACCTCCATTTCTCCCTGACCGGACTCCAGTCTTGCTGCTCACTACCTCATGTTTATGGCTGACTTTGACAAGCCCTATGGGTGACACTGTCTTGTTCCACATAGAGTAACCCCACATATCCGACTGCACTGTCATATCGCTCAGCTTTTATCTTCCTCTCGCTCCTGAAGGCCCTGGGCATAACCTGGAAAATGAAAGGAGCACTTGAACAAGCAGATATGGAAGGAACACTTGAGGCCACCAGATGCCTGCTCTTAACATTACTCACCCCTAATCTCTCCTTCCTCTCACTTTTAGGCGCTTTTACTACTGTCCAGACACACACACACCACAAAACACATTGAGTGTTTTCCCTGTAGGTCTGTGGTTAGCCTTGAAAATGTGGGTTTGTAACACAGTCTAGATTTCACCACCTATGTATTTCCCTAAAATAGCTCACCTCTTTTTTCCCTTTTTTCCCTTTTGATTCCCAATTCCTTCTCTTTGCTTTTTCACCTAATTTCTCTGAAACCCTCTGAGAGTCCATTTTCTTTAGAAGTAAATTCTGTCGATAATAATAATACCTCCATCTTTTCTTTTCCTCCTTTGCTCCCATTTCCTAAATGGGGCACAGCATTTTTCGAGCATTTATTGCAGTCTTGTCTGCAATGCCAGCACGTCCCCAGATCATTTTATTATTATGTTTCCCATAAATAAATAGTAACATTTTACATAAAATAAAGCATGCATTAAGTTCAGCCCTCAGGCCTCATGTTTCAGGGTTTCTGTTGGTCCTGAAAACATCTTAACGTTTTTTTTTAAATTCAGATTTAATGCTACAGGTCCTTGAAGTTTTTTTTTAATTTACCTGACTTCCATTTGAATTTACATTCCCACAGAAAAATAAATGAACACTCGTTTTGCGATCCCTTTTTTAAAGAAGACTTGAGTGATGCCTGTATTTACATGTAAACACTCCTAAATTTGCTCAGGTGTGGTCCTGCAAAGTTCTTTAAAGTATTCAGTTTATGCTCGTGCCCATTAAAATACCCTGTTTTTACACAGGTTGTTTTATATGATAGAGGCTCCTCCAGGTCAAATCTTATTTGGGCATTTTTCTCTTTCTGGTCTGTTGTATTTTACAGAAATGCATGCATGCATGAAGAATAAGCATAAAAAGTAACTGGTATATACCCTTACTCTGACTGTGTGCTCAAACCACTTTTTTACTATGGTGCTCATTCACATACATTCAAAGAAGAACTTTTTTTTCTATACAGTTTTCACACAAACTCACACTCTGACACATCAGAGCCAACTCTGGGTTCAGTGTCTTGCCCAAACATGCTTCAGTACGCAGACTGGAGACGCTGGCGAAGCCGATCTTCTAGCGACAGCTGCCACAAAGCTGGGCTTGGAGCTGGGTTTGGGTTTGAGCCTGGGCCTGGTCTTGCAGTAGAGAATGGAGCCAGTGAAAGAAGTGAGGAACTGAGGACGGGGCTGATCACCTGAGACCTGCTCAGATTTACCGGCATCAAGATTTCCAAAGCCAGGATAGGAAGATTTCATATGTGCTTGAGGGTTCCCAACAAACAGCTCTACAAAAAATATAAATCTCATGGCTCTAACTAGAAATGTGACCAGATATAAGCTTGAAAAGCCTCTTCTAGCTTCTTTTAACCCAACACAACTACAACTCTGTATCACTCTTTCTGTAGTGCAGAAGAATAATATGTATAAGGAAATAACATATAAAAAGTTAGTATCACATCATTGTTTTTAGTAATACATTCTCTTCCTCCATCTCTAATACACAGTCTTCTTCATTCTCTTATCCATAGGTCTGTGGGTCACCATGAAGGCTCTGGTGGGTGACATCGTGCAGATTCGGAAGGAATACCCTCACCTCGTGGACCGTAGCACCGTGGTAGCCCGGAAGCTTGGCTTCCCAGAGATCATTATGCCCGGAGATGTTCGCAATGACATCTACCTCACCTTACAGGGCGGGGACTTCGACAAATACAACAAGACAACCCAGAAAAACGTGGAGGTCATTATGTGGGTCTGTGATGAGGAGGGCAAAGTCATACAGGTGAGGAAATGTGAAGTACAGGGACAGAGCATATCAGTGGATTCAAGAGGGATTTCTGTGAACTGTGATTGGTTTATGTGTGTCTAGGGTATAGATAAAGTGTGCGGGTGCAAAAGTATATGTTGTGTATTAAATGATTGAGGTGGTATAGGTCAGTGAGCAAACACAGCACTGATGAAACACTTACTCACCCTCTCATAGTCAGGGCAAATGGATACGGATTTATCCCAGAAGGCAAATCCATCTTAGGCATACATGGATGCACACACAAACATAAATTCTTTCCAGTCACTGTGAGGCGTATTTTTCTTTACCTCTCTTTTTCCTAGAACTCCATCTGTCTCGGAGCAGGGGATAAGGCAGTCAGTGAGTATAGATCTGTCATCTACTACCAAGTCAAACAGCCCCGCTGGATGGAGACGTTTAAGGTGTGTGTGTTTTATTTCCTTATCTACTAGTCTCTTCGTTCCGTTGTCTTGATATAATGCATTTGCATTCCTCATTTCTAACTTTCAAGGCAAGAAATCACATATTGTCAGTATGTCTTTAGGTTATCTGCTTTATTATATTCTACAATAACGTGAGATATCCTCCAGGTGGCAGTCCCCCTGGAAGAAATGCACAGAATTCATTTACGCTTTATGTTCAGACATCGCTCTTCCCAGGAGTGTAAGTATCACCCTCTGTCTCTCTCTACTTGTCTGCATTCTTCATTAGATCATCACTCTTAACTCCTCCTCTCTGATCCCCTGAGTATAATGTGACACTGAAAGGACAGAATGAGTCTAACCTATTTGGAAAATGAGCCAAGGCATCATTACACATACTTGATTAAACAAATGAGCACTTTTTCTTTCTTCTGCGTGTGAATTCTCAAACTCCTTCTGCCCTTTCTCTATTTCCCTGATGTGTTTTTCCCCTGGCCATTTCTAGTTTTGTTTACTTATCGTTCTCCTTCATTTGCAGCCAAGGATAAGAGTGAGAAGAACTTCGCTATGGCTTTTGTGCGTCTAATGAAGGAGGATGGGACTGTTCTGCAGGATGGACTTCATGAACTTGTGGTCTTCAAGGTCAGAACCAGCGGCAGAGCTTTTGCACAAAGATAGACGAACTAATGAATGGATTCCGTGTCCTCTCGAAGGAAATACCATCATCCTCTTTTTCCAGTTTACAGAATAGCGCATATAGACCTACGAACACATAATAACAAACAAAGAATGATCCTTTTATGATGAATTTATATTTACAATATGAAGGTCAAACAAAAGTGGTGAAAATGTCCACAGCTATTTGTTGAAAATACTGTATAGTAGATAATCTACAAATAAGTTTGAAAGATGTTTGCACCGGGAAAAACGTCTAACAGTGTATGTTTAAATGCAACAATCATCAAAACTGACCTAAACATGTAGCGAGTATAGATAAGAGATTATGACCACCCAGACAGGTTGAGTGAAGCCAAATAGATTTCCTGCCAAATGAGCCCAAGCTAAGATTGAATCCCCATATTGATTAAATGCCAAACCCAATGAAGATTAATTACTCGTGATTCACTCAAAGACCAAATGGATGGTCCCTCTGTGCCCTCTTTCTCGATTATCTCTCATTATCCCTGCATTCCTCTCGCTCATGGCTTCACTCTCTTACTCTCCAATTTTTCCAGCCACTCACTCATTATTTACTGATGTGGCATTAATGAGGACAGAGTTGAGGGTGCTGAGTTGAAAATATGACATTCACTGATGCCCTCACCTCTGCCGTGCCAGAGCTGTCCCACTGCTCCTGCTACCCACTACCTGCCACCCTGAAGCAATCAGCATAGAAGAACCGTTGACGTTGATGTGACAAATTAACGGTGTTCTGTTTTGTCAAAGCTTCTATCTTTCTAACTTGTCTGACACCACTGTATCCAAAACTCTGAGTTCACAGAAATTAAGGCATAAGTAAATAAGGCTTAGGCATAACAGAGGATTACTCTTTACAAATCTTACAAATGTATCAAATCGTGCAGTTTTTCATTTACATCAAGACATCTTGTAAGCAGAGACAATTTCCATACATCTATGCCATCTTTAACAATTTTGTCGCACTAATGGTGTCCACAGCATTTTGTTAAAAATGACTTTGTGCTTTTAGGGTGACAGCAAGCGCATGGAAGACGTGAACTGCTACTTGAATTTGGCCTCAACCCGCAACCATCACAGTGACCCCCACAAGATGTCCACACTGAGCCGCAGCTCAAGCAGCGTGTCTGGGGGAGGAGGAGGCCTGTCTGTGAGCTCTAGAGACAGCTTCACCATCTCCACCCTGGTCTGCTCCACTAAACTCACCCAAAACGGTACGTGCAAGCGTGATATTGTGGCGACGTTAGCATGCTAGAGGCTTGGCAGGGCAAACGATTTTTAAACAGAAACAGCCGTGAAAACACAATAGATGACAAAAGGTCAAAGCAGACCTTTATGTGGAGGAGGGTGCTTGAAATCAAGCCTGACACATCCAAAAAAAAACCCCCATTAATTAACAACTTCTTTCAACAGACTAATAAGGCCAGGCAAAGACAATGAATCATCGGTTGGCTGTGAAATTAGTAGAGGACAAATCCACTCCTTACAAGTCTGTAAGAAATACTGGTCGGATGTGGCCTCATGTATTGGGCTGGATTCAAATGTTTCCCTCGAAAACAACAAACTGGTGGTGAAATGCAATCAACATTTTGCTAACGCACCAAGACTGTGTTATTTTTAGGTTTAGGGTTAAAAGTTGAGGTGAGGTCAAATTAGAGGAAAGACAACCTCTAACCAATTAATGGTGAGTCAACAGAATCTTAATTAGACTATATGTTTTGTGGTCATGGAATAATAAGCAAGGGATGGAGGGCAGGCTGTGTATATACATGGATTTTATTAGCAGGGAATGTCATCATTTTGTCCTACACACTCAGGCAGCCCCACAGGCCAGACACACACACACACACACACACACACAGAGAGAGTGAAATGCACATCTACATCTAATGCAAAAAGCACGTACACCCCAGACAGTAAGGTGCATCAGAGACAGGTGGAGTTCAACAGCTGTTACTGAGGAAGCCAGTCCATCACTATAATGAACATTATCCTGTTGTATTAATCACCTGTACCACGTGCACACAGACACACACATGCACACACTCACACACACAAAGGGCTCTCAAGCATGCATGTGCACAGTGTTGTTCAGGGCCACCCACCAGATGTGCGGCTTGGCCCGGTGAGTCAGAAATTACTGGACAGGGAAAGCAGTGAGCCTTACGTGGGCAGCACTACAGAGACATGGAAATCTGCCCCGTGTCAAACTGAAGCAGAATTAATGACACAGACTGTGGATTTGAAAGTCCCAGAGGGACGGACACTGTCCATATAACAATCATTACATGACATATCTCCACTTTGTTGGCACATGGAGATGAACTTGAGACTCTAGAATTAAATGTACAATATTGCCCAGGAAGCATAAACTTTATATGTATTATTGTATATTTAAAACCCAGTTGATTACATTTACAGTGGTTTAAAACAGGGAAAAGCAGCAAATTGCTGAATGTCAATGCTGTCAGTTAAGTAGTGTAACTAATTAAATTATTTATTGTTTCAACTCCAATTTTAATACAGCACAGAAAAAATCAGCTTACTATATTTCACATGAAATTAAAACTGAATTCTGCGCAATACCGAGGAGAATCTCTCTCTTTTTTAATTATGCTGTTAATTGAAATGACATTTACATTATAACAAAGTTGAGTAACCTCCACTTCCACCTGAACATCAAAAATACTTTGTTTTCTCGTCTCTGTAGTGGGGCTTTTGGGTCTGCTCAAGTGGAGGACTCGCCCTGAACTCCTCAAAGAAAACTTGGAGAAGCTAAAAATCATTGACGGAGAGGAGGTGGTCAAGGTCAGTGGTGTGAATACAAGTGTGCCATTCAATAAGTGTGTAGGCTAGCGTGTGTGTACTTTGACTGGTTCTCTCTTTTTTTTTCCTGTACATGTGTGTGTAGTTTCTGCAGGACACTCTGGATGCCTTGTTCAACATTATGATGGAACACTCTCAGACTGATGACTATGACATCCTTGTGTTTGATGCCTTGGTGAGTGTGTGGTTTTTGTGAGTCTGACTTTGCATGCGTGCGTGTCAACGCATGCAGCAGATATCTTGACAGGCTATCTCTGCGTTCAACGAGTCTTGACATCTTTGTATCTACCTGTCCATCTTTTCCCAAATAAAGACTGTCAGATGATCATACAAAAATTCTCATCTGCCTTTTAAATGTTTTACTGCTTTGTAAGCGTTTAACAAACTCTCAAAGTCTCTCTTCTCTTACTTCTGTCTGGCAGATATACATCATCGGGCTCATCGCTGACAGAAAATTCCAGCACTTCAACACAGTGCTGGAGGCCTACATCAAGCAACATTTCAGTGCTACACTGGCTTACAAGTAGGTTATTTCCATTATCAGAAGCCTCTTACTGTCATGTCACTCCTGAAAGAGTAAGATACACTTTTCAATAGCACATCCCATTTACAGGAGCAGCAAAGGAAGTTGCTGAAGGATTTGGTGAATTGAATATAAACCGCATGGTGCGGTGATTAATAACTTCACTCTTGGTTAGTCAGATCCCTGGTATCAACAGCTCACAGTGACACATGACAACAAGAGCTCAGCAAATAGAGACAGGCTTCTCCAGGAAATGTGAGCTTTTGTCTGAACGGTGCTGAGTGACAGGATGCAGCCAGAGGCCGATGGTGTGGGTTTTTGTTTACTTGTATAATGACAATAGAAATAAATATGGTGATGAAAACCCCTTATGTAATCACATTAATCTGAGGTAAATGAGTTTGTATTTCACATAATCACTGTAAAATGTCATGCATTTAAGAATAAAATAGGAAATGCCACTCTTATTGAAAAGATGCTGTAAATGAGGCAGCGACACGTAGGACTGATGAGAATATCGCATTCCAGCGTGTCCCGCATGGCCGGCAAAATATCACGTTATAATGAAGTGGTCTCATACATGGTGTAGTCATTGAATTTATTTTGCAGCACGCAAACACAAAAACTGTACACTCATAATAGATGAAAATAGACTAATTATCAGCATTTCCACTTCAGACAAAGAAAACGTGTTTTATGGTGATTTAATGGAAGCGCCCACACTTTACAGGAGGGGCCATGGGGGTTCCTTCCTTAGTGTTTCTGGGCAGAGGGCCTGGCGATCCCTCTGATCGTCCAATCCCTGCTTGACAAATCTGGCTATAGGGACAATGGAACATCACCTGTATGGAGGGGAAGGAGCCCATATTAGTCTGTGAGATCGAGAAGCAGGGTCCCCTAGCTGAGGCTCTGAAATCAGTTTCCCCTTGATAAGGGATGGAAGGCTGATTTCCACTCTGGATTTCCAAGGCAGTAGACAGGGATGGCTGTACTTGTATTTCCCTGGTGCCTGTACACTGGGTTCACCTTGGTGGACAAGATGGTTATTTCCCTCACCTCTAATTTCACTTTGCTTTCACTTTAAAACACATTTGTTTACAGTGCCAAAGCATCCACTAGAAAATTACCAACATGTCTAAAGATACGCCTGACTTCTATTCATCCTGCATCTTTTCTCACTTCCTCCCACTGCTCCACCTCTAAGCATTCCCTGCCCAATTATCCTCATAACTTTCTTCCTCCTCACTGCTTTGCTTTCTTTTTTCCACTCTATCGTTTCATATGTGCCTCTATCATAACTCCATCCCTCTCCAGTTAGTATGTTGGTATTCACCCTCTTTAAGAGGGTCACTGCAGCTTATCGCCTGTCAGCCCAGAGGCTATTATGTAAAACTGTCTAACTTGCTCTCACCATATTTTAAACTGCTCTCAGAAGGAATAAATCCTCCTGTACTTCCCTTTAAGCTATTGCACCAAAACAAAACTAGGGATCACTGACTAGTAATTACATTGGAAATATTATCAAGTCCACTCTAATGGCAGTGAGGCCAGATTGGAGTCAAGTTTTAAAAGGACTTTTATTGTTTAAGAGGATTGTGTAGTTTTAAAGTGGTCGTTCTTAGTGAGCGATCCGCTGTTGCCACTTCATGGAAATTGAGGTATCACAAAACCAAAAGGCTATAGAGCTACTGTACAAATGTTCTAGTGTTGTATAATATTGCGACACAGGAAGGTTAAACAGGAAGATTCTGGTAGGTTGTAAACTTAGACTGAACTCTGTGCTACCCAAACCTCTCTCCAACTGCGTTGGCACAGCAGAATATTTATGTGTGTGTCTAAAGACGCCTGCAGGGTGTGCATGTGTTGGAGAATGATTTCTTCACCATGCATCTGAGGGCAAATAAAAATGTCTGTGAGCTGTGTGAAAGGTACATCTGTTGAGGTGTGAAATACTATTTTGCTATTTTTCCACAGCCACCTCTCTGACAGTTTTTCTCTCTGGTTCTTTTGCTCGCACTCTATTGCACTCCGTCTTTCTGCTCTATGGAAGTGAAAAATGGAGTTGGTGATTAACTTTCCAACCTGTGCAACATCAGAAAAGGAATGACAATTCTGTCTGAATGATTTTGATTGTCTCCTTTCTCCCCATCCTGCACCTCCTTCCTGATTTTTTTTCCCCCCGTATCTTTCTTCCCCAGAAAGCTGATGTCGGTGTTGAAGAGGTATCTAGATGTGTCCAGTCGAGGAGAACAGTGTGAGCCCATACTCCGAACCCTCAAAGCCCTCGAGTATATCTTCAAGTTTATCGTTCGTTCACGCATGCTCTACTCGCAGTGAGTACTTTTTTTTCTGTTTTGTTTTTGGATCCACGACAATGCAAATAGAGATTCTTGAACACACACAGAACGCAGTGACTCTGCATTGCCAAAGTAATTGTTTTTGACAGCTCTGTGAGAAAGGCCTGCTGATTACAGCACTAAAGGTGCTAATAAGCATTGATGATGAAGTGCAGCAACCAAATGATCTAGCTAATGTCAGGGCAGGACTGCTGAATGGGCAGCCAACATGGCCAGAAAAGTTCCAGCAAGAGAGACACCCACTGTGCTGAGCCCAGGGCTGCACCATATGATGAGTGTAAACACCATTTATAACTAGTGAAAAAGTTGTTGCTGAGAGATCAGACAGATGATCCAGAAACATGATGTTCCCTGCCTGTGGGTGACTTGAGTGACTTTGTGTTGATGCCATTGGATGCAGGAACATAGGACACAACCCTGTAGAATTCTGTATGAATGTTTATAGAAATTAGTTTTGAGGGGATGTGTGTGTGTGTGTGTGTGTGTGTGTGTGTGCGCGCGGCACCTGGTCAGTGACAGTCTGTCTTTTTAATCTTCTAAAGGGCATCAGGGGCTTTTGATTGTTTGTTTATTTGATGAGAAACTGGAAATGGGAAGAGATAAATAAATTTGGGTAATAAATTGATTTTACTGTTTACTCTGCCAGTTAGGGACAAGGGCAAGTCCGTCAAACTTCTAAGGTCAGATTTTGTTTGTTCCAGCATTCTCATGAAATTATATTTGTATACCTTGCCCATTTTGATCTGGATGCCCAGGTTTTTAGAAGATGGAAATCTAAGTTTGTGAATGTGAGAGCTTGAGAATGAGGCAACAATAAGACCTCTGACCTTGAGGTGACCTCTGACCTCAAGGTCAGAGGTCACCGAGAATTGCAACAATGTCACAACAATGACACTGACCTCAAAGTCAAGGTCAGAGGTCAAGTTTTCTGAAAATCTTGTTAATGCAATAACTCAAGAAGGAAGTCACCTATGATTTTCAAATTAATACAATAGGTGCATCTACTAAAAATCTCAGATCAGTTTGAATCTCAGTGACCTTGACCTTAAGGTCAAAGATCAAGTTTTCTGAAAGCCTTGTGAACGTGATAACTTGACAACGAGGCGACATAGGATTTTGGATACCATTGGTGTGTGTACTAGGAAGCTAAGGGTTAGCACTGGTGGTCACGAGTATTTTTAGAACCTGAAACTATGCCCATTTTAATATACAGTCTACAAATAAAAATGGAGATGCATATGCATATTCAGCGAGGTATTACAAAATGCTATTATAAAAAATGGCAAGATCCAGTGTCTCAGAATTAGAAAATGGCAGATTTTTCTGTCAGTGAGTTCAGATTTTTCTGCAGGTTTGTCTTTTTGTGCTTTTCTTTGTGTTTATGTATGTGCATGTGTGTTCACACAGACATTTTAAGCAGACATTTAAGCATTCTTCTAAGTATATGCTTTTGTGTGTGCATGACATTATCTCATCACTGGTCCTAGACTGACTGAGCTTCAGTCACCAGCATCCCCTGGGTGTTTCTAAAGCGATAAGTCTCACTCTCCTTCTCGGCTTCTCTCTCTCCTTTTCTGTCTCTTTGTCTCCCAACTACCTGCTGCTGACAGTTTCAGCTTCCTCTGCATCTAAAGTTTTCACATCAGATTTCTCCTCTACTCTAAGGGCTTGTCACGCAGAGAGAAAATCACATATTCAGGGGAGCCACCGTGCTGTAGATGCATCTGTAAGGCTTCATCACCGTCACCATGAAGACTAGCAGTCATTAATAGTTAAATAGGTGGCATTGAAGATTTATTAGGTTGTCAAACCAGCTTCGTGTTCATGCAAAATCTATTATGAATGTGTAATGTGTACTTCAGAAATATGTAAGGCAAGCAATTCTATATTTTGCTTCTTTTTGTACTTCAAGCTTCAACCCTTTAATTTCTCTGGTGTCTAGTTAATCACGATCACAGTCCTTTTTAATATGTTCACCTCAAGTAAACTAATAATGTCACATGAAAAAGAATGTTTTCTAATATGAAGACTTATTCTTATTAATGTGACAAAGTATTAGATGATCATTTTATTATGAGCTCAGTGTTTTCTAGTTATCACAATAGATTTGTTTCACAGCAGCTGTTTTTATATTACAAAGAAGGTAAACACAGGTGTTACTAATCACATTAATCCTCTGCATCTAAATTAAATAGAACTTTAATGTCATTAGTAACACCTGTGGTTACTTACCAGTTCACCTGAAAATGGTTGCTGTGAAACAAGTCTGTGTCTAAACTTTTGAATTTTGTTATCTTATTGTTAACACATCTTATTATTTAATATAAAAGCAGGAGAAAAAGGATATTACTTTGACAGTAAAAGACTAATTACAGGAAAAATAGTTCCCAACTAAAATTCAGGGTCACAGTGATGCGTACCTTGGGACTCTGTTCCATCGATCAGATTGAAAAATTCCAAGCGTTACAGACCAAACAATAATCAGAGGATTTTTCACAGTTACACTCATTGGTGATGCATCTTAGAGGTTTTGGTTATTCTCATTTCAGTCAAAATATTGCAGCACTGAGCACTTTGATTCCAGGGAAGCTGATTAAAATTATGAATCAGAACAGGGAGATATTTATGACTAGAAATTCATATGTCATGTTTACTGGTGCCTTGAAGACATTATTTTTACAACTACAGTATCTGCAGCTGAGTTGCTCTTCAGCCCCTCTTTTAATCAGACTTTTTCTCTGCCGCTCACTCCTTTTTTTAATTTACATAATTTTGTGTTAGTGTACGCTTCCTGAGAAAAATAAAATTTAGGTTAAGAGTAAAGTGATCATCTATTGTGTAAAATGCAGGAGAAGTGTATATTTGTGGTATGAGTGCACAATTCAGTCTTAGCATAGCAGCACTAACACATCAACTGTAGATAACACCCACGCAGGTGTGCACAGACACACACATACACACTCCCACACACACGCGCACACACACAGAAACACTTACGCACAGACAGGGCTGGTGGATTAGCAGGACAATGCGTGTGTAATCATAACTGTACTCTGCAAAGAGCCCAGTGATAATACCTCTGTGTGTTACTGCCTAATCCATCCCTCCACATGCTAAATTTGCTGTGTGCCACATGCTAATCCTTCCCCCCAGCACTCATAACTTCCATTGTAATTAAAAACTGCACAGTGCAATTGAATCGCTCAAACACAGTGAGGAGAAGGAGGAAGGAAATGGGTGGAGAGATGGATGGCAGTAAAGTTTGCTAATGCGCGAGCCCGTAGACCTGAGGGGATGTTAGAAGCAACACAGTCAGCCAGCCTTTTCTCGTGACAGGATGCTGTAGTTACAACAGTCAGTGCTTATCAGTGTTCAGTTGCAAAAACTGGCTTCATTTTGTTAGCGTAATGCTGCATTGTTTTTTCTCCATTACTATAATTGAATATGGGACATAAAATCAAAGATATTGCTTTGCTGTGTAATTACCTAGGCAGTTTTTTGTGGGTTTTACAGCTTCGTATGCTAAAGAAAACATTGACTTAGGGTTTAAAGTGCACTCCTGTTACAGAAAGAAGATACAAGGAACTGTAGCCAATTTAGTTGATGCCCCATTTCCAGAAAATCACAACAATTCAGATGCAGTGTCACTCTGTGCTAAGTGACTTTGATCTCATATAAAGAATGGCAGCACGGAAATGATGAAGATAACTTAACAAACCTTTCATTACAAGACTGGAATCAGTTTAAACTGTGAAGAGAAACACCTGGTTGTTTTTAGGAAAGCCAGTAAAACTTATCAGCGGTATAAATTGGCTACTTAAGGACTAAGGTTGTTGTGGAGCTGCAATAACAGTAGATTTAGGATTTTTTAACCCACTAAATTAATTTGGGCTGATTTTTTAGTTTGGCTTTGGCTCAGGAGGTAAAGCGGGTTGTCTGCTATTTAGAAGGTTGGAGGTCTGATTCCCAGTTCCTCGATTTTGCTTCTGGGCATCATACTGACCCCTGACTTTCCCTTATGCATTTACTGAAGAGTGTGTGTGAATGTTGGATAAGGTGATTAGGTTTAGATAGTGTATGTGTGTGTGACTGGGTGAATGAGGCTTTGAGTGCTCATTCAGAGTAGAAAAGTACTCCAGTCCATTTATAGAAAAATCTTTTAAGTACAGCAGGCATTATTTAGTAGAAGACAACATTTCATTGACCTGACGTCTTGTGATCATATTACTTCTAGAAGTGCGTGTCAGCTGCTTATGCAAGGAGATCTGTTGGTTTATAAAGAGAAAGAAAATAGAATAACACAAAATATTGTGGATCAAACCTTTAAATAATTATCCATCAGTCTCTGTTTGTTCAGTTGTGTTCAGAACACAATAATCATTTGTAGTTCAAACTGATATATGTATCAACTGTATGTACTTATAAATGAGACTCATTGTGTCCTTTTTTTCCTTTTTTGACCTTTCTCACTCTCATTGATTATTTACTACACTAGTTTATTTTCTGCTGTTTTAATACGTATTGTTTCTTTTATAGCCTGTTCACTATTCATATTCCTCTGTAATTTCTGACCCGTCTTCCCTTTTCACGTTTTTCTGCGCTTCTAGGCTGTACGAGGGGAAGGAGCAGGCAGAGTTTGAGGAGTCGCTGAGGAGGCTTTTTGAGTCAATCAACAATCTGATGAGAACAGACTACACCACCACACTGTTGCTCAGGGTAATCACATACACTCACCCTGCATCCACGCTTCACAACCTAGTGCACCTCATTACATTGTTTTTATATACTTTTCATCTTTATCTGAACCCTTTTTCCGCTTCTTCTGTTTTGCTAGATGTCCTGTCTCACTATGTCTCACCTTCGTCTCATGCTCCCACTTCTCAAATGTGATCTCTAAGTCTGTTTCTGACTGCATCAGTATTCTGCTGCTTAGTGTTTTCCTCTTATTCTCTGTGCCTACACGTACACAGACATACAAACAGAAAACATCAGAAAAAGTTAGGTAGAAAGACAAGAGCCCAGTGAAAAATGAAACACCCCCTTTAAACACATGTGGAGAATGCCTGTTTGATGGCAAAGTCACCTTGCACAGGGTTTCAAGACAGTAATTTAACACTATTTACTTGTTGCGTGTTGTGTGTGTGTGTGTGTGTGTGTTGTTAGGTTGCTGCTCTGAAGTACCTGCCAACAGTCCTGCAAGATGTGGAGAAAGTATTTGATGCCAAGCTTCTCAGGTAAGCTTATCCTTAAACTCACAAACATAGAGACATGCACACACTAGCACTTTATCTTTGGTCTTATTCGGCCACACCAACAGAGAGAATATGTGAGAGTTTTCACCTCAAGTTTTCCACTTGGCTTTATTCAGTGACCCTTATTCTTCTATTTCCTCCCATATTCCATCGTGGTTAAACCTTACCTCCTTTATCAGGTGATAAAAATCCCATCAAACTGACGTAGACACAAGGACAAACACTCCAACACACTCTGCTTCTCCTCTATGTGCCCCTGAGTGAAATGACAATTTTACCAGAACCATCAAACAAAAGTCATTTGAACCCCTTCTCTTTTATTCTCAGAGTCCTGAAGAACAAAATGACTTAGAAAGACTGGCATAACCTTTCCTTGACCCAAATGAAACATACAATCCACTGCTTAGCTCCAGAAACAGCATCAGTGTGCATACTTCACCAGTTAGTATGTTTTCTTGTCTTGCCACATTCAGTTTTTAAACCCTCCCATCCTCATATATTGTCTTTTCACCTTTCTGTGACCTGTGGGGTTTCGTGTGTCCGTGTCTGAGTTTGTGGACTGTCTGCATCTGCCAGTTCAGTCCCTCTAGTGGCTCGATGTCAACACAGTGTCACAGAGGTGCTACCTTAAACACCTGCCTCACACACAAAGATGAGCGTTGAGGCAGAGAGTTAAAAGTCAGGGCATATATTATCATATTCTGTCTTTTGTCATTCATTTCCTTCTTTTATCTCTCACTCCCAAACCCCTTCACTCGCCCTTTATATTCTATCTTGTGCACTTCTTTACACACATATCCACAAACATATCGCAGCCATCTGAACTTGAAAGTAAAGTCCCCTTTGCATTCTTGATCAGGATCGCCTCGAGCAGAGTTTCCACAAGCAGGCCATGTGAATTACAATTATGCTGCTCGAGGTGGACATCAAAGCTTTGTCTTGTGTCCTGTATAGTTACATTTCTGCACCTTGTAAACTCACCTGTGCAGTGGTACTAGTGAAGACATTTTCTGCTAAGGATGTGTTTTGTCACTCAGGGTATCTGCAGCATGTCCACAGAGTATATAGTGACATTTTGGATTTTAATTAGATTCAGCCCAGATGATTAGTGGACTAGATAAGTCTTCACTGATCCTCTGTACTCGAGCCTGCTCCTGTGCCAGCTTGGGGGACATCAAAAGTCACACGGACCTTTGTGTTGTGTTTCGTTTGGGAGCAGAAGGTTTGCATTTTCTTCTTTTATGCCATTATTGAAAGTGCTGCAGCAGCCTGTGTGGGATAATTCAAGGAGACAGAGACAAAGTGAGATACAGACAAAAAATTGAGACCGAGGGTTTGGCATGTTCTGAGCGTTCAATCTTTCTAAGTGGCGTCAGGGCTTGCAACCAGCCCATTTAATTATTCCAAAATTGAATTTGGGGCAGAGGATAAGTCAAACCCATGTCTTCATTAAGATGTGTGCAGACTTTAGCTCGTTTGTTTTCCATACAGCATACACTGCTCTTCCCTGTGATACAGCTGCTGCTTCTAGTGGTTGCATATTTTGTATCTTAAAGGTGAGGTGTCTAAACCAGGGATGGTTTCACTTTTGATCTTTGAAGCACTTACATTGTGTGAATTAGTAATGCTTGGTGAGATGTATAAAATGTGGAAAAATATAATTTCTGAATATTTTGTGTGTCCAGTTGCTGTTCCCCATGTGATAATCTTTTATGATTATTCATTTTCCTCTGTGTCATTTTCTCTCCCCAGTCAGTTGCTGCATGACTTTTACTCCTGCATTCCTCCTGAGAAACTCCAGAAACAGAAGGTGGCCTCTATGACTGAAATTGTCAGCAGCCAGCTCTTCCAGAGACAAGGTGCATCATTTTTTCCATTAACAGTTTTCAGCACTGAGTTACTAACAAACAGCAGACTTCATGCTGGGTAAAGAGTGAATCACAAGTACACATATCCATTCTGAGTGAAATCCTTCAAAATCCTATAAAGCATTCGTTGCTTCTTACTTAACAGTAGTGATCAAGTTAAAAGGTCTATTATACAGTAAGTAATTCTAGCTCAGCAACTGTACCGGACTGCTTCTACTGTACTTTATGGCCAGTGAGGGTGCTCTTTGCACTAAAGGTTTTATCACGGTAATACAGAAAGGGTAATGTTCCATTTCCTGTGGGACAATCCGGTAAAGCACTTAGATTAAAAGCATTAGCCAAACGATAAAGGACATAATGGGTTTGTGAGCATTTATTTGGTTTACTGCAATAAAGACACATGTTCTTATCAAGCCATTTATTATTTACATCAAACTGACAGTTTAATGAATTTTTCATAGTTGCACGATTCTCTTGTGAATTTCTTTGTCAATAGATTTCAAAATGAAAGAATAAGCCTAACTTAAAATCATCAGCTGCCTTAGTTAGAATTTATTTTTGTGTTTAGCTTGTCAGGTAGTCTTCTCTGTGTGGCCTGTTTTCTGTTGAGATCAAAGAAACCACGCAGCTGTTTGATGCTGATATTATAACATATGATTTTAATCCTGCTAAGCTCACCTACACTAACATTGCAATCAGCGCAATGGACACGAGTCAGATACCATCTTATTACAATCAGCACAAGTGGCACCGATTTATGTATTTATACACCGATGGTAAAGGTCACTTCAAGTCAGTCTCACAGAGATTAAAATATCTTGAGACTGGTGTGCGATGTGAGGGGATTTTGGTTTTGACATTCCAATGAACCTCCCATGCCCAAAAGCTATATTGCAAACTGAAATGAGTTGACTGTTCACAGCTCACTAGGTGTTGGTGCTGAATAGAGAGAAAGATGAGTCCTAGACATATTAATGTCACGGGCGATGTCAGCTGTCTGCTAAAGGAAAAGTGATATTGTATGTTTGTAGCTGATAAAACAGGAAGTCCTTGCAGAACTCTGCAGTGTCACCGTCATTAATGTGTCACTTTTTACCCAATGCCTGCTCTATTCGTAAATGATTTTCACCAGATTTTAAATGGCTACCGGGGACACATCATTTTATCTGTATTGTTCCTTTAAAGTGCACCACACATCAATGATCGCATACTGTGCACCGGCCTCATTCAACCCCCTGCCTCTGCTCAGCCCTATTATGTCTGTCTAATTTGCTTGTAGTGGGCTGATAAGTGGTAAATTCCCCTACAGAGGTCTGCTCGATGATGGATAGAGTGATCCTATGTTGTGCTGCTGTATAATACAGACTCAATAAATGGGTCCATAATCAGACCTCTGCAGTAAAAACTGATTAATTGGAGGCAGACAGTGAGTGAGTGAGTTTGAAACTGATATCAGTCTTAGTGACACTGAGAAAAGCTAGATGACAGGCTGGGAAAGACGAATTTGAATCACGAACGTTGCTCCCTGTATGCTCTGAAGCATTCTCATACACAACCTGTAAATATATTTGTATGCATTGGTTTCCGAGTAGCTGAGACTGTGTCTGAGTGTGAGTGTGTTTGCGAATCTGTGTTTGTGCAGTGGTGTATGCTAAGTGGTTGTGTGGACTGCTTTGAATGTTGTTTTTGAATAGTCCGTTGCTGTTAGCTGAGTCTGTATTCAGTTGAGGATATGGTTCTTTGGTATTGATCCTGGCTTAGATGATTGATTCTCCAGGGGGTGATGTGACAGGTTTGGCCCTCTGGCTTGCTGTCAACATGCTCAGAGCCACACAAGCGATCAAAGTGAAAGCAAATGCAGTGTTGGGGCATGATGGGGAGGAAAACAGAAAGTGTGATACAGAGAAAAAGAGCTAAGTTTTTGAGGGACAAAATGCTATCACTTGTGCCATACAAAGTTCTCTAACTACTGCCATGTTTTCTAAACTGCACATGTCTGTTTAGCTGGACGTGGTTGAGATGGACCTAGGCAGAGGTAGTGGAGAGACAAGTGAAAAGGAAAGGTCGAGGAAGAGATTTTTCAAGGAGCAGGACAGAAAGAGGAGCATTTAACAAGCTGACTAGAAAGAAAGGATAGAGGGTGACATGATTATTGCTAAAGGATGGTCAGGCAGAGAAGGATAGCTAAAGAATAGTAAAGATGGATGACAGAGGAATAGGGAAGAGATATGGCTTGTTGAAAAAAAGAGTTAAGCGCACAGGTGAATGGTAGTGTCAAGAGGAGAAAAAAATGGGTTTAGGAGAGTATAAAAATGAAAAAAGAGTTTGTGAGACCAGTAACATCACTTGCTTTGCTATTAAACAGTCCAGAAATGATTAAAGTTTAAGCCAAGCTCACAATCAATCTATCAGCAAATCTGCAAACTGTTGGTCAGTGATATCTTTTTCCCCTGCTGCTTTCTTTTCCTCCATATTCCTCCAACGCTTTCATTTATTCTGTCATTTATACATTGGCCCTTTCCATCTCGATCCCTGCCTCGCCAAATGAGACCTGACACTCAGTCTAATTGAGATGCATTTTAGCATTGGGATGCTAATAAGGAGGCTTGTATGCTAGTGTGCCATTCATCCAGGATGCTGAAATATGTAGCTGAGCTGAATTATATATTTATAATACCTAATGGCCCGTGGTGTCCTATCACTGCGCTGCAATACATATTTAATAATCCCACCTGTCTGAGCAAACCTACCTACCTCACTCTCCAGGGAAAAATGTCACACCGCTGACACCACTTCAGTGTAAGAGTGGTCAGATGATGGGAAAGGATGTGTGAGTGTGTGAATGTGACAGGAGATCAGTTCATGTTCATGTTTGACACTTAGTGGAAGTGACCAATCTGATGAGGGTTTTTTTTTTTACTATATATTGTATTGTTAGTTCTTATTTGACTATAAAACGTAAAATCTGGAATGCAAGTATGTTTTAAATTTAGCACAAAAAGTAAGGAAATTTGTGGTTGGTCAATGATTTATTTGCTGTAAAATGTTTCTTGGTAATAAGTCTTATACTGTTGTTTATTTTTCCTTAAATGGTCCCACACTTGTAAGAAAAATGCATTTGTGGGCTGAGCAGCAGACCCACCAAACAGGACTCTGGTTTGGTGTTGTTTTTTCTGTCAGATGATTGAAGTCTGAAGAAACACTATTGAAAATTTAACAGTTTATTCATTTAACAAACGGGGGGACCCCAATAGCACTTGGAAGAAGCATAGATGGCAACAACAGCCTGGCACCTCTGCATCATGCTGGTCACCAGCGCACACTGCGGTGGGATGGTATCCCATTTATCACCCAGCATTTGTCGCAAGTCAGCCAATGCACTTGTGTTGGTCACAGAATAAGCTGTTTGGCATTGGCAAGGGAGATTTGGCAAGTTTATCATGGGCACAACCCACATACTCTACTCTGCTGTTCTACCCACAAATGGATTCTTCTTACAAACGTGGGAGCACTTCATGGAAAATACACAAGCTTTCCACAAGTAGAAGATTTATTACGAAGAATCATTGTTATAACAGAGAAACAATTGATCAAACATTTCATTACTTTTTGCTCTAAGTCTAGTTATATTAAGTTTTTAACTACCATACTGAAATACTTAAAATACCTTTATGCATTGTTTTTGTATTCTGCATTTATTCTGCTAAATGCAGAAATATAGCATCCAGCAGAGTGCATTATTTATGATGAAGACCAGTCACATGTATTATTTTTCTCCAGTCCTGGTTGTAAATGAACATGCATACTTGTGTGTAGATCTAGTTGTGCGACTGTGTTCAACTTGCTGATGTTGTCTGTCCATGTGTGCTTAACTCTTTGAATCTATGGGCATTGTTTGAAGGGATAGGGATTTTTTTTTCTCCCACTCAGAAATACTCCTCTGATTTATTCAGCATACGCTCCTGGGATTAAGGGTCTTGGCAAGCACATAGTGTATCCACACACAAACATGCACAATGCGCACATACCCGTGCTGGCAGATGCGCATAGATAGACATGTGCATCCTGTCATATGGGTTAATCTGGTTTTGAGACAAAATTAAATTTACAAGGCGCATTATGGCTCAATTTAGTCAAATTATTATGCCATGAGGCAATCGCTGTGACAGATTGAGAGCATCAGCACTGATAAAGGAAAAAAACCCAATGAGAGATCAGGGAGAGCAAAGAGCAGAGGGACAGAGGGATGAGTCTGTTATTTTGTTTGCCCACTCATTTCCCAAAGCTGGTCAAAGTCCTTTATTCCGTCCACTAACCTTCTATTTTTTTCTCAGCCAAACCTTCATTTCTCCAGCTTTCTCCACCTCCTGTCTGCACAGCTTGAAACAAGTTATGTCATTCATATTGTAGTATATATTAAACAGATTAAATTAAGCCCATATATTTGAGTGTAATGGCCATCTACGAAGAACAGTTACAGCTGGGTGTAAAAATAACCCATAGTGCAAAAAATCAGAAAGCTGTCTGTGCTATGGTGCCTAAAATGATACATTCTTTAATTTTAATGTATCAATCTCTACAAATGGCAGGAATCTCATTACATAAATTGCTCGTATTATACTGCCATGCATTATACAGTATTGTTGGCAATGTTCACACCCGTGTCTATATTTCTCCTGCTGTGATTACTTAACGGATGCATGTCAGAGCTTGATGAATATGGAAGAGTGATGTACTGTACAGTTATTATCGTCAGGGTTTAATCAGTGCTGAGTGATCTCAGTTGTTCCTACACTCTCTGTCAATCAGCATTAAGGACAGGTCACATTAGGCCTCAGTTATAACTGAATGTGGTTTCGTACTTCTGGTTTCTAAGAGAGGTTTGAATGACAAAGTTGTCAGGGGACCAAGAAGGATCTGGCTACAACTCTGTCTTATTTAAAAGCAGTAGTGAAAAGATTATATAAGATATACGTAACAGGATTAACCTGCAAGTAAGCTGGTGTTTGAATGCACCAGAAAAAGCTGCCTTTCTTTCATTATCAAAACAGCTGTTTGAGCTTAAATTTTTAAATTTCACAGGCTTACAGCAGCTTAAGGTGTGTGAGTACACTGATTTTTTTTTTTAAACAGTTTGCTTGGTGGTCCAGTAATCCCCAATGATTCCATATGCTTTGTCCGTAGTTACATAGATATATTAAGACATGCCAACATTAAAAAAACATAATAGTCATATTGCCGTCCCCTCAGGCTGTCTCTAAGCACTGTTCTCTGTTCTGCTTCTTATGAAATGAAGTGTTTGTTTGCAGCATTGCTCTTCTCTTCTCTTCTCTTCTCTTCTCTTCTCTTCTCTTCTCTTCTCTTCTCTTCTCTTCTCTTCTCTTCTCTTCTCTTCTCTTCTCTTCTCCTGTATCATGCTCTAATGCATCATTTTATGCTGCGTTACGTTAAATTAGCTTTTGCTACATCACATTAAGTCTTGTGTCACGGCTTACTTTAAATGCAATGCGATAATGCCCGCAACCAACCAGCGAAGACTGACGGTCAAGCCTGTAGAGAATTAGCAATGTAAACTGGATTTATAAACTGGATTTGTAAACTGAAGGAGTGGCGTGCGTGTGGATAAATATGTGTGTTGGGCTTTTTGAGAGCAGAGGAGCCATCTGCCAAGCCATTTTTGACTGTTGTTATACACGCTGACCCAGAATAGCTGTGGTCATCGTAAAGCCTTGGGTTGATGGTTCAAAAGGTTAATGACAGTGAAAGAGGTAGCTGCTGTCGGTTGGTAATTTGTGAATGAGACACATGGAAAAAAGGGATGGATGACATTTAATGGAGCAAAATGAAAGGAGTTCAATCATTTTGGGAAATGCCTCTGTCTCAAGGGCTCCCTCTGCCTCATTTATATTCTGATGCTTACGTCTGTGGGATAATCTCAGTGGAAACCGAATGCATACAAGGGCAGGAGAGGGACACGCTCTGTGACCACTAATAATTCATTGTGTGAGCATGCGTTACTGTTAACTACAGATGAGAACCTGACAGAGCAGTATTGTATTGTAAATCATCGGGTTTCCACTTTATTGCTAACCTTCCAAATTTCTAAGGTTTCTGGGAGTATTTAAGACTGAATGATCCCTATTGAAGTTGTGGGCTATTGTATAGTATCAGTGATAACTGCAGAAGTGGATGCCATTGAAGATACTATGACAAAGAATTGCAACATTAGAGTAAATTGGATAAACTATAATAATATGCTGTAATATGAATATAGATTTACCGCTTGAGCATAAGCGCTTGCCGTATAATTCAATCTGAACAAATACAAAGCAGGATTTAAAAACCGAGATCAGATATAGGCTTAGCTCGAGCCAGCAGCTTTGTGATGTATTACTCTCTGATTAGAGGGCACTGGGAATAAATCTGCCCATCAGTCAAAGCAGTGAGGTGGTTGACCACAAGGCATTCATCTACATTGATCTGTTTTGGTTAAATTGATCAAAACGGTGTAGCAACTCATGCTACCAAGAGAGTAATTGGTCAGTCAATTTAATAGTCACATCGCACATGGAACAGAGGAGGAAGGCAGAGTTGAGTGGTGGCAATTAGTCTGTGACTCATAGAGGGTGACTAAGACAGGTGGAAAGAACGAGAAAAATAACAGACTGTGTGAAATAGAGGGATAAATAAATAAAAGCAGCAACCCAAAACAGCACGCAAGGCATTAACTCATGATAATATCTAGTATATGGCATCCTTGTACTTTGTGCAAGTCTTTGTTTTTAAACATGACAAAAATGCCCATTTCTTTGTGGACAAATCAGCAAATACCAACATATACTTGGTGTTATAAGGCTTTTTTGCTATGGTGGGATATCATTATGTGTATATGTACTGTATAATTGGAGAAAACCCTGAAGAATAGTCATTATATTCAAGAAAACACCTTTTACTGAGAGATTGTGCACTTTGGTTTTGCTGACAGCAGTTTTTCTGGGGCGATTTATATCAGCCTCATAGCAGAAATCACAGTAAAAAATTGTAGTTGCAGGCATCTTCACCACTGTGTATCACCATCACTCACTAGTGCGCTCTATCATCTGTAACTTATTGGCCTGTAATTTTGGGAGCGCACTCATCCACACAGTCAAGACAATGTTATGCACCTCTTTTTTTTATTCTGTCCTACTAAACCATTTTGAGATAGATTTTTTTTAAAGCTTTTTAAATCATGCACGTCAAATATATTTTACTAACACAGTGTATTGAGGCAGTAATTAAAAACAGGGAGGTGTGGACAGACAGGCACAGCCTAAATACGCTCAACGAAAATGTACAGCTGTAAATTCAAAGTGGGGTTTAAAGATGGAGCAGAAGAAAAGTGATGAAGGGGTGTGGAATACAAATGAAGGATGGAGGGAGAGTGGATGAGAGGAAACACCCATAGTGACATGAGAGAGACATTTAGTCATCACCAAGCGAGAAGACAGTTGGCCGCGTCCCAGCCCCCTATCAGCTCACAAGATTTACTTGTCGTTGGGCCTCCAAACCTCATTATCTTCTTTTCTATCGCTCTCTTCCTGCAAGCACAGTACAACAACCAGAGGAGGAAAGAAAAAGAGGATCGAGAGTAGGAGAAGGGAAACTCTGATTTACATGCCTCTTGGAAACTTATACGGCATCTCATTATCATGTGCGATAGTTTATTGTGTTTGACTGTCAAATGAGAAAAATGGAAAAGAGAAAGGATGAGCTGGCTGCTGAGCCATCAAAGCTGCTTTCCGAGTGGTGGCCTGCCAGCACGGGTGCTTGTATGCTCTCACAAACTTGGTAATCCAAACACATAACCACCCTTTCACACAGGCACAAAGACATTCAAGCGCTTACACATCAAATAGTGGTGAAGGACCAAACCATACATAGAAAGGACAATTCACACTTGGACACACAGGCATCCATTGGTATTAATAATCAAAGCCTGAGATTACAGCTAGAATAAATAGAAATTTTGAATTGAATATAGATGAGTACTTGAAGCTGTGCTGGTGTGTACTCAGAATATGTTGCGTGTCGTGCTGCAGCACCTGTGTGTGTGTGGGTTTGTGTGATGGCTAGAAAAAGGTTAAAATTCATCTCAATGTTTGCTGCAAGACCTTGATTTCCATTTGTTTGTCAGTGTCTGTTGGCGAGGCTCTCGTCCACAGCATGGTGGAACTGATTTATTGCATTGTTGCACTGTAGGCTACAACTTACAACATGCAACTAAATCATACAGGAAACAGGAATGAATAAGCTAGAAAAAGGTTAAAATTCATCTCCGTGTTTGCCGCAAGACCCTGATTTCCATTTGTTTGTCACTGCCTGTTGGCAAAGTTCTCTTCCACAGCATGGCTGAATTGATTTATTGCGCTGTTGCACTGTAGGCTACAACATGCGACTAAATCATACAGGACACTTGAATGTAAAAAAACTGGTGTGTTTATAAAGTGCAAGCATTGTTGCATTTACCAATGTTAGTTTTAGTCATTGTAGTCTCGCTGATTCAGTATGAAATCAACTTTTTTTCTCTCTGTTTCTCTTTTGCCTTTTCCTCCGCATTCCTAATCCCCCCCATCTCTACACCTCTCACCCTTAGTCAAGCCTCTGGGGCACCATCTCTGTTTAGGTTTCCGCGTTCCAAAACAGCTGCTAGCAGGCCCCTACAAAAATGGCTTAAGGTTATAGGATTAGGTGATGGGCTGCCAATCCTAGCAAGGGATGTGAAATAGCCTAAAAGAAAGTTCTGTCTAACAGAGCCCAGCCAAACCAGATCTCGAGCAAAGGGAACATTTAGTATTGTTCAACAATAATGCATGTGAAAGCTTTAGGCATTGAAAATAAAGTCAAATCCTTCTTGAAAATAGTGTCCTAAATAGTTTGTAAAGTCTTGCATTTATACATTTTTTTTTATTTACTTCCACCAGTTTCCCCAAGTTGCACACAGTTTTTTAGGTAGCAAGTAGTTTGTTTCAAGAAAACCCACCACTGTTGGTCTGTGGGTTTGAGTTGTCTTATCTGCTTTTGTATTGCGTAATGCAAGACTGACTACATGTTGCTGAGATGAGGCATAGCATCTGTTACAGAACTCATTGTCCTTCTTGTGTGTTTGAGGACAGTTCCCATCAGCTTTGGCAATATGGTTAGAGTTGTTGTCATGCAGCAAAATGGATTTGGGAGCAGTTAAACGCATTGTGATAGCTACAAAGATGTAAAGATGTACTTACGGTCCCTAAAGGCTCAGAACGGCACAGTACTGTATTTCTATTGATTAAATGAAATACAGAGTGGGCAATGAAACCGACCGGATTATTGGTTTATAAATAATTGATTACAAACAGTAGTGACGCAGCTGCAGTTTGAAGTGGAATAAACGGAATTAAGACACTTTGCTGGAGAAACTGTATTATGGTAGAAAAGTACTCTAAGACCAATGCTAATGGGAGACAAATGGGGAAAAAAAGGAAAAGTCATAGTCATAGACTCTTGAGGCCTTTTTTTGACTCAGCCAAGAAACTTTATCCACTAAAAATATCAGATAGCTTAAAGAAAGACAGGAATGTTCCATGATGTTTGATTGTACCACCAATCTGATCCTCATTAGCGTAAAAGGAAGGTTTTGTAGGTATGAAGACAAACTTTTTCCTTCAGGGTCGGAGTGTAAGGTCAGAAACCTAGAGAAAGTGTTTTTTAACAGTAAATAGCCATTATTTTAAATGCCCTCTTAAAGAGTGGCCTAGACCTGGAGCTGCACCCCATGGTCACTGATGTTCTTACAAGACTGGAAGCCCCGAAGACCAAAATGCAGTTCAAAGAAGTCTCTGAGAGAGCTGCCGTTCAGACAGAGGCAGCAGATATTAACATTCCTGATGTTATTCCAGGCCAAGCAAGGTAAAAAAGAAATACCTGCAAAGTTAAAGGCACTGTTCTGCATCGGTGATTGAAGACTATCAGGCACGCAGTCTGAAGGACCATCACTAAGGCAGCGTATACTTCATTTATATGCTTGCATCAAAAAGTTCTATACGTGATTTGAAAAGAAAGTAAAATAAAAACAGACAATTGTCATTTACAGATCTGTCAAAGGATGCCACAGAAGAGAAAGCTATTATGGTACTCTTATTTATCAGTTTTATGAATATTAAGATGGGACATAGCTGCTGACTGAAATGGCTCTACATACACGAGCTCAGCATAGGTTTTGCAGATTTTGTTCAGGGTGTATCAAAAAGAACCATCTTATTTCAAAAGGCTATATTTCTTTTCAGCTTGGGGTAAATTTTAAAATACTTGGCTGAATATAAAGTGTTATATACAGAACTTACGACGTTCACAAGTGCTTAGTAGTAGTAGTAGTTATACACTGAACTGAACTTAAGAATAGTGACTTTCAGTCTAACTTTTTCAAATTTGTGAAGCTTTTCAGCCTGACTCTTACTTTTACTCTTTTTTTCCTTCTCCTTTTTTTCCAGCTTTTGTATTTGCTTTAAAGTACACTGAAAATGGACTGTGCAGTGCTTTTATGTTCTTATTGGCCACTCCAAGCACTCTACACTAAAAACAACACTTACCACTTTGTCTACATCACATCACATCCAAGACTGTTAAGTTGGAATCAACAGTTAACCTAGCATGCATTGCATGTCTTTGGACTTTGAGAGGAAACCAGACCACCCAAACAAACCCCAGGCAACCACAGGGAGAGCATGCATACTCCAAGATTTGAACCCAGAACCTTTCTCCTGTGTGACAGTATTAATCACTGCACCATCTTTTTTTTTGGCTACAAGTATGAGCTGCAGTTGTTAGTTATTTAAACAGAGATAGACTTTATTAGTTACTCCACTCAAATTCTGGGTAAATTACTGCAGCACAAGGGCCAGGTTAATTAATTATTTAGAATAGAATAAATTACAGCTATATTAGAAAAATAAAAATAGAAAAATATATAATGTACAAATAAAAAGCCAGTATATTATACAAAACTACTCGGTGTGCACTAAGTCGAGTTAGTCACTTCCTTTGTCCTTCACAGCACTGGGTCAGGGTTGGCTTATGCCTCAAAACTTGCTGTGTTGGTTGTGTTTTCATAATGGGACATAAGCATATGATGTAATGCAACACAGGTTACTCTATGAACGCCTCCCACCTCATCTTCTTGCCATTTCACTTTCTCTCCTGAGAACATGTTTCACCCAAAATATCAACTGGGTTCATTTGTTAGATCAATAAAGCGGCAGGTGGCTTTGGGGTTATTTCACCAGGGAGTAAAGTGCACAGGTCCACTGGTTTAATGTTAGATCCAAGCCAGAAGGCAGATGGATTAATTCCCAAGCCAGATCACACAACCTTTCTGCTATAAAACACAACTCATTGTTTTCGCTGTCTGAAAGGACAAAGATGATGAGTTTCTGCTTTGATGGATTAAACAGATTTAGCAGGGTTGCTAAAATGCAATGCTCACAGAATCTAAACCACCATCCTCCACCTTTCTAAAAGCCAACACGAGCCGTTGGGCCATCCTGTTTCATTTTTTGTGACACAAGCTTTTTCTGAACTCTTTTAGCCACAAACAGACTGATTTGTAACTGCAAAACTCCGCATCTCCAAACCTTTATGCAGATTGTCTTAATGCACTCACACACTGGAAATTATTTGTGCAAATGTTATTCATTTATTCATTAAATGCTTTACACAGCTGCAGATCTCCTTTCAGATTCAAAAATTAAATCTATTTGTTCAGATATTTTTACATATTCACTGATTTTAATATTAAATGTTTTGGCACATTTGAATATAGTGATGCACAGCAACAATACTCTTGGCTGGAGTCTCCTCCCTCCATCTTTCAGTCATTGAGGGCATTCAGTGACGCACGCATTTTCCCTTTATGATTCTCCTTCATGTTTGTGTGATAAAGTGAGTGTTGGGATGAGGATCCACTCAGCAGGCCTATAAGGCTTAGCTCAGTTATTAATGGAACTAACGAGCATCAGCCCAAATGAGCTTTTAATGGGCTCTGTCTACCTGCAGCTACAAAGAGAGGGATGGAGTAGAGGTGGTGGGAGGCAAAAAGATGGATGCAGAAAAGACAAGAAAGGGTGAGGTCAAAGTATTTAAGCAGAAAAATAGATAGGATCAGTTAATGTTAGATTCCAGTTGGGTGGCAGTTTTCTTAAACACCGGCAATTAATGGTTAAACATTTATTTAACTCTGACTACAAGGTGGTTTACCTCACTTTTACTGGCTTCAAAAAGTATTAAAAGTGAATTCTTGAAGGATGTCCTCCTTAGAGGAACCTTTCCAGTCATTTCTGCTGATGACCTGTGTGGGTCCAGCTTCTATTATGGACAGGCATTTCATTATCACCTTAACTATTGCTTTTTGCCCTTTGTCAGCTGAGATAGGATCAGCCCCCCTCGTGACCCTATGCAGAATAAGCAGTTAATAAAATGGATGGATGGATTTCATTATTAATGGAAGTGGTTCTTTTTTCATACCTGTGAGGGGATCATTGGTTTCAGTTCACTTTGGTACACTATCAAATTCAACTTAGGAACTTGAGACTCATTACTTCCTCCTCATAGCTTTTGCATAATTGTAATTGGTTGTTTTGTTTTTTTTGCTTTTTCAAATTACTTCAGGTAAACTTGCCTCATGATCTCTAAATAATTTTAGGTCTGTCATTCATATGGTGAAGTAAAGCTCAGACTACAGAACTTCTTCATTTAGGTACTAAATGTCAAGGTTCAGCAACATTGTCTCACAGTGAGAAAATCCCAAATTAAGTTCATTTTCCTGCTTCACCCTTGACAATACATAGGCTTAATGCTACAGTTGGTCTCTGTGCACTCCACAATAGCAGCTCTGAGAGCTTAAAAGAAGTTTAATGTAGACAATATATTTCCATACAAGGTTCTTATCTGCATACCTGTGTGTAGCAAAAGCAAGTTTTACAAGGCGTAGCAATGAATTTTAAGGTGAATCACCTTACTATTTAATTCAGTAAAATTTTTGCAAATTCATTGAAAAACAGGAATTACATTTTTAAGCCTGTCTTCTATTAGTCTCAAAGAGGCTGTGCAGTCTGTAAAGAACATGGTCCAAATCCACACCAGAATTTCATGTCTTCTCACTTTGGCCTTTCATCTTTCTTTCCGTCAGGTTTCAAGAAAGTTGGTCTTTTAGTTTCTGTGTAATCCTGATGGAAAAACATGGCTGGTTGCTCATGGAAAAAAACTGGTTTGATCCTTTAACAGTCAGTACTTGTATTTATCTGTTACAGCATTCTTGGTCCTGTCATTGGCCTCTCTATTAAAATATCAAAAGGCAGAAAATTTGTATTTTCTAGCAGGACAAAAACCCACCAAGTTTACTGCAAAATTGTATCCTTGAATAATCTTAGACTAATAGATTTCAGGAAAATGTGTTGTTTACTGCTTTGTTAAGTGTAGTAAAAGCTTGTTTTATTTATTCACATTTCTTTTTGCTTCAGTTTCCACTGCAATACATTGCTCCTTTTGTAGTTTCCTATAAATCCCAAAATGACTTTGGACAACTGCCAGAAAAGAGCTGCGAGAGATGTATGATTAGGCACAGATGTGAGTGCATACTGTTATAAGACTAGTGACTGTTTTAACGCTCTTGCTGCTCAAATGTTGGTAAATTTAATGTGTTTAATTAATTCCATTGTATTTGTAAACAAAGATTTGGATTCGTCAGAAAAATGGGAAAGAGAAAATAATAGTTTGGTGATTGATGTGTTGACTGTGTATCTAACAAAGCAGTGCATTGAACTGTAAATAGACACTTGATTGATATCACTCCACTGTTCAGTCTGGAGTTAGGTTTGAATTTCTTCTCCACGGTCCAGTGGCATCATTGCTTATTGCTGTGTGGCTGCAGCAGTCTCCACAGGTGCCGCACCAATTGATGTAAAAGGTTTGATTGGTTTTTCAGAGAGGAATAACACTGAAGTAAATTTTTATGGTCTGTCTTTTGATATATATAAATTTAAACAGTTTAAAACCCCAAATCTTCCTGCCATATCCTGCATTATGCTGATTTTCCTTAATGTTTTCTGTTACTTTAAACTATCTGTCTTTGGTCACCATGTTTAGTGTTGTGCTCTTACTTATAAAACGTATCCTCTTTGCCTTTTGTTCCTACAGAATGCCGTGATGTGTTGTTACCCCTGATGTTGCGGGAGCTGAGCGGGGCACTGATCACGATGGCTGACGGCCCACACGATGAGAGGAAAAACAGTTTGGAGCTCCTCAACAACATCCTCGAGGTCCTCAGCAGGAACAATGTGGTGAGACACAACGCAACCATTTATATAAAACCCTGATCTCATCTCTCACTTGTGGAGAGGATTAAGGGTACAGTTCATTTAATCTTTATGCAGCTGGTCTTTTTCCACACTTGTTGTTCTGTGTGACTTCATATACAGCCAAGTCCCACAGCCACAAGCCATTATAGAGCTTTTCCTGCCCAATCTCTCTACGTTGCCACTCGCTTCCCTGTTTTCTTGTCTCTTTCATTTTGATGATTTCTGTGTACTTGTAGCGAATATGCTGTAGCAATAATTACCCTTCATAACAGCAGTCCCAGTTTCCCACAGATACAATCAAATGTCAGTGGGAAACAAAAATCAGATCCTCATTTCACTCAAGTGACTTGACCTAATCTTTGGAACCATCAATAACTCCAGAGTTTATGTAGAGACAATAAACATATATCAAAAGGTGAAAGGTCAGGTAGAAATGTACAATCTTCATTTATAGTAAAGATTGTTTTAGGCCAAGCAGACCGTTCAGCAGAAACTGATGAGACACTGAACCCACGGGGTATCATTTTGTCGGAAAATACGTCTATCTTACCTCCATCATCTTTGCAGAAATGTGAGTGTAAAAATGATCCAGTCCACAAATTAGATGAAATTTCCTTTGTCTCTTTTTACTGGATCTCCTCCCTAATTGGATGAATTGAAACTAGCCCGGAGCTCTGTTTTATCCCAGTTGAATTTACAGAAAAAACGTAAGCTGTTTTGTCTCCAGTCATCCTCTCGTGCAATGAAGCTAGCCTTGACCAATTAGAATTTATTTGATTTTGGTTCGCACATGTTGCTGCATGTTTGTATGTTGAAACAAAATGCAGTTAGCTCTTTAGTTCAACACCTAATACTGTATAAACACGCAGACGCACACACACATACATAAATGTAAAACAAATAGATCACCAGCATCTAGCTCAAGGCTTTTTAATTGCTTCTGCAAGTTGTTGACAGCATGCTGAGTCTTTGAAGTGAAGGTATGCCTTTTTTTGGCTCTATTTATTTGGATGCGCTAATGAAGCGTGTGCCAGTGGAAGACAGATAGTGAGAGAAGAGAGCGAGTTAATGAATGAAGTGGAGTGGAGTGAATTTGATGAGATGAATTTGCGGTGGTTGAGATATGAAAACAAATGCAGGTGGTGACAGAGTGTTGAAAGGACATGACAAGTTGAAATTCGGTCTTGTCCGGATCACAAAGCCAGTGACGCACAGCCTCATAGCATTTTTCCATCAAACTACACAAGGACAAAAAAGTTTGCTATAGGGTGACGTAATTGTTTGAGGCTGAGCGCTGTTTATGAGCATGCAGAGAGGCTGAACAAACAATATGAAAACGGAGGATTAACAACTAAACACACAGTGATTTCATAGATAATGTGGCAACCGTGTTTTACAATGAAAAAATAGTCATAGGAGACAGAAAACAGGTGCAAGATCTAAGAAAAACAACAGAAGTAGAGGAGGAAGAGGTGATAGGAGATGGGTTTTGCCTCCTTCTCTCTACTTTTCTGCACCCTGTCTCCTTTGTTTTTCACCCTTCTGTCTTCCTCGCTCTGGGTGGTACCTGATTAAATTGTCACACAACAGATGTCTTCGAACCAAAGAGAGGGGGAGAAATACAGGTTGAGGAGTGGAGATAGAAGAGAAGATGTCACGATAGACATATGCTCATATCTCTGGAAGAGTTTGCATTGAATGTATTCACAAGTAACTTTTGTATATGATATTGTTGCTTTTTTTCTGTTCTATAACGGCAAATCAGTGTTTTCAGTTTATATCTAGTTGCTCGGGGAGATGATAAACCAGCTGGCTACAGTTGGAGATAAACAGAAATGAAACTTTAGAAGAAGAAAAGAGCATTTGTGACTCTCATCTTTCAGCTTCCTGTTCTGAGAAACCCTTTCCAGGGGACCCAAATACCTACAGTGAGCTAAAAAGATTTAAGCTTATTTAGGATCCACAGCTGTGTCTTAGCTTTACTATATGAGTGTGTGTGAGGTAGTATGAGATGGAAATAGTATGCAAGATGACATACACACATTTAGACAGTTGTTTATTTTGTCTATGTCCTCTGGCTGTGAGTCAGCGCATTTCATGTGGTACAATCATATCTACCTGATTCTCATCAGACCCTGCTGCCATCAGGCCATTGCACATGCACACAGCTGCACTGATAAAACTTTGAACCTGACTTATTTAATTTTTTTCACCTTCCTCTGTTATTTTTGTACCCTCCCTCTTCTTTTCATGCTTTGCTGAATGCCTCATACAGGAATATACACACAAAATAAGCACACACATTTGGACTAACAAGTACTCAAAAACACACACACAGATGCACCCTGCAGTATTAGTACTAAGGTGTGTCTGAATGTAGCAGATGCTTCATTGGTGAGTTACTACCCCCAGGCAAGTCTGAGTCAGCGTCCATTGACCGCCTTTACTATGGCAGAGTGTGCTTGTGTGTGTCCCTGTTTTTCTTTTTTTCCTGTGCACATGCACTGGATCCATAATGAGATTAGATATTTTACATATACACATATGCTTTCAAGAGATGCCTTTTTCCTGTTTGGATTGCATTTCTCTTTACTTGCAGTCTGAAGGTTTTTTTTGTTGTCGACAGTAATAGATGGGCATAGTTTCACTCATTAAAGCAAGCTTATGGGAGAATCTGGAAAGCACAGCAAGCTACACACACACACACACGCATGCTTGAACTAGTGAATGAGACTTAGCAGATGCCATTCGGCTCCAGCTGCTTGTGTCAAGAACATCTGTCAATCAACACAACCGCGCCCCTAACTCAATTATTCAGGTGGATGAGTTTTTAAAAAATGACCCCACTCAGAGTTGGTGTGAAGGAGGAAATATCCATAGAGGCCCAAACTGATTTTTTTATGTTTTTTTTTCAGGCTGTAAATATGCTTTTTAATGCTGGAAAGTTTGACTGGGAGTCTATGGGGATTGACTCCCTTTTGGAGAAAGCCTCGAGTTGCACTGCAGTTTTTGCTACTTCATTTTTTTTTTTTAGCTGTAGAGGTTGCACTCATCATTAAAAAATCACTCTCCAGAATGTATTTATTTCATGAAGTGTATATAAAGTAAAATGCACACTGATAGTTGAATAGTTCGTGCTATCTGAAGTGCTTTTATGATAATATGTATAGATGGAAATTTTTCACTGTAAGGCTGTGTTTAAGTAAAGTAATATTATTTTTCAAGCTTATATTGTAGCTCAGAAATGACCCTGCAAGTCCAGCTGCAGTTAGTCCACCAAATAAAGTAGGAACAAGACCAATTAAAGGAGAGATGACATTACTGTGATACTTTGAATCGAGACAGTTTAATATTTAGGCTTTGAGCTTTTTGTTCTTTGAACCTGCAGACTTTCTCTAAGGTTTAAACAGTCATCTGACCTGAACAGGTCTGGGCACAGAGATAGACTGTTAAAAACATTTCATCCCCTTTGTTTAATTTTGGAAGGATAAAAGAAAAAGAAACATGGCAGGGGAGTGGCTTCAAAGGGAATGGAAATATAGGAATAGGAAAGTAGGTCTGCACTGAAAAAGTCTACATTCACTTGTCAAAAATCCTTTTGCAGTTCATTCATCTACACTGAGGATGATTAAGTAAATGTCCTGGTGAGGCATTTCAGAAAAGTTAAAAGACTTTAAACTTTTATATTCAGAAAACTTTTTTTTCTCTCAAAGTGTTTGGTCCGCCGTGCATTCAGAACCATGGCCACGATTTGTACTCTGCAATTCTGGCTGTTTTCACGCTGAGCATAGTTAATTCAAGGGCAGAACACCTACACAGATAAAATGCTGAAATAATCTTAAGTTTTGTAGAGAAGGAGTTCTGGGGTATCCCCACAAGTAGTGCTAAAGTTATGCCTGAGTGAATGATGTTTGAAAAGGGCAGGAGCTGCTCTGCATCTGTCTGTGTATTTCTTTTTTTTTTCTTTTTTGTTTTGATCTGAGAAAATCTAATAATCTCCTGTGTATCTCTGTGTTTTTCTCCATATCCCTCTCTCTGTGCTTCTCTTTCCCCTCCACCATACACCTATACTCTGACTTTCTATCAGGGGGACACCTTCCAACATATCCAAGACATTGTGGTATCTCTGCTACGGGTCATCAACCAGACAGTCATCACCATGGGTCGAGAGCACACTCTGATTGTAAGTACTTTACAAATAGGACATATGGTGGACTCATCAGAACCTTCTGTCTTGCGTCTTTATCATATTTTCCCCGCTGATACCATGTTTATCAAAAAGCATTTGCAAGAAAGCACATTAATTTACTCTGCTATGGTATTCAGTTTGCTTTTGAAACACAAAATATGTTGACAGCAGAGTATTTTATTTAAAATACACAATTTTATTGCACATACAAGAGGGATTGTGAGGGCTCACACACTGTCATGGGAAAGCTTAAGAAAATGCAGGGACAGGGCATTTTGCGCATAAACTGGTTAATTACTAAGTGTAGTATTATCCAGGATTGTATTTGGTGGCAACTGTACAGCCATAAGCAGTTGAAGGACGCCCTTGTGAGATCAGTTGTTAAGCTCTAAACTGCTGTGAACAAAGCAGTGTGTGAATGCTCTGTGTGTGTGTGTCTGTGTGTACAAAATTAATGTCCAGATGAATGCTGTTTGCTAAAATTTCTGTGTTTATCTACCAGTTGTGCTATGCTTTTACAAATATATTGTTTCCCTTTGGGAAAAAAATCTTCAAAAACTCTTCACCCTTAGTGACTCATTTTGTATATTTTGTTGACCAAAAATTAAAGTTTTTAGCACGGATATTTGTTGATTAGGAGGGAAAGTGTGGCCTGAATGTTACAGAACACCTATATAGATATTGAAATGATTGTCTGATATATTTTACATGACCAAGTTGAAGTGTGCTGTTGGTATTAAGAAAGAGATTGAACCTTTTCAGTTTTTTTTATTAATTTTTCTGGTCATCTTCCTGTTCTCACTCTAAAACTTCACATTGTGTGCCAACAAAGCACTCACCTGCACAATTTGTGCAATGGTAAATTTTGAAAAACATTAACAACAATTCATTGGTGCCTACTGTATACATTGTATATTGATACTCAACATTTAAACAGGCCAGTCATTAAAAATGGATTGACAGGTCTGTTCTTAGTTTGCACTGGTTCACAAATGTATTGAGTGTTTACTGTGTGAGAGAGGAATCAGTTGTTTGTATTTCAGTGAGTATGCTGTAGTGTAACCTGATGCCTGCTTGTCAATGCCACTAAGTGCATGCATTCAAATGCACACGTGTGTAAAGATCCTTGAAACACAACTGAGACTGCAGCAAAACACTTCCATTTTGGATGATAATAAAGGAGAGAATCGATTACTCTGTCACTCAGGGTTGACAGAAATTTTAATTATCTGGCAAAGACTGTCAGTCTTCAATCAGCTGTGTATCACATTGTCTCTTAATGTATTCTTAATACAATCTGTACTTTCTCTGCGAAATCCTGATGACTCAGTGAGCAAGCTGTGTGTCCAGATAGTTCATCAGCTTGTTTTCCCGTGATATCCTTCAAGTGCTTCAGTTGTTGCTACATTCAAATTTTGTCTGTCCAGCCATCCAAAAACATAGCATTCAAATTAGTTTTTATATTCCTTTGTTTTTCACATTCATTTACATTCCCCTGCTTATTGCTGTAATTTATCCAAAACTGTTATAACAAGTCATTCCCAGCTCGTACATCTGTCCATCTGTTGAAATAGCCACTCAGCCAAGTGACAAACTGTATGCTGTCTGATATCCAGAGTGACAATGCTTCATCTGTCTGCAGCAGATTTGTTATTGAAAAACACTGTCCTCACTGTCAGGCGAAACGTAATCTCAAATTAGCCAGCAAATACTGGTTTCTGCAGATTTCACCTTCTTCCTCCCAAGCAGTCAAGAAAGTTTAACAGCCTCTTTTGTCCTCTTCTCCCTCTTTAGCACATTTCCTTTTTTTTTCTACCTGGTCACCGGTGTATTTTGCAGGGCTCAGGATTGGTTACTGTGGAAAATGTGCCATTCACAGGCCATCTTTTCTGCTCAGAAAAGATCACCTTCTGAATTTAAACTTAAGCTCAGTGCACACCCACATGCTTTACTCTGCAACATCTTGGGTCCCCTGAAATATAATCCGCTCCTGCACCTGCTGCCCAGAAGGGCAGTTGTGGCTTTTCCAGCTCTTAGAGCTTAGAGCCACCAGAAACACTTCTTGCGCAGTTTCTTGACCCGTGCCTTGGTACTGGGGCGACTGGAGGATGTTGGGGCTGGCGTCGGCTTGGTCAGAGTTGGTGCAGGCACATCATATTCCCCCTCTAGGGCCTCTATAACCCCCTGGAAACGTCCCTCCTGCTGTCTAAAATCATGCTCCACACTGGAGGAGAGAGAGAAATAGAGAAGGCAGTTGAAGAGGAAGGAGACAAAGATGAGAGAGAAACATTATAAGCATGATTTAGAGACTGAGCTAATATGAATCAACCCAGATTTTTTTTTAATACAGTTCATTTTTCACGAAAAGAGAATAAATGTGGGGGTAAAAGGGAGATGGTGAACAGCTGTGTAAAACAAGGGGAAGTCTACTGGGCAGAAAGAGAGATTAGAAAGAGAGGGGTTTAGAGAAAGCTAAGCTAAGGTGTCCTAGTGACATCAAGAAATGCTGACAACACCTTAAATACTGTCCATAATGCAGTTTTTATGGAGGTTTAAACTCATATGTTCTTAATTTTGGTGTACGCACCATCAGCCCACACACTCTTTCACACGGGCCTCAGCTCAGTTCTCTTTTCACATCTATAGTATTCTTTTGCACTCATGCACCAGTAGATCACAGGCTGGTGAGATGAGAGGAGTGGGAGGAGAATGAAAAAGAGAGTAGGAAAGAAGAAGAAGAGCATTTGCACAATGGAGGAGCTAAAAGAAGGCGCAATGGAGGAACTTTTTTACTCTTCTATGTTCAAAGCAGACCCTCGTGGCTTACTTTTTCTATGCTCCCATTCCCCCTCCACCCCTCATCTCACTTGTGCTCTTTTTCCCTCACCATCTCTCTGAAGTGTCCATCGCTGCAGGTCATAGTGTAGCAGACTCTGAGTTTCTCCCTCCATTTGGTAACTTTGCGTGTGTGCGTGTGCGTGTGTGTGTGTGTGTGTGTGTGTGTGTGTGTGTGTGTGTGTGTGTGTGTGTGCTGAGCGAGCTGGATTATATGGGTGGAGCTACATAGGGTCTGGCATCTGGAGTTAATGAGGCACATGATGAGGCAGGGAGATCGGAGACAACTAACAGTCCTTCCCTCTTTTTGTATGCCAACAAACACACACACATACACATGCGTGCACACACACACACACACACACACTCAAAAACATATAATATACAAACACAGACGTGCTCCCCTGCCATCTCCATACATCTTCCTCAAAAGCCCACGGCTGAGTGAGAGTAAAAGAGAAACATGCAGAGACTTATGAAAGAAAAAAGGAAAGAGACAGAATCTTCGGGGAGATCGAAGGATGGCTAAATGAAAGAAAGGCGACCTTTAATAAAACAGGGCAGAGAGGTCACTGCATAGTAAAAGAGGAAACAAAAAAAAGACAGGGAAGTAAAGAAGGACAAGATGAGTGCCACTAGAGATATGAAGAGGGGAGGGCAGCAAGGTCTTGGCTATCCGAGAAAGTGCGCAGTGAATATAGGAGAAAGTAAAAGCTCGGGTGGGCACAGAGGAATGGAGATGGCCGCATGAATAATTGATAAAGAAGATCTACCCAGACACATATACACAAACAAAGCCACACAGCATACATATAAAGAAAGATAAAGGATGGCACCTGCCCCACATCCACTTACTGTACAGTCTGTCTTGTTTTAGAAACTAAAGCTTTTTCTATGTCAGGTCTCTCTATACCTCCCCTTGTCTCAAAACCTTACTATAGCTCTCTACCTCTCTCTACCCATACCTACTTCACTCCCTCACTATTGTTCATGGGATTACTGCACAGTTGGGAAAGCTGCTATTCTTAATTCGTTGTGTAAGCTGTCACCTTCAGCATCTTCTTACGTGCATGTATGACTGCGTGCTACAACGTCTTTCCTCCCTGCGAGACACAGTTAAACCCGAAACCTTTATTATGTTTTTAAAATGAGGTGTAACATGTGGAGATCAGGGCTAAAGTTTTGGTTTGTTTGCTTAACACATCAGTTTAAATTTCAGACTTGTGTGTATATTAGAATACTTTTAGTTTCTAGGTGCGCATATGTGTTTTGTTCTGTTTGTTTCAGCTGTTTAAGCTTTGGGAGGAAAAACAGAGGAGCTGTCAGAAGTTCCTCTCCCTCTTGTCTCTCATTGTAAAGATTAATTAGAACAGACGATGGCAAAACATCTTCAGGCAGTCAGCCCACGTCAAAAGCTCTTTTTTTCACCACAGATCATTAGGATGAATGTTTTAGTCCCACACGTAATTCATCCTCTGCCTGGGTGTCTCTTATGCCATCTCCACTCCTCTTTACCCAGAGTCCTCTAGGGTTTTGATAAGGCCATTATTGTCCAATCAAACAAACAGAGCTCGTGTAGTTGTGACTTCTGTGTGTGTATGTCACAATAAAGATGCTGATTTTCTTTTTTTCCACCCCTGCTTTTGAAACAAACTCATACTGACACGAGAAGAAAAATGACTAGGCTGGAGAATCTGCCGTTCAGTCCAAGTCATTAACATATTTCAAATAGCATGAAATATATTCTTTTTTTTTGTTTGAAATGTGTACTCATATGAATCAAATAAAAGCTGATTTCCTTTTGTGCTGGATTAATTATCATGTTTATATTTGCATGTGTGCAATTAAGACAATAAGAAAGTAGAGCAGGAGAGAAAATCTTAGAAGCTGAGAAGAGAGAAAGGTGGACTATAATGATGTGAGAAGTGCATACACCAGAGACCAGGATTGTTCCAGGTCATGTAAAGTATCTCCCCAAAATATTCGAAAGCCTCACATTTTGAAGACTTCCATGTCTGGCTAATGTTAGACATTGTATAACTATGTAATGACACGTTTCTTTGTGCAATATATGCTACTAGATTACTGAGGGGGTCTATTTGTAGTACAAGAAGATAATAGTACGTTTTGTTCTGTAAACACTAATTTTCCCCTAATTTCATAAACCACTAATATCTAGGTTTAGCGCGCTCAGTTGTTCTGTTTGTCTTCCATCAGGTTTTCACAGTCTGCGTGGAAACGCTTCTGAAAGTGCTTATTTAGTCAAACAGTTCAAATTCATTTTGGGAGTGTTTATGTTTTTCTGCTTAAGTGAATTGTTGCATAATGCAGGTTGTCTTGTCATTAAAGCATTTGCAGTAGTTAATCAGGCTGTTGTATAATTACTGTCAGTGTTTTGCAAGGCTAAAGTCAAATGCCTTGTTTTCTCTTAAAAGCAGTCCCCATTTAAGAAATTCTACAACGTGGAAGAGGATTCTTTACTGTGTGAACAAAGGAGCTTGCATATAAGTGCATTTGTCTCACTATGTAAAGTAGTGGGGGAAATCTATGTGTGTATATATGTGTGGATATGGGTGAGCATGTTACCATGTGGCAGCTTTCCCCCTTGGTGCTCATTGCTACTTACTGGGATAAGGATTTTGCTGTGTTAATTAGGATCAAGGGAACAAAAAATGAGATGAGGGGAAACAGAAAACTGGATGCAAAGAAGAGATGAACTGACAGAGAAATGGAAAGTTAAAACAAGAGCGAGATGCAGAGGTGGGGCTGCTTTGAGGCAAGTAGCTTTGAGAGTTAAAGAGAACTGAAGAGGTAAAGACCCCGCAAAACGTGTCTTTATCCCCTCGAGGCCTGCGAGGGAGATTTGTATGTGATTGTAAACAAGCAGAATTGACTTCAAGCCTAGCTTTGGTCTGTAAATACTTCTTTTCTTTTAGTTTTATCCATGAAGCTACATGCAACCTACATTTCCAGCTTATGTGAGCAGTGCAGAGAAAGAGTAGAGGGTGAAAGTGGGGCACACTGAGGTGATTAGAGCTTTGGCGATTGACAGACAGAATGAGGCACGGATGTAGACAGGAGTTTGTTTAAAAAAAGAAGAAATGACAGAGATTTTAGTGGCATGTAATGGAAATGTTTATGTGAACATTTGTGAGAGAGAAGGAATATGCGGAGCTAACGGGAAGATTATTGTACAGTATGTGATAAGAGCCAGTGCAGTTCTGTAAGTTGCTGAGGATCTAAGAATGCAGTTAGTTATTTAGGTCAGTCACACAAGAGATAACTGGACTGATCATTTAGATGTTGAATTAATATCCTTGTTTGCACAGAACATTCTTTTATGTGTAAATATCCTCCCTTGGTAGAGCATCTTTTACTAATCTGCAAAATACAGCAAGTATTAATTTTAATATTTATAAGAGGAATCACTCTTAGTCTCTTTTTCCTTATAATAGTATATTGTATGAGTAGTACAATAATCAGAGTGGAAGAAAAGGGCAGCGACAGCAGGGTGTCAGGAAGAAAGGGTAATGAAACAAAAAAAGCTGAATAAGTGATAAAAACCTGGAAAGGCCGAAGAAATAACAATGGGAAATTGCATCCTACGAGAGGCATGCAGTTTTACAGAAGTTTCATGGCTATTTCTAAAGCTCCAGGTAAGAATTAGAGTCATTGATGTGTTATATAATACAGTAAGCTCATTATCGTTATTAGGTTACCTGTAGATGATGCAGGCTGTCTTTTGGCAGGTGGGGCAGTTGTTTATGTCCTGACCAGTTCTGTATGAGCTGCGACTGCAGAAACAACAAATGTAAAACATTTACACACATGAAAGCAGTTTGACTGAACAGAGCTGTGAATGCTGATGGCCGTTACACGTCTGGTTTTTAATTTTTGCTGTAGTGTTTTGATTGGTAATGATCTAAACAAAATTCTATGTAGGCATACAGTGCATGCCTTGTTTGTTATAATCCACTTAAGAAAACCACTCTGATATATTTACGATTGCTTTAATCATTAGCATATATGATTTTTAGATAAGCTTCTTCAACAAAAAAAGAAAAAAAAATCCTGCCAAGCTTCAGCAATATTCATTTTTGTAATAGGGAAAGAACATTTTGCAAAAACAGCAGGCTGGGCTTTTGGTGGCGGTGTCACGCTGGTGTCAGAATTGTTATTTCTCTCTCCATGGACACATACCCAGTGCAGCAACAACAGACATGCTGTCTACGTGTTGTCAAAGGGCACAAAATAGTTGTGATGTTTAGTGCATACAATGTGCCCCAGTAACACTATTCAGGACATTACCAGGATTGCCCCAATGGTTGAGTACCTGCCTGTTTACTATTCTATGCAGGAAAAAAAAAATATTTGCAGCAACTGTCTTGGTACATCAAGTTTTGAGCCACACGTCACACGGCACAGATATTATTAGCTTAAATTAGAGGCATAGTGAAAGTAAGCTTATTGTCTTTCATTCTAGATGGCTAGTTTGAACAGCAGCGTACACATGCCAACTGCATCAAGGCTGAACAAGACCAAAGAGACTACAGAGCCAAGGACAATGTTTACATGTTAGAAAATAAGCTGGAATTTAAAAAAAAATCTGTTAGGCTTGTACTGCCTGCCTCCCAATTAAAATACTTTATTTTGCCAAAGTATTTTGGCTGGCCTTCAGTTGAACCGTTTAGAGAAAAGAGTAACTGATTTATGTCGATAAAATTGACATTTTAATTACATGGAGTGAGACTGTGTAACTGGCATCATTTTTCTCCCCCACCAGTCTTTATCAAAGACGACAACAACAGCATGAGAAGACAAGTTTGTGCTTCAGGAGAGAAACGAGACAAGGAGCTGAGCACAGCGACAACCTTTTAGCTCAGCCGACACTTTTATCACAGCAGCCCACTTAGAGTCCTTTCATTTCTGGCACAGCACCAGATTCATGCAGTCCCTCTCTTACTTGCTGCTTTTCTTAATGCTCATTCTTTTAATGTCTTTCTATCTTTCAATAGCTATCTTTCACCCTCTCTCTTCTGTCTGACTTTCAGTCTATCTGTTTTTCTCTCACTCTTAGCATGATACATGGGCATCCTCCCAAAAAAGCCTTTACACACAACAGCAGCATGAATGCATATTATACAGCAACAAAGATGGGGTAAGGCAGCTTGAACACTGATTTTATGTGTCTTATTGTGCAGCTTAAAGATTAATTGCAAGGTAATCTGATAGGGATTAGACTGCAGCCAGAGACATCTGTTAACCCTGGACAAAAAGAAGGAGGGATGGGAGAGAATAAAACCATGTACACAGGGAGTTTAGGTGATGATGGAGAATTGTCAGTTTTAGGATAGTTGAGAGGTAATGGTTATGGGTGGGAAAAAAGATGCAGACTTTAACTTAATGGTGAAATGGAGGATGATGGTGAAGAGGTGAGGAATAGGAAGCAAAACAAAACAGTGTGACAGCAAAGATCTGACAGCAGGGAAGAGTGATGGACAGGTTGTTGGGAGAGGAGAAGGGGGAAGATGAGAAGGCACAGGAGTGATTCGCAGTTGTTAGTTGAAGATATGATTCATACTTTACAGTGAAGTGTGTAAAGAAAGATAAGGAGTGGGAAGGTATTAATTAAAAATGCACCAAAGAAAGGTGTGAGGCTGATGGTGAAGAGAGGGATAAATTACTAAAAGCGGGTTAAGAAGCAGCGGAGAAGAGGGGGATTTTTGAAAGACCAGCTGTTATGTGTGGAGGGAAGAGGAAGAACATGTGGCCAGGGAGGAGGAAATTAAGAATCAAAGATTTAGCAGGGGAGAGAAAGAGTAACTGATTAGTTCTGTTTGCTTAGAAGTAGTGTCTGTTTGGGGCTACATGCTCACAAACTCAAAGGAAAGGCAAGAAAGCCAACGCTGACCTCCTGCTGGTAGGTATCAACTCTCTCCAAGCATGTGTACACACATTGGACCTCCACACAGGTGGCATTTAAAAATCTAATATACTGTCTTGAAAGCCTGCCAGCTATAAAAACTTAAATATACTCCGTTATTAATCTCTTTCACTCATAGAACACCCTCTCTTCTACCCCTCTTTCTCATCTTTATCACCTCCCTCTTGCTTAAATATTTGCTCATGCGGTGAATACCTCTACCACTCCTTTTACATGTGTTGTCTCTTTTTATCACTCCCTTTTTCATTCCATCTTGACATCTATGTCTCTTAATTTCACACTTTATTCTCAGATTATCCTCTTCCTTTCCTTCTTACCTTCTTCCATTACCCTATTTCCCCTTCTCTCTTCAAGTTATTTTCCTCCCTAAGTCCCTTCTCTCACCCTTCACTGAAGGCTTTGCTCTTCTCCAAGTCTTGAATCACGTTGAGAAGCACCTTTATCTTCTCCTGATTGGACAGCAGGTTCTCCTCCACACTCTGCAGCTGCTTCTCCAGTCCACGTGGTGCTTGTACTGCATGTCCATCCAGAAGTCCTCCCGGTGCCCCATTGCATTGTGCTTTCATATGAGTCTTACAAGGCAGAGTGTGATCTTCGAATGATTTGCTCTTGTGATTTGTGTAGTCCTTGAGTTTGATCCGTTCTAAGGATCGTTTCGGTACATTTGTGGTCTCCTGGGTTTCGTTTTGCGCTACAGATGTGGCTGGTTTGGACTGAGTGGGTACAGGACAATTTTTTGGTGGAAGAGGTGGGGTGGTGCTAGATTTTGAGTCACTGTGACAGGAAGGAGCTGGAGACTTCAAAGCAATACGGGCTACTGTGTTCTGATGTGACTCTTCATCAATGCGTTGGCCATGAGCCACAACTTGACTGCGTTCGTCATTTGAGTGTGACTTTATCACCTCTAAAGTTGGCATGTGTGTTTGTTGTGTATGCATGTCGGCTGTGGTCCTATCTGTGTTACTTTGTGTATCTGTTGTCTGCGTGGCCGAGTCCTTGTAAGAGGTAAATTCTGCAGAGTGTGGCCTCGTCTGCTGCCTCGTCTGCTGCTGTGAATCTTTGGCTTTGTTCTGAGTGTGTGTTGCGTGGTTTGAGTGTGAACTGTGCGCTTTTGGTATAGTGTGCGACAGCTGTGTTAATTGAGTAGTCTTTACTGATGTGTGTTGCTGTGTGTTGGCTGTGTCTGTTTTTTTGGTGCAAGACTGAGAGTTCATAGCAGCAGAGTCTTTTCTTGACTGATTGGGAGCCACAGGCGGTTTCCGTGGCGGATTAGGTAAAGTCTGGCTAGCTGTTATTTGATTAACTGCCCTCCTGCGACATGCACCGGTGCACGGTGAAATCTGAGATCGTCTCCTCCCACATGTCCCACAAAGGCGAGGCGGAGAAGTCGTCATTACTCTGCAGGGCCGAGGTGGGGTGGCGTGCACAGTTGTACAAACACTTCCTGTCTTTAATACCGTGCGATGACCCTCCCCTCGTAGAGACTGCACCCTTCTCCTCTCTTGGGCTGGCTCCTTACTTTCTGTGGCTTCACTGCAAACCCCTCCCACCACATCAGAGGCTACCACACTGCCATTTGTGTACCGAGCTGTCCTTTTACCTCTCGTGTCCTTTGGGTTTGTCCGTATGTTTTTGATCTGGCAGTAAACTCCACTGCCTGATCCCTGTGACCCCATGTCGTCCTGTGTCAGGCTGTTGATCTCGTTTTGAGATGTCTCTTTTGACACCAGCAGACTGTTGCTGTCACTTCTGATAACTCCCCCTGCCTCTGCTGTTGTTGTTGTTTTGTCTGTTGCCATGGTGAGGAGCCGAGGCGTGTTGGTTGGTTGGCTGCTGTGGCGTTTGATGGAGGGGAGAGTCCGAAGTCTGGGAGATGTCTGCACCCCGACACTGCACAGTGGGCCCCATCGCCCCCCCGCCAGGGGAACTCCCAGTGCTGGGACTGGATTTGTTGGGTCAGCCACCCTCCTGCCCATACTCCTCTGCAGGCTTGCTCAGCCCCCTGAGGAGCTGAAAGGGATGGAGGCAAGCAGTGACATCAGCCGCCAGCAAGATTAGATCTAAGCGCAATCCAAGCTGTTTCCAGCTCTTGTTTACCCAAATTAATTTATGTGAAAGAGTTTTTAGGGAGCTGGAGACAGGAATTCAATATCCAATAAAGCTGTAGACTCTCAACTTTCTTCCATTAATGATCTTCTTATTACTTGAGCTACTTCCGATTGGATGTCGCTGTCAAAGCTTTTCTTAGTTTCCAACCAGAAGCCCACAGATGATGAGTTGGACTGCTTTTCTGGGCATTGCTGGTTTGTTCTGGAGAGAGGAAAGAAATAAAGGCAATGAATGATAGAAACAAAAGTAGAAACAAGAGAAACTGGCAAGAAATAGTCAGACTGGCAAGAAGACATAGACATTAGGCACGTAAAGCACCGTGTAAAAGCTTCGACCTCGACTGAGAGCACACACTGACCAGATCAATATAGGTCTATCAAGTTCTTATTACCCTAGCAGGTGGGTGAGAGTAACAGTGGCAAAACTTTAAATCCCATCAAGGAGAATGAAAAGACTATAGAATATGTTCAGGGTAGGTAATGGGCAATTGCATCTTTCTCTATAGAGTTGGGAGTTGCATACAAATCACAGGAGCTATAGATCCTGTCAATTTAAAAATGTTGCTTAATTCTTTTATTAAGTCATCAACATTACAACACATTTAAAATGATGTTTTCTTTACATTCCATAATAGTTTGTAGACTTATAACTAATCATTTGTTATAATTTGTCATAAAAGCAGTTTGGAAATGTTTCAAATGAGTTAAGATAATTTAATAATTTTGTGATGAGCTCTATAGCATTGTTCCATGTTTAATGTTTCTTTTGTGTCTAGTAATCTATACAGACATTGTGCCCTTCGGTCTATTTTAAATGATTTTGTACTTGATTTTTTTAAAGGCAGGAAATTTAATGTTAATCCATGACTAAATTATGTTAAAGTCTTATCTTTGTTTTGTGTTATTTTGCTTAGTCTAAAATTTTTGGATTGATTGGGAGGGAAGCAAAATTAGCCATTTAGTCTTAATCATTTCAGATCACTGACTCAGTATAATTCAGTGGTGCACTGTGTCACTGCGATTAGCTGATGAAACTGGGCCAGAATTCTATTATATTTACTTTTTTTCCATATCAGGATTTTGGGCTATTGCAGGAAATATGGGCAGGGTACATCAAAAAGAAAAAGACAGATAAGGAAGAAAAAAGAGCGTTATTTAAATAACTTACCCAACTGGTACTATATTTAAGAGCATGGAAAAGTGGATGCAGTCACATTTGTCTGGTATATTTCGTTTTAGCTAATGGAGCTATGCTAATTTGAGCTAATGTAATTGCACACAGTTCGGCTCTTAACGATAACTGGCAGTGCAGTGCATTTGCTGTCTGCACAGAACTCAAGCAACAATACATTTTAGACTTGTTGCAGATCCAGCTCATATACTGTAGAAAATTTCTTTCTGTCTGCCTGTGTTTAAAAAGTCAGTCACCGTCCACCTTTGATCCCTCACTGCAGCTGGTGCTAGGTAATTTGCCCATGAAATTAGGCTTGTGTGTATCTAGGCTGAAATCTTTGTGTCTTCGTCAGTATTGTTTTTTCTTCTATCTTCTATCTTCACAAACAATGTTGTCACTCTATTCAGCCAGTGTGGGGTGTAAAAGCTGGCTGCATACACACACACACAGACACACACACATAATCAAACACACATAGGGAAGATGAATGGCTTAGTTTACACCAGCTGGTGCAACATGTCACACAGATGCTTGCTGTATACGGTCAAGTGTGGGAAAACTACAAGATATATATATAGAGAGAGAGAGAAGGAGAGAGAAATAAATCAGCTATAGCCATGTTCACCTAATAGTGTAAGAACCCATGAGATTACAAACAAAAAAAAATCTTTTATTGTTTCATTATTGTAAAGAATTCATTCTCAGGGTTTTGAGAAGTTTTAAAACAGCCTGTCAGCTCTGGCACTGTAGCAGGTAAAAATATGTGCTCACCAGTGGACAGGTAACACATCCTAACTGCAGTGAGCCTGACTGCTACTCTAATATTTCATATGTATTCAGAATGAGAGGCATGTACCCATTCACTCATACCAATGGCCTGTCATGACCTAAGCCTAATACCCCATGCTGTTTTGACTGCACAAGGAGAATAAAAATTGACATCTTAGCCTTTTTTTTCCCTTTTTCCCTGACAGCAAGTGTAATTAAGGTTGTCAGACTCTTTGGGTTTTCAGTTTTCATTTAAAAAAAATTAAATATTAATGCTGATGCTGGTGGGCCTGCCCATGAGCTGAAGTGCAGAACAAGGAACAGTTTAAATTTAGACTGTTCAGCCTGCATCCTGCGTCTGAAACTTTCTAGACATAGTTGAGAAAACAATAAGTGTCACACAGTGCTCTGCATTGCTTGAGAGCTTCAGTGACAGTGGTGCTTTGAAATGTAAGGTTTCTGCATAAAGCATTAAAGATCAAAGGATTTCTGTTTCAGTGACATATTGCTCCTACTTATATAAATATCTTGACAGTGTGTTTGGCTTGTGGAGTGTGACATTGCCAGGGAGGGGGTCTCGCATTATTGACAGCCCAGACTGCTTATTGTTTACTGTGCTAACTGTGGTAATCACTGTCCTGGAGTGGACGACAGAAGCTTTAACTTATATTTCATGCATCCCTTTTTATATACAATGCAGGGCACAGCTACTGGGTGAATGAGGAAAGGACTGAGATTCGTTGTTTGCACAAACAAATTGCAGATGACGATGGCATTTCTGTGGTGAGAAACAGATGGAGAGGGAAACCAAGAAGAAGAGAGCTAGCCAGTGTTTGTGTGTGCAAAAAAAAAAAAGAGAGAGAGAGAAAGGATGCATATGTGCATGCATATGTCCCTATTTGTGTGGTTGATTGTGTATAAGAGCTGTCAAGCAGCTTGTCTTGGGATTCAGACTGAGTGAACTAAAGGTAATTCCACTGCAGCTGACTTGCCTTTCCATCAGCAGCCTCATCAGACAGCAGAGCACCTGCTGCAAGTTTCTTTCTTTCTTTTCTTTCTTTCTTACTTTCATCATTTTTGTGTGTGTTCCTTTTTGAAGTCTGACTCTTCACCCCTGACCTGCATGATGTCAGGCAGAAAGTGACACCATATCCTCAGAAATCCAGCTCACACTCTGTCTGTCTATCTCAGGCTCTCTACTCCTCTCTTTTTCTCAATCACTTTCCCCTCTTTTAAATCTTAAAGGATAGCACTAACCTCGCATCCCTCTTTCATCACTTGCTGTGTTTGTTGTCACACTTTCCCACTCAGCACCCTCTCTTCCATCTCTGTCATGCAGCCTTTGATTTTCTCTGTGCTTCTCTCGCCTCCTCTTTGTTCTTTATATATAAACGTAGTCTCTCACCAACATTTCACCTCTGGCTGTGCAAAATAAACGGGGAGGAGAAAGGGAGGAAACATTGTCAGCTGGGGGATAAAGGGGAGGCAACTGAAGAGGATAACAGGGTAGACGCCGGCACAGGCAGGGCTGACAGGTGGCCAGGGGATGACAGCGAGAGAACAGATGTATTAGCAGAACTGTGGACAAGATGAAGGACTCGCGTGAGCATTTGTATGTGTGGGTCAGCGGAAGAGATTTGAAGGCCTAATTTTCTATAGTTGCTTTAAATCTCCAATCGGTTTCTCCTTTCATAATCTGAATGACTTTTTTAAAAGATAAAAGTAAAAACAGAAGACTGGAGGAGAAGGAGGAGGATGTGTGAAGAGACAAACATTAAAGGAAAGAAAGAAAAAAAGATCTGGGGTGCCACACACATTGCTTGCCAGTAATCAATGAACACCGCAAGTGTGCTTGAGCATCTGTCATCACGCACACAGACCATCCAAACACACACAGCCTTTCAACACCGCAGGGAGTTTCTTGACAGGGCGCAGCCTTTTATGAAATCTGTTTATACATGCAATGAGTTTAATTTGCCAGTCGGTGGGTTTGAGCTTTTAAAGAATTGTCTACGACACAGGCAGTCTCGGCGATGCCCTGCATGTTTTTTACATGTGTCTGTGAATGAGTGCGCACCCACGCCTTTGCAGTGGTAACAGAGCGCTGAATGCTCCAGCGAATCGAGTCCCCTGTCGTTTCAAGGTGAGTCTCATTTTTCAACTGCCGATTGACGGGCCCTGTGTGTGTGTGTGTGTGTATGAGTGTGCAAGCGTTTTTAGGGAGACTGAGAGTTGCTTTACTGCTCTGTAATCACACCACCCCTTTCAGTTACTATCTCTCACCCACTCACCACCAGAACAGAACAAACGCAGCACTTTATTGGCCCTTTGAGACGGGGCACACAGTGCATTTTGTGCAGTTCATTAGGCTTGTTTCCCTCCAGCCACCGTTGTCTGGGTTCAAGGCAACAAAAACATTTCTCTTTTATATATTGCCAAACTTCACCTTTCTAATCTTACACCTCTGATTTAACATGTCTTTGAAACTTAAATGGTAGGCAATGTGTTTTTGGTGCCACTGGAAGAAAAATCTATAATAACCTTTCAGCATATTGTAATTCAAAGTGTCTGAGAGGAAACAGACTCCTTCACTTTCTGTTAGCTTTGTTTTCAGGATTTTAACAAATCTACTCCTCAGAGAAAGACTTTGGTTGATCACAGAGCTGTTCAGACAAGAACAGGAGTAGTATAAAGTCGAATAAAGAGCAACATTGTAAGATGTAGCTCTGCAGTGGGTTAAGCACAGGACTTTCAGCTGGAAGAGTGGGTTCTAAATGTCACATGAAGCTTAAAAGTCAGTATTATCCTATTTCTATTCCATGTAAAACACCTGCTATTTAGTGTGGACGCCCTATGTCTGGTGGGAGGGACTTAGAACAGCGAGGTGAGAGCTGCATCTTCTTTCTTCTTCTTCTTCTGCCTTCTGCAAATTTTATTCTATACAAGACGTTTTTTCTGTCCATTTCTTACAACTGTATTATTGGACAGGAAGATACTTTCTAGACATTTTATATTTTCACACATATACATCAAATAAGACACTGTGCGGAGGCATTTTTTATGGGATCACTGCAGGAGATAGGATCGCCACACCTACCATTTAAATATTTGAGCACCTAGTAAGACCATCTATCTGACTCTTTGCTACAATAGCAGACAAGCTATCAAGCGAGATACTAAGCTCCCCTCAAAGAATTGTAATATAAAAATATAAGTTCGTTCAGTATCTTGCATTGCTTTTATTACTTTGCCACAATATTCTTTTTTTTTCAGTTAACTTTCTTCAAAATGCAGGAGATGGGGAAAAAAACAATCAATATTTAGTACGAGCGCCCTTGTCTCTAAAACCACACCAGTTCTCATTGGTTCACATTTTTCAAAGCAGTTAGCTTGTTCCAAGCATCCTAGAGAATTTGCCACAGTTCATCTGTGGATTTGGGCTGTCTTACTGTGTTCTGTCTCCTCGTTTAATCCCAGGCTGACTCCATGATGCTGAGATCAGTGCTCTGTGGGGGGTGTCTGTTGCAGGACTCCTCTTTAGCTTTGTGACAATACCGTTTGATGCACAGTACCCTATATATTTTCTGTTTATATCTGCGTGTAATTCCATGTTGTTTGTCTGTAGTTTTCAAAATGTGAAGTCAGCCTCCAATTCAATATGCTGATATACATACTGTGTCTCTTTGTGTTCGTTTTCATTTTTAATCAATGATTTCACCTTTGTTAAGAGTCCCAGTATAACACTTCTTCCGATAACTCATAGAGAAATGAATCTGGGATTAATCATCAAAATAAAAAAGGACATAGGCTGCAGAACCAGCTGTGTATTTGTCATTCTGCATTTTAATTGAGAGCAGCTGTATTTTTTAGGAACAGTGCCCATAAATTAGCATCTCAACTGAAGAGAGGGAAGTCACAAAAGGCTAATGTTCATACACAAAAAGCCAAACATTTCACTAAGCCAGCAAGTAAGAGTCTAAGTGAAGAATTGTTTTGGGAAGATTGTGCATAATATTAATGAGAGAGTAACTGAGATACTCAGGTTCCTCTTAAAGGTATGCAGTGCAAACCGTGGTCACTGTTGCTCTCCAAGCAACACAAAAAAGATGCAACTGAGGACTTAATTGGGGGTTTTATAGACTCACTCAAATCCCAACCATTTCACAAACAACAGGAAAATGAAAAATGCTCTGCGGCGCCCTGTGTACTGAATGTTCATGAAAAATTTACGTTGGACAAACTCTGTGTATATGTACTTTGTGTTTGTGTGTGTGTGTGTGTGTGTTTTTGTTTCTGCATGTTTGGAATCAGAGATGCATAAATTAAGCAGAAGCAGAAAATAAATTAAACAGAGAACTGAGAGGCAGACTTGCCCGTACGTCTGTCTAAGAAGAAACTCAGATAAGGCAAACAATGTCACTAATTGAAAGTAAATCTGAAGGGTTTTAGTCTGTTCAGTGCATGAACACTGTAAACAGACACTGTAAGTCATTACAGTCTTTTTTTCCTTCTCAGGGACTCCCTCCAGTAGAGGAAAGGAAGAGACAAGATTCTGAATCTAAATTAACTTTCACACTCATTTGCACTTTTACACATGTGAATTCATTGATTGAGGACCTGTTTAAACGTGTCTACCCTCGGTCGTGGTGCAACGCCAATCAAAAGGCACGATGACACAAAGTGGGAAAAACAAAACTGATCTTATAACAATGGATTTTATTAAAAAACTTGTAGCCCTTTCAGCCCCTACTCCTCGTGTATGTGGCAACAAATAGGAAATAATTCAAAGCAATGTTCTTTTCCAGTCAGAAAGACCCCAGAGTAAAAAAAAGTCAATTCGGTTTTAATGCTGTAAGCTTATTTATAACCTGTTAGGAACCTATAATAAGAAAAGGGCTGCAATACATTATAGACCAAGAGCACATTATTGACAAATCCATCTGGCGATTTAATTCATTTGTTTTGTTGTTTGCTGGAGTAATGTTTGCTGGTTGAGCAGCGGGGCAGAGAAACCAAAGGAAAACGGCATATTTATGAGATATTTAGCACCAAATACTTGATAATAGGAGATAAACATGATAGAGTGGAAAACTAGACCGAGTCAGCTAAGAGGGGAAAACAAAGTGTTTGAGTTAGAGGAGACGCCGCAGATGCACTACTACATAAAAATCTTATCAGTGTAGCTAATAGGGTGTGATATCGTCAGGGGTTTACGTTTTTGCTTTTACTGTGTACTCCTCTCTCTCTGAGCATTTTTTTTTCTCCAGTCACCTTTCTTTTCCCCTTGGTCACCTGTCGTCACCTGATTACTACCTTTTGTCTTTGTACTCTTTTTATCATCTCAGTCTTCACTTCTCTTCGATATCACTCATCCTGCCTGCACGTCCCATCCAATATCTCCATCATTAACCCCTAATCTATTCCTCCTCCTCTCATCTCTTCATCCTGTTGCCCCTGCTGCCCTCGCTCCCTTTCACACATCCATCTTCCCACCATTCTGACTTTCGTGTCCTTTTGTCTTTCACCGCATCTCATCTCTTTCTCATCACTTGTTCACAGTGTGTCTGGTTAGCAGAGCGGCTAAAGTGTCAGTGACATGCACGCGCGGATGCACTGACAGATGCACAGACACACACACACACATGACTTCTTGTGTGCATGCCAGTACATACTTCTTTGGATTCCTCTTTCTGTCTTCCTGTCAACTGACTGAACCTTTCTTTCTTTCTCTCCATTATCTGTCACCCTGCAGACACTGAATGTGATAAAAGTCAATGTAGTTTAAAGCTATAACCTACTGATTAAGTTTTCCCAGTGCATAATTGTAGATGTACTTCCTGTACTAAAGTTGTTTCCAATATGTGAACCTGTATTTGTGCATTTACTGCTAGACACATAAATGACTTTCTGTATAAGTCTATACAAGTTAGACGTTATTACCAAATAAATAAAGTCCAACTCAGCAGTGTTACAAACAAATCAGGCCTAGACATATGCAAAGAAAACATGTTTATATGTAAATAAAGAACATGAATTAATAAAGCACATTGTTGAAAATATTCAAGAATCTTTGAGAAAGATTTCATTAGTCCTGAATCAAATTCCTGGCTTCACACATCAGCTATTCATTATTATTTTTCCCAGAACGAGAGCAGAGAAAAGCCTTAGCAATATTCTGGTGCATTCCTAATAACCACGACAGGCTCTTTGTAAAGTGGCATGCTAAAATTTGGACACTCCTGAAAATATTGCATATTATGTTAAAGTGAAAAGAACTGAGTGCAACTGCTGCAGAAAACAGAGATAAAAATGGGGTTTTCTTCAAATAGGGATGTGGTTTTCAGGGGGGGGGTTTCTGCTTATGAACTTCTCACAAACTGATAATATGCTTGTTCTTGGTCATCTTTGTGCTTTTAAGGTTTCATAGCATCAGTGGTTCATTAGACTTTAATTGACTCCATAGAAAGAATCATTATTGGGAGTCCAGAGTTTGATTCATTCTTGATTCGTTCATCCTCTGTTTCAGATTTCATGGTAACAGTGGGCTTGTTTTAGGAACTGACTGGTGATCTGAAAAATTACATTTTACTTTTAGTTATGAGTTTGAATGTTGTTTAGAAACCCAGTGCACCCCTTTCCTTTAAGCTGTGGCTTTTGGCTCTTCATAAAAAACCCAAAAGAGTTCCAGCTTGTCTTTGACATTTTTATTATTTCACTTTAGTTGAATAGGGCTTTTTTTTTTAAGATAAGTTTTACTTAAGTTGTTTAACTTAGGTTAAGCAAGTGCATTCTAATGTCATTGAGTAATGATGTTAGAATAGTAATGCTTGTCTGAATATTGACAAAAACTCTTTTCTAAAAACGAAGCACACTGAGAAGAGAAAGGCTATAAATGATACTTTAAAAAAAACACCACCAGCTTGAAAGTTCCACTTTCTGAAATAGCAGTAATGAAAATGCAAAATTTGTAAAAATCAAGAAAATGTTTTTATAAAACTGTACATGCTGGGCAAAAAGGAAAAGCAAAACTAACACATGGCAACAAAAGGCCTACAGGAAGGTGCTGGAGTAGAAATGCACTGTTTCAATGTTCAGCAGTGATGCACAAACAATACCTATGTGGAGGAGGCAAAACAGGGAAAACGTCCTTCAATCTCACCACAAATTCAGCATCTTAAGTATGCAAAATAACATCTGAATAAGTCAGTCTCAATTTGGAAGGAAGTACCGAAGACAGATGAAGTTCAAATTGAGCTTTTTGGCTGCAGTTATCGAAGGCATGTGTGGAGAAAGAAAGGAGCACCATTTGATGAAAAGAACACCTTGTTAGCTGGAATTACTCTTGTTTAGGGTTGTGCAGTAGCTGATGGCAGAGGAAACACAGCATACATAGAGGGAGGAAGAGTTCAAATATTGTGCAAGCAGCCAAGAAAGTCAAACTGAAAACAGATTCCCTTCTACGGCAACAATAATGACTCACAACAGAGTACAATTAACTGTTTTTGGCTAAGCATCCCACACAGCAGTAAAAGCAAGTAATATAAATTTTATAAATGTATTCAACAAGTGTGGTTATTTTGCTGTAGCTCTGTAGATATGTAGCTGTAGGACTAGAAACAACATTATTTTTCTTTTCATTTTTCAACTTGTTGATGTGTTTGTGCAAGTGAAAGACTGGACTGTGTGTTAGTGTAACACGTACACGCACACACACACATATATGCACAGATTGTGATCCTGATTTATGTTCTAACTTATGAGGTTATATAAATTTTGCACACAGGTCACATAAATCCACGCTGTCTCAGTTTGAGATGTCTGTATACACATTTGATCGTTTTAATACAAACGCGCGCATACACACAAACACAGATGCATGAGGTCAGCATTAGTGTATAAAGAGAAGGGTTATTGCTTTATAATCCCACATTAAAGCTACACTAGCTGTCCTGATGATTGGTTCAGAGGCTTTTAATATTAGTCGGGCAGCGAAGACACACACGTATTCCCATAAACACACAGGAATGTTCGGAATCGTTGTTAAAGGAAAACTTGTAATTAATATTGCATTATGAAACACACACACTTAAGCGCACGCAGACGTATTCATGTGAATCAAATCCTACTGTGACAGATGGATGGGATTACTCACCTGCCACACACACACACACACACACACACACACACACACACACACACACACAGCGTATCTGCTGTCGATACTGATGCAGTGATCATACTACTTTTTTCTTCCTTTTTGCAAAAATACACTTATAAGGTTTCCATAAAACAGATAGACCGTCTGATATATAAATACACTTTTAGCAGAGGACTGAGTCTGTAAGGAATGAGACATCCACCAAGCCAAAATTTGTGTGTTTTTGGATTGTTTGTGTGTATGTTTATCTATATAGCCCAGAGGTTTAACCTATGGATTATTTTCCTGCACTCCAGTTAGCTCTCTGGTGCCTCCTTCCATAAAACCACAGTTACCTTCATTCAAAACCTTTGCCAGAGTCTTAAATCTTGAATGAGCATCTTTGAAAAATAAAGTATTTGCCTTGGGCTATCAGACCAGAAACATTCCTCAGATGGCCATAACAGCGCGAGAAGAAAACATGTTAGGCTTTTATGCTATCACTCCCCTATACACACACACGCACACACACACTTAACTACATAATACACTCAGTGTTATTTTTTAACAAATGTCTTTGCTCTTGCTTTCTTAGTCACTTACCTTTTCTTATCATCCCCTTTGGTCCGCATGCTTCTGTCTTGCCCTTGTTCTGTGTGTGTATCACTCGTGTGTGGTAGTCCTTTAGTGCTCAGTAGAGCTCTCCTCCGATTCTTTACCACTCTATCTCTCTCTCCGTCTCATTCTGTTGCTGCTGATCCTCGTATGCTCGGAGCCCAGTGATCCTCCCTCCCTCTCTCCCTCTCTCTCTCTCGCTCTCTCTCCCTCTCTTTTTCACACACACACAAATACATACACTCCTCTCTCTCCCTCTTTCCCTGATCAATATTTCTACCTGCTTCTCTTTAGCTCTCATGTGCTTCTCAAATATTCTCACTCATGTTCTAAGTCGTCCAGTGTCATCACTCGCTTTTTTTTTTTTCTTTTACATTTTATATATTGGTGACAAATCTGATGCCATGCCCTGAATTTTGTGTCTATGTTTGTCTATGTGCCTACATTGACCCTGGCACAGTAGTAGACCCAGTGAAACTTTGGCAGTGTGCTCCCGGGAGTCGAGCCAGGACACAAACAAACACTCATGCGTGAACACACAGAAGCACACACTCGTGCTTCTACCACTCACTTTATTTATATCTTTGCTTTTCTGTGAGAATAAAGTCTAGCATTGCTTTGCTAACTCGCTTTCTCTTTCTCTCTGTTTTGATTATCTTTCGTTTTCTCCTTGTAGTTTCACCTCACTCTTCTATTTGAGCTACAGTATTTGGTCACTGTCCTCTCTCTTCTTTGCCCCACTTTCTCCTCTTCATGCCATTCTTTAGTGTTCTTTCATCCTCATTTTTCATACTCCCCTCATGCTCTGTATTTGGCTGTCCCACCACTCATCCTCCTTTAAGCTTATTGTCTTTCTTCCCCTGCTCCCATTCATATGAGCTGAGAATGACACTGCTTTCTTTCTTGTGGCAAATAAGGCAATTAGATAAAATGAAAAGAAAGTAAGATTAAACACCATATGACATCGGGTTTAAATTATGCTTAATGATGAATGCTTTGTCTTTTGAGCCTTCCAGGAATTGTGTGTGTGCGTGTGTGTGTGTATAAATTAATTTCTTCTTTTGTCGTGCATCAAGGAAGACAAGAATGTTTTACCATTTTTCACATCTTTTACTGGCAGCTTTCAGATTTAGAATTCAGGTTTAGGGATTGATCTTGTACGGTTTTATTAGGATAAACATTTGTTAGGCTGTTAGTGGTTAAGAAATAAAGCTGCAGGGAATTTACAAATGTAGTGCTTGTACAATAACATAATGCAGTGTAGGGCTTGATTCTCCATTCTAAGCAGTGATTGTCAGTGAAATGTTTTGAATATTTCTTTAAAACGCTGCGAGTTTGTGTGTTCCCTGAGCGGCTGTTTGATGCAGTGTCCATATAAATGTCCCTCCTGACCCCTCCCCCATCTGAAAATAACTGGTGATGTATGCACCACTGCAAAGTGGTTGACTCACCTTGTGTTGTGTTTCAATTGACCTCTGGTGTGATGAGGTAAATGGTGTGTGTATGTGAGTGTGACAAATATAAATGTATTTATGCACATTGCATAAGCAGCAGTCGCCGCAGTTCAACACATGAAGGCTTTTAAAAAATATTACACGTGTGCACGGAAACATGCGAGGGCCATAAATCATGAGATAGTTGTGCCAGAGCTTAGAGGTCGTGGTAATTTGATTTGGGAGTGGAAGATGAGAAGGGGTTTGAGAGTGTATGGTGTGTGAGCTTGAGACCAGAGAAAACAAAAACCTGTCCTCTTTTTAAGCCTGTAAATGTTTTATTTCACTGCATTTTTTTCTCTGCTCTTCCTTCATTTTCCCTTGACCTCCCCTCCTCTTCTGTCTATGCGCACTCTTCCCTACTTGCGTTAACTGATTTACACAAGTAGGAAATGGACTGAGGACACATTGATCTGTTTTCTGAACAGTCAACAGGCGTACAGGTTTGCATACGCTGTGTAATGCACACAGATAGACACTCGTGCTACCTCTCTCTGTTGCTCTGAGTCAGACAAACATGCAACCAATCCATCCTTACACACAACGGCTCTAATTACTGCTGCACACAATCCATCTCTTTTTTCACCCCCCCCTTCCCCAACCACCTCCAACAGTCTCCCCACCCACCACCTCTCTACATTTCACCTCAGCCCACAGGTGTTGGAAAAAATGTGTCTGCATGTATTTGTGTGTAACAAGGAGGTCAGTGATGAGCATGTCGCTGTGAGGGAGTACAGTAAGGAGTGCTGCAGGCGTCCAGTGAGAATGTGTTTTTTAGATGTTCTATTTAAAAAAAAGGATGACGAAAAATCACACTTGAGAGCAACATAATGACTTCCCACCTAGGGGGATGTCACAAAAGGAACCATAGAGGAGGGTAAAGGGGGAGATTGGTGAGGAGAGCACAAACGGGATATAGACTGCTGTGAAAGGCATCATTGGACCTGATATGGAGTCATTTGAATGGATTGTTCTTATTGTGTGCCCTGTGTTTTAAATTGAAACTCAAGATGACTTCCAGTGGATAGTCATCCACTAGTCTAGGCTAGTGTCTATATGTATATATCTTGGTTATTTGCACTGTAAAAGGTGAAAACATGGGCGTGGATCAGTGTGTACTTAGTGCACTACTTGATTCCCTGTTCCACACTATTGATTGGCCGTTCTGTCAATGTCAGAAACAGCTACTCGTGTAAAGATTAAACCCTAAAACCTTAAGCATTTAAATTGGGACTGTCACAGTTAATGCTTTAATTCTCTGTCTTAATTTAAAATTAATGATATGTTAATTATATTTAATTGCATCCATCGTCGTTCCACTGTTTATCCTGCTGGGCATCTCATGGGCATAATGAACTTTAAACAAAATTCAAACTCACTGACATAGAGTCTATGCAACATTTATAAGACAGAAAAGCCCAGGCTCAAAAAATATGAGCAATTAAATTGGGATTGCCAACTTACAGCTACCACTGTGAGTGAGAATATTGACAGGGGCTGATGGCAGGGGTTACTAATATAATAACATAGTTACTAGATAGTGCTGATCTAATGAAATAGATACAACAGTGTGCACACTAGGGTGGCTGTGATGAAGGCTTAATTGAGTCAGTTTACAATTTCATGGTCATTTCCATACTTTTTTAATTATTGTTCACTGTGTTCCTATTTTCATTATTGTGTTTGATTCTAAGGCTTTAGGTAAGGTAAAGCAGCCCAACAGAAACTGGAAGAATATTTTAACTTCTTTTTTCAAAATAAAGTTTGTCGTTAAATACATCGCTTCAGTCTATTGAACAATCTGTCTTTCTTTTTGCCAGCTGTCTTCTGAGAGAGGACAGCTGGCCTTAGATTACTGGTTTATGATTTTGTCATCTGTCATCTACCACACAAAACATAACTTTAAGGACATTCAAATGTCATGCTAATGCATTTTGAGATTTCTCAATTATGGTGTTTTGTAAGCGATAACGTTAAATTAGCAACAGCACCAAATGATAACACCTTGGCAGCTGTGTCTTACTCTGTATTCTTGCCTTAATCACAGGGTTGATGCTACAGTCTGAGATGCTAGCTTCTCTGTATGGCAAATTTCCAACACAAGTGCCAGTCTACCAGCTGAAGGGTAGAAAAGTATACTGTGTAATTTTCCTTTCAGTGTAACAGTTCTGTCTCCATGTGAGACATAATTTGTCATTTGTAGTGATAAAGTTACCAGTGTTGTACTACGGTATGTTCATAAATGTACATATCTCTCCTGCTTTGGGGACACTCATATGGATCTTCCTGATCTGTAAAATGAAAGTAGCAGGAATTTAGGCTCAGAGAAGAGACTTGTACAAATAGACCTAAGATACAAGCCTGGATTACATTTGTAAATGTGAATGTTGTGGTGAAATCCTGATATTCAAATTTTTTTGCTATGTTTAAGAAAAAAATCATAGAAAAAAAGTTCCCTCTTTTTTGGTGTATTAGATTAGTTTGGTTAGCAATCATGGACGCGAAACACACATCTCCATACATCTCTGCAAGCATAAACTAGTTAAAGATAATAATAACATAAAACATATATCCATTAAATCCTACTTGTATTCTGTTTGTATTTTGGTTTTACAATGGACCAACCAGGAACATTTGGTGGCTGGAATTCCACATGAAAATTTCTCGTTTCACACTTTTTTCTGCTAATTATGGCTCAAGAAACAATAGAATTTGTTACAGCTTACAGTAACTGTAAGCTGTAAGCAGGTATAACATCTGGGTTCAATTACTATTTCAAACTAGTAATTTGAGAGTGTAAATCTTGTCTTCTTGTTTTAGATGGCCTAATATCATCTGTTGTTGAGTGGATGAATGCTGACGGAGATCTATCGCTGCTTTCACTATCAGTAAAAACATTTCGTTTGACGCTGTCACCACAGTAATGACAGCAACACATTATCAGCCAGCAGATGATATGCAGTGAAAGTTATCAGGATACAGACTGCTTTGTCAGGTAACTGTCATTTGGAAGCAACTCGGAAATTACAGCTGTAAATTTGTTACCAACAGCAGTGGCCAGAATGAGAGAATGGATAGACATATTAAAGGAAAGCAAAGGATGGAGGAGGAAAGGAGTGAAATCTCAGACCTTGGCAAAGTCTGTGCCGTGTTTTGCCAGTAACCTTTTAGCTGTTGTGTAAGGCCTTTGCCTCAACAAGCCCTGAGCTCTCTCTCTGTCATACACAGTGTGATTGTCTGCAGTTTTATTATTATACACAACAAAAATATACCTTCCATGCGTCTTTGCGTGCAACAATGTGTTGATGAAACACATTCATGTGTGAGGATGCAGGAGCATTTGATGGCTAGATATTTGGCCCTTTGAGCATTTGTGTTGTGTTTAGATGGCGTTAAAGGAGATTGAGAGCATTGCCCCTCAGAGAACACCAATTAGAGTGAAGTAGGGCAATATGACACGTGACCTACACTTCAAAACAGTAACATCCACATATACACCAGCACAGTGAACACTAAACCAAAAATTTATGAGCTGTTGAGTAGTTTTCCTGACTAAGTGTGTGTGTGTGTTCCTAATCCTATTACTGATCAGGCAGTGCACTCTAAGGAGGCAAAAAAGGAAGAGCGAGGGGTGAAAAAAAATAGAGTTAATTGTGCTTCTTGATCCTGTCTGTTGGTTTTTACCACCATTGGGGAGAGTTTCCTACTAAATTACATATATTAGTATATATGCATAATTGAAAGACTTGCCACTGCTGTCAATAACAGTGTTTTCTCATACTAAGGTTTACTTTCAATGACAGGAGTTAATTTTAGTGACAGATAAGTTGTTATTTAAGCACAAACTAATCATTGTTCCCTCATTTAAGTGTTTCTTCCAGCACTTACTCTGTACTTAGGTGTCACACTAAACTGATCTCCCAGCACTTTTAAGAGGAAAGAGAAATGTGAAAGAAGGGAAGCGAGATTAAAGAAGGAAGTATGGTGATGGGGTCTCTGGTGTCACTATAGTGCAGATGGTTGGGTGGAGGATGGGGGTAGTTATACCCTGAGCACTAACACACAAACACACACACACACACATAGACAAACGCACATACACATGCGCATTCAAGAACATACATTCTCAGTAAGATATTTATTAGCGACTAAGCTCTGTAGGCACCGATTATATGTATGCTTTTTATTTCATCATTCATTCCTTTCTTCTTCTTCTCCTCCCGCCTTTGGAGTCTGTCGGCAACCCCAAGGACTGCATGTTAAAAGTTTAGAAATGTGGCACAGCGTTCAGGGACAGTCCCTGGATTCTGAGGGTGCTTTTAATTATGCTAACTTCCTCAAGTCCTCTCCTCTCCCTAAATTGTTTCTCCTTTGTCACAGTGAACGATCTTTCAAGTCCTTAATTGCATCTTGAGGAGAGAGAGAGCTTCTAAAAGGGCTGAGAGCAAGGAAACACGTGTAACCCACAGAAGCCTTTTATCAAGTGCTGTGATGAATAAATGCTGCACCTCCTTGTGGGACCACAAACTATGTGTACTGCTTTTTTACTCACATTTACTTTGTGTCGTCATCTATAGGCATTAACAGGTAATATAAAAGATGATATTGATTTACTGTAATCAAGTTGTGTATAAAAATCAATGCTATATATTCAAGAATAATTCACTTGCAAAGTGTTTTAGGATCACACAAAGTTGCAGATTTTTATTCATTTATTTTTTGTTTCTCTACTTTGAAATTGAAATGTACGTGTTCTAGCACAGCTATGTTGTATTTTACTGTTTAAGGAACAATATTGCAAGTAAATAAAAAGACTATGGCATCATCTCAAATAGCAGAAGATTATCATGTAGTTGGTTTGACAGGTGATCCAGTTTTGCAGCACATAACAGACTAACACAATGGAAGTAAGGTTTGATCATTTGGCAGCTTTGGCGTCTCTGTCCTTGCATTTCTTACACATCTGTCACCAGCATTGCTGCTATCAGGAGCTAAAAAACAACCAGCTTAATAAAAAACACCCCTCGCGTTGTGTTTGAGGCTTGACCACGCCTGCACCGCCACTGGTTTAAAGTTGCAAAGTTTAAAACGTGGATAACTTTTTAACAAATGAAGTACTGCTGAACTTTGTGGCTTACGCTGAGACGTTTTGATTTTTAGGAAAATGTTTTTGACGTTTTCCACAAAGTTGTCACTGATAAGCCCTAAACCCATGATGACCAAAGTTGACGTACAAATTTTTGATTTTTTTTTTTAAAGCAATAGTCAGTCACAGTCAACTGAAATCAGCAGCAAGCTTACAAATGTGGTAGTGAGGTCATATCTCAGCAATGCTCGGAGCTATTACATCCAAACGTAATGCACAGACTCGGGACCCCATTGTGAAGACTGTCTCTTTCCTATGAGTGCTTAAAGTCACGTTTCTAACACGATCACATTAAGTTGCCATGGTGACTGTGCCCTGCTGAACCACTTGCCCCCTTCATTGCTGCTCGCAGCTACGTTTTAATGAAGTTTTAATGAACTTTTAAGTTTTGTTTGCATACATGACTGAAAAAGTATCATTGCTTATTAGAATGCAGGCAAGCACAAACACAAACCCTGCCACTTTTGATCAAATTAAAGCTGTCATCGCATTAGATGCCATTCATCTTTCATCTTCAATTAGTCATCCATCATCCTTAATCTCTGTCTCGTGTCTCCTTCTCTGCCACCAACTCCGAAGGATAATTTCTCACAAACCCCGGTGGCAGAAATACCTGTTCTGAATGTTTACTGAACTCAGTGTAGCAGCAGAAGAATAGAGGATCATAAAAAAATCTATATGTTGTATAACGAAACAAGGGCATGTAAGGTAAAACATGTTAGTGTTTACCGGTGTTTAAAAATGTTCTGGCCCTTTTGAGGCTCAGTGGTGTGATGATTATGTGGAGTGAGGATTTATTTACAGACAACTTGAAGAAGTAAAATTGAACCTGGCAAATAGAGTCAATGAAATCAATAATTTACTGAGTATAAGAACAAAAATGATTGAAAATGCAACAGTAGTCCAGCTGGTGGAGAACATGAAGGAGGAAGAGTGTAGATTGACAAAATTTGACTTAATCAGCAAAGATTTCAATACTTTTAGGAACATATATAATATGCGCAAACTTTAAAATAAATTCACATTTTCTTTCATGCCAGTAATTATTCATGTTTTCTTCAAGTCGATGTAGATCACTTTCTGTATTTTTTTTTCTCTGTTTTCTTTACCTTCATTGACCATTACCATTCTCAGTGCCTTCCCCCTCTCAGCCTCTGGATGTGGAAAGATCTGCTCTAAATTTTCCATGAATTTTCTGCTCTAATCCAGCGCGAGAGAGTTTTTCCTCAATATAAGTACTTTTCACACAGATTTAAAGCTAACTTGGTTAAAACTTTTTTTCTTTTTCATGCCTAGCCTCATCTTTCATGTCTGTCTCTCTCACAGAAATCGCAGCTCCTTCTTCCACCTGCTCTGTCTCAGGACTCTTTTTTTTTTCTATCTTCTATCGCTGACGCTTGCTAATACTAAACTCAGCGTGTATCTATGTGTACTCAGCTTGGGCCATATTTCAAGTTAAGTGCATGAACTGATGAGTTAATCCAAAAAAACCCCAAAAAACTCACAAACATGAAGCATTCAAAATCTGTTTCCTTTTTTCTTAATGGTTTTTTTTATACAACATCACATGTTATCACACTATAAAGCCCCTTTGTGGTGATATTAAGGTTGACCACATCACTGAACTTGTGTCTGAATCTGCTTTTTTTTCCTTCTTGTGTTTGTTGATGTTTGAAAGGTTGTCGTCTCTATCTTTTCAACAAGTAAATCAGATGAACTATGTTAAAATAAATTTTTACTGAAGTTCATTGTACCTTTTCTCATTTGTTGTTATCAGAAATTCTCAGCGGTTTAGTTCTGTATTTATTTGGAGTGATCGAGTAATTCAGAAGGTATTTCTTTTTAATCTCACCTTGTGGCAGGGTGCCATGATGTAAACTATAGAATGTAATTTAGAAGCTACAGACACTGCCAGCCTTCCTGGCAGTAGTTGGGTTTGGTTATAGTGATTATGATAATCTGGAAATTCCATGGTAACAATGAGCTGTTGATGCACACAGTTTAATTTCTGTTTCGCTATGCCTCAGACTTGGTGCAGTATGGATAACCTTAAGTGACTCAAAAGTACCCTGCAATAGATTGCTGACCTGTTCTGGGTGTACACTAACACACCCCTCACCTTATGAAACTGGAATAGTCTCCAGCCCCCAAGCAAAAGCTGAAATGGATAAGTGGTTTAGAAAATAGATGAATGTATGGATGGATGATTCAGTCTTCGGCTTAAGATGTGTAGCTCTCAGGCTAAGAGTAATGGGTTATCTCTTTCTTTCTTTCTCTCTTTCCACACTTTACCTCTGTAGTCGAGGGTTGTTGCCTGCATGACAGCTATTCTCAGTCAGATGGATGATCGACACTATTGTACATACATCGAAACCTTCAGTGGAACTACTGATCTTGTGGTAAGTGCCTCACACACATATCCGCAGATGCCAGAAAATGTTTTTTTTATAAACACTTATTTTGACAAATAAAAAAGAAATAATTATCAGTTTGAATATATGAGTTTTAATTTGTGTCATTTTTGCTGTATCTGTCATTTTAGTGCAGCAAACTGTCTCATTTTCCTATCAAAGTATAAATGAGGGGTGGCTCAAGACTTTGCATATTGCTGTGTAGCACAGTTCTATATTCTCATTTGTCTCTTGTTCTTCTTGTCTCCTTTTACTACAGGACTTCCTAATGGAGTCCTTCCTCCTTTTCAAGGACTTGATTGGGAAACATGTGTATCCATCTGACTGGATGGCCATGATCATGGTACAGAACAGGTAACATATTGCAAATATGTACACACACATGCACAGAACCAGTTTGAAAGTCTTCTCTTGCATGGTTCCACATGTGTTTGCCCATGAGCTATGGCTTATGCATTTAAAAAGTCGACATCAACAGTCGACTGGTTCATCCACACGAACCCACACAGGGATAAGTTAGCGATAGGAAAGCTGGGATCAAGGCTGTGATGATGAAAACGGCTGATGTGACAAATATGACTGTGTGTGAGCCGATGGAGTGAAAGCTATCAGTGTTTTTTGTGATGTAAGCTAAAGGCAGGCTAAAGCTGTGTCAGACGAAAAGGCAAATAGGAAAAATTGAAAATGAGGTACAGGAAAAGGCAGTTTGATAAGGAGTCTGCAGACCGGGGTTAGAATGAAGATGTGCAGATATAGAAAGAAAAGCCTACTTAAAAGAAAATGAAAGAAGGAGGGGGAATGAGAAGGAATGGCATTTGGTTCTGTATAATGGTGATAGATAGACAGTGTTGAAGCAGAGGGAGCCTGAGAGTAGTTTTGCTACTTAACTTTAGAAATCCATAAGGCCATATCGCGCCGATACACCTGCACACTTTGTTAACTTGCGATCATGATCTATCACTGTGACAGAAGATTTGAATTGAATGCGATATTGCATTTTTTTGTCTGAAATAACAGTTTAAAGCTGCGGCTTTAAGCTCTAGAGCTGAATTCTTTGATAAACAAAAAATACACTGCATTGTGGTTATTTAAAGAATCCCATCCTTTTATTCTTTTTTTATTCGTATTCCCCTTTTTTAACATTCAGCTTGATCAAACACAGCCACAGCAAAGTTTACTTCATTGACTTGTCTTGTTTATTTATTTATTTTTTTATATCTGTTCATTAGGGTGTTCCTAAGAGCCATCAATACATATGCTGACACTATGAAAGAAAAGTTCCTCAATAACGATGACTTTGAAGTCCAGGTAACTGTATTTTTATGTGCAATATTTCCCAACTTTGTCTCATATTGATGCCATCCTTCTTATTGTGTCTGAATCCCCTTTAACGGTATCTTTCTCTGCATCCCCTCCCTTCCTCACTCTTCTTCACTGTCTAGTTGTGGAATAACTACTTCCACTTGGCAGTTGCGTTTATTACCCAGGAGTCCCTGCAGCTTCAGCATTTCTCACCAACCAAGAGGAACAAGATTCTGGCCAAGTGAGAGAAGAGCTATTTAATTTCCCAATTTACCACACCTACTCTCCCCACTGATTTGTGGTCTATTTTGGATTCTTCGTTTGCTGTATAGACTCCCACTACCTATTAAGAGTGTGTGTTACCTGTAGATAGGCATTTAATTTAGATCAAGTTGAGTAAGAGTAGGTGAGCATTATCTTTTCCACTCAGTAATAACAGTATTGATTAGGACACTGCTTCCAAACTAATATTCTAATGTCTTCTTTTTTCTCTTTCTGTGTATTTTTCCTTCCTTATTGTCCCACACTCTGAATTCCAGATATGGAGATATGAGAAGGCTTATTGGCTTTGCAATCCGTGACATCTGGTATAAACTAGGTAAGAACTGTACTGTAATGTGTAGTTTTTCTTCTTCATAAACTGTGGATAGAAAGGTTCATGAGTCAGCAGTGTTTCACACTGACAGACATCAATCTGAATATATCAGTGCACTAAAAAACATCACAGTTTTCTGTGGCGTGTACAGAAAAGTAGGGTTATATCCTCCACAGAGCTAAAGCTCTTACTGTAGGAGAAAAATACTTCTTGTATTTGCCAGACAGAGACCTGTAGTGTTACCTGAGGGCGAGTGAAAAATGCTGTGTCTGCATATACGAGCAATTACGTGTGTTTATTTCTATCTGTGTTTTTTCAGGCAGTCATAAGATCTGTTTCATCCCCGGCATGGTGGGTCCCATCCTGGAGATGACTTTGATTCCTGAGGAAGAACTGAGAAGGGCCACTATTCCCATCTTCTTTGACATGATCACCTGTGAACATGCACGTTTTGGAAACTTCAGCAAGGTACACACATATAGGAACACAAGCAATTAGTATACATACTAAACTAAAGACAGTCAAGCCATTTAAAAAGTAATCGTGATGCAAAATAAACTTAATCAAATTTTATATATTGCATTAATGGATTGTGAAATTAACAACCTGAAGACAGACTTTGATGCATTTGTATCTGTGAATACATGCTAAAATAAAAAAAAAAGACAAGGAAAACAGATCAAATAGAAAATCTATAACTGTGGCACATACACATTGTGCTCCCGCATCGATTTCCTGTAATGCAGCAGATAAAAGTAAAAGAGACACCTTAATTATGCTTGCATGCATAATTGATTTCCACTTCTGTTGCTCCCGTCTTTTGCTTCTTCATCTACCTTTTGTCCCACTCTTTGCTTTCCCCATTTTCAATGCTGTTCTTTATGCTATTAATCAAGCTCTGAGTGATAAATGTCCTTTTGTTCTGATACAGGAAATATTTTGCCCTGTTACTTGGAGTGTATGCACACAGCACTATTGTGAGGTGTTACCCAAGCAAACACTTATTCTTTGTTTTAAATACAAAAGGACAAACAAAGATCACTCATTAGGTAGGCAGGAAGAGGGAATCTGATGACTCAGTAGATAGTGATGCAAAGTTGTTTGATGTTTACTCTGAAAGAGAAAGCCTGAAAAACAATTGATAAAAAGAATAAAGAATGAGCATATGATGACACTCCAGAGCTTTGTAATTTGTTATCTGTCTGCCTTCTAAAGATGTTTGTATATTAAGAATAGAATACAATAGAATATAATAGTCACTTTAAAAAATAATAATAAAATATTCTGCAGTTTGAGAATGAGATCATTCTGAAGTTGGACCATGAGGTGGAGGGTGGTGGAGGAGATGAACGCTACATGCAGCTACTGGAGACCATGTAAGTATTAGTTATACGTTTTTTTCACTATACACAATGCATTTCCTGCTAACTCTCATGAGCAGCATTTCACACCTGGCTCTGGTCTTCTACCAGTACATTAACAGACAAACTGAATAACCCTGAATAACAAGGTAAAACCCTCTCAGAGGTCTCTGATGATTAACTTGTGGAAGCATGTCTGCCAGATTGCTGGACTGTGCTGCTGAGAAACACACGCTGAGGCCACAGGTGCAGCACTTTGTCTCCTTGGTGAAGGGGCTCCTCATTCGTCTCCTTGACTACCGCACCGTGATGAGCGATGACAGCCGCAACAACCGCATGAGCTGCACAGTCAATCTTCTGGTAAGTCCCACCTTCTCTGAAATCAGCTGGCAAAGTTGCCAGCGCTTGAAAGTCTTGTTAGCATCATCATCATAAGCTTTCTAGTGTCTAAGTGTGATATGTTTGTGTCATCATGGATTAGCATTAATTCCTACTTACCTTGTGATTCTTGTAATATACAGTGCCTTGTTGGTGTAGTGTCTCATAGCAAAGAGTCGCTGATCTTAGATGTATGCACATCAACACCAATAAATCCATTAGTAATTGAAAGACTAATATAATGTGAAACTTTGTTTTATATAGAATCCAAAGCAGCCAATCTAATGAAGATTTTATTATGAAACACTGATTTTATTTCTTGCCTTATGTGCCAAAGCCTTTCTCTTTCTTTTTCCCCATTTAATTTGGGTGCTGATTGATCTAAAGGCAAAGATTCATCTCCTTGTCTGGTCTCCTACTGTTTGCATTGGGTTGCATCAGCTCCTGTCTGTTCCACGTCCTTTCTCTTATGTGATCTCCTAATCAGATTCTCCCCCACGGTATTCTTAGGTTTAGTAATGGATGCCATCTACCCACCATACGATCTTCTCCACAGCAGATTAAATCGTATGATTCCTCAGCAAAACTCTTTCTTTTCCTTTCATTTCCAAGATGCAAACATGTAAAAAAAAATCATAATTTGACAGATGGATGCGTCTGTGTTTGAATAATAATGTATAATAACGCTTTATTTCCCCCCCCCCCAAGGTGGAGGCTGCTGGTACATGGCAGGAGTGTTTAGTTTGTAGCCTGTGGCAGCTGCCCATTAGCTATTCTGTTTCATTCGTTTGGCCAGCTGAAAAAAATCCTCTCGGCCCACAAGCAGGCACTAATGCACTCCCCTATCCGTACCCCCCAGGCTAACTTCACTAAGGAATTATGCACGCAGGCACAATCACACACGTATTTATTCTGCTCCTTCATGCAGATGAACTCTCAAAACAAAACAAACTTATTTGAACATATTAAGAAGTACACTCAAAAGGTTTGCAGTATATCATTGTGGTTTCATTTTTCTTTTTCGTTACACATACTGTACACTATATCTACAATATACTAGTCATACATATGTGTAGATTATTTTAAACAGCTATCACTTGCTGTGGTGTTCTCTATAAAAGATCCATAGAAAGCTGTACTTCTACTGTAAGTTGTGTTGCATTTAAAAGACAGGTGTACTGCTGCAAATCTTTACTTGTCTTCTTGCTGGGTGGCCTATATAAACAAGTTAGCGCCCTAAATTTAAAATTCATTCTCCAATAAATAATAAATCTTACCCTTGACAATATAAAATGGTTAGATGGTCTACTGTGGAAAAATTGACTGTAATTTGTCACATTTGTGATTATGTGTATGTGTCTGTTGGTGCTGTTGTGTCTATTGGCCTGTGCTAGTGATGGGAGGTGAGGTTACATCAGTTCGTTCCACTCCTCTGTTCACTGTAGATATCATTAAACTTAATTAAACTGGGAGTTTGTGCAGTTTATCTAGCACACTTGAAAACACACACGCTCCCACATTAAGGCACAAGCAATCAGTATTATAGTATAGTACTGTAGTATAGTATAAAATAGGATAGTGTAATGTAGCATAATGTGGTATAGTGTTGTGCTGTAGTGTAGTGTTGTAGTGTAGTGTAAAGTATAGCATAGAGTAGTATAGCAGATATTATTGGATAGTGTAGTGTGATATAGCATGTTATGGTGTATAATATAGTATAGTATAAATGTAGAATATACAGTATAGAGTTTCAAAACCTGTATCAGTTAAATATGCATATGCATGCGAACACAGGCACACATATACACAAAAACTACACTAACCAACCCCGCCTTCTGTCTTTGCAGAACTTTTACAAGGACATCAATCGTGAAGCGATGTATATCAGGTATTTACTTGCTGGATTTGACTTAAATGGTGCATGTCTGTGTTGTATGCAAGCTGTGCATGTCTGTGCGTGCGTTCGTCTGTGTGTGTGTGTGTGTGTGTGGCTCTATAATCTGACAAGGGATTATATGAGTTCCACTGAATTAATGTCAAAATCCACAGGATCAGCTCGGCCTGACTGGAGGGAGAGAGACATGATGAGTGTGAGGGAGGGAGAGGCGGAGAGACAGGGAGAGACAGAACCATTTGTATGAGAGAGAGAGAATGAGCGGGACAGACAGGAAAGGGAGGAGGAGAGGAAGTACAGATCTAGTCAGGTCCCGCAGTGCACTTCTGAGTATGGCTTTTAGACAAATTAGTTATCTGTATGTGTGAATGTGAGTGAAAGTCAGTGGTTGATGAACTGCCTTGTCAGCTCTGTGGATAATACAGTAACATTTAGCTGGCTGGTTTATCGGTGTCAGCCAACAAATATATTTTAATGCAAATAGACATTTTATGTCTGTGTTATATAATTAGTCACAATGTAATGGTGCGCTTACATAACAATAGATAATGAAACCCAAAACTAATTAAAATTCCCTTTGTGCTGCTGCGTACAACCCAAATCAGCCACATTGATGAAGCACATGATCAAGCTTCAGATTTAAACTCTGTCATCGTTTCAGAATCCTATGAAAGAAAATATGAAAACAAACTGCACTGGACTCACCTGGCTGTTTATGTTTGCGTCCCTGGTGCATATGAGTAATGTCTTTTTCTCTAAATGCAATAAGTTGAAAACTGCATCTGCTCCCTTCGCCAAGTTTCATTCTGCTATACATACACGTAGTACTATTCGCCATATGTGCTACATACTAGTCACTGAAGCTTGTAGCTTTCTGTAATTACTTTTTCTTTGTGTAGCTGTCTCATAAGAATGTGAGACAGCTAGACAATTCTACCATGTAGGAGATGTGAGCAATGCATCCATTCCCTTTGTAATAGGATAGAAATGTCCTACTCATTGATGTCCTATTGATATTTTACAGGGGTTTTTTTTACAGCATGAAGATACTGCTATACACTCATAACCTTCCATAACCTGTATTATGGAAATAGGACACTTCTTATATTGTTCTATTCCAGGTGCAAACAACAAGATGAAACTTACTTATTTGTATCAGACAACACAGAGTATAGAAGAATAAAAAAGATGCCTCCTGCTAAATTTGGCTCATCAAAACCCTTTCAGTTTTGAAACGTGCGGGTAAAGTGAAGCAAGAGAAGGTGAAAAACAGGATGCCAGAGAACAAATGAGATGAACAAACGACTCTAAAATAATAGTCAAACAGATTGAGTAATTAATGTAAGTTGCGAATGACTTGGGACTGAAACTTTTCTGTGTTTTTGTTCCCTTTTCTGTTTGATTTGACACCCAATGACTAGGCTGTCATAAACAACTTACAGCCATATAAATTTCCCACCTGAAAATTGTTATATCTGAAAATGCGAGGAAGGAAATAGCAGGTGTGACATAAAAAAAAGAATAAAAAACAAGGAAAGTGAGACTGTCAACATTTAGGCAGACAAAATAAGCAGTTGTCCTGTGAGCCAACATCTTACGTTGCAAGCAGATATGGGACTGTTCATTTAAAAGCATCCAGAAAACATTTCTTTTCCTGCTTTGTCATCAATGGTTTAGCAACAAAGTCCAGCCTCTGGCCATGTGGAGAAATTTTCTCTTGACAGATGCAAGATATAGATACAACAAAACAGATCAAAACTAAAAGCAGTAGCAGTAAAAGCCAGTCCTCCAGGTGACAAGAAGTAATCCCATTTTTCTCCTTGTCAGGCCTATAAAACATTATAGGCCTACAACCATCTGTCAGACCATTATAAGACATATGCTAAATTGTGCTCTTTTGTGTGTGTGCGTGTTAAATGACCTTTTGCTTAGTACATATTTCAGGGTATCTATCAGTGTGTTTGTGGGTGAGACAGTGAGAGAAAAGAGAGAGAGGAAGAGGGGCTAATGCTTCCTTTGCAGGTCTTCAGGTTGCCCAACAGTGGCATCTAGTGGAATAAGGTTTAATTCTCTTGTTTAAAGAGTGCGCCTTCTTTCTTTTCTTTTTTCTTGTACTTGTGTGTGCATAGGTACCTTTACAAGTTGAGGGACCTTCACCTGGAGTGTGAAAACTACACAGAGGCAGCGTACACACTGCTGCTCCACTCTCGCCTGCTCAAGGTGGGGCAAACACTCACACACGCATATGAAGGCACATATCGTTGTTTAATGCTGGCCCCAGTGTCTTGTTCTTCTTAATCACTTGCCACAAATGAGACAGTTTTGCATTAGCTGATAAACGGTTGCTACGTCGCTGGCCTCCAAATGATGAAGCGCCGAGTTTAGTTTATGGCATTGCGTCATCTACTGCAGCTACATCGCTATGGTGATTGATGCCGTGCACTTGCCCAGTGTGTGAGGATGTGCGTGTATGAGTCTGAGTCTGTTTGACCTCTCGTGTCGCTTCAACTCTTTTATGAGACACATGAATTTGAGCATCTCCTGCTCGTCATCTCCTCTGCGTCTCTCATTACATCAAAGCAGTTGAACTCTATTTAACATTTTTTATAATCTCCATTTATCTGCAGGGTCAGTCCTGTCATTCCGGTCACACTACTGGAAACAACAGGCTGGAACACACAGCATGCTATAATCTTTGCTATCCTAAGCAGATTAGACAGTTTTAAAAATCATGATGTACTGTTTTTTTTTTCTAAATTTAATTCTGTGTAATTTATGTAATAGAAGATAAACAGTTGTCTCATTTATATAATAAATGGGCACTGTGCTGCTGTTTTTGCACATGCTCCGCTTAGGACTAATATTGATTTATTACAACAATGAAACTGTAAGCTTTAAGTACTTCTTCTCCCTTTGTTCCTCTGTGATAAATGGCACAGCAGAAATTAGAGTAGTCCTGAAGGCAAAGTTTTTCTTTTGTTTCAGCAATATCAAGTTGGGCCTCCCTTCGGAAATATCTCATTTTGTTTTTATCTTTGTCTTTTCTTCCATATCTCTGTCCTCTCTCTCTGTCTCTGTTGCAGTGGTCAGATGACATGTGCAGTCAGTTTGAGTTCCACGGCTCCCAAACGCAGCGACAGCTCAAAGAAACTCTCTACGACACAATCATTGACTACTTTGACAAGGGCAAGGTCGGTATTGTTTCAGACGATGTCAGATTTTGCTTAGCTGTGATGATATTGAGTGATTAATTGAGTGCTAATTAGCGCTCAGTTACATTAATGAAAATCCTTGTGTTGTTGTTCGTTTTTATCTTCTTTTTCTTATTTGCTTCACTCGAGGATATCAGAGATATCAAAACAGATATCCTTCAACCACACATGATCACTGTGCTGTATGTTAGTGTCACATTCATTTTGTATTCTCCCCGAGTGTCTCATGTTCTCTGAAGCTGAGATAGAGACTTCCTTCCACTCCACAGAGACTTGGACACAGACATTTTCATGATATGAATTCCCACCACGACAGCTGTGCCCGATTTATTAGCAGATGGTGTAATGAAGGACACTTCTGTTTCTTTCCTTTGTGTGCTTAGATGTGGGAAGAGGCCATCACTCTGTGTAAGGAACTTGCAGAGCAGTATGAAAATGAGATCTTTGACTACGAGCTGCTCAGCAAGAGACTGGTAATACATTACAATCACAGGAGTTCATGTCTTCTGTGCAGCATTCATGATTGCATGTTTTTCCCCTTTCCCTTTTATAGATGTTTTAGATGTTTTTGGGGTTTAGCGTGGTGTTTGAAAGAAAGAAAGAGAATTTATCACGTCTTTGATTAAGGGAGTGCCATCCTATAATATAATAAATATGTACTGTCATCCAGTAATTTACTTTGGTGCTTGGCATATCATATTACAGTTTAAAAATAATTAAAATCTTTGTAAACTTTGTAAACTGTCCAGCATCCCATATCTATATTCTAAATTGCACACAGTAATAAGTTCTTATATAACCTCTGAATATATTGTTACGTCATCCGCACCCTCAAACATTAACAGCTATTTTTAAAGCTTACTCGGCATGTCAAATACTCCTTTAAATCAAGCTTTTTTTTGAGCTTATGGCGTGTCATAAATATATGACCCCAAAATTCTGATTCTTCATTGGCAGTCTTCAACTACTTCAAATTCCTCCCGTCCCTCACTTTGTCGTTTCAATCACACTTCTGCTTTTTTCATCTCTTGCCTCTGCACCACAGAAGAAGTGATTCTCCCATATACTAACTTTTGGTTTAGCACCACCTTCTCCTCTATCTCCCCTTCACTCACCTAACTCCTTCCACTCCCCGAAGAGAATCACACATTTCCCAACAATGGAAAAATCTCTCCCTCTCTTTATATGACTGCAGCAGAAGCTCTCTCGGCTAATGCTGAATTTATGTGGTTATATAAATGACAGACATTGCCCTTGGATGGGGTGTGCTTTTTTTCCCCCTACATCTATCACCCTCGCAGGCCCGGCATTCTGCTGAGGGTAGCTTTGTCACTGGCATGAGCTGATTAAACTGCCCACAGTGCACATCTGAAAGTCTCCCTTGGACACATCCTCTGTTTCCTTGTGTCTCTCTACAGGAAAAACAAGCCAAGTTCTATGAAAATATTATGAAGATCTTGAGGCCTAAACCAGACTACTTTGCAGTGGGCTACTATGGACAGGGCTACCCTCCATTCCTCAGGGTTTGTATTTTGCTGTGTGTCGCAGTTCAGTTAGAGAATACTTCAGATTATTACCAGAAACACTCATAAAGTAGATATTAAGGAATTCACACCGTTTACAAAATCCTAACTGTCTTCCATTAAAAAAACCAAAAAAAACAAAATGTTATTGGCAGTGAAGCTTAGCTCTTTACAGTTTTTTTTAAAACACACCAGCAGGTATCTAGCAGAGTGGGACATACGATACCCTCCGGAAACATTTTGGATGTGTTGATTGCAACAGGCTGCAGAAATAAAAATTTGCAATGATTATTGCTTCTGCCTTCATCATGTGTGTTAATCTGCTGTGGTAATGAGTAAGACAAAGTCAGTACTCAGCTTATAAGAGGGCAGTCAAAGGTGGTCAGGTACAACTTTTGAGTCTTTGAGAGAATTTCAGTGTCTCTGCCCTATTGAAGGGAGTTTAAATAGGCAAAGAACTTTCCTATGAAGATAAGCTGGGTCTTAATCTTTATTATCGGTATTAACACTGGTTTATTTCCCCTGGCTACAGAACAAGGTGTTTATCCACCGTGGTAAGGAGTATGAGCGCAGAGAGGACTTCCAGAACCAGCTGATGAGCCAGTTCCCCAGCGCTGTGCGTCTCAACACAACCACCATGCCAGGGGACGATATCAAGAACTCTCCACTTCAGTGTATCCTTCAAGCAGCGTAACACACTCATTCAATTACAGTCATATGTAGATGCATATTGAACATAGAAAATTTTAATATTCTGCATGGTCTACAGTGTTCACCAGCACACTAGCATAGAAGTCATAAAATATTCACATGCAGCACCTTCGGGATTAAGTATTTGGGTCACTGAACACATTTGAAAGTACTAAATATCCAGGGACCTTTTTACCCAGAACCACAGTAAATCTTAACCAGCCATCAGATCTCTGTGTATCAAACTAACATTTCATTTTAGTTTACTTGTCCTGTTCCTTTTGATGCACTTCTGTATGAACACATCCCTCCACTATCAGTTTGTAAACTCACAGCGATACTGAGAATCTGTCCCTCATGTTTATTTCCGAGCAGTCTGAAACAGATATCCAGTGTTTCACAGTCCAGCCAGTCCTCGAAATCCCTCCTCGCCTGAAGAACAAACCCGTTCCTGACCAGATCATCAAGTTAGTGCCATTCAAGCTAGTGCTTAAAAATGAACTGGAGGTTTTAAATATGTACACCTAATGTATATTGTGCCTCCTTTTGCATGATTTTGTCCGTTGTCTTTGTTTGACTCATTTCTTTCCTCTTCAGCTTCTATAAGTCCAACTATGTGCAGCGCTTTCACTATTCCAGACCTGTGAGGAAAGGACCCGTGGACCCAAACAATGAGTTTGCTGTGAGTTATGTCTTTAAAATGAAATGTGTGACCACAGGGACCATGAAAGCATTTCAGGGGCTTTTGTACTAGAACTGTTATCAGTCTGAAACTGTGAGTTTCTAATATATAAAATAATAGGATTTTATTCAAAGGCAGGATTTTTGATATGCTGAGGCTTGTGTTTAAAGGTTTCAGATGAGCTCTTGAGATGCAGCATCAGATTCAGGTATTACTGTGGTGTATGATTAGATTAGAATAAATGAGATTGTGCAGCAAGCGTCTGTTAAGATTTCATGCTTCAATGCAAGATATGATATCAGAGTATTCATAAGTGGTACAGATTTATCTGACAGCTTCTCTGTTTTTATACTTTTTTTTTTTTTTAGTCCATGTGGATTGAGCGCACAACCTTTACCACTGTCTATAAGCTGCCTGGGATCCTGCGCTGGTTTGAGGCAACTGACATGAAGCATGTAAGTCTACAGGGCCATGTTTGTTCTCCATGTTTGACCTGTATGTTTGCTGTAAGTTATTATCTCCAGTGCAATGCGTTTCACACTTCAACACCACTGATTACAGGGTTTTTTTGTGTTTAATTTTTAAAGGTTTTATTATACGTCTCCCACATCCAATCTGAAAACTCTCCATCCATCCATCCACCTTCATTCCTTTTTCTTCTGCTCTTTCTGTGTGTCTGCCTCCCTTTCCAGACTACCTTGTCTCCTTTGGAGAATGCCATAGAGACCATGGAGTCAACAAATGAGAAGATTTTGACGATGATTAACCAATACCAGTCTGACTGGAGCCTTCCCATCAACCCTCTCTCCATGCTGCTCAACGGCATCGTTGACCCAGCTGTCATGGGTGGCTTTGCAAAATATGAAAAGGTAAACTTTCAAAGATCATCACTAATATTACAAACCCAGTTCCAAAAAGGTTGGGACGCTGTATAAAATTTAAAAAAACAAAAAAAAAGCAGAAAGCCGTGATTCTGAAAACTCAACTAAGACCTTTTGTTATTTAATTTTTAAAAATTAACTCATTTTGAACTTAATGGCAATAACACATCTCAAAAACTTTGGAGCGGTGGGAACAAAGGGCTGGAAGAGTAAACAGAAACAGACCCTGAAACAGATGGAGGATTATTTTGCAACTAATTAGGTTAATTTTCAACAAGCCAGTAACATGACTGAGCTTAAAAAGAGTTTATTTGTGAGTTTCTCAGAAGTAGGAGGGGCAGAGGCTCAACAGCTGGCAAAAAAAAAATTGCATCTACAAATTGTGTGTAGTGGTTAACACCTTCACCTTACACACAGAAGATCCAGCCTCAGGAGGTCACAAGCTAGTGTGGCCTTAGACGTGATCCCAACCCTGGCTATATTGGAAGGTTTCATCAGGAAGGACATCCAGCATAAAAATATGTGCCAAACATACAGATCCATCTGCTGTGGTAACCTTTTGGGGAAACAAAGTACTTTAGTTTAAACCAGGATTTCTAAAATGAAAAGCTAGTACCTGCAGGAGACCTTGGAGAACTGGATGAGATGCATGTGTTTTATTAAACACGTGTTTGTTAAAAAAAAAAAGAATCAGTCCTGCATAATTATTATTATTAGTTTGATACAAAATTTAAGTTCAGTAAATACCTTTTGTGTTCAATACTTTCAAGTCACAATTCGCTATCATCACCTGACAACTGAAAGTAATAAGCACAGTCACATTTACTGTGAGCATAAAGCCAGATTTTGATATTTTGTGGCAGACAAAAGGAAATGGATATGTGTTCAAAATATAACAAAAGCGATCCACATATTTGTTTGAGTCTTCTTTTTCTTTCATGACTCTGAAACAAAGCAGTCTTTAAAGACATTGCCTGGAAAAGAGTTTGATCTCTACAGATGTTTCTTATTAAATATTAAGTAAACTTTTTTTATTGCTTTTAGTTCTTTTAGAAAACCTCGCTGTAGTGGAACTTAAATGCATAGCTTAGGATGCCGACAAAAAAATTGGTTTTCTGTGAATTTTGTGATGTCTTTAAATATTTGAAATGTAGCAATTAAGTGCTTGTAGATACACATTGTTTTTCATTAAATCAGATTGAGAGAGAAGAAGTTTGAGAACCACTGCATAAAGCTGATATATTGAATTTTTATTGCCATTTATTGTAACACATACCATGTACAGCCAAATAGGGGTTGCAAAAAGGACGAAGATTCACCGTAACAAAGTAAGTCCTTTAACAGATATCAGAGCTTAAGACAGTGCTCTCATGCAAGACTCGCCTCTCATGATGAACTTAAATCCATTAAGAAGAAACTCTTTATCACCTCCTGAGGCTCTCTGAATATAATCAAAGTCAATTTCTGCAGTCCAAATGACATTAAATGAAATGTACTTATCTGGCTATCATTTAAGTACCTCCACACACACCATTCAGTATTGTAATATCCCGCATAGGATGATAGTAAGTTACCATTTTGCTAGCTGGTGAAATAGTAACTGACTTATATCATTTTTTAAACGAGTGTTATATAATATTTCCTCTGTATCAGGCCTTCTTTACTGAAGAGTACACCCAGCAGCACCAGGAGGACAGAGACAAGCTGCTTCGCCTCAAGGACCTCATCGCATGGCAGGTACTTAATACACATTCTCAAATACATGTACACAATATATATAGCCATTACTTTTATGTGTGTGTGTGTGTGTGTGTGTGTGTGTGTGTGTTTTTCTGCTGACACCATGACATTTTTATTTCCAGATCCCATTATTAGGTGGAGGAATCTCCCTCCATGGGAAGAGAGTGACAGACGACTTGCGTCCTTTCCATGAGCGCATGGAGGAGTGTTTCAAACAGCTGAAAAAGAAAGTGGAGAAGGAGTACGGAGCGAGAGAGTTGGTAAGCTGAAAGAAAAATGTAGGAAAATCCTAACTTTTCTACTAAAATATGATGCTTCCGTAATCCAGAATATCTATTTTTCTGCAAAGCTGGACATGGAGCTGCTGTGGTAGAGCAGTGTAGGGCTAATTAAGCTGCAAATTAGCTGACCCAAGCGAATTTAAAGATCAAAGTACTCAGAAAACGCTGTGAGAAGAGTGTTGATGTGGGATTTGTACCTTTTAAATTTCTCTACAACCAGAACAGGGTTTGGATGGTTTTAACGGGGGCAAATGTGGTCATTAACTTGTAATTGGCACTGCCTTTCAGGAGAAATTAAACAAAACTGGAGTAGAGTGATGATACACCGTTTTAAGAGTGATTAGGCTCAGTTTGACCTTTTTCTTGTTCTTTTTGTTTGAGATGTTCTTTCTACAATATATTTTTCGGCTAATCTACATATTGTTCACATTTGTCTCTCTCCAGCCGGACATGGATGAGAGAAAGTCTACTCGTCCACGCTCCATGCTGCGATCATTTCGTCAGTCCGTCATCTCGATTTCCTCACTGCAGGGATCCGAGTGTGGGACGCCAACCAAGACACATCCAGACAGGTAACATGCACATTCTCGAAGCCCTACTGTGTCACAAGAACCCCAAAATAACACTCATTTTAAACTGTATAGATGAAGTCTTCATGAAAAAGCGTCACGCAAATATGATAATCAGCTTGGATTTTAAATGTCTAATCTAAACCTTCCTGCCCCCACCCAGGGACATTCCTCCTGAGTCTCCAGTCTCCTGGAGCTCTGCCACCCTGCCACGCTCCAGTGGCAGTGTTAGTATAGGTGAGGAGGGGAGTGTGATGACAGTGGGTGATGCAGAGGTCAAAATGAGGAAGAGTAAGAAGAAGAAGAAAAGGAGCAGCATGATCTTCATCACAGAGGAAAGAGAACGGACCAGTACACTGGAATGCAAACGGGTGAGAATTAGTGATGATGGATAGGGATGTGGGGAAAATGTGAGAAAAAGGTACAAAGACAGAAAAGAGGTTAAGGTTGCATGTAAAGACGTGATTAAGTAATAAAACGCTCCGTTTCTGTGAAGTGTAGTCTGAGTTTTCTGTGATCTTTGTCTCCCTCTAGTTGTCCAAGAAACAGGAGTTCCGCAGTGACACCAACTTGTCTGAGCCAAATGAAGTAAATGTGGCGCTGACCAATGCCAACTCAAGATCCCTGCCTGCCATCACAGGTGACACACAAACCCACCTGGTGTGATGGAATTACTGTGACTGAGGTGCACAAAGTCAAAAAATCATGACCTAAGAGGAAGTGCTGCATTTTTCCTGCTCTGGAAAGCTGACTCAAAGAAAAAAGAGCACAAGCAAGGTCATGATAGGAGAAATACCTTGGCATGCTATGGTGTGCAATAGAAAAAGGGAATGCTGGGGAATGCACAGTAACAACTTGCCCTAAGACACACTCTGATATAAGGCAGCAAATCAGTTTGAATGTTGTATTTTCTCAAAAGTATGTAATAGTTGCATCTGGTTTATCTGATTGTTGTATTTACACACCCTTGCACTGGTGAATCAGGCCACAATTTACTGATGCTTCGCTGGCCTCCTGCCTTCACTGAATCAGCTGAGACAGCACTCACTGCGGTGTTAATACACTACTACAAGCTGCACTGCCTCACTGAAGATACAGCACTCACAGGCCCCCAGTGTTGCTAGGGCACACAGGTCATCGGCAGAACACCTGCGGGAGCCCAATTAGTCACAAAAAATCGCCTGGCTACAGTGCGAGATCTGCTGTAAAATTGTAATCAGGAGGACACAAACACTACATTCTTTTTTTCCTCTCCCTCTTTCTCTCTAGGCCTGTCCTTGTCAGTGGCAGGAGGGGCTGAGGAGGTGGAGTCCTCCAGAGCCAGGAGGGACAGTAAGAGCATGTCTGTGTGTGACCGAACAGCAGACAGACGTTCAAAGGGTGTCATCAACCTGTTATTCAAGTCCAAGGTAGAGTAATAGCCTGTTTAAGTTAACTGGGTTTAGATTCAAGAATAAGTGCTTCAGTTAAAAAGAACAGAAATACACCTATTTACTTTCTTACTGCTCTTATCTTATCTGTGTTGATATCTGATATCTGTATCAGGTTAGGAAAACACTTAATTCTTTATATGTTTTAAACTATTTCCAATTTTAATGTCAAGGTAGGTTCACTGGCTGCTGTTTGGCTTCATATTTAATGTCCAGACATGAGTGATGTCAGCTGTATACTACCTCTTAGTAGGAATTCACGAATATATTTTTCAGAAGATCTCAGACCTTTTCTTTAAAAGAAGTAGCACTGAAAATCTATCTCCAGCATGAGTCTCTTTCGAAATTATTCCAAGCAGGAGCTCAAAACCTGCTGATATGTTTTATTTGAGCACATTTCAGGTCATTTTTACCCTTAAGAAAAATCCCTGATTTGACGTTATGTGTTTGTTTCGGCAGAGCTCCAGAACAGAGGAAGTGAAGCCCAGTGATACAGTCAAAGAAAGCGACAGCCATTTTTGAAATGTATTATTTTCATTTCTTGTCTTCTTTACTTATTTGTACTATGCTTTTTTTTAAACCAAAGACCTGTAGCTAAATCCACAATTATACACTGACTCACACAGTCTACTTGTCTGTCTCAATGTTGCTGTTGCCTTAATATAATTGATTTTACCTATCAGTAAAGGCTATTTTTGTTGTGTGACCTTTTTCCTGGCAATTTAGATGATTCCCAGTGAAGCTAAATGCCATCTTACAGCTTTTCAATCAATTCTGCTTCTACAAGAATGAGCAAACACAAACCATCCCTCCGACACACTTGATTAAAAGCTTCTCATTATACGGCTTTCAGCATTGTTGACACTGAAGTTAATGAGAAAATAATAATTCTATAAAGCACAAAGGTTACTGTGTCCTCCCAAAGGACTTAAAACTGGAACTTGTTGCCACAAGACTTTGGCACTGATACAACAAATGGGAAAGTCTAATAAACTCAAATAGAGTCAACAAACTGTGAAACTCATTGTACAACATCAAAGCTGTAGGGTTAGGGTTACCCCAATGTTGAGTTTGTGTTTCTGTATGAATTCTGTTGGGAGTTACTTTTTGCATTATTTGGTCACATTTTTTATACCTTTCTTTAAAATATAAAAATAAATGTTTAAGTATATTTCCAGTTTGGAATTTGTTTTGGTTTTTTTGCATCACTGTTTTCACGGAGAGATCTACCTGAGGAATACTTTAGGTGCTGGCTAAATACCAAGTTTTATAAATGTTAGAGCCGCTTCTACTCTTTATGCTAAAATGAGTAAATCTCGTCTTTAGCTTCATGAATTAACAGCTTTTAATTTAAGGTGGGCAGAGATTTGACTGTAAAACAAATGAAGCCAATGCTTGAGTGCCAACAACTGTAGTTCTTTGAATGACCACTTGGGGCAGGCTGCAAAAGTCTTTGGGGCCCTATAGGGGCTTTGGAGCCATAGACTCTCATGTTAAAATGATCATATTTCAGATCGGAAATAAACATGATTATAGCGTCTTATGAAAGGCTGTTTTAGACCCTGTCCACACCTGCAAGAGTATTTTGGCAAATGCAGCCTTTTCCATGTGTTTTGGCCTTTTGTAGATATGTAAACAGCATTTTAAGTTGGTCATGGTTAATGTAAATATAGGAAGGTTTGTGGTTTCAGGATTGTTTCCTTGTACCGCTTCCTCAGTTAGGTTACTGTTTGTAGTTTTCTGATTTATGTCTAGTTTACTTGAAGTTCTGTGTATACCAGTATTTATTCTAGTATTATGGGTTTCTTGATATTTTAGATTCTAGTTTCAGTCAGTATATTTACAGTTATTGTTATTGGATTCTTTATATTTTGATTTATTAGTCTTGCCTTCCCTCTGTCATCCTCTTTCTTGTCAAGTCTTATTGATTCCCTGTTTAGTGGCGTCCTGTTTTATTTTGATTGTCATTTATTTCTAGTGTCTTGTTTTTTGCAGTTTTTATTAGATGTCATTAGCCTACAAGTCTACAGTGAAGGAGATCGTTGATTGGTCAAAAGTCTAGCCATCACTGTATCTGTGTGTATATATAGGCCTGCCAACGCCCTTTGTCAGACTATTTGTGTATCCGTTATAATGTGTTCCTCATGTTTCCCTACTACTTCTGCATTTCTGTTTCTTGCTATTCTGAAAATCTTGCGAATACGACAACTCAAGAAGGAAGGCAGCTAGAATTTTTAAAGTTATACCATAAGTGCATGTACTAAAAATCTGAGATGAGTTCAAATTCTGTTGACCTTGACATTAAGGTCAGAGGTCAAGTTTTCTTAAAATTTTGTGAATGCGACAACTAGAGAACGAGGCGACATAGGTTTTTGAAATTCACACCATATGTGTAAGAACTAGGAGGCTGGAGGATAGCATAGTGGCCGCCAGTTTTTTTAGAGTCTGCATTTTGGGTTGTAATTCACAATGCATGACAAGGTCATTGAGAACAGGAGTTTTAGAGAAACTCCTTCCAGGGTAGATGTTTGCAGAGACTCGGTTTCTGTGTTTAGATGTGGACATAGAAGATGGAGAGGTTGTCTTGTATCATCAAAGATTCACTGTATTGCATAAATCAATGCAATGATATCATGTTGGCAACATCCATCTTTTATGTACTATAAGCAGCAGGGGGCCTAAGAGATGCAAACTTTGCTGGAAGGCACTTTTCAAAGTTAACGTTGAGTAATTTGTAGTCCGTATTGATATTCCAAGACACCAATCCAGGTGTTCCCCAAAGAATTTGTTCTCTGAGCTAGAGAGAGCATGGATAATGAATGAACAGCCCCAGATCATCCATTCAGCTGGGGCAGTGCGTGTACAGCATCCAGGTTCTGAAGAACTGTACTGACCCAGAGGAAGAAAACAAAACAACATGCACCTAGGGTGGTGAGCAGATTTCCTCTGTTCTCCTACAGCAGAGAAAAACAAAACACTACAGCCTTCAGGCCTGTTGTAGCATCGCTTTTTAATTTCTTGAACCCCTGGGATCTGCCTAACGTACTCTGAAACAACACAACTAAACCCTTCAAAATCCTGACAGATTATGAGTAAGTGAAGTCAGGAGGGAGCGCAAGTCTTCCTTTCTTTGCTGACTGTAGTGACATTTTAATGAAAACATTAAGATTAATTGTTAAAGGTGCAGACAGGGCAGCTGCATTTAATGAATAGAAATTAGTTGCAATTGTAGTCCTAAATAAACAAAAGGGCCTTATGTTAGAAAATATCATTTATAATTTGTTTTTTGTTTTTTTCCATTATTGGCAGATGTGGATGAATATCTCATATTGTATTTCCTCTTTGTTCTCTTTGAGCCCTATCTGCGGGAGTGCAGACAGTCAGTAGGTTGTAAAGAACAATGGAGATATTTCTCCTCTTCCTTATTAATACTGCCATTATCTGGTGTCACACTGACCACCAGGTTTCTCCATGGCCAATTTAAAGTTGCAGAATAACCTTTTAAACTCATTCCTGTACTCCTATACTTCAGTCTGGAGTGTGAATTTTCAGACAGAACCATAGCCCCGTGACCACAGAGTGATTTCAAACCGGAGTCATGTATCTCATTTATGCAAAAAAGGATGGATTGGGTTAGTGGTGAGGGTAAATGATATGCTGCGAATTCCCATAGGAACTAATAGGACAGCACTGCTTGACTGATTAACAGACTGCTTCACACTGAAAAATGCTAAGACTTTTCTGGAACGTGTGTAAAGTTACCAAATTACACGTTGGTAAAGTCTGGTGCACAAATGGAGAAGTGTTCCAAACATTGCATTTTGAAATGGAGAAGCCTCAGCAACCTGTTTGGAAATATGACTCATTAGTTATGGCCTGTGACAGCAAGAAGCACGTCAGATTAATGATCCTCCACTGTGGCTCCTTTAGGACTCCTGATGGACAAACCAATCAAAAGCACAAACACACAACTCCTGTTATAATAAGTGTTGCCTGTAAAGACACTTTGCGGATGAAGGTTTTATTAGAGGTGTCACTGTGGTTGGTACTATAACTTGGATGTCATATTAACTAGTGCAACTTATGTGCTTAGGAGACATATTTACAGTGGATCTTGAAGACTTGACATCAAAGCTTCAGGGCTGTATTTCCTTAGATGATACTGTGAATAACACACACTAACTATCAGTGTTAAATTGTTTTAAGTATGAAAAAAAATATCTCAAACCTGAAAAAAAACCTTATAAATTCAGCGTGACTGCCTTTCTTTTAACTATGTGTATCTCTGAGTCACATTCATGGGTGTGCTTGTGTGCCCTCAACAAAGGCAGGAAGCATTATTGACACATTACGTTTTTCTCATTCTTTTTTTCTTTAGCTTGTAATTCTGTCATTCATTCACCGGGGCATTTCCAGGGGACCAAGAATATAACAAGGTGTGCCCACATGAAAAAAAAATACAAATAAATAAAGATTATTAAATCAGGAATTCCAGATATATTTAAATTACTCAAAGTACTCATTATGTGGAAAGATGCTTTTCATAATTATATGCATGGTACAGTATTATTATTCTGTGTTTTTTGTTAATATTGCAGATGTTGATCATTTTAATTACTTAATATAATGATCCAGTTTATCTGCAAAATAGGAAGTACTTATTTGCTCACAAGAGGTCACCACGTGTTGGATTTGGCACAAATTTTTAAGCTGGTTGTCCTTCCTGGCATAACCCCTCGCAGATTTGTGTGTCCTCTTGGTCGTGCACCAGGAAGCTTTCTTTTATTATGCAGGTGTGTCAGCTACTACACTATGAAACCACTGTAAGTGACTAAAGCTTTAAAATTAATAATATGAATTGCAAAGTGCAATAATTGTATCTAAAATATAGTGGAGTAAAAGCAGAAAGCAACATGTCATAGAAATACTTACAGTACATAAAGTACAAGTACATTAAACCTCAGTTAACACCTTCCAGTCCTATTCATCCTCTCATATAATTGTGTTGGGGACTTTAAGATTAAGAGTAATTGTGGTTGTTTTTTTTAAGTCTCCACTAATAAACTGTAGGCACAGAACTTAAGCTTGACTGGAGATGTAGTTCATTTCTAAGCTTTGGAATGATCAAATTACATGGTGTCACGCTGCACATGACATCATTCACTTTACTAAAGGAAGCACCATTAAATCAAATACACAACCATTTATCTGTTGACATCACGTTTTTTTAATTCAAGACCTAGATATTACTAATGATATTTGTACAAAATGTAAATGAAATTGTCCTTGTAATGTTAAATTATATTGTCATATGGCTTTTGCATGTGGAATGGCGTTGGAGGAGCATCTGGACACGATCCTGTCATTCACATAAAAGGAAACGTCTAATGAATCAGTAGACCCATACAAATGAAAAGACACAAAGTCTAAACACACATTTTATAAAAGATTTCAGTACATAAACAAACCGTAGCTCTTTAAATATTCCCCACAGAGCTAAATCCATCAAGGATTTCTAAATATGGGTGAATTATTTTAAAGTGATTAGTTTCAGGGACAGCACAGTTGGACATAAAAGGCTCTTTAGTTTATTTAGGATGGCGTAAAATAGGCGGTAAATTACAAATGCACTGTGGGCTTTTCAGTATCTCTCCACACTGACTGCTGGTGTAGACAGTATCACTGGGCCTGAGATCAGGGGGCTGTTCCATGCTGTTGAAGCTCGGCTCTGTATCAGTCTGACTGCAGGATGATGGACATGGCTGAGCAGCTCAACTCTGTCAGAATACATAATGAATGAGCAGTTGATGGCAAAGTAATGATGGTGATAATTGAAAAACAGTAATTCTGACATCTATTGCGGTCTTGGCAGGCTCATTTGCAACTAATTTCAAGCAAATTAGAGATCAGACAATTCCTTCTTGAGCACTGTCATCGCTGTTGAAATTATGGCAGTGCAAAGATATACTCGCTACTGTGCTTATTGTCACTAGCAGAGGCTGACAGGCTGATGTGAGCGTCAAATGCGATTATAATCCTAACCCACTAGGGGGTAGTAAAACATTGTTTTAAGGTGTAAACGGTTCAAGTCATATTAATCACTAAGCACTGGCGTGGTTTTTGTTAATCCTTTGGGGATATAAAGTTTTTAACTCTTAGAATTTTTTTAGTTAAAAAAGAAGAAGAAGAAGAAGAAAGTCTTCTTCTGATATGGCGCAAGACTAGTGAGGGAAGTCGTACCTGTGATTTCAGCCTCCACGAAGAGACAGAGACTTTCTTCACATTCCCCACATCTTTTATTTTTTACCCAAGATGGCAGCCGTTCAGCTAAGTTATGACCGGTAAATAAACACTAGATGGAGTGATGTGAGGCACACAATTGTGCACATATTTCTCTATATTAAGCACAATCACGACAAACACCTTTTAAATGACTGATAACAGAATGTAATATAACATTATAAACTTTTCTTTAGTAGAATAGTGTCTATATACAAAATATCTTACTCTCTCAGTCTTGTGTTGAACCTTCAGTTAAATGGTTAAAATGAGGTCTGGACTTTTTCCCACTACAAAATAAAACTTTGGCTCAAGGACAGTTTTTCCATTCCAGCAGTTTACCTTTGGTCAGCAGTGTTGCGAACTACTTTTCACCTGTTCCAGTCAAGGTGTTTAAATTGAATCCAGAAGTATGTAGTAGCTGGAGTTGAAGTCAGCTTAGGTCAGTGAACACTATGAATATTTGTCACATTAAAGAGTTTGTCCTTGAGAGAGAGCTGTTGTAGAGCTGAATATTACTGCAGTATGCAAAATCCATTCATATTTCCCAGCTTTTTACATATATATATATATACACATATATATATATATATATATATATATATATATATATATATACATGCACCTTTCTCAAGATGCAGTAATATCAACTTCAAACTCCAGCCTGTGGAGGGCAGTGTTGAAATGTACCAGCGGTGAGACCGTTACTGTATTTATTTAAGCTTAAAACACAGAGTGCTGAATAACCTACACAACTCTGTAAATCCAGACCGATAACATGCTAGTTATCAGCAATCCTTCCCTCCTTTTCACTCTGCGATCTTTTACTGTTGCTGCACTTTTCTCCTCCTGCCTCTTTGTAATTGCCTTGCTCTAACCCCCCCTCACTCGTATCAGCCCCTTTTTTTGCCCTCTTTCTGATGCTCTTGGTAGTCTCTCCATCTCTCTGACAGGTTTTGCAAAGAGCTGATAGGGGAGCAGAAAGTGGAACAGTGCTGTGAGTTTTAATGGGGCTCCCTGATAATCCCTAATCTGACAGCTCATCAAAGGCGACCATGCTGTTCACATTCTGTCTTTCAGGGATCATTTGCCAGGTTGCATGTTAATGTAATGTAAAACAGTCATCTGTGCCTACAGCTTTGATAGTGTGTATTGCTTATATAGCACATTTACTGTATGATTATTCACTGGAGCACAGAGGTTTGACTGAAATTGCAGGAGCTACAGTGGTGGAGTTTGATGCTGAAAAATGGGCAGGTGAAAGGTGTTACAGTGTTCCAGTATTTGCAGAACAAATGACATATTTCAGACACAGTTTGGTCTCAGCATACTTTAATGATAGTTCAGAAGGCATCTCCAGATAAGTAACAGACTAAGGGGAAACCCGAACTAAAGAATGAGGGGATACAGTGGTTATGCTATGCTAAGTGTTTTTTTTTCTTTAATTTGTTACCACCTGTTTGCATTTATATTTTACCATTTTGCAGACATTTGTAACTGTGTCAGGTTAATGGGATTCAGTTTCTTAACTCATTCACAGTACAGGAACATTAAGTGATAACAAGTAGAAGTAGGAAGTGGAAATATTGATTTTTTTTTTCTGTGCAATAGTTATTTCATCCAGTTCCCTGCTAAGATGAAATTTTGTGTGAGCAAAAGTAAGACAAGAAATCAATGCAAACCACAAGTTACATTTAGCAAAGTGTCAGATGATGAAAAAAGTAGAGTATGTGTAACCATGATTCAGGAAATTCATCATTACCAAACTTTTTTGGATCTGGTGAGCAGCGGGGGTTAAAGGGGCGGGAATGATCATGGACTTGATTTAATGAGCAAGTCAAGCTGATGAATACATAATAAAACAAAGTAGGTTAATTTGGATGTGCTGGAGCTGAGTATTGCCTCCACCTGATTATACTATACTACAAATAATACAGTAAAAGCATCTGACTGTCCCGCTTTCTTTTGAATCACTGGCTTGCATTCATGGTGCAGATAACAATAAAGCTTTGGTGTTGGAACTTATTGGCATGGCTCATAGTTTTCTGTTAAATACCTCAAACCACTTTGTAATCTGTAAAGTGATGGATCTTGGAGCGTGAGAAAAATGAGTGATAAAGGACACAAAAACAGATAACATGAATAATTTAATAGAAGAAGCCCAATTAAATGAACTCCATACCCAGACATCATGAAAGTGTTATATTTACAGCACTGGTATCAGAGTTATTATGTAAATACAGGGTGATGATGATGTGTGAATGTTTTAAAGGTACATAAAATGAACAAACTAAAGCCTGTGTAGAAGAAGACTTGCAGTAGATCCTGAGAACTGCTGTGATATGAACATCTCTGTTAGCAGTGAGCTGAAACATAGGTGCCCTTGTGAACAGGCAACAGCAGGGGACCAGACAGGAAGCAACCCCTCACTGAGATGAGCAACTTCTTGCCATCTTAGCTGGTTGCCTGGCAGCTTCACAGTCCCAACAGTGTTTAAAGTGCTAATGAGTGAGCTTTAGTGATAGGTTAGATTTTTAGCTGTGCTAGTAACATGGTTCTACAGGAGGTTCTTCAGCTTATTTGGGTTTGGGGAACAAAAAGTGAGCAGTGTGTAGTTAACAAGTCTTAAGATGTGTAAAATAAAAACAATACCCTTACAATAGAACTTGTCTTTTCAACATATCACAACATATCATTTGGCTGCAAATTGGGCACATTATCTGGCATATGGTGGGCAAGACGTTGCCAAGGGCAGCCAGTAAATGGACTGATATTTACAGTATATTGCCCTTTTCCACTCTTACTGACAACCCCACTACAAGCTGCATTCACACACACAATAAATGGACTGCACGAGTCAGAGATCAAACCACCAACCTTCCACACTACTTCCATCACAACATAAAAGGCAGAAAGGAACAAAAACTTACAATTGACAAAGAGATCATAAAATTAAATAAATAAGAAAAACAAGCTATTTAGGATATTACCTAACTGAAAAGGGAGGGGGGGGGATTAGGGCCTGGGAGATGGTCATTTGTGTTGGTGTTATGACTAAAAAGCATAACTTTCATGAAGCCTTGATCATAAATAATGTATGAATGCTGAAAAGAGGTTTGGCAAGCATACTGCTGTCTCATTGACGTCTGTACAAGGTCCACAGGTCACTTTTTCTATGGAGTCTACAAACTGCTGGGCAGCGTTTGAGCCTTTGAAAACAAAAACAGTCATTAGGAGAACAAGGACAGCAGCAGAGATAGCTTTTAGATGGCAGTAGCTAAAGAGGGGTGCACTAATGCTGCCGAGGTGCATGTTGGGGCTTGATAATCCTTATATAGGTTGCCTGGGTCTGACACTGTGTTTCCCAAAACAGCAACTGACCTCTAAAACATCACTGGCAGTACATATAATGTATCTTTCATCTTTGCTGAAATGGCTGTACATCTGTGCACACCCTGGGTGCTGCAAGCTACCACAATGAGGAGCACTCCTTCAGAGGGAAGAGTGTAAAAACAAGCACTTCACATACATGCAAACACTTCAGTGTTCATACCAAGTAACTTATAGTAATTAATTCAGTACCTTAAAATGTGTCATTTCATTTAGGCTGATTCCCCTTCTGAGCAGAGGAAGCCGACTAGTATTTCCTTCAGCTGAACAGATCGCCATACTGCTATAACTATTTTACTGCCAGGAAAATAACACAAGAGGAGCCCAAAAACAAATGTCCACACACCAGAATTCCTAATTAGGATGGTGTAGGTGGTAGGGGAGTGGATAAATGGTCAGTACTGTTCACATCAAATCTTTGGAGCCGAGTAGGCAACACAGCAGAGTTGCTGAAAATCACTGCTTTTGGGATAATGATGTCGGCTGATCAACGGTCCAGCTCTCAATGGATTAGCACCAAAAAAAGAAAAGAAAAAAGTAAGAAAAGAAAAAGAAAAAAACTTGTTCCCAGTGGTTTAGCGCTATTCTGATTTTACTCTTGACATTAACGCCATCATTATCTTAGCTTTATGTTTACTGTACACACGCGAGATATTGTGAAATACCCTCATCTGATTGTAGGGAAGAGAGAAAATGAACATTTTTGCAACTGTTGAGCAATTAAGAGCCGGAGTTATAGAAATATATTTAATCTATCCTGTGCAACTGTGACCCCAAGTCTTTACATTCAAAGCTCCCTTTGTCTTGTCTTTGGTTGATAGAAATTTATATCTGAAATTAATGTCTCCCTGCCATCAATTTGGTTTCCATTTGCAACAAGCATGCTTTAAAACAGCAAGAATAAATGCTTAGCCTTTATACTGCTGTATGTGCAGAGTAACATAGAAGAAATAGTTTCACCTCTATTTGAAAAAATAAAGACAACATTTTTTGTTATAAATTATGTGGTTAAGAATTTATGGAAGGTATATAAGGAGACTAAGGGCATAAATTTTAGCCGATCTCCCCACACAAACAGTCAGAGCTGTGAGGCTGGTTCCTTCGTAGTTTGATCGCACAGCTCACTGGTGGTTGAAATGAAAGTTTGGTACGCTCAATCCATGTCCTGAAACACGCTTTATAAAAGTTTGACTAACGAGCATGACATTCACCACTAGCAACAGGGCAGGCAGCAGCAGAGTATAATGAGTGAGCTTGACATCGAGCACCTAATTGGTGATGCTGTGAGCTCATTGGATGTCACATGAGATGCCACATTGGTTGTGTGTGTTGTCTGTAGCACTAAATTTGCTATCAGATATCTACTAATGACACACTTTGTGTGCCTGAAAAACAATGTCAGAAAAAGAGGAGACTGGGAAGGAAGTCGATGGCGGGAGACGGACAGGAGAAGATATATTATCAGAAGAAAGACGTAGCTGGTGGAAAGAGTCATGAGCTGCCTGCTGTTCTTCACATGTCTTTCTTATATATACACCTTCCGTATGCAAACATGCTTACATAGTGGTGCAAAACTGCATTTGTTTTTTAGTGATGGATCTTGCATGTGTGTGTTTTGTGCTATCATTCAAGGGTTTGACCTCTGCCTCACCCCATGTCAGTGGAGAATCATTACAATAAGCAACAGCACTAAAGATCAGGACCCCACTTTACAAAATTAAAATCCCCGAAGGGCTAAGTGGTGCTAAAACTGAAAGCATCTGGGCTTAGTCACCCTTCGTGTTGCCACAACTGTTAGAATGTTTTTTTTTCTTCATTTTAAATAAGCACATCTAAATGTCTCTCTCTATGTAGCTGTGATGTCAGCTTTTATGGCCCTGTCGCAATCAAAAAGTTCTATTGACCTCCGACTTCTGCTCAGGAGATGATAGTGATTTCTAGTGGATGGCTCACTGGGGAATGTGGTGATGGTGGCTTTCACATCACAAAATGACACAGTCATCAGTAACACAAATGACTGTTGCTGCACAATAATGATGCTGCCTGTATGAGTTCACTTTTCAGATTAAAATGTAGCTTTAATGGTTTGCAACTGACCTCTGTTTTATGTACTGCTTTCATTTCCCATCCCATCTCGCATGAATAGCTATTAGTATAATTTATGAAGATCTTTAATTTTGTTATTTTTTTCCATTTTTTGTTTTATTGTGAACACAAGTGATGTAACGATCAAATAGAATTCAAAACTCATTAAAAGTAGTTTAATACTATTTAGTAGTCCATTCAACTAATATAGTTTTTGTTGTCGTCAGAAACAGTAATGCTACATTTTTTGTTAGATCATTTTGAAAAATGATTAGTAAAATATGGAAGCAAACAAATAAATAAAAATTCCAATCCAATGTTTATTTGCAACATAAATTCATTTTGAGCTTTATTCTAATACAGAGCACAACCAAATTGTTCCAACTAGGATAACCATCTGCATTTAGTATTCAATTGTAGTTTTGTAGATATATATTGGACATCTGGGATATTTGGATCATTTGCATAAAATTGCATTTTTTTGCTTGGTTAATAAATACCCACGCAAGATGCAAGGTAAGGTATCTAAAGCAATGCAATGATGTTAACAACTACAATAAACAAACAAACAAATAAATAAATACTTTTAATAATAATAATAATAAAAATCAACGTCATCCCCAACATTGTGATCATCATCTTTTGTGCTTATTTACTTGTCTGCTAATGAGTGTTTTTTATTGTATCTATTGTTGTTACTGTTATTTGACTATTATCCAGTTCCTCCTTTCTCCTGCCTCCTGCACTCCCCTGTGGCTGTCTTCATCTTTAGTTTTAGTCTTCATCACATATAGTTACATATAGATTTTGGATTTTACTTGCTGTTTCTTCCCCTCCTTTGTCAATGCAATCTCAGACCTCATCAGTTTCACCTATGTTCCCTTTCCACCTGTTTGTAATCACGTATACTGCTAGAGAAAGGTACATAACAAGTGGCAATGTTAAGGAACACAAAACTATTGTTGATTACTTCTTAGCTTCTGACTTTCAATAGTTTCTAAAAATGCACTGTGCACATATGTAGACATATGTGTGCCATTTCATTATGAACAAACTGTGTGATGTGGTGGTTGCAATGGTAACGTTTCAGAGGTACAAACAAAATCTGAGCTATGACTCTAAAACACACCAAATGTCCTGTGTGTACTACATATCTACATCTTGCAATTCATTTAACAGCATTTCCTATCTACTAAATTTTCATTTAAACACATTCTTTCCCAGCAGATTAAACAAAATATTATTTACAAAGTTATATATTATTTTAAACTTTCATCCAGTGTCCAGTGTGTGAGTCAAAAGCCTCTGGGGTTCTTAAGGGATTTTGTAAAAAGTTATTATGAAACAGCTGATCCACTGATCCGCTGGTAGAATGAGCATACATCTCAGGAGAATCACCATGTCCACCGACTGATTAGGCAGTTGTCACATGAGGCCCGGTTGCCAAGGTAACTGTCCTCTGACACCTCCCGTTCTGATTCGTTTCCTGCTGCTCTCCGCTCCCTGCTCGCTCCTGCTTTCACTCCATGAACTCATTTTGGATTTTTTTCTTTTCTGAGGGCAAGAGCTTGCAAACTTCTTGTGTGTCTCCGTGCACACAACTATCAGGGAGTGTGTACGATTGTAAAGTTCGGTGTGTCAGTGACAGGGTGTTTGCGTTATCAGTCACGCAGTGTGGCCACTGTCTCCCCTGGTGATGGACTGTGATACCAATCTGTTGCAACAACAAGTCTGTCAGTACTGAGCAGGACACACAAAGGGAAAAAAGAGCTGCTCTCAGATCATCCACCCTACCTCCAAGATCTTTACTTCACTTTCCTCTAGTCTTTTCTTCCAAGATATCACAATCCTTCCTTACATATTATTTTATTTCATATCCTCCTTCATTTCCTTTGCCTCTTTACTCTCCACCTCTGTTTTCTTCTCATATGTTAAAACTAGAAGGTAAAGGGAAAAAGGTCTAGAAATGTAGCTGATATAACAATTAGTTTTTCCCCACCAGAGAAGGATAAAAAAAACTAAATTCTCTAGAATGGGGCATAGACCGATATCTGAACTGTATGTGGACATGAGAGGGAGGGAGACAGTTTTGATAAACTGACACACACTGTTGCGAATGACTGCAACCTGGAGGGAGATAAAGAATAGACAGAGAAAGAGAAGTCTGTGCCTTGGTGTGAGTTCCGAGTCACACCTCATAAAAAAGCTCCAGGGCATCTAGATCCAGGAGCGGCGGTCCCTCAGCCTCAGAGGGCCCCCCCTCCCCTTCCATCTGTGTGTGCTTGGCTGCCAGATGGATGCTGAGCTCTGTCTGCCCTGTATCAGAGCAATACAGACCTTAACTCACGGCTAATCACCTGGAAGTGTGTGCATTGCACACTATATTTCTGCTCTCCAGCTGTTATTTGTTTAGATTATCACCATCTTAAAATGTTATTTGTAAACCTCGCAATAAAATATGCTCGCAATATTACGACATTACAAATGCAACAACATGAATTTGCAAATGCAATGATATGGGGGAAATCATTTTAAATCCAGGATGTTGTGAATGTGCCCATAAAACTTATAATAGCCAGTCTTCCTGCTTTTAACGCGCTTGTTTCCTCTTCTGTTCTTTTCATTTGCATGTACTTCTCTCAAGCAGAATGTTCATAAAAGACTGGCAGATCCAACAGGATGGCCACTCCTCTGTATGACTCTAATTAAACACAGCTTTCTCATTGGTGCCCCTCCTTCTTCTCCTCCTCTAGCTTCTTTCTATTCTTCTCACTTCCCTGTGATGCACAGTGGGCTTATTAATTACTCAGGAGTTTACAGATCAGCAGGCTCTGTCTTTTTGTCATCCAGTGTATGAACATACGGGTACACATGGTTATCCATTCTGTACAGTGGTGCTGACCCTTTGTTTGTATTTGTATTAATGAAAGGCTGCCAAATGACCTTTTGGTTATGTTTTTATTATTTTTTTCTAACCTGATGGTTCTCTCCTGTGTTTTCCCGTAAGCGAGAGTGTGGGTACCACTTTGATGTGGAGCGTGGAGCACAAAGGTGCAGTCACTATCCCGGCTCTCTTAGATTGCGAGGCAAGTACACACCCATCTCCTATCTTCCACAACAGTCAGAAAGATAAAAGGAGGAAGGTAGAGAACAAAAAAGAAAGGTGCTAACAAAAGGGTTATTCAGACAAAAGCATGACTAGAAAGCACTAAGTCATGGCTTCATAGGTTGCAACATAACATATGAAAGTTGTATAAAATTTCAGTCAATTGTAATCAATCACATACACTCTTGAATAAAAGGCTAATATCCACTTGATGGATATTAAATTAAAATCACATCAGAAGTGAGAAAAGGGGAACTTCCACAGATTACACTACAGATGTCTCACAGTCCTTTCGGTTTAGATAAGATAAAGTAAGTTTCTGGGGTGCTGTCTGACCTTAGTATGCCTACTGAGATGAGATAATCAACTGCTTCTATTTCTTAAAACACTCCATGATTTCCTCTGAGCCCGTGCTGTGTATTTAAATGATCTTCACAGCAATGATATGGATTATAAACAAAACATCCATCACGAGAAAGTAGAAGAGTTACTTTATTCGTACTTTAGTTAGTTCATATTGTCATGACAGCACACACTTGCTGCAGATTTATTCGCTGCATATAATGTGGATCTCTTGTTCCACCACATCCCAAAGGTGCTCTGTTGCAGTGGTTCTCGAACTTTCACAATGAGTATCACCTCATAAAATATATGGCTCTTAAAGTACCACTATTATGAGTAACATTAAAGTACAGTAATACAGGCCTATTTAACACCATATACAAGACAATCTTATTCCTTTATATGAATGTTATTTATTTTAACTGTCATAAACAGGATGTGACAAGTGATAATAATAACAACTGTACTACATTAAAACATTCACAGCAGGTGGGATATCCGGTCTTTAAGTGATGACATATATATGCCTCCGGGTCCAAACTAATCTGTGTTTATTAAGGCTGTTGTGTTTTTAACACGTTTTAACCTCCTAGGACCTGGCGTCCACATATGTGGACATCACATTTTGGGTTATTTAGACCAAAATACTCAATTTTGCTCTTCAAGGGCCTGATATCCATTTACAAGGACATTATACTGCTACTGTTCTATCAAAATTTTAAATGAATAACCTCATATGTGGCTCTGATTTTCTGTAAAAACAAAAATAAGGTAAAAAAAAAAAAAATCTGGTAATTCTTTGTTTTTACATTCATCGGGCCCCAATATGCCCAAATATCAAAGAGAAATTAAAAATCCATACCGTGGAAGAGTTCGGGTCTTAGGAGGTTAATGCTTTGTATCTTGTTCCATTTAATCTGAACAAGCCCCTAAAAACAGTCAGTGATTACTGACTCTTTTCAACTTCAGCCTCTCTTGGCTTTTATTACCACTATTCATCAATAGCACGTTTTAAAGCTCAGTTTTTAAAACCTTACGATGTAACTACAGTCCAGCCCATGCAGCAGTATATTAATGACTAACCTCGTATCGTGGATAGATTATCTCAGTTGTTCTCCTGACTGAAGTTTGGTCCACTTACAGGATGCTGCCATGCAACTGCATTTGTCCCTAGCCATCGGGAACCCTCACGTTAACTTTTATCGAGTGGAAAAAAGTTATCGTTCATCTTCCAGCTTCACTGTGTTGATATTATGCTAACCATAGCTGTGTAGCTAGCCACCACGTAGCATATCATTATATACCTGCTAGTCCAACTTCAGTAACCCTACAAACGTCACTGCTGTTTAGTTTTTTGTAAACCCTAGAGATGGTTGTGTCAGAAAATGCCAGTAAATTAACAGTTTTGGAAGTAAGTGAAGAGGCTGAAAGACCAGAAAGACCAGCTGTTTGACACCAATAACCATGTTATGTTTAAAGTTATCACCTTTCTTCTCTATTCTGATGCTTGATTTTAACTTCAGCAGGTTGCCTTGACGATGTCTACATGACCAGATGCATTAAGTTACATTTATCAAAACAAATAAATAAATAAAAAAACCTAAACTCAGAAAGAAAAGAAATTGTTTTGCACACATTCCCATTGCATTTTTTTTTTTTTACTTTAGAGTTTGGTTTGGACTTACATTTGCACACTTTAATTTAAATATTATAAATAATATTTGTAAGTAAGAAATTACAGTACCTTGCTATTTTGATTACCTCTTCACGCTATCATAAAAGGAATTATTTTAAATGAGATCTTACTTAGCAAAATTAATTCCTCTAAATAAAACACACAGTTAGAGCAGTAATAATTTAGAATAGCAGAATAACTCAGGGAGATTAAAAACATAAAAAGAACTGGTTCGTGTTGAGATCAGCAGGGGAGTCCTCACCGACATTGTCGTTTTCTTCTTGTTTCTTGCTCGGTGATATTGTCTTGGAGCACTTAAAAAGCCCTGTTGAGTTGAGGTCATAATAGAGCATAGGGCTCTTTTTACACCAACACAAAGGAAAATATGTGTTTGAGCCTAAATTTAATTTCTTGCACCGTTTTGCTCTTACAACAATGAATACGAAATCTTCAGCAATATTTTTTGTTACAAAAATCCAAATAATTCTGTGTGAATATCAACAGAATCAAAACCAAACTTTTCTGATGTAATATTTGATCATCTTTCAATCTCTTGGTTTGGTTTTTAAAGGAAAAAACTTGTAGTACTCTGTTTTTTCGTTACTTCAGCAGGCAGATTCTTTTTAGAAGTTTCGATAAACCTACTGTACACTATCTGCACCAAGCAGCAAATCTTCTTGACCGTGAAAGTGGAAAAAATGCACTAGTTATATGCACATATTTAGTCAGCACTGTGTCTGCATTGACTTTTTTGTTGTTGTTGTTTCTCAAGTGTAAATCCAAAAAAAAGTCACTTTTTCATTTTATTTGGTGTATGCACAGCTTCAGATTTTAAAAAACACAGTCGAGACTGAGAATGACTGCTGTAAATACGGTCAGTGTCGGTCACTGCGATGTCTCACCTAGACACTTAGACCTGTATTAGTTACACCAGTGTCTTTCTCTCAGTGACAACTTGTTTGCTGGCCAAATTACAGCGACACATACACGTAACGTTAAGGGGACCAAAGCATGGATAAAGGAAGTCATGTGTCAAATTAAGAAAGCTGAAGTAACAAGTTGAAGTTGTGAGGGAGAGGAGATGGGATGAAAATGTAAGTACCAGAAAGAAAGGAGGTAGGCAGAAAGGCATGAGCAGGAGCTAAACGAAAACGGGTTCAAAGACAAATGACAGTGAAAAATCAACAAAATGATACATGTATGTTTACTTGCTGATCTGGTTGATTGACAAAATCCTGCTGTGACTATAAGACTGAAATTGTAAGTGAGTGTCTATGTGTGTGTGTGTGCATGTCTGTTTGTGTTTTAGGACGGGACTTTACGTGTAGCAGGACATCGGTGTGTTCGAAAGCAATTACCTATGGAGCAGGTGTCGTCAGATTGGTGACAAGATTTTCAAGCCCTTGATATCACATTTCAGGAACAGGGGATCAAATTTCTGATCTGCAATGCCCTTCAATTTTAGGCCCCAACAAATAAAATAATAACAGTATGTCAAACAACAAAATAAGATCAGCATAGAAGTAATGAGAGCAGGTGGTAGAGTGCCATGTGGTCATTCAAAAGAAATTCAGCAGAGCAGAACGCTTTCTAGCTGGTACTCAAGGTAGAATGAAAGATGAAAAGAAAAAGAAGAACAACCAACAACAAAACTCTGAGGAAACTCGAGCAGATAGCATGGACAGATGTCCCAACATCCCATTACTCTGCTGTAAAACATTTATTTTTTTTACTAAATATTTTAAGACATTTTTATGTTGATCAAATTATCCATTTCACTTTCTATTAATCCTATTTTACAGAAAGCATCTGTTTTTAGATTTATAGTGTAAATATTATTATTAATGGAGTTTGCACCTCTCTCTTACACTTTTACAATGTCAGTCTTACTCTTCCTGTTTTTTGCTAACTTGATTTTTACTTTTCTTTGCTTTCACACACACACATATATTTTCTTGATGTAAGAAACTTAGAGAAGCTGGTTGGGTTGGTCAAAAGTGACTCCTATCACAAGACTGCTGAGTGCCTGCTATGAAACTGGAAATCCAAAGAGTCTGGCCAAGCTAGCCAAGAACGCAGAGTGCTGTTTGCAGACCCCAGTGAATGCTAACCACAGCACAGCTCAAAATGTGGTCATAAATATTTTGTACTTGTAAATCAGTTTTGTACTTGTAAATCAGGATTTGTATGTGTAAAAAGAATTTGTGTGTGTGTAAAAAAGATTTGTGTGTGTACAAAAAAGATTTGTATGTGTAAAAAGAATTTGTGCGTGCATAAAAAAGATTTGTATGTGTAAAAAAGCCAAACCCATCTGTTCTCTGATTGGATTGTTACATTTGTGATTGACATGACATTCACCAATCAGATGACAGGAAGAAAAATAGGGTCAAAATTCGTACTTGTAACTTGCAGGGGTTTTTTTGGCTAAGTCCACACACAAATCTTTTTTACGCACGCACAAATTCTTTTTTACACATACAAATCTTTTTTACACACACACAAATCTTTTTTACACATACAAATCTTTTTTACGCACGCACAAATTCTTTTTACACATACAAATCCTGATTTACAAGTACAAAATATTTATGACCACATTTTGAGCCCATACACAGCAGCCAGGCCCTGAACTTCAACAGGTAACAAGCTGATGAGCAGTCAGGCAGTTTATGTTTCTTCAGTAGAATCACTCTGGCGATCACTTTGAAGTCTCCTTGTGCTGGTTTTCACCTTTACTTTGTGCTGTCAGCTTTGTGTTCATAACTAAATACTAAGAGAAAGCGCATATGTGTCCTCACTAGGATAGGGATTTGTTTTGGTGTGTGGGACTGCAGACTATAGGTTTATATTGTTAAATGGTAATCATGAAACATGAGACAATGTTTTTCAGGTCATTTTACGGTGAAATGCACTTAATGCATTACTTTAAAGAAAAGTGTTCTATGGAATACATTACTTTTTGAGCAATGACTGCAACACTGATCACAACAAGGAAGGGGAATATCTCTAACATGCACAAACATCTGTTAGATTGTAGACCAGGTCACACGAGTAATTTATGCCTTTCACTGGTAGAAGTGAAGGTATGCCTGGCTAACAGGCGAGGCACGTTTTATATTGTCCTGTTTACCATTTTCTCACGTTGTGCTCAGAGATGTACAGCATTTTTGTAACTAAAACATAACAAAGAATGCGCTCATAAGCTAGCTCTTATTGTACCAGATTGAGGAAAGGTAAATGATGAGTAAAGAAGAAATGATTAATGTTAATCATCAAAATAAGTCAAATAAATGTTACACCTATAAAACTAAGCAAGTAAAAATGTATTTTTAAGATAGATATAACAGAGTGCTTTACAACAAAATTCATAGGACATCAAAAGAAAAAGTTACCCAAGTTTTTTGGGGAAATAGTCTTTTGGTGTTTTTTTGTTGTTGTTGTTTTGTTTTTTTTAAAGAAACCACAGTCTACAGATCTCAGACTCAGTGGGAAAAGTAAGGGAGCATTTAAGATTATTTTAAGCCTGAATGTTTCTATATGCTTTACAGTATCTTGCTGTTTGTTTGTACTGTGTCTGCTAGAGCTGGACAAAGCCATAATTGTTCAGCACTAATTAAATTTATATGGTTCATGTTACTTGTTTTTCAGCTACGCTAGAGATAAGTTGATGAGGAGAGGAAAATGTGTCCCAGCTTCTCTTTTTCCTGTCTTAGAAAAAGATGGGATAGAATTGCAAAAAAAATAAGAAATACTGCGTCACAGAAAGTCAGTCTCTTTAATATATAGGTTTGGCTAAAAGTCAGGCAACAGTCTGAAGCCATCAAGATCTTGAAGACATAAATGAAAAGCTGCAGTGATGGCTGAACAAATCAGGTTGAAGCTATTCACATGGGTTAAATCTAAAGTACTGATAACAGTGAGGATTGATGTTTTGGTGTGTTTGGTGCACGTATTGTGTAAGCAGTTTCATACAAAAAGTGTTTCTTTGAGATAAATGGCATTAATGCTTGAAAAGTAGCTGAATCTATCAGCATGCCATGATCAATAACTAATTTGTTTTGGAAATGCACATCCTTGCCTTTGGATGCAAACAGAGTATCTTGGGCAGACTTGGAGCAATAATAAATTAAGGTAAAATATCACATGGATTTGGATTAGGTGTTACACACCCTGCAGATACAAGGTTAGCTCAAAATTATACATTTGGAAAAAAGATCATTCAATAAACATTTAACCTATTAAACCCTTGAAAAAGTTTCACCAGCGACCAAGATTACCATAATCAAACTTTCTCTGTTAGAAATGGTTATGGAAGCAGTGAATGGTTAAGCAAGGGAGTAACATAAGTATGTGTCGATGAAAGACCGCATCCGCTGTAGATCACAGATACCAGCCATGCTGTACTGCACATCAATAGAGACGATGTTCCTATCCACTAGTGGATCTGAACTGCTGTGACAGTGGGAGGAGATGGAGACAGATTGCATCGTTCCCTCTCCCAACTCCTTATCACAACAGCCACACTTATCTAGTCCCAGTGGAACAATGTTATTAGAAGCCTGAGTGAGCAGCAGAAAGAGAGACAAATGAGTGGAGATGCAGAGAAGGAAAACTATGAGAGGTGGATAGATAAAAGTTCATAGTCAAAGTCATGAATCAGGGATTAAGTGCTGGTAGCGAGAGAGAACACAGTGAACGAGTGTTACTATAAAAATCCATTCCCGGATCTTACAGTAGGTTAGCCAAAGAAGTAAACCATGGTGACAAAAGGGTGACATTTGCTACCAGCATTACCGCTTTAAGTGGCCTTGCTGTCACGTGAAAAGCTGGCCAAAATGAAGACGGAGAATCCAAGCTGCACACAAAATGCAATTCATGCAATTTCATGCAAAACAATTAGTGCATACAGTAAACTGCAAATAAACAGCATTTTTTTTTTGCCCCAAATTCTTTCCAGTGCCTTGAGTATGAGGGTACCCCCCCCCAAACTCAGCTGAGCATGTCAGCACATTTCTACTCATGAGTTTAACTTTATTGAGTCTATCTTTCTACTTAACTGACACTATTAGTAAAGGCAGAAGCACTCAGACTATTTTTGTATTCAAAAATCCAAAAACTGGGATAGAAGGGGTATAAAAATGACCACTAAGCATCCAGTAGCTTAAAAGGTATGTGCCTGAAAGCATATGTGCAGGATTTATAAAATACCCCAAAATAAAATGTAATTACAGTAGAAAAAAAGGGGTAAAATTGTATTTTAATAAATATGTTATGTGGTGTGGTCATCAATCTTTAGCCCACATTATTTAAAAGCCTCCTGTTTTAATGAAATATCCAGTCTGGGGAATCTTTGTTTCCTGACCCCTGGTAAGAACGACACATAGACATCAAAAACAAGAAAGAACTATTAGCCATAGTAATGCACACTTCATGGGAAAGAAATTGCGGGTGTAGCCAAAGTCCACATCTAATAGGGTTGTTTTGGGGTGTTTTTGCAGTATTTTTGCTCTTTCAATATATCATGTGATGTCAAGGAAATAATTGTTATAATTTCCAATTTCTTTTGCAATAGTTGCTTTCCCTCTGGGCTTTATTGAATTGTTTTGAAAGCTGCAGCGAGAGTTGTGGTTCTGTATGATTTTTCCAGCTGACTGTTATTCACTAGAGGATTGTTCTCAGCGGTCTGACAAACAAGCAAAACTTCTGCAGCTTTCCATAATTGGAATATAACTACAGCAGTGACAGAGCACATGTATTTTCTGTATTTTTAATGATTTTCCTCTAGTACTAAAAGGAGATTCAAATAATTTGTATTGCAACGCCCTTTGGGTTTCCCTCCCTTTATGTTTGCGTGAGAGAAACTGTATAAATGTGAACCAAAGACCACAATATTTATGCTATTAATGCAAATGAAATTCATCCTCTGTGCGTGCCAAAGTGAAGAAAGAATAAAGTGAAACGACTGTATTCAATACACACAAGCATGCATTGCGTATTGAGTGCATGTTTACAGTACATGGAGTACATAGAGTACATTTACTGTAGTTCTGCTGATGCGTAAGGCTTGTCAGCTAAGTCAAGAGCCACACAACAAAGTAGTGCGCTCAATTTGAAAGTTCTGTTTCATTTCTTTTAGGATCAAATCCAGTGCACCCTTCACTACTGGTAGCACAGCCCATATTGTTTATATTATTTTGTGTATTCATAAAATGCATTTTAGTTCTATGAGCTTTGTGCTTCAGTACACTGCGGTTGGAAAAAAAAAGGCTACTGTAAATAAGGAATACTTGTGCCAGATATTTGTGTGCATACATCAGTATAAAACAAGTGTGTGGGGGATGCTCAAAGCTTTGCTCTATGAGTAATTGGCAAGATAGATCTAACCTTAAACACTCATCGTACTGTGGAAAGGCTTTTGCAATCATAAAGTGTTTGAAGTCTGTGACACAGGGACATCACACCACACTTCCAAGCCATCATTGCAGCCACCTTCAGATCTTGCTTGTTTTGGAGTCTGTAGTCTTGTCTTCAGCCAGTGGAATACAACTCAGTTGGTGGGGTGAGGTGATTGGTCGAGACAGAAAAAGACATTTAGTCTGTTATGGCTAGCAAAGCTCTGTGGTAGACTTGTCTGTGTGTTAGTGATTCTTATCCTTGTGACTGAAGAAATTTTGTAAATCAGGAAAATTGCGACAGTCAGTCTGTATTTTCTGCATTTGTAGTGCTGCTGTGAAGAGATGAAATCATCAGTAAATGGATCTGTGGAATTCATATCTGCACAAGCAATAGAGGTATAGTCAGTAGATAAGGTGGTTTGTTTTTGGTCATTATGTCACCTTTTTTTCTTGACACTTCTCTTTTTTCATCATTTTGGCAGATTCCTTTCCACAGCCCTACATTTAAAAAAAAAATCATCTATCTGCAGTGTCTCTGGGGATTGAAAGAGGTTTGCATCTTAGCTTGAATCCTCTGAGGCTATGGTCATGAAGTCTTCTCTTGATTGACAAAGAAAGAGAAGAATACCTACGTCCTGGAAAATATGCCTTACTTTCTGTGAAATAATAGGGTTTTTTCACAGTCTAAATTATTTTCTTTTCATTCGCAAAGCTTGAATGAATAAAAGAAGCAGAATACTTCTCTCTTTGGCGTGGTTAGAGTCAAAAGCTGCCACAATATGCGCTTGAACAGAAAATTGAGAAATTACAATCACATGTGATATCTGATCAGACTCGTGCTGCTATAAAACAGGAGATCAGATATGATTCACATGTATATAAGTGACCCTGATCTGATTTGAAAAAGAATCTGATTTGTAGCATGTGACAAATGTGTTGAAAGAGCTATATCTAGCACATAGTTTTTTATAAAATTGTCAGGCTACACAAACGAATAGTGCACTCCTGGCCCTTGAGTGTAAAATCTGTAATTATATTAGAAACTATGTCACTATGCATAGAATTGTGTGAGTTTTCTGAATGATATGATTTATAAATCTTGTTTTAAAGGTGTATTTTTAGACTAACATACTGAAGTATATTTTTGCTTTCGCCATTAAAGCTTTATTTATAACAGGAAGGTCTAGTGAACAATTGTTTGTTTATGTGTACAAGCAGTGTGTGTGTTTGTGTGTCTCTGCATGTGTGTATTGGCTACCTGACTGTGGTAATGGCTGTCATAAATTAGCAGTAGGTCTTCATAGGGCCTGATAGCTGGTTAATCAGCTGTTATATTCCTCCCTGGGGGGGTTATGAGCACTTACAAATGATTACTTCAGCTGAGTGTGTGTGCCTGTGTGTTTGTATACACAGAAATGTGTGACTTGGCTATACTGCATGGTGATAACTATGGTGTGTAAGTTCAAAATACCTGTTAACCTTTAGATCATGCATACAGTAGTAGTGTGTGATGTCTTGCTTTCTTAATTATTGCCCGGGTAATTACTTCCTGTTTATATTTCCCTGTGCTTTGCTGCTTTCTCTGCATTTTCTTCTAAGTGAATAATGAGGTTGTCAGCTCAGTCATTCTGTCAAGCACGCATGCTTTTTTTCTAAATGTCATTTATTTATGAATAACCATCTGGAGCATGTAAATATACTATAACACGTCAGTATTATAATCTAGTCTTTTGTGCGCATAGAGCCATTGGCAAATCTGAACAGTCCAATGATGTATACTGGTTGTCTGTTCACATCTGTGGATTTTCTTCCTTGCCTTACCCATTGTCAGTGGGTGCCCGTAGGTAAGCTATGTCTTTGAAAATATGTGTTTACAGCTTGCACTTCCCTAAGTTTGTATAGAACATATTCGTTGGCATTCTTCCCTCTTGCACATCTGCATTTGTTCATAATTAATCTTTTTTGTTTGTTTGCGTGTTTGGGTTTTTGGGTTTGGTTTTGGACTGCGAATCCATCTATGTAACAAGAAATGGAGAAAGAGAAGGCAACGGCTTCAGGTACAGAAACATAAAGTAGCTTGATTTGTATTCTGCGTGTGTGAGTTTACGTTGCTGATTTTCACATATTGGTTTACACTGCGCACCCTGTGAGTCAGAGTGCTGTGCAGGATTTATGCATTAGCAGTAAACTAATGAGCAGTCAACCTTAGAGCTGCTAAGGTTCCTTAACCACGGAGCTGATGTGACATTTACTTTGTTTGTGTTGTCTAATCAGGTGGTTTGCCAATACATTGCTTTAGTAGTCTCTCGCATGGTTAATGAATAACTATGGGAGCATATGAGTGAAAGTGAAGCTCATAATTTACAGTGAATGCTATAACACTTGTTGTGTTATGTCAGTTAGACTGCTATACATGCAGGAGATTATCAATTATTTACTACATACAGCGCACAAAGCCATATATTAGGTACGCTGGTAAACGCGGACAATATGATATTAACTTACAAATGTAGACATGATCGTTTTTTGCGTGTTATATAGAGATAATTTATCAGAGTAAGTGCTTGGAAATACTCCTACTCGTTAAACATAAAAGTGCGTGCCTGTACCCACACACATGCTACAGATACATCTTCATTAGAGTTGTTATTAAGAAATGAGGCCTGGGGGTGTTATTGGTATCACTGATGCTGCTCTCTGATGTCTTTCACTTTTAAACCGGGAGATATGCCCCTTTCATCTCTGCTAAACTATATCTGCTCCTTGTGTCTCATGTCTAAGTAATACTAAAATTACATTAACCCTAGCTAACATCAGACCAGATAGAACACATCCCTGACTTTCACTGGGGGAGTTGAATACGGCCTATTCATCTTAGGAAAGTTCCCATTCTGTTTTATGCTGGCTTGCATTTCAGCCAGCTAAAGCAGACAAATGTTACTGGCAGAAGGGTAATCAGGAGGATTGGGAAAACTCTGTAGTGCATCTGTCACATTTTGGCCTGATTACTGTGGGATAACTAACAATATTTCCAAGGCCTGGAGCCAGGAGCTTTATGCTGAGCTGCTGACTCTGGCATAGCTTAAAGACTGGAAACAACGTGCAGCTGGTGTGGTTATGTCCAAACATAAAAAAGCTCACAAATTAAGACATATCATATTAAACGGTTTCTCTTTTCTTTAATCTGTGCAAAATCCAAAGCATAAAAGGAAAAAGTAAATAAATTAATGTTTTATAGAGTGCTAGGTGCTGGAGTTTTTCTTGGCCAGCTTAATACACTGATTTTGAGATGTGTTTACAAATTTCAGTAACTCAATGAATAAAAACTTACTTGATTTATGATTTATGATTGTGATCTTTTGTCAGCCTTTCACAGCAAGAATCTACCTTGTATGTACAGAGGTTTGTTGTAATCAGTTATTTGTAGCAAATGTCTACCACATATTACAGTGTGCTATATAGCAGTGCAGTTGCCGCAGCCAGAGCAACAATGTATGCATGCATCTTTAATAGAAAACAAATGTGGTCAGAAAAATAAATTCATAAATATATAAATGCAGTAACTTTAAGCCAGGAATACTGACAATTAAATTAAATGAAATTAAATAAGTGATAGTTAATCATCTTGTCACTATGACTGCTGCATTATAAACAAATTGGATGATTTGCATAGGAGCAAATAGCTTTAAAATTGCTTGCAGCCAGCAGGGAAAAAACTGACCAGGAGATGAGGTCCCCTTCAGTGAGAACTTGTTCTGGATGCTAAGATAAAAATGTTTAGATTGTTTCCAAACAATGTAGCTCCTTCTTATCTGCTTACCCAGAATCACTCTCTGTGGGTGATAGATTTTAATGTAGTGTGATTTACTAAAATATTGGAGTGGTGTGAACAAACTGAACTCTAAGAAGTCTCAGAGCCAAAATGTCACTTTTATGAAAGTGATTTAAATTATGTTTTTTAAATTATATAACTAACTGTGTTTGTGCAGTGCAGTGGATACTTTAACTTCTCATTATATGTCCTTTCTGGCAAGGACAAATTACGCAGTCACAGATGTATCCAAGTTCTAACAAGTACAGAGCTAGAGTTTGTAACGGTATTCTCTTATTGTTCCAAATATTTACATAAATGTATAAGCCAGCAACGGTTCAGTCACAAGCCAGTGTACTCTTAGTGTCAGTCCTAAACCCGGATTAATACAGAGGGCGGTGTCAGGAAGAGCACCTGGGATGAAATCTTTGCCAAATCAAGCAAGCAAACATGCAGATAATCAAGAATGAGTCACAGGACATGTTCATAGATGTAGTGAAGGAGGACATGGAGAGGGTTGTTGTGAAAGAGGAGGATGCTAGGGATAGGGTGAGGCAGAGGCAGAGATCTGCTGTGGCGACCCCTAAAGGGAGCAGCCAAAGGAATCTGATTTATTTGTGCTGTATATTGTATTGCATCTATTTTTTCTTACAGATTATTTTGTACATTTATAAGATATGTGTGTTCTCATATTGTTCATCAGATATACACAGAGTAGACACCTGCTGTGAAGTGGTCGGAACAAAACTTTCAGGGAAACTCAACACAGCAGGAAGCCATCATATTGGTACAAGCATTAAGTGCTGCAGTGTCCACATGAATGTGCTCTGTGCAATAACGGGTTGTGCCATTTGGGAGAAAGGTTACTTTGTCTTTTTATTTGTTTTATGTAGTTTTATATCATTTTTACATAGTATGTTATGGCTGTTGTGAGTGATTTTTATACTGTTAAGATTGTACATGTTATGTTACAGAAAAAGTTTTCTATTCTATTCTATTCTATAATTTTGTGACTTGTTGCATGGAGCTTTTTCACAGGTTATGATTAGAAAGATTAGATTAGATATGATTGAAGATGATATGATTAGAATGAGAATGAGAAAAACAATCTGAAAGTGTCCCAAATGTTGATTCTGTTTATCTGGGTGTAGCATTTTCAGAGGGAGAAACGTTTTGTCACTCATCCAAGTGACAGTCTCAGCTCACTGCAGGTTTCCCCAACCTTATAAACAGTACATTTGCACAATGAGCACCACTGACGAACAATGGGCTGGTAGTTTCTTGATAATTAATATGCAAATTGTCATGACCACTGATCACTGATCAAGGGCTATGAGTACCATTGACAGAGAGTTGGGGAATGGGTGAAGTCACAGCATGGATGGTGAAAGATGTACCTTTAGGCTCCCTTCTCAATTCAGAGATGGTCTTTCCCTTGGCAGCGTAGGATTGGGTGATAAATCGAGTTTTTAAAAAATATCAGTACACTTTTATTTGAGATATAAAATGTGACAATATCGTTTATATCGATATAGTCTATGTTGCGTTATAATTATATTTGTGGAGCTGCAAGTTTGCCTGTCTGTCATCCACTTTTGCCTTTACGCAACATTACTCTGCCCCACCTCTCTTCTTCACTGAACACAACTCCCCCTCCCCCATCGCTTCACCTGCAGGCAGTGACAAGATGGACACGGCAGCTATCAAAGAGGAGCTGGTCGGTAAAAAGAAAACATTTGGAGATTATCGTTATTATTTCTATTATTTGGAGATGGTTTGGATTCAAAGTGTCAGATGAGCAGCAGAATAATGTATTCTGTAGAGAATGTCAGGAAAACGTTCGACTACAGGTTTGGGCACTACTAGTATTTTCACCATTTACAACAATGCCATAAAATGCAGAATGAAGAGTGTGTGAAACTCTCTCTTCACAGTCTGTATCCCAGCCTCCTTCCCCGAAACAAACCACCTTACAAAACTCATATACCGTATTTTTCGGACCATAAGGCGCACTTGAAATCCTTTAATTTTCTCAAAAATCGACAGTGCGCCTTTTGTATGAATTCTGGTTGTGCTTACTGACCTCGAACCGATTTTATGTGGTACACCTCGCTCAGAAATCTGTCAAAAAATGTTTTAGTACGACTTTGGTAAGCTACGAAGCCGCACCGCTTGGTGGATTGTCGGAGCATCCTGGCTACCGTAGTCAGGACCCTCGTGGAGTAATACATACCGTGCTTCGACATAATATTACTGTATTGTGTGTGTATAAGGAGCCCAAAATGGCACCTGTTAAGAGACATGCTTATGAAGCGGATTTCAAACTCAAAGCTATCAGTCATGCAGTAGAACATGGGAACAGAGCAGCTGTGAAATCTGTCTTTGTTATTATGCTCAGCGTCTTTTTAGTTTACATTTTGACTGCACAATTGAGAGCTTTTTGTTATTCACGAAAACAACATTGTTTTATTTTATTCATGGAGCATTATTATTTAATAAATGCTGATAATTATTTCTGAGTAATTTTTGATGTACATCTACACTGTATGTTAATAAAAGTGCCTGTCTAACATCTGGGACACATCTAGCTTTGACCAAGAACTCTCTTTTTGTTCTTACTTTATGGGTTTAAAAAAATATGGAGATATATATCGTATATTGCCATCCAGCTAAAGAATATCGATGAATTTTGGGCCATATCACCCAGCCCTAGCGCAGCGTGTTTTGGGGTTTGAAAGCCAAAGAGACGCAGTGTTTAGACAAAGTGCGTCTCAGCTGTTCTGATACTCCTGACACATAAGGGATTACTAAGGGTTTTTGCTTAGCGGTTGTCTTTCTTCTCTCCTGGATCACCTGGAGCATGAAAAGAGCATAAAGACAAATTCCGAAAGTGTAATTTTAATCATGTTTTGTTATCACTGTCTGTTTCTATGGTGGCAAGGTTACTCAAAGGAAATACAATTTGGGCTTATAATGGTACCCATGGAGATTTGAGAAACAGTGTTTGTTTTTTTTCTTTTCCTAAAAAGATGTGTATTTTAATAAACTGTCAAGCACGCTTGTCTGTTATGAAGTTGAAGAGAATCCACACAGAGAGAAACACGCTAATAAACAGTGTGAACCAGTGCAACTATGGCCACTGGCTCTCCTGTACAAAGTGATTTCTGACCTCGTTAATCTCCCTCTTTCTCTCCTTTTCGCCAGGCTGCTTTTCCATTTATAAACATGTTTTTAATATGAACACACTCGTGCTTTGTTTGTACAGCTCTGTCCAATTTCCCATTCATATTTGATGACTCTCCTTGCTTAAACGATAAAGGTAATTATGGCTAGCTTTGGCTGTGGTTCAGCAGTACAACTGGAGCTGCCTGCAGCAAACAATCCTCTATGAGAAATGCGAGATAAAAGCCCGTTCAACCCATCAGTACAACACAGTCTTTAGTCTGTTCACTTTAGAGTTTGTTTCGTCAAATAATCTTTGACGAAAATGAAATGCCCAGATTGATATGCTTGAACATGATTTTCACCTGCTGTCAACTCACACACAACCAGTGTCCTGTGCAGAGAAGTACAGTTGTTCATGTTGCTGTTAGAACATTGCGTACGCTAATCATATGCACCTGGAGAAATATGAACTTTAAATTCATAGACGATGTGGTGATCATATACAGCACAGTGCGCTCAGTCGAAGTCTCAGCTAACCAAAGAGACATGAAAATATTTATATTTAATAGAGTTTTTTTCCTGCACTAAACTGAAAGTGAAGAAATGATAGTTAGATACCCATCTCCAAGCCACCATTCACTATTGATTATTCGTCCTATTGATCCCCTTGTTTTCCAGTGTCTCTGTGTATTTGCCCTTAAACATAAATTTTGTTGCTGCAGCAGGGGACTGACTGAGTGACAGTTAACTTCAGCAAGTGTCATAAATAGAAACATGAGATGAGCTCTTAATGAGAAGGCGCAAGGGTTCAACGCTGACAGATTCTGGTGACTTCCAAGCTTGGAGGTGTTGGATAACGCTATTATTGCACTCATGTAGTGCTATTTATCACCGTGGGAGGCTGTGATTGTGGTTATTGGTGTCTTCGCATCGCCTGTGTTTCCTGTCTATATTGTTTAGATGGTTTCCTAAACTACTTCTCCTTAGCGTGATGATGCTATATATAAAACTGAAGGCCTTGTTTCGTATCCCTTCTCACCTTATGTTCTTTAGTGCAGTGGCTCCCACACAAGCTAGACACTGACACGTCTTTTTCTGAAGAGGCTATTTGTGTTTATTCTCCCATGAGAGAGATTGTACAATCCTTCTCGTTAATTAAGATATAGGAAGCTTATGTGTGCATGTGTTGGAGTAGTTAAAGAAATGTGCGAAAGAGTGGAAATGAGGAAACGACAGGTTGCCAGCGAATCATAAGTCGGTGATGAGGGCTAATGAAAAGTAATTCCAGCTTAAAATAAGATGGGACTATAGACAAGACACAGCAAGCGCTTGTCTTATCCCCTACCTCTTTTGTCATTCCTCCCATGTTCCCTTCTTCCTTCCTTCCTCCCATTATCATAAAGTCCTTCCGTTTCTGTCTCTAGCTCTCTCTTTGAAGGCCAGAAGCAGATAATGGGGAAAGTAGCGGCAAGCACTGAGGGTTTCCTAATACCCCTGAATGTGTTATTATATTTATCAGGCTGGAGACCAAGCTTGACAAATTTAATTAACAGCGAGGACAGACCCTTTCAGTACTTAGTATAAATGCTGTTAATGCTATTTTTCTCTGCTTGCATTGAGGAACTGCACTTCACTTCCTCCTTTGATGTGGTTTTAAATCCCCTTTTTGTTTCTCAAAGAAGCATCTACATTATTACATAAGGTAACAATCATAATTCCTGCCTAAATTTCCCACAGGAACAATATAGTGCCTGCCTGCTTGCCTGCCTGCCTGCCTGAATGAAACTGCACACTAATGACTACTATTGAAGGTGAATAAATAAAGGGTGCGCAGCAGTGAATAGTAGCCATGGTGTAAACTACCAGATGCATAGATATATGTCTTTGGTCGCTTAGGTACAGTACTGTGAAATATTCTTGAGCTAACCTGTATTTCTTTGTATTGTGCTACAAAATGGGAAATCCATCCATCCATCCATCCATCCATTCGCTTCCGCTTATCCTTTTCAGGGTCGCAGGGGGTGCTGGAGCCTATCCCAGCTGTCATAGGGCAAGAGGCAGGGTACACCCTGGACAGGTCGCCAGTCTGTCGCAGGGCTAACACACAGAGACAGTCAAACATTCGCGCTCACATTCACTCCCCCATTCACACATATGGGCAATTTAGATTAATAAATTAACCTATCCCCACAAACTGCATGTCTTTGGACGGTGGGAGGAAGCCGGAGTACCCGGAGGGAACCCACACAAACACGGGGAGAACATGCAACTCCACACAGAAAGACCCTGGCCTGATGGTGGAAGCGAACTCAGGACCTTCTTGCTGTGCAGCGCATTGGCAATGTGTTTGGGATAATTATTGTACCAAAAAATGAAGCCTTTGCCAGTCAGGTACTTTCCAGGTGGTATTTCATGGTGGACCAATCTGTCTGAACTTTTCTGCATTCATATTTTCATCAATTTATGAAGATCTCCAACACCACTAGCTGAAATGAAGCTCCAAACCATGACAGAGGCTGGCTTTACAGGTATACAACTCGCTGTGACACGTTTTTCCTAACCTCTTCTGTGCATACTGACATCAGCTAGTGAATAAAATTTGGATTCACTACACCATAAGACCTGTTCCACTGACTTTCATTCCAGTTCTTCTGGAATTTGACATACTTTAGCCTTTTTCCCCAGTTTGCCTTCTTTAAGAATAACTTCTTGACGGCTACTCTTCCGCTGAGACCAATTCTGATGAGGCTGATGAACAGTAGATGGATCAAGTGAAGAGTCAGATCCACCTCAGGTCCTGTCATCAGGTCTTTTCCCTTATTTCTTAAGGACATGGCTTTCAGATACTGCTCATGTGTTGCAGATGTTTGTTTGTTTTTTTTCTTTTTAGACGTGGCCTGTCCAGTTTCCCTGCATGTTTAAGTATACACACACAGTGCTTTTTGATGCAATGCAACCAATGTCCAAAGACATTAGTGCTATTGCTCACACTTAAAAAAAATGGATACTTGAAAGCAAAATATAAAGAAATTAGAGGTGGCTCAAGACTTTTGCACAATACTCTATATATCTCAAAGCAGTCCTCCATAAGACTGATAGTTATATTCTTATGACATTTTGCTCTAAATCAAGCTTTTCTTACTACCTGTCATCATCCAGACATATAAATGGACAATTGCTGTAAGAGAAACACATGACTGATATTGCTGTCATTATTGTCATTAAATGTGCATGCTGACCCCCACAGGAGACAAAGTAGGTTTTTTTTTACCCTGGTAACATGTCCACATGTTGTTTGTTATATGATAGATGACATGTCATATGGAAAAAAAACAGTACCTCCATGAAAGAATATTTCTGGGGGGGGGGAGAGATGACAGATGTAGGTAACTGCATCTCACTTAAAAAAAACAGAATTACAATGACCATAATTCAAAGCTCTGATCTTAAGAATGAGAGTACACAAAATAATGGATGATACAGCCAACTTTCATATGTGTCAGTTTAAAATAGTAAAAAAACAACAACTTTTTTATACAATTTTCCTTACGTGTGATAGAAAACAACCAACATGAGGACAAAAAAAAAAGATGTCAACACAAATCATTAAGAACTTGTGCTGGACTCAAACTACGTGTCATGAATTTGAGTTTTGTAATTGTCTTATATCTGTATTTTGTAGTTAATGTCTTTATATTTAGATTCTCAGGTTTTCTTGGCTCATGACTATTGTTTGCATTCCTGTGTATTTCTGCGTGTGTAGCTTCTATCTATGTGATAGGTTACATCCAGTTTTTATGTTGGTAATTATTTGTCTCTCCTGTTTTGTGTTTTAGTTTTACTTCCGTTTGAGTCATTATGTTTGTTGCCCTCAGCTGTTTTCCCACCTGTTCCCCATTTCACTTGTTATCTGGTGTGTCTATATTGTTTGAATCTCCCTCTGTTCATTGTCACATCATCCCTCATGGTTGTGTGTTTCCTTGCCCTCCATTCCCTGTGAGGTATCTGCATTTTTTTTTTTTCTGTGAAATATTTCAGCATTAAAGCCACCCTGTGAGAATCTAAGGACACTGTGCTCCCCTATTGACTTGGTAATTACAGCATAAGGTATCCATCTGTTAAAACATACCTTCATTTATCGTCTGTTCTACTATATTTGGGACAATAAGCAAAGTCAATCACTCAGCTCAATCAGTCAGTCTGTTGCAGTGCAGTTGGACCACAGGTATACATGATAAATAATATATAATTTGGGTTTTGGCCTATATATTGTAAATGGAAATATGAGAGGATATTAGACTGAAGATCTAAAGGGTCCTAGTTTGATCCATAAATGTGATACACACTAAATAAAAAAAACTGCGAAAGTGCATAACTGTATCCAGATAGCAGATGAGAGAGTCCTTGCCCTCCACCTACTAATCATGACTTTTGTGAAACTTTGTTGTACAGTTTCAGTTTTCTAGATAAAATGACTAATATCTGCTCTTCATGGCTAAATGAGCTATTTTGGTTTTATTTTTTGATAGAACATCTCGCATGGAGAGGACCGGTAATATTATCTCTCCAAACTAGATCTGGCTACAGATGACATCACTAGCTTGAGATCGAAGCACTCATCTGCCAGGAGAGTAAATCTAGAAATGCAACAAAATGAAAATCTTTCCTTGCGTAATGGAAAACTAAACATCACCTCATGTCACGAGCCAGAGTGGCAAGTCATTCAGTCTCTCACAAATTAATTGACCTCTCTGAAGGATTTTATTTAGCCACAGGCACCTGGGTCCACCAAGGGCCACCCACAGCCTGGGTAGCATAGATTATAAAGCATCAGACATTAAGTTTGAGGGTTCAGGGTTAAAAACAAACAAACAACCAAAAAAACCCACTGAGGAATTAAAGCTCTTTTCCATAGTCCATATTTAGAGAAATTATTCACTTCATAACATTCCTGCCATACAGAGCCACCTCTGTCATTTCACTTGGTGGAGATAGAGATGGGACCAATTTACATATTTATAGCTCCGTGCATACTGAAGAAGGGAGTGTACCGTCTTATTAGAAAACATTACACTGGACTTTTTGTTATTGTAGCAGCACACACTGGATTCTTAGAAATATCAGTTTACAGCAGAGCCTGGAGCAAACACTCTTAAAGCCTAAACAGTGTTTGCAGCAAGGAAATGTTGCTAGATGATATATTACTATGATGGATATTTACCATTAAAGATAAATTGGGATAGATACCGAGTAAGAAGAATGAAGAGGTGGTTCATTATGTATCACCTACTCTTTATATTCTGGGTTACTTTGTTTAAATCCTAGATGCCAACCATGACAATATCCAATAAGAAAATTGTAATTTTTACATATTGTGTCCTTGCACTACCTTGCTCTGACACCATAAAGATAAGGTACATTCTGCAAACTTCTGTGTTCTTTATTTGCCTCCTGGCACTTGGTGTAACTTTAAACTCTATTAAATTCATTTATGTGACAAGAGGCAGAGGATTAGCTGTAGTATTCATCCTCTATCTCATCCCTATGTTAAACAAGAACATTTGGAAATGTAATGTTTGAGCATTACTAAGAGGAGACAAAAGAGGAAGCAATGAAAAAGTTTAATTTCCCAGCTTGGCAGTGGCAAACCAAGTTAATTAAACTTTGCGTCCTGTGTAACATTTTAAATAATTTAGTAAGGCTATTATAAAGTGAGAGACAAATAGAGAGAGGGGCAAGGGGTGCTGCTTCACTTTATTATCCCAACAGTCCTTTTCTGAGGGTGGGGGTGAGGGGATAGGTTTGTTGGCTCCAAAAAAGAGCAATTTCTGCAAATGTAACTGGGAACAAGCAGTCTTTTGAGCTCAGACAATTTTAATCTTGCTTTAAGATAATGACATGCATTATTTTGGGAGGTGTGCAAATAAAGCAGAAGGCCACTCATTTTGTTTGTGACTGTATTTTACAATCAAATATCATTTTTTGAGCAAAATTACCGTTTCAACAGTTCTTAACAGTCTAAAATGAAAGGAGTTGCTTTCAATATTTAATGGATGTGTAATTAAAATACCTTTTGGCATTTAAATATTGATCTCAAAATGAACACTTCATATCAAGGTAAAAAAATCTTTTTTGACTTACTGATTACTAGTACATATTTTTTTCAAACACCTTGGAGGTTTCCATTTGTCTATACTGTTGGCTGGTTTGTTATTTCTGGGAGGCAAGAAGATCGTTTCCCTTTTAAATGCTGCTAAGTAATGCAGAGGATTTAATAAAAGACTGAAAGCCTGAGCGCTTGTATTTTTGACCACACACTCTTTATCTGGGAACTAAGCTTTTCTCTCTTAAAATGTCAGAAGTTTGATGTCCTATGGTGTCAGCCTCTGGAGTCATTACAGGTTGGCAGCTGCCCACTCTGTAAATCAATACATTTGAAAAGATCACATTGTGTGTGTGTGTGTGTGTGTGTGTGTGTGTGTGTGTGTGTGTGTGTGGCTGTCATGCAGTGGATATATGTTTCATAACCCTCAATCATGCATTGCTCTCTCCTTACTGCCTTCTTTCACCTTCGCCATCTCTTTGAGAGGGTGTCACTCTCGCTAACTATCTAAAGCGGTGAAAAATGAAGGTGAGCTGAAGGCCTGCTTGAGGTCAAAATGTGCAATTTGTCATTTCTCCAGGAGAATTATGTCTAATTTGAGAGTAAGTTTTGGTTTTGGTGCCATACATTTTCTTTGTGTCATAAAATAATTTCACGTTTTTAACTGCTTTGTTTTGAGCTCTAGCTGTGGATACATGTGCTCCAGGTTGAATGACAGAGCCATGCTAAAAAGCCATGCTGGTGATGGCCAAAATAATTTGCTTTGGTGGTACCTGCTTAGTGCAACATCAAGCACAAAACATATTCCTCCTTTTTTGAAGTGTCACTGAAAGACAGCGATAAGAGACAGTTGGATTTATAAATGAGGAGACACTGTGCGACACTTGCAAAACAAAGACAGGCAGAGAAAGAGAAAATGTGACACGGGCAAGTGAGTGCACTGCACTATGATAGATAAACCATGTAATTCTTTGCCACATCCTCGTATCTCCGCTTATGTCTGATTGTGGGAACAGAATAACCTTTCGGGAGTATCCACTCCGTCTTTCATTTCAGGCTTCAATTTAGACTTGAATACTGAATCTTTTAATAAACTTGAGAGCTATTTGGATTTAATTCCTTGTGCCTTAGTCTAGTTTTTTGATGCTGCTCCCAATCAGCCTTTTTTCTTCTTATTGAATTCCTGACAAATGTGTTAAACTAAATCACGAACAATGTGTGAGGCGATCTTATTATCAAGGACCTTGGGGAGAAGCATTGTGGTTGAGGGATCAATGTGTTTGGGCAACTGAGAAAGAGGAGACCGAAATGAGAAGATGATTATTGTAATTCATAGTGAAGTAATCTTCTCCCATTAGTAATTTGCTCTTCTCAAGTTCCTGTAAGTGAAAATAAGACTGGGGGAAGAGAATAATGAGAAAACTGTGAAAAATCTCAAGGCTGAAGATGGTTGAGTGACTCAAATGTTTGTCAGTCAGGATGTCATGGTTTGTGTCCTGCTTGGATATTTGTGCTTTACTTGGGTGAAGAATTCAAGTAAAACTGCTGTTCAGTTTTCACTGTTAAACAGTAGACCATTTATAGCTATAAACATTCAGACAGACCAGAGTTGTCTTTTTTATCTGCATTAAATGAAGTTTTGTTTTCTATAGATTGCATATTTTAAACTTTAGGACATTGGCAAGTCTGGTTGTCAGATCTTTAGCTTTGTTTGGTTTGTGCAGGCTATTGGTAACTGTGAGCCACCAGTGAATTAAAAAAATGGCTGATGAGATTTGCGAGTGGTTGCTAGCAGTCACTTTGAAATCAACTGCTAAAGCCCCATTCATGCAGGTCTAGAAACTCCTATAAAAACCTGTTGCTGGGCAAAAACGTGCATTCCCAATGACCGATTGGCACAAGGTTCCTTGCTGTCACTAGGTGAAATTGCTGTAGATTAAACACACAATGCTGCAGTGAAAACCTCCTTGTGATTTCTTTGATCACTAGCAAATTCCCAAAGTCTCACATATTTTGTGTGGAACACACTAACCTGACTACAAACACTCACCAATTATTCGCCGTTATTAAACTGAAATGGAAAACTGTGACCTTCAAATTAAAAGGTGGACCTTTCGAAATGTGTTTGCTGTAGTATTAAGACACAGCACTTACCTTGCAAGTAAACTTTCTCCATTTCCAATTTGTGTCACTATCCTTAAGTTGATAATTAGTGCATGATTGGAAAAAGATAACTTCCATTAATACTATGGTCGACAGTGGCAATGTGCAGGCAACCAAAGCAATGGCAAGGAGATTTGTTACTGTACCCTCTATGCAACTGATTTCACTCAATACCAGCCACCAAACACTCACCAACAGGTCAAGAAATCCCTACTTTTACTTAGCAACTGTCACTGATCGATCTCAAAATCTAATTTTGTGCTCTGAAAAGGAAACTTTTCCAGAGACATATGCAAGAAGGTCAACCTCAACCATCTTGCATATGTCCAACGATGTCCAGCCTTTTAGCTGTGACATTTACACTGTGCCTCTTTAGTAAATGGGCAAAGGACCTTTTTAATACCAAAACAGGGTTTTGAGGTTAACACCTAACGTAAATTTGCCTCTAAGCTGCGGACTGGATTTGAGATAGAAGCTGTGAAAAGTTGATAGTTGACACCTGTCTTTGTTTTGGCCTGGAAATGCAAGAGGGCTGTCCATTACCAAAAATGGTTAATTGCTATATGCATCTGTGTATTTTCAAATGTTCTATATAAATAAACCTATTAATATCATGACAACGTGTAAGGGGAGATTAGCATTTTTGTCATGTAAAAATATGCTTTTCCTTCTTTCCTCTTTCAACACTAAGCATACAAACATTTAGAAAGCTTGTAAATCTCTTTCTTTTTCCTATCCTTGCATCCTTTCTGTGGTTGAGTTTCCACTACCAAACTCTGATTCAGCCAAAAGGCTTCTGTAGATTATAGCATGTATCACCTGGCTTAAGGAGTAAGTCTTACATTGTTATATTCTCAGTCCTTCTCTTCCTTTTAGCCTCCCCTGTGTTATCTTGGAGCTCAGATAGACTCAACCTTCACAGCATGATCTCATCCATATTTTACAAAACACCCTGCCTTTGTCCAGTGCTGTCTCAGTTCAAGGGCTCATTGAGGACAATGAGAATGAGGAGAAAGAACAGAATGGATGCTTTGTGAGTGTGATAGACACAGGAGGCTTAAGGGGAACCACAGTAGAACCTGGAGGAAGAGGGAAAGTGAGGTAAAGATAAAAGGGTTGAAAAGCACTGAAGCCAAATAGAAAGCTTGTGTGTGTATGTCTGTATGCTTGTTATTGCTTTGCCCGAAAGTATGTGAGAAAGGTGCTTCCCCATTCTACTTATGAGCACCTGAGCCCAATTACAGGCACATCCTGTGATTTTCCTGTTTGTTTGTATAGACACACACACACACACACACACACACACACACACACACACACACACACACACACACACACACACAGCACTCTTTTGTAACTCTATCATCAGGTGAAGATTTGCTGGAATAACAACCCCTCCAAAACAAAACATCAGCGTGTTTAACCCCGTTGACTCCAGGAAGACAAAATAAAAACTATTAACTCAGGATATCTTTTGGAGTAACAATCACAGTAACAATACTAATTTTTCCCAGAGGCATTCGAGTAATATTTTGACAATTCCAGGGATTAATGTCACTCTAAAAAGTGATTAAATGAATCAAAACAAAATGAATGTGCATCAGCTGGTCACATCAAATAAGCCATATGATCACTCAAAAAAAGCATTGTATTACACATTAGTCATCATGTGTATTAATTATTTATTTTTACTTTATTTCTCCCTGTAGAAAGTCATTTGTTACACTATTCATTACATTTCTTCTGTATTACAACATGACCTGGAATGCCATATTGTAATCACCTTAAATTTATAGCTATTATTAAAAAAAAAAAAAATACAGGTTTAAAAACCTTTTCCTATGGCTTCATGTGATAAACTACATAAATTTTTATCCATGCTGTCTGTGTTTTTAAATCAACAACTGAAGTAACACCGTAGAATCCTTTTTTTTTTTCTGTTTCACAAAAAGAAATGAACTTATTTCAGGCAGTCATGCTAAAATGAGAATGAAGGCCAAGTTTAATTACTGTGCTGCTCCAGTACCATGGGGCATGTTTCCATGACTCAAGAAAGTCTGTCTTTCAAATGAGAGGTGAGCATAACTTTCCACCTGAGAGGCATATAGAGTGCTGTGAAAAGGTATTTGCTTCCTCTGCTTTTGCATATTTGTCACACATACATGTTTCAAATAAACAAACTAGATTTTTAGTATGGTTTAATATGGTTGTGCCCTCCTTGACAGCAAGAACTATAATCAAGCATTTGGAATAACTGGCAGTGAGTCTTTTATATTTCTGTGGGGGAATTTTGTCCGACTCTTCTTTGCATAATTTTTTTAATATAGCGATTTTTGAATGGCCTGTCATGTAATTCTGACTTTAGTCTGGACATTGACTAGACAACTCCAAAAGCTTCAGTTTGTTTTTTGTCTTTTTCTTTGTTTTTTTGCCATTCAGATGTGAACTTGCTGGTGTGTTTTAGGTCATTGTTGTGCTGCATAACCAGAGTTGGTTTGATCTTCAGAATATGACTCAATAGCTGGACATTCTCCCTCAGGATTTTCTGATAGAGCAGAACTCATGGTTCCATCAATTGTTGCAAGTCCCCAGATCCTGAAGCAGCAAAGCAGCCCTGGACCATCACACTACCACCATCATGCTTGACTCTTGGTATGATCTTTTTATGAAATGCTGTGTTTGTTTTATGTTATGTAACAGGATGTAGACGTTCCAAAAAGTTCAATTCTTGTCTCATAGAATTTTTTCACAGTAGTCTTGGAGATAATCAAGATGGGGTTTTTTTTGCAAATGCAATGCAAGCCTTTGTGTTCTTTTTGGTTAGCGGTGTTGTTTTTCCCTTGAAACTCTCCCATGGATGACATTTTTGCCCAGTATCCTTCTTATTGTTGAATCATAGACTCTGACCTTAACTGAGCCAAGTGAGGCCTGCAGTTCTTTAGATGCTGGTCTGGGTTCTTCTGTGAACTCCTGGATGAGTCATTGATGCACTCTTGGAGTAATGACTTTGTTAGCCTTTCCACACTTATAGATTTCACTGACTTGTTTTTTTTAGATCGTAGCATGATGCCTTGCTTTTTGAGATTCTTTAGCTTGTTTTACTTTGTTGGACAAGTTCTGTTCAAGTTATTTCTTGACACAACATACTTGGCACTTATCAGGCCTGGATGTGACCGGTGGTTAAAGGTGGTTAATTGTATTTTTCACACAGGTCCAGGTAGGTTTGGAAAAGTTTTTTTTCCTTAATAAATGAAATCATTGATTAAAAACTGCACTTTGTATTTACTCAGGGCGTCTTTGTCCAATATTAAACTTGAAACATGATTATATTAAACATGTAGGTGTAAAAATATGCAGAAAACTAAGAAATCAGATACATTTTCACAGCACTGTAATAAGGCATCAATTATAGTGATTGTTTCTTCAAATTAGTTTTAATCCTGACAGAGCCCAACTCAGAAAATCTCACCTAACTTTAAACAAGTTTTCTTTTTAAAGTTTTGTAAGAGTTGCCTTCTGACAGCAGCAGTTGGCTTGTAAGAGTCAGCTGCTGTCTTTTGCTCCACTGATAAACCTGCAGTGCAAACACACACTCACAGTCATGTTTAACAAGCAGAAACCAGGCAGCAAGTTGGCAAGATGAACAATGCTGCTGTTTTATGGGGAGATGTTTACTTTGGTAAAACGCACTGTGCACAGTGTGTGTGGATATTCGTGCTTTTACTGCCTCAGACAAAGGAGTCTTCATTATGAACTTTTACACTGTGCTCATAATGTAAAATGGGTACACACATTACAAGCTGGCATATACGTTGTCAGGTATACAGGGTGGATTTCCACTCTTTCTGTTTGTTTGTCATGTGTCACTCAAGTGTAGTAGTAAATCCCTAGAGCAGATTCTGAAAGATTTATGCAGCTTTTTATTGATTGATTTATTATTATAATTTTGCTGCCATTATTCCTGCTAGTGCTTCTATCCAGATATATTCTATCAGTCTATAACTGTGTTTAAAACATTCTTTGTTTTTCGTCTTGGGTCATTATATAATTTTTTTTTAATCTTTTTTCTGAATATAGCATGTATCTAACTATGCATGGAGTTCATTTGTGAAAAAACTTAAAAACTGTCCAATAAAATGTATGCATCTTCAAGCGATCAACACTTTACAAAAAGGAACGTGTGATGGCGGAGATACAATTAAATATTTAACTACAATGTGTGATGAAATCCTGCCTGCATCTGCTGATGGAAATCAGTGTCTGAAAGGAACAAAAGCCCTTTTGTCAAAACTTAGTGTATCAGCATTTTCTATCCTTCAAAGACAGAAGCATGTTACTTCAGTTGCACATTTTTGGACAAGGATGTACTATGTCTGTATTTAAAGATGTATTTTAGTCATATTTACATTACATTACAGAAACATCTCTTCAAAAACTCAAACCTCTGAAGGATCCAGTAGGGATGGCCTTAGAGACTCTGCTGAAAGTATTAAATCCTTAATGTTTTGGCAAGTAATCAGATAGATCCACATCAGGACATAAAATCATAACATTTGTTTAAAGTGCAGAAATGTTTGAACTAAATCCAATAAAAAGGACTTTATAATTTCAGAGATTCAGACATCTCTCTGCTTTTTAAATAGAATTCAAAGGTTGCTTTTGACAGATTCAATTCATTCAGTTGCAACTTAAAGATATAGTTGTGGTCAGAAGTTTGTATACATTCATTATGAATGTCATGGAATTTTGAGTCTTTTAATGATTTCATTGAGCTCTTCTTTTTTCATAGTGAAATGACTGAAGTTCTTTGCCAGCATAATAAGGATTTATTTGACAGCACTCATTGGATTAACCAATACTCAGAACAATGGGAAAGTCCTAGGACCTCGGTGAATAACTCAGAAGAACTGAGTTACACAAGTTGCAAAGGTGTCTTGGAGCCATTTCTGCTGATTCCGAGATCCTCGGTTCAAACAATTATATGTAAGTACAAGTTATCAGTCCTCAACATTCATCTAGCTGTCCAACTTTTGATAACACTGATTAACACATCTCATGGAGTATTAAAGTTTTTCACCTCATTTGATTGATAAATTGGTAACGTTTGGTTAGGTGGCGACTCTCCCATTAATTTGCATGGCCCTCAAGCCAGACTGTGACAGTATGTACTATTCGGTTATAAAGTATTGGCCTTCACTCTCTTTCATTAAATGCCTCGGGCTACTGATATTGCCATTAGCTGACGACTTTTCATCTAATTTAAATGCCTGAGAAAAACATGACATCTCATTTGAATTTCAGTCGTCACCACAAAGTGGTTTCTTTCTGCCAGGTAGGCAGTGGAGCAGTGGCTCATGTGTATATGAAATAATTACTCAAGCTTGACATAATAACGGGGTCTTCTGCAGAGAATATTGACTCTGCAGACTTTTGTCACCATATTAATGTACATAAATTTGTGTGACAGTGTGTGTGTGAGAGAATTATAATGATATGGCTTTAATATTTCATCCACTCTTAACATTTTATTAATTTAGATTGAATTGCCTGTGTTGTGATTGACATCCCTGTCAGTTGTGGTAAAAGGAGACCTGCTTTATTTGTAATTAAATTTTTGCATGCAAAACATAGCATTTGTTTGTCTGTTACTTCTTTACTGATTAAAGAAAAAAATCTGTTATTGTGTCATAGCCAGGTGAGGCAACAATCCCTGCAGGACTATAAAGAAGGAGACTGACAGCTTTTATTGACAAGGAGTCTCAGAAGGCAACAGTCTTTTAAACTGGGGCTTGGAAACAAAACTCAGGAGGTGAGGTCTGTCAAAAAAAGAGGGAGGTTAACCTGAGAAGTTTGAAAGCAAGAGATCTAAGATGTGTATTGGGTTTGATTCTTACTTGGGCATTCCAGGGAGTGACTGGTCAAGGTTCCTCCATTGGAAAGCAACAGTGGATAATGGACAGGCAGGTGAGTTTGATAGGTGAGTACTGAGCAGTTCCTTCAGAAGGAGAGTGGACCAGCAGGAAGACAGCAGGGGAGTTTTCAACAGGGAATTCAAGCACTTTAGCTAAACCAGAGTTGCTCCTGAAGAACAGACAAATGGAAACACTTGCACGCAGAAGTTTCTTGAGAGCATGAGAGACATCAAAGAAAAAAACAAACCTCATGTTACTGCAGTGTGCACATTTTTAATTTATGCATTTGTTTGTATTTATACGACCCTGACTTTCAGTTCTGCACAACACTTCCTATGTACCCAGACCTAATATATGTGTGCAAATGGCAAATAAAAGGTTTTCGCCCTATCCTATTATAGGCCTGAACGCCACAAAGTGGGGAAGTGAGGGAAGCAGAAGACTCCACCCAGAGCCACATGAGACCTGGGCATCCCCTCCATAAAACAGCAAGTCAGCAAAATCAACTAAACAGAAAAATAAAACCTGACCAGCCCTGGACCATGGTATTTTGTGAAACAGCAGTTAGTTCGGTCTGTGGATCTTGGTGACTGTGCAGCTGTCTTCTGGTGGAAGGCATGCTACGCCCTAGTCAGGACATCACTCCACACACACATCCATACAAACTGTCAATTTGGAATCTCCAAGCAACCCAGCAGGCATGTCTTTGGTCAGTGGCAGAACACCCACCAAGGGACACACACACACATCCTTCTTTCTGTGAGGTGACAGTGCTAACTACTGAACCACCATAACACCCATTCATATTCAGTTGCAGGATTTTTTCCCCCCGACTGTTGAAATGAAGAGACTATTATAACATCAACATTTATTCATTTTACAGTGTTTTTTATGAATTTTTGCTGAATGATAGATTTTCATAAGCTCTCAGTTAGCTAGAGATATTATCCCCCTCAGCTACTTGGGCAGGTGGAAACTATTACATTAGCTGCTTCCTGAAAGGTATACTGTATTTGCAGTGTGTTTGTAGCTCTCCAGGCAAGCTGAAATGACCATCATTACCTAGCTATACCCCACATGGCAAGTTTAATGTAAAGCAAAAATCCACATGCCTCTTGAAACCTGCACTTAGAAATCATGCATGTGTTTCAGTTTGAGGATAATTCTGTCATCATTTTGTTTAAATATATTAGAAATTCCTTCCATTCCCTCTACTGAGGTATGGATAAAAAGTATGTTTATGTAACCACAGCCTGATGTGGTTTATGCTTCTCATCTGTACCTCAGAACCACATTGTTGTCCAAAACAAATGTAAAAAAAACCCGCCAGTCTACTGAGCTTTGAATATTCTTTTTTCTGAACCATCTCTGCAGCTGCATAAAATGTCAGATAGTAGCTCAGTGGCTGTGCCTATCCTCGTTAGCATGTTAAATGCAAAAGAAATTAATTGGTAATGTCAATCAGTTGGGTGGGCCTCATATTTTTTCTTTGTGTGTGCATGTGTTTTCTCTAATCTAATAAATGCATTTAGCGTGTGTCTTCTTTTTTTTTTTCAGTTTAAATTATCATGAAAAAGTCCTCAGTCCTATCACAGTTTTGTGTCAGTTAACTTCTTTGTTTAGAGCGTGAAAAGGGGAAATCTAACCAGCCCCATCATTCCCTCGGGACCTTTTTCAATTTACAGCATGGATTTCCCATGGTTGTCAAAGCTGGGTGAGACTGAGATGAAGGGGTTTGGAAAAGAAACCTGATGTGTAACAAGGCACTGGTGAGGCTTGTGTGGGTTCACCAGGGGGTTAGAGGTGGATGTACTGTGAAGTCATTTACAGTTCAGGGAGAGAGTGAGAGAACCGGCATGCTGCTGTAGGTGGGATATGTTTTGGGGAAACACAGAATGTTGATGTGGGCAGTTTAAGTAATTCTGCACCAAAATCTATTCCTTGTGGGTCAGTAACTCACCCTTCCAGTGCTTAGATTATGTATGTTTGTGTGTTTGTAGGCATACATACTGGTCTCCTGTGAGATTTAAAAACTATTACCCAAGTCATTTATTCTTTTTCTTTCCTTTTTTTGATTCAGGGGAAATAGGCAAGTCTTGTAGCCATTTCACCTTGGTATAACTGTACATTTCTTTATATATGTATGGATATAGACAAATGGAAAATAGCCTCACATCAGAATACTGTTAAATACTTCCACATTTGCTATTCTTGTTTAAGAAAAGCAGCATCTGTCGGTCTCACTTTTTATATCCTTTCATCGGTTTATGGATTTATGGAGGGTGTGTTTTAGGTTTTTGTTGGCAGTATCAGCTTTTTTTTTAAGTGTTTTATTTATACTTTTGTTTATTTAAAAAAAAGGATGAATTCAGCTTTATTTGCACTATCACAACCATTAAGAATTAAAGAGGAATTATGCTTTCTTCTCAACCTACTGTATTCAAGTGTTCCTCACAGGCTTTTAGCCTTACACTGGCCTTAACTGTTGCTGTGCAGCCGATAAAGATTTGGAAATTAGATTTTTACTCAAGTAGACCTCAGAACATTTTCATTTAAGTTCAGCACAGGTGATTTGTTTACTTAGTAGGGGGCCTCCTCTCACTCAAGATGACACAGTGGGTGCATTCGGCTCTCCAGCTGTTAAGCAGAGGGAGCAGACCCAGTGCCAGCGACTGTGTTGATTGTCCCAGCACAGGCCACTGGTGGGGATAATTAATGGCAAGTTCCATGGATCTTCTCTGTATGAGGTAATGACACTGCAGTCCCCACTTTATATGGATTGCTAGTTAGAGTTTGTTACAACTCACAACTTCAGAGGGCAAAAATCAGTCAGATCAAATGAGAACATTTCTACTTGTCAGCACGCAGTAATGTCAAGGCACATTTACTTTAAAATGATATTTGTAGATAACCTTCATTATTGATTTTTGAACCAAGAAGACACCTTCAGAGGCTCAAATTACTGTAAAGAGCAAGGAAATTCAACTTCAATTGTGTCGGTTCAAATCATTGACTTTTTAGGTCCTTTGAGTTCGCTTTCTCATTATCTAAGCCAAAAGAGAAATGCCAGACTTTGGAGAACGTAGCAAGTATCTATTGACACCACCAGAGACCCAATGTCAACATCCAGATTGGCCATGAGAAGGCTCCATTTCCCTTGTCGCAGCTTAAATTAAGGCTTTTACTGCTCCCTTTCAGTTCCACCATCTGCTAAATTTGAATCTCCCAAGGCCAGATACTCACAGACACACACGCACACGTACAAATTGTTGAACCACAAAACACTTGCTCACACTATCCCATAATGACTTAGAGATGGGGATCAAGTTGGAAATGTATTAAATGCACTGAAGCATTTAATACATTTCACACAAAGTAACAACCACAAGGTTGTAAATAAATATATATGTCAGCTAGTTCCATATAGCCAGCATTCTGGCATTACACTCTATGCAGGGAGTTTGGCTTGTTGGGAGCCATGAGTATGATTGCTTTTAAATGATAAATAGCCATGAGTACACACAGTATATAAAACTGAAAATTCAGAATGTCTTGGTTGACAATAAGGGTATAGTCACATTGTGGAATAACAGAAGAAACAGACTGGGAGAAGAAATTATTCTTAGAGCATTTATTTGAATTAATTTGCATTGTTTTGCCTGTTTGTGTCCATGTGTGTGGTTTAGACAGCTGCATACAACTACACAGCATCTGATATCTTTAATAAAGGCTAGTTGGAAGAATATCTCATTAAATGCTCTGTCACAAGTCATTAATCAAACTTCGGCAAGCAGACTTTATAAAAGTTTTAAACATTTCAGTGCCTATCCAGCTGCTCTGTGCCAATAAAATATGCATAGAGTATGCATTGACTCCATTATCTGCCAGCTATTAACAAACTCAACTGTGAAAGATCTCGCTGGTCGGAGGAGAGCAAGAGAAGCAAGTATTCAAAGTAAGATAAAGAAAAAAACAGTGTCCTTGTTAGAGTGCTGCTTCCATTGATGGAATGGTGCATGATTGACTCAGTGACCAATAAAACTATCACGAGGTCAATGGAGGGTGTAAGCAGTTGGCTTTTGTGCACTTCCTCCTCTGACACATTAGCAGTGTCAATTTTGCCCAGTGAATTCATAAAGACAGGAAGCCTGGTGGCAGTCTGGCCTTGTTTACCTGTGACAGGCAGCACGATTGTACCACTTTTAGCCCCAATCAATCACATAGACGGCTCGAACAGTGAGGTCTGATTAGGGCTGATGACTTTTATTGGCAATTTCTTCCCTCTTTAACCCATAGATCCAATTTCCTACCACATAGAACAGAATGTTAAAACCAAAAATAAAGGACCTCCAAAAAATGACTTTGAACTTTATGCTTCTTACATTATCTTAAAGTAATTTATTGTGTCTTTCATGTTTTAATCACTCCACTCAACACAAATACTTTCACCAAATCTGAGAAGTCTAGATTCTAACCAAATGTGACCAAATCTTATACCCTCATAGTGGACAAAAAAGTGAACTAAGACAAAGAAACAGCTGAGAGCCAGCGTGTTTGACAGCGAGGGAATGAGCAGATGACAGGGTGTGAAAAAAGAGGTGACTGTTCAGTACACAGGGATGGGAAAAGACACTGGAACCCACTGAACGATTGATGTTTGTCATTGTTTACTCTTCTGTGTGATTTTGATTTTCACTGTCTTATAACAAATACATTTACATGCAGCTAATTTGCATTAGCAGACATGTATAGATTATGTTTGTAATCAACATGACAAGTTTATATTGAATAGATCTTCAAACTGCCTTCCAATGCAAAATGCTCAGACTAACTGCCTCTGCAAAACAAATTGATGACATATTTAATTTGTATCATCTTCTGGCAGATTAGCATTTAGCTGGTTATGCTCAGGCATCAAAAAAGCACTGTGCAAATGTTGGGAAAACAGCATGCTTTTGCATAAATATTGAGATATCCAGTGCCAACTTGGAAAATTAATTGAGAAATCTCTAAACTTAAAGTTCCTTTACAGGCTTAGAAACATTTGCAACTGTAGGATGTAAATCATGCTCTCTAGCAGAGGTGTCGGTACTTTCAAAAATAAGAAAAATTGCTGCTCTTTGCTGTCAAACATTCTTAATAGCTAGCTCGTTCAGTAAATGCAAGTCTTTCTTTACTCAAAGATGCACTGTAGAGATGTCTACAAAGATAAAGACGCTGTTGGTCTGCAGTCAGTGAAACCAGTGGCTGTGTTATGAATTTAACATAAATCTGTGTATTTTATTGATTGTTGTGATTTTTTTTTAATGAATATTTTAATACAGTACTGATAACTGACCTCTTGCACTGGCCAAGACCTTTTTCCGAGGTGCCAAAAATGCCTCTATGCAATAAAATAAATAAAAGATGATGGATGGGTGGATGTATATTGTTCACCTGAATATATGTATGTGATGTTCTACCATTGTGTATGAACATATATGTAAAATGTGGACATATGACATTTTTTTTTGCTGACTCAGGATCAAATCTTGTGAATGTGCGTGTCTAAACAGTCTGGAATACCTTTCTATATTTTAGTTTGTGTGCTCTTCTAATTTATATTTATATAATCTATGGTTTTGCTATTTGTAAGTATACCCAAAGTAACACATGCCAATAAATGAGAGCTTATGATTTTAAAATGTACAGACAGAAAACAGAGATCCTTAAAAATATATTCAGACATTCTGAGTGGCAGAAATTAATGTGGTCTGCTACCTTCTAATTACCTGAAGAGGGAGGAAATAATGACCTGATGGGGCAGCAGGGTTGCAATTTACCCTCTTCAGCCAATGCTAGAAGCAGCTCAAGGTTTCGGAAACTATCAACTCTTTCCAGTGGACTTTCTCTCCAGATGCCACGGGTTTGTAGAGGTGAACACCTGTCAGATGTGGAGCCCAGACTGAGAACATTTATTCTATAACTCAAACACAGTAAGTGATGCCTGGCATCATCAAACTGGCACATCTGCCATCCCCTGTCACAAGAGAATGGAAACCTCCTGACAGCTTGTCCAACAAACTGGAGTGACTTGGCTGCTAGAAGTAGTATTTGTTAAAAGTGGAGCTTGTTAAAATTAGCCTGTTGTAACATTGCATCTTAGCTAAGGCGTGTTTGGATAGGTTCATTTCCAGTTTGGTCGCTTGCACGATGTAATGGGAAACATTTTTCTGTCAGATTTTATGAAGGAAGGAGTTGTAATTTTGCTACTGTGCAAAATGAAAGCGTGTTTGGGCTGCTGGGAGGAACTGGATTGGTGTTTAATATGATCATACTTGGCCTTTGTTCTGTTGCAAGATGTAATTCAATCAAAGTTCTCTATTGCTGTCTGTCTGCCTTTCATCTTTGTCTTTGTCTGTTTATCTTGAACATGTGAGTAGATCATCTTAAATCTACACACTGGAGTTTACATAAGCATTTAATATACTGTTAAACTCACTATTAGCGAGTTGTGTCCTTTACTTTGAAATCGTAGTTTCACTCTGAATCAAATGGAACACCAAATCGCTCTTACACAGTTATGTGGCTTTTCTAAACACTCCCAATCAGTGATTTCACAGCAAGAGTTCTGCCTCCGACAGACAATAGAAACACCTGCAGTGACACAGTGATTGGGCTGAGGCCAGGCAATTTCAAACCCATGCAGAGGCATTACATCATGCAAAACTGATTTCCATTTTTTTAAAAACCAAAAAGATAATCTACTGTTTACGATACGTTAAAAGAGTGTTGCATATTTATGTGTTTGTGAAAAGCTGCAGCAGATTATTTGAATAATCAGCTTTTGTACTTGTTACTTACATTTTTATACTTGCTCTTTCCTTTCTTGAGCATTTTTATCATACAGTGCTTTTTTATGCAATGTGTGTTTTGGTAAATGTCAAAGCAAATGGAAAAAGCTGTTTACAATTGTAGCCTAATTTATCTTAAAATGATATGCACACATATTTCAGTGTCATCCCTGTCTAATTAAGCTTTTATTTAACTGCTGAATCAAAATATATAGATTAGACAGGAGCTTTATCACTGATAATGCATTATGCATAAAATGTTCTTTCATTCAAGGTCATGTTGATCATACAGACTACTTGGTAAAAAAATATATATATATATTTTGGTATTTCCAAGAGAGAGGCTTGTGCTGTAGCAGTTCTACACTTTCATTAAAATCTGAATTTCTATGTGTGTAATATATCCTGCATGGCTGCTTCACTGGCTTTTTTTTTTTTTTTTTTTTTTCATTTTAATCCCTTTACTCTAATGTGAAAAAGATGTGAAATCTGACATTAAAATATTTATGAGTCACTTAGTTTCTTAATTTTGTAGAAAAGGAAGTTATGGGTATGTAACTTTTAATTTTCCCTATATGACTGTCATTAGGTTGATCGATCTCAAACCTCTAAAAGAAGCCAGTTAAACCGTAGCATGTGCAAAAGTTATTGGTTATCAGAGGATAAACACATAAATCTCCAGCGTGTGTCTGCTTATCTTCTTGTAACTCACACTTAAGGAATTCAATCATTAGGCAAATATTTGTATTATTTTTAAGTATATATTTAAATTGGCATTGGCAAGTTACTGATATTTGTATTCTTTAACAAAACTCAATAACACTTTTATGTAGGATAATTCACACACTGTAGGTTAACTATTGTCCACCCAACAGGAGAAAAGAGGGCTTGTTGTGTGTGGATGTGTTTGTTGCATGAATACAAGAATGATCTAAGATCAAAGTGCTGGGTTAGAACTGGTTAGTGTCTGTGTGGGTTTGCAGGAAGTCTCCATCGTGACTAATGTGTCTCTGCCACTAATTAGAAGACCGAACATGCACGCGCATACACACAGTCACAGCCTGTATATCCCTGCTCTTCATATGTAATTTCAGTGCTGTTCAGGTTTGCCAAACCCTTGAGAAAGTAACGGCTTTTTATATGAAAGTAAAGCTCCCACTGATATTACTTGTAAGCTAAGACTCGCTTGTTTGTTCTCTAAAGCAATAACAAGATGAGATTATGCCAGTGCCAGTAATTGGTCAATAACAGGTGGGCATTCTCATTAACCCCTTCACATCCTAAACAAGCTCTCTCTCTCCCTCTCTCTCTCGCCCGTCTACTCCTAAAGTTAGATTTTTTTATTTTAATAAACAGATTTAAAAAAGCAAAATTACAGCTTATTTGTACTTTCTAATTAGCAAACGCAACCCTGAGGTGTAATCGTCTGTCTTTGCCAGTGTTATGTGTAAGTTAAGCTACTTTATGGTGTTGCCTCTTTTCCTTCCATTTTGTAAAGGGTTGGCTTTTCCCTGCGCGCGCACTCGCTGCCTTCTAATTAGCGCGCGCACTCAGAGGCAAAGGTGGAGGCTTGGCTCGTCGCCACGGAGCTGCTCAGAAGAAACTTGTGCGGTGGCAACTTTGACAAACACTGTTAAATGTCTGTCACATAGCTTAAATATTTTAAAGTATATGGTGGACGGGAACTCTCCCAATGTGTGACGAGGGTGAGGAAAGCGACAGCGGCGAGAGGGGGCACCTCTCCGAGTCTCCCTCCTCGCCTCTCTCTCTCAGACTTCCCCGAGGATCTCCCTCCTCTCCGCGGCCCCTAGACCTGTTCTCCTCCGCCTCTCCGCTGCTTGGGGACACCGACCCACCTTACCTCGCCTCTCCGGAGTGTCTTCACCCGTCTCCAGAGTACCAGGAAACCGGGGGTTCCACACACTTTACACCGCCAAAGTTCCCCCAGCGCACCGGGGACACCGGCTCGCCGTTTCTCTCGCGGCCGGGTATACACATAGATGCGGTCTACGACCAGTACGATGACCCGTTTCCCAAGTGGAGGGGACGTGGAGCGGCCAACGCTGAGCGCTTTCAGCACCGCGGACAGAGACTGCACCGGGCTCCGGAGCTCTCGGACTATGGGAACCACTACACTGTTGAGCACATAGACACCGAGTTCAACTCCGAAACCCGGCAAACGTGAGTCCTCCCCCTCACCTTATATAATTAACCCAGAAAATTAATTCGCGTGTCCTGTGATCACTGGCCTTGAGCATAGTCCGTGGACTTATTTCTAAACTATAACCACAAACCTTAATCCACCTGGAATGTCAACAAGTAGAGGTCAGTTTTGAGAAACGTGGAGGCAGGCAGGATTTACACTAAACCAGGTGCACCTAGCTTGTGAGGCACAGACTGACACTACATAGACAGAAGACTAGCAGACCTTTCTAATAAATGCTTTGAGTAATGTTATTGGTGACATATCTGAACTTACTGTGCTTTTAACATCACATGCTGAGATGTGCTATTATCTGAAGTATTAGTTCACTGTAAGTCAGTAAGTGGAATTTGTAAACCATATTCTTTCTCTTCCATCTCCACCTCTATTAAGCTGTGAAGTCATGTATGTGCAAAATGCATATGTGAGGAATTGAAGCCCTTACTACCTCCTTGTGTTCAGAGATCGTTAAATAGGAAACAGGGGCAAATTAAGGCATGTGACACAGAGCTGGAGCAGGCTGCAGAGATTGATTTCCACAATGCAGTGTACAGAATTATGTTTAGCTGTTTCCTGTATAACTTCATATGTATTGAATTGTTTCAATAAAACAAAGGAACACAATTTTGGTGCATGCAGCCCACTGCATCAATTTAGAAAATGTCCAGAGAGGAAAAAGTGGGACATACGTGACAATACTTAATGGATATTAATGTTACACTGCCAGCTTAGCTATGACTATCAGATATTGAGAATAACAGGCCTCAGAGTTTGGACTTTGATCTTCCCTGGTCTGGCTTTTTGATACCAGTGTTCAGCTTAACAGGCCTAACATGGAAGAAGCTCTCACTGATGGCTCACTAGGTGAAATGTTGGACACCTGTGTGCTCAGGTTTTGTGTGAAAGAGCTGGTTAGAGAGGCTGGACATGTCTGTTTCTCATTACCATTAAATTATGTTGAGTAACTGGACTTTGATCTTAAAAAAAAATGGCAATTTACTGTTTGAACTCTGTGTGTGGTTGACAAAAGCAGAGACAGAGAGCCAAGAGTGTAACTTTTCTCAGATGTGTGTGTGTGTGTGTGTGTCTGTGTCTGTGTCTGTGTGTGTTTGTCCAATGATAAAACACTAACTCATTAGTCATTTCTATAAAATTTGATTTCAAACCTGATTAATCTTTTCTTTCCTTCCTTCTCCCTAGTTCACCGGTAAATGACCTAACCTAATTGATTGCCTGCACAGATTATAAATGACTTAGTGCCTCAACCATGGAAAGTTCAAGTATGACAAAGAGTACACGTAAAAATTAATCATGCAATTTACCTGGCTGAAAAGCTCGTAGTGACAGTTATCTTATTGTATTTTCATTCTGTGCTAAAGCTTCATTGTACATTTCCAAAACATTTTTTGCTGCTTTGTGAGGAAAAAGCATAAAAACGCTTTACATTTGACAGCTGTGAGTGGTTTTGCATATTTACTCCAGAAAGCATTTATATTACTACCCGTCCAACCATGTATTTGATTTTTTTTTTTTTTTAATTTATGTTCTAGCTATTCACTTTGAGCTTGGCTTCTTGGCTTAGTTTTCCAATAATGCTTGTATAATATACATTTTTTAGCCACATATGATCTTTTTCTTAAAAAATCTGGTCTGTCCACCTGTGCATCACACAGGTTGCACTTTTACAATCCAGTGAGCTAGACTCAAGCCAATTAAGTGTCTGAGACCTCAAAGAACTGTAGTTTGAGAAGTTTTTTGAACAAGCACCACTGCTGTGTTAGAGATACTTGCGGCAATGGTGCAAGATTGCTTTTTTCTCTTTTTCTGTCAGTTTTGTTGCTAGTACAAGATGGAGCTGCATGATTGGACAGCCGCTCTCAGGGATCTGCAGGAGGCTCATACTGGGATCCACCAGCAAATTGGGCAGACTCAGTAACAGCTGCAGTTTCAGGATTAAAAAAACAGTACTTACATTACTATAATGAATAGTCTGATCACATTAAATTAAAATAAAATAGGTGCCATCACCACTGTTCAAAGCATGAATTAAGATCCGTTTCTACCCACTGAATCTAAACTTCTCGATTTTGAAGCCCCGTCCACTTTACAAAATGCAGTGTATACTTAGTATGAAACTGAGGCGGGTAGATTTAATAAAGTAGTTTGAAATGACATTAAAGCACTCCAGTGTAAAGCAAGTCATAGATCTATAAAATGCTTCTTAACCAAAGTTATTGGGTAAATATTGTACTCTCCAAGAGGACAATTGTAGTCAGATGTTGTTTGCTTTAAAAAGTAGTTTTTCTTCCCTTCTTCTTCTTTTGTTAAATGCAGTAAGTCCTTTTTGTCTTTCTTTAGAATTACCACTCTATGACATAGGAATTTAGTCTCAGACTCTAGTTATATAAGCCAAAACACACATATATACACATGCCATGTTTTGGTAATTTCTCTTCTTGTTCTGTACCTACCATGTAGACATGGCTTCTCTCTGCCTGTTTATCTCAATTGTGTCTGCCTCTTCTTGTCTGTGTGACTCTCGTTCCGCATTAAAATGATGACGGTAAATTTTATTTCAGATCCGAATCACTAACAGCCAAAGATGGATGGAGAGGGAGCTAGAGAGGGACAGAAAATGGCGATTCATTACCTGACTATAAGGTTATCTAAATGGGCTGGCAGCCAGCCTCTTTCTTCATTTATGAGAAATCCTCCCAATGTTTACAAATATCTCTGTAAGAATATCCCCCTCTTAGGCACATTAGGCACAACTTACAGCGTAAAGCATTGAATCAACAAAACACGCTATGACCAATAGGAAAAGATGCTTTTGTGCTGGAGTTAATAGTACTTTCTTTAGAGCTACTGTATAATGTTAGCTTACATTACATTCTATAGTTAATGTAGGTTTTGTTCATATTGTGGTGCCCTAATGTGTAATGTGTGTCATGTTTCTGTATGGGGGGGATTTTGCTTACTCCCACTGATTGGCAGCCAAGGACATGCACAACTGATTGTGTCAATCGAAAATTTGAAAAAATAAGGACCTTGCCTTTAATCACATTTGACACTCTCTCTCTCCCTCTCTCTCTCTCTCTCTCCCCCTGTTAAACCCATACACACACTCACGTGTACACACAAGATTTGTCCTGGTGAGCTCTCTTCATCTTCTCAGTTCCACATCCTTTGACACCCCTGGGGAATATTTCTACCTTGAACAAGTTTCCATTTTCACCATTTCCTTCAATGTCCTGCATTCTGTCCATGCACGAGCACACACACACACACGCGCACGCACGCACGCACACACACAATTACAAATAACTCAAATTCAAAATAACCTCACATGGTATTTTTATTACTTTTTTTTTCATTTTGTTGGCAGGTCTTAATGTGAATCTGGACCCCTAGTCATTTATAAGGTCACTGTATCATTTACAGCCATTTAACTCATAATAGCAGCATTATATTGAAAATCTTTTGACAGTCTTGTACCTGGATAATACTACCCAATTATGGCTTTAAAAACGGTACCTCACCTCTGCTATCTCTCTCTCTCTCTGGGGAGTTTCAAGGTTTTTTCATTATCTGGGTTTCACCGACTGTCCAATCATACAGCAGACACAGATGCTACGGTGGATTTAATTGCAGTGGGTGGAGTACAATAGTGCTGATTTGGACAATTTGTAACAAAGTAGTTGAAGCACAATAGTCCTGATGAAAACTGTTTTACACTAATAGACATGATTAAAAGCAGTTCTATGCAATCTACTGGCACTGTGTTACTTCGGATGGTTGGACAAAGGCAGAAAAAGACACTGTAAAGAGCAGGACGTGCATTTTTAAATCTGTATCCATGCAAATTTCCAAGTGATGAACTCATATTCACCACTGTTCAAATGGTCACTTTGGATGACACAGTACAAGTTTGTCATTCTAGAGCTAGTTAAGCTGACAGCTTCATCTCTGCTTTGGCAATCACAGCTGTTGACCTGCCCAACAAAGAGATTTGACCCATTATAGTGGTGTATTGATCTGTCTGGGGGCAGATAAATCACTAGCATCTTGGTGGTGCTTTCTGTACAGTCACTGGAGAAGTCTGTGTTAAGCACAGCTGTTTGTGGCAGACTAGCTGTCCATGGAGGACTTGGTATGATACACCGTTGATGCACATTGATGTTAGCTTTTTTTCTGCTTGTCTTCAACATTTCCTTTCTTCCTCTGTATTTTTCAGTCACTTACTCTTCATCACTTTGTTGCTTCTTTCTCTGGCTCTTGAATTCCTTTGTCGTGCTCTACTTACATTGCCATCTTAATAATTCTTGTGTTTTTCAATGATGTAGTGTGTTTAATGGCCTTTACTGTCTCCAGGGTGGAAGCCATGCATCGCCGCCACACGACGTTGAGGGAGAAGGGGCGTCGCCAGGCAGTGCGGGGCCCAGCCTATATGTTCAATGAGCGTGGCTCGCCCCTCACTGCAGAGGAGGAGCGTTTTCTGGATGCTGCTGAATACGGAAACATTCCTGTGGTCCGCAAGATGCTGGAAGAGTCCAAAACCCTTAACTTTAATTGTGTGGACTACATGGGCCAGAATGCTTTGCAGCTCGCAGTGGGTAACGAACACCTAGAAGTGACCGAGCTGCTGCTAAAGAAGGATGGTTTGGCTAGGATTGGTGATGGCCTCCTTTTGGCCATCTCAAAAGGTTATGTTAGAATCGTTGAAGCCATTCTTGCCCATCCTGCTTTTGGTGGAGGTCTGCGACTGGCTTTGAGCACTTTGGAGCAAGAGATGCGGGATGATGACTTTTACGCCTACGACGAAGACGGAACACGCTTCTCGCATGACATCACACCCATCGTCCTGGCTGCTCACTGCCAGGAATACGAGATTGTCCACATCCTCCTGACAAAGGGAGCTCGCATTGAAAGGCCCCATGACTATTTCTGTAAATGTTCAGAATGTGTGGAGAAACAGAAGAAAGACTCTTTCAGCCACTCACGCTCCAGGATGAATGCATATAAGGCCCTGGCCAGCGCAGCTTACCTGTCGCTCAGCAGTGAAGACCCTGTGCTCACCGCCCTCGAGCTCAGCAACGAACTGGCAAGACTGGCCAACATTGAGACAGAATTTAAGGTGAGATGTCCTATTGGCTTTTCTTCATTCTTCTCTTTCTTCATATTTTACTAGTTTAAAAATAAAGATTTGTTTTGTAGAGATACAGATGTCATACTGCAAATGTACACTAGTGTCTATAAGTTCAACCCCCAGCTATGAACCTTATTTTACCCGCTGCTTAAATTTGAAAAATGCTAAAAAGCACATAAGTGGGTGGCAGGAAAGGGCTGAGGAGGAGGAACAGATGTGTGAGCCAGGATGTGTTCAGTGATCCTCAGGCCAGAGAAGAAAAGTGACACAGAATCACAAGGGATCTCAAAGGGCTCTTTTGAAATGAGCGACTGCTCCCCTCCAGAATCCAAAAACTGACATTAGTGCAGTGGAGCACCATGGTGATTCCATGCCATATCAGCTTGAGCAGTTGGCACCAGCCCCAGTAATGTTCCTCTCTCACTCTGTCTTTCTCTTGGTATCAAGGGATTGTCCTGCCATCTGCAGCTGTCAAGCCATATAAGGAATTAAAGGGAAAGAATGTAATCCAGTGTTTCTCCTAAAGTGCAACTACAAAAGCAAGAGTCAGAAGCACTGCACCAAAACTCTATTAATTAATTAAAGTAGATGGTGGTTTAAAACTTAACTGCTTTATGGGGCCAAGGGAGAGTGGCCACCATCTAGTCATGAAACTTGGTTTTGCAAGCTTTAGCATACTTTAAATATTAAATAAGTATTTTAGATATTTTCAACTCATTAACTGCCAGTGTTTAAAGATGAGCTAGAAATGTCAACATTAACCTATTCATGTGTCTGTTTTATCACAGAACACAGCAGTTATTTCACAGCTCAGGTTTGTTTAAGCATCCACTACCTCTTTAATCACCTCGAATATGCCCTCCAGAAGTCGATTCAGTAGCATTTATCAGCTCTAAATCAAGTGTGAGATAAGTTGACAGTTTTAAATAGTTTAGAAAATATACCTATATTTTCATTTCACTGAAGGTTTGTAAGCTCTTCATAATAAAATTTATAAACCCTGTCCTGAATTGTTTTTCTAGTTTTGCTCCAAGGGGAAGCTCCTTGTTGAATGCAACTGCATCAGTGCAGATACTTTAGTAAAAACAACACATTGAACATTATTTTCAGGGATCTATCTTTTCCTGAGCCTGGTATTTTGATTGACTAAAGCTAAAGCTATGTAGATCAGGAATATGCTGCTTTAAGAAAATATATGCATCTGACTCTTCCCCGCATTCCTACCAGTGATCACATCTTGAATGTATTTCCCTGGGCGCTGTAGATTTTTATTACCCTTCTGACCTACCTGTTAGTATTTCAATGTGCCCTCAAGTTGTTGGGAAAAAAAGAGTTTAAAATGAAGCATTTTGCATTGTGAGGTAAAAATTCCCATCTGTGCTGCAGTCACCAAAACAGACCTTGCTTCCATGATAATGAAACTAATATAAAAATACTGACATGAATGTACGATAGTATTTGTGTCGCTGTCTTGGTGAGGAATCATTTTAATTTCAAAAGCTTGTAAATATCATATCTTTGAAGGGATATTTGAGGTTTAAAGATTGGAAGTTAGGATCAGGGTTGGAGGTGAGTGGCCTCTAAATGGATTATTTTGCTTGTGTAATATTTAATATTATTTCTTAAAAATGTAAAGCCCATATCATTAATGTACTCCAACCCTGAACCTTTCTAAACATTACATGATGGAGATGCATGTGGAAACATCAATGTCTGACGCAGTTGGACTGGACAATAAACACCCTTTAAGTCCCTAGATCAAAGTCCAAACTGAGAATAGAGCAGCTCGTGCTCCTCCTGTGTACACTACACTACACTACACTGGCAGCTCTCTCATCTAAATCAAAAAGAGTATTTCCACAAGTGAGAACATATCTAAAGAGGACTATTATCTTCTGTGTTAAATGTGAGAAAGGAGAACCTCAGACAGTATGCCTAACTGATGTTCCCTTGTTTTCTGTAGCTTGTGTGAAAATGTATTTTTCATCCATTTTTAAACCAAAAAATCGAACCTGAATTTGTTTGCTGGCATCTCTGTCAAGGCAGGCTCATTGGTTTGTGCTCACTTTACACTGTGTGGTCAGGTGGGCATGCTTTGGGCAGCAGCTTGAGGTAGAGAGGAAGCTGATTTCCCCCTACTGCGCCAGCCTGTGTACAAGTCCCAAATCAGTTAGCGTTGGATATAATGGGTAAGGCATTCACTGGAAAACCAGAGACACTCGTCCATTAGACTCGAACATTATATGTATACATTTATACTTGATAATTAAATAAAATTTCGAACGATTTGCTTGTTTTTCCAAGTCAGATTCACTTATAAGTGAAAAATTGTCTTCAAAGAAAAGCTGTGAGAACTGTTTTCGCTGTGATATTGGATCTGTCTTGTCTGTAAGCTTGCTTAGACCTGTGCAAAGGAGCTAGAGGGTATGCAAGTTTCAGTCGCCTGTCTTTCTTCAGAGACTGACTGCACGAGTGGCTTGTGCAAGCTATTAGTAATGGCCTATGGGTACATCTTAAAGAAATTCTAGCAGTACTGTGAATAAGTGCATGTAAAATGTGCACTGGTGTGATTACCATTAGATGGTACTGAAGCATCTGGTGAACTAGAAAATGGGATGCTTTTGTGCACCCATGTAGTGCTTCATTCTCTTACCCTCAACACTCTTGTTAATAACTGTCATTATTTCTCTGGTCCTTCCGCTTTCTACCCTGCATTTGTGTCTGATATTCAGCCTTTCTGCTTGTCAGTCTGTTCTGTCTCCAGACAAGTTAATGAGAAGGGCTCACCTGAGGGACCACAGTTGTGTTGGAGCTCATCTGTCTCATTACCATCTCATTATCACCACTCTGTCTTTTTTCTCTTTATTTGTTTTCTTGTCCCTTCTCGCATCATCTTCTCATTAATTTAAAATATCAAATAATGTTATATGCCAATAGCCCTAAGTCAGCTATGTGTTTTTATGGAGCGTTCAAATGTGGGCGGGAAAAGTTGGGGCATTTTGATGCTAACACAAAATGTTACATATGAACTTTTCTATGCTACTAAGTGTACTTTTATGACTTCAGAGGTGTATTTATCTATTCATACAAATCTCAGTTAGTATGCCCAGTCCTCACAATCCTGAACAACTCTTTTCTCTGTATTTATATAAGATAACTTGGGCCAATGAATCAAAATGGCATTTCACCATTTCCTTGGTGAATTAATTTAGAATTTATGCCATAAGTTTTTATTTCTTTCATCTCACTCTAAAGCTAGTATCCTGAAAGGAGCTGAATAATCTAATCAGCCATCTTGAAGTGCTGTACAAGTATACATAATGCGTTTTTGAGATTAAGGCAATGACCACGTTAGTGCTTTTGTGAGCCTCTATGACATATGGGAATCTCTAACATCTTTATAAGCATAGGTCTGTGGATTTATCCATGTGTATTTTCAGAGAAGCATAATTGAAAGGTACATGTTTTTCCAAGACTTAGAAATAAGCTGCCAATCAGCAGCCTATTTATTCAAGAAGCCTCTAAATTCACACTATTCAAATCATCAGACCCTATTTTCCTTATTGTTTGTTTTCTCTGTGTGTCTGTTTTCTTTGCACTTGTCTTACTTAAACAATATTCAGCAGCTATTATTAACAGCATTTTCAGTGGCTGGCGTTTTTTTTCTCGCTCACATAAAAGAATAAAATGCATTTGGTCACCATCACAAACTGAGTTAAAGATAAAGCTGAAGTCAACTGCCCCCCCCCCCGCCTCTCTCTGCATTAGGTGTTAGGTTCAGGTATCACTTCTCCTAAAGAATAACAATTGCCTGGCTTTACAGCAACTGTCAGTGCTGTATATTGTCATTATCATTCTATTCGCCCACTACACAAGTGACAAACTGAAATTAAACTGTTTGACAGATTAAAATAAAAGCTTTTTGCTTTTATTTGACATATTGATGGTATGTACTAGCTAGTCCCCTGACTGTACACATACATTTTGAATGTAGTGTAAGACACAAGTTCATTTGTTTAAATCAAACTGGATGTTCAATGTGGGTTAGGTTAAAACTTCTCATCCACTGGAGAAGATGCACAACATGTCTCCATGCAGAAGCAATAGTGGCACCGCATATTGAATTGTTATGTGGGGACCGCTAAGGATCCATCAGAACTGTTTTACAAACCAAATATTTATATTCGAACCTTACTCCACAAGAAACCCATCAGTTTGTCATCTGAGCCTCTGTAGACACACATAGAAAAGCTCCAAAGACCTTTTAGAAAGTAAGTGAGGAGTAAGAGAGGATACAATCAGGCAGTGGAAAGTGTCAATTAACTTTTATTTGAAATATAATTTTGCGTGTTTTTTTAAAAATAATAAAATATTGAGCAAAACTGAGACAAAAGACACCAAGAAGGAGAGTGCCTCCATCTTACATTACCTCCCCTGTCCTCTCTCTTTCTCTTCACGTACCCCTCAGTTCACTCATCTGTAACCGTTCTCACTCGGTTTCACACCGCTCTGTCTCCAATTTCAATCTCACAACACTGTCCTCAGTCTCAGTTGTCAAGGTAAAAACCCACATAACTGTGATTGGATTTTCACGCATGCATACTATCTGTGTGTGTGCATTTTTGATGTCTGTTTAGCAATAAAAATACCACTGTTTAAGAAAATATTTTTGTACTTCTTATAGCCTGAAGTCCTGTCTTTGAATAGGCTTGAGATCGTAATTGATTTCTTTCATCTAGCAGCCTGAAAGAGGAAAAAAACACCTTTATTTCTTGTTGCCAAAGGGTTGGCTTCTTTTATTTTTTTTAAATAATAAATGTAAGCAACATGGACCAAATTTGAAAATGTATTGATATTTTGGAGCTGAATGGGGTTTAAGAATGTGAACACACAGATTCTATGGAAGGAAGGTCACAGTTTTATATTCAAGACTGGCACTGTCCAAGTTGTGCTAAAAAGACCAAACTGTGGAGGAATATAAATGATGTTCTTGATAAGTATGTATATTAATATAAGGCACAGACATACACATAAGTACTTTGTGCTACCTGCTTAAAAAGATGCACTAAAAGAAAGTTGAGAAAGTGGAGATGATAATTTCCTGCTGTGTTTAATGCTAATTATTTTACTGAAAAGAACAATGTAAAAGCTTTTGCCTCAACACGGTGTAATAGTTTGCTTGAACAGAGCACAAACATGGCGGTGAATGCATAATGATAATCATTCCTCAGGGACTCTAAATCTGCCAGAAGCTCCAGCCTGCTGACTGCTTCCTGTTCAACCAACTGTTGCTAAACAGAATCAAGCAAAAGTGGTTGATAGAAAGAAAGCTAAGAATGCACAGTGAGAGCCACGGGGTGAGAGATTGAAACTTGAACTTTTATTGAAAGAATCAATTGTGCTCATTTTAACGAAGCTTTTAATTAATTGTTTCAGTTTGTAATAAACTGCAACTGAAAGTTAAAAAAAATAAAACTAGCTACTTCAGAGTATTCATTTAGTGTAATTACACAGTTATTAGGGTTTAACAGCTTTAGGAAATTCATGAACGTTTCAGCTTTATCTGAGCTGAGTTCATAATTTTTGAAGTGACTTTTGAAAACACTGAAAAAAGACATCCATCCACAACTGCTATGTAAGAAAGTACAGTAATAACTTTTCTATCATTGTGCCATATCTAGAGCATTCTTTTGCTGCTTCCCAGCTGGGGTAACACAGTATGTTCACTGAAAGAACAGATTAAAGGAGTGGATTGGCCTACTTTATCCTCATTTATGCTCTTCTTCTGTTCTGTTTTTAACTTTTTAGTCTTATCTGAAATAAAATTGAAATATTGTGGATTTATGTAGAAGAATTCTGTTTTTTTGGCAGAATTGTGTGCAAGTAAAATCAGATGCGTGGGAAGATGCTGATTGAGCATTTAAAAAAATTATACTGCAAAAGGAAACATCTAGATGCCTTCATTCAGTTGTTTGAGGACCATTTCTGTTAATGTATGTACTGCAATTAAATTCAAAATTTTATATATATATATAAAAAAATTCCCCTCTCGCCCCTGCGGACGGTCTATTCTTCAAGCTCGGGTCCTCTACCAGAGGCCTGGGAGCTTGAGTGTCCTGCGCAGTATCTTAGCTGTTCCCAGGACTGTGCTCTTCTGATCTCCAATGTTGTTCCTGGGATCTGCTGGAGCCACTCATCTAGCTTGGGAGTCACTGCACCTAGTGCTCCGATTACCACTGGGACCACCGTTACTTCACCCTCCACATGTTCTCGAGCTATTCTCTGAGCCCTTCATATTTCTCGAGCTTCTCATATTCCTTCTTCCTGATGTTGCTGTCATTCGGAACTGCTACATCTATCACTACGGCCGTTTTCTTCTGTTTGTCTACCACCACTATGTCCGGTTAGTTAGCCACAACCATTTTGTCCGTCCGTATCTGGAAGTCCCACAGGATCTTAGCTTTTTTATTCATACAAAACAAACTGAAGATTTTTCAATCTTTTATAATTGTATCTATTAGTCTATTATAACAGCAAATGTTTTATGTTTTTTTGTTTTTCTGTGTGAAAAGGTAGGAAAAGCCAGTTCAAGCCAAAAGACACAATGCTAACAAGCCATTGTTAAACATCGTAAAAGATTTCTAACTACCTGAGAGAACATAAAAAGAGGCAGTGATTATTATGTAGGGACAGGGATGATTCTCAGGCTTTGAAGAATTGTACATTTTCTGCATCCATTGGTAACACATATGTGAAAATTAAAATAAAATATTTCTTTCTTTCTTCCCTTCTGAAATATATTCACATCATCCACTCTCATGCAGAATGACTACCGTAAGCTGTCCATGCAGTGTAAAGACTTTGTGGTGGGTGTGTTGGACCTTTGTCGGGACACAGAGGAAGTTGAGGCGATTTTGAATGGCGACGTGGATCAGTGCCCACCGAGTCCCTACAACCGTCCCTGCCTCAGCCGTGTCAAACTGGCTATCAAGTATGAAGTCAAGAAGGTAAGACAGAAACTGATTAGCCAGTAAAAAATTGCATTAATTTGCAACATTAAAACTTAGTGTAAAAATTATTTAAAGAATTAGTAATGTAGTATGTAATGCCTTTTTTGTGGGATTAAATTATTTTTGCAGGAACTTTGAAAACATTTTCTGTAAGTAATAACTAAACAAAATGTCAACATAATACAAAAGACTGCGAGAAAAAACAAATTGTAATTGTTTGTCTCAGCAGCTTTATAGGTTTCTAAAGGTGAAAAGGCTTGTCACACAGTGTGTTTGACTTTGACACCTAATACTGGTGTTCATGTACTATGTCAACTTCTTTTTCTTTAACCTTTTCAAAAGGGCAGTACATCTGAGATATCATTGGAGTTCATTTTTGGGTCTTTACAGTTCCAAAAATCCATACCCAACCCCCAAAACACATGGGACCACACAAGAAAACATGACCAATAATCCTCTCGTCATCTCAACTTTAAGGTCCATTTGTTGTTTGGAAGGAGACAGTTTTGTTGTATAATAACTTTGACTGCTTTGTAACTTTGACCTTTTGGACCTGTACATTTCCATTAAGGTTAATACACACACACAGGAATTCGCGTATTATCAGCCCTGCCCATGTCTTTTCGCATCGACTTGGGTATTGCAAAAGAAAATTTCAAAGCGACCTGAGACCAGAAGTAAAAAAAAATGGAATGAGACTCGCCACATACTTTTTAGGTGTTGTGTTAACATGGACACATTAATATAAGTGCAGATTTGTCAATTCGGCTAAATCGAATTTTATTTATATAGTTCCAAATCACAGCAACAGTCGCCTCAAAGCACTTTATATTTTAAGTTGCAGATTAAAGAAATAGTCAGACAACCCCCTATGAGCAAGCACTAGGAACTACAAGTAAGCCAGCAGTCTTAGAGCGAAGTGCCCTGTTGGCGTGATATGGTATTATGAGGGGCCTGAACATTTATAACCTTGAATGAGGTGCAGGATTTTAAATTCAATTCTGGATTTAACAGGGAGCCAGTGAATAGAAGCCAATAAGGGAGAAATCTGCTTTCTCTTTCTAGTTCCTGTCAGTACTCTCAAAGCAGCAATTTGGATAAATTGAAATTCAGAGAGGTTTTAGAACAGCCGATAAAAATGAATTAGAATAGTCCAGAAATAATAAATGGATGAACTAGCTTTTCAGTACCACTCTAAGACAGGATGTTTCCAATTTTAGAAATATTTGTACAAATGCAAGAAAGCAGTCCTGCATATTTGTTTAATATTGACATTTAAGAACAAATCCTGGTGAAAAGATTGATTTCAAGATTCCTCTTTCTGTTACTTGACGCCAAGAGTATCTAGTTATACACCACATTTCTAAGATTTTTAGGGCCAAGTACAATAACCTCAGTTTTGTCTGAATTTAGAAGCAGAAACTTCAGAGGTCATCAAGGTTTTCATGTCTTTAAGACATTGCTAACTAACTGGTGTGTGGCATCATATATAGATAAAGCTGGGTATCATCTGCATAGCATAAAAATGTATACTATGCCTTCTAATGATACTGCCTAAGGGACGTATGAGTAATGTAAACAGAATTAGTCCTAGCAAGGAACCATTGGAAATCCATAATAAACGTTAGTTTGTGTAGTTGTGTAAAGAAGACTCCTTATTTACATGAACAAAGTGGAGTCTATTAGACCGATATGATTCAAACCAATGCAGCACACTAACTTTAATTCCTATGGCATGGATAGAAATACATTATTTACTGCAGTTTAACACGTAACCAGACTTGTTTCTAACTAAGCTGTGATCTGTTTGTGCAGTATATTTCCAGTACAGTATGCTTGAGTGTTGTTGTGAATGTGGACTCACAGGACCCTTTTGTAAACAACTCACTGGCCTGTGTGTAAAAGTTAATCCCTGCTGTGCAGAGGTGCTCAGGAAAATGTCAAACCAAATCCCTTTTCCCCATTTGGCCCTGCCATTCTCTCTCACTCACACGTGTTCCTGTCTGATCCTAATGTGTCTCATGTTTTCTTTAATCAGGTAATTCCCTGGTGTAGTTGTGCATGCGTACAGGTGTATTTGTATGTGTGTGTGTGGGTGTGTGTGTCTGCAAGCACGTGTGTTTTGGGCATTAAACAGGCTGCTTTTTTTGTATCCTGTACAAGAGAGCATGACCAATACCAGGCAGCTAATTACACCAGGCAAGAGGAGAGGGAGGGAGTGATTGCCATGGAAACCAGGTGGAGCGTGACTGCATGTAGTGCATAGATGGACACAGGCAGATTTCATGTCACGGGTCATTGGTTTGATGGACTGATCAGTGGTAAGCTATAGTAACTGGATGGGTGGTGGTGTATGTATTACTGTTTGAGGCTTTTCACCCATATGCAAATTGTGTGTGTTTGTTTCGATCGGTGGCGGAAGCAGAAAATGTCAATTGTCAGCTCAGATAAATGCTCCTCGAATGTGACGATCAAGGGTCACTGGTGAAGTGATGGATAGGCATTGATTGACTGGGTGAACCCAATAAAGTGAACAGAAATCGAGGGAGAGCATGCATGACCAAAAGTGAGGTGTTGCTGAAATCTTAGACGTGAATACAAAAAACAATACACAAACACAGCGTTTGATTGTTCCACTAGCTGACTGCTGACTGAACATTGATTGCTTGGTTGTCCACATCCTTCCTCCAGCTGGAAGAAAAACATCCATCCTCTCCTTCGTCGTAAGACCTTTGCTGGCTTTCATTTATCACTTCCTTACTTAGAATAAACTCTGTAATTAATGTGAAAATGCACCACTTCTTATTGCCTTCTTTCTTTTGCACTTTGTATATTAAATTGATTTTCCATCCCGCTTGTTGCCATTTTTCTTTTTAAATGAATTCAACTGAAAAACCATAAATACAAATGTATTAAAGGTTGCCACTTGAGTTCATTTAGGTAGTAATATATTTAGATTTTTATGAATACAAAATACTCAAGTACTATAAATAGATATTCAGAATGGACACTAAGCTACTTGAGATACTTGGAAAAGTAAATTAGCACCAGATGCCCTTTCGCGAATACATAATATTTAATCATATCAATTTTACCCTCTTGGCATTTGTTAATTCAGTTGCATTGAAGTACCATGTATAGTATGCATACTTTTCATAATTAAAAACAGTAATTCCCCATAAAGGAAGTGCAGACCACTGCACCCGCTGAGGGGATTTTCCTGTTTGCTGTTTATGTTTCCCTGTGGGTTATAACCCAGACGTTTTTGATTAACATAATGGGACACTTGAAAAATGTTCTCCCTGAAACCACCAGCATTTAGCCTTCTCTAAAACACTTTTTGGATTTGAGACATTTGATATTTATTGTGTCCTCTTTAATTTTGTAACCTGTCTCTTTACTTTGTTTTTTACTTCTTTGTCTTTCCCACCTTCTCATTGGCTGTCCAGGCTTAAATATTTCCATCTCCCTCTGTGCATATAAAGTCCTGTCTTTCCATCTATCTTTGTTAATTCAATGTGCTAACCACCACCTGTTCCTATTTCTTTGCTGTCTTGTTTTGCATTTTCTTTCATTTACCTGTCAGTTCATGTTATATCCTGTGATATACCTTCTTGTTAAATTAAACTTTGTCTGCATCCATGTTGACCTGCATTTAGATCAATTCTAGAACTTTAATAACAAATTAAAGGCTTAAAAACCATGAAAGCACAAAAGCTGGAATGCTGGGAGAATGAAATGTGTATAGCTTAACTAGAGCATTGACTGCAGCACTGAACAATTTTGCTGATACAGTTCCATCAGATTCTGTGTGGACATTAAATAAGCACTGAACTATTTGAAAGCGCATGATAAGAAACTTGAATCTTGGACCTTCAAGCTATACTTAATAACACAATTTCTTTTGGATAATTTGAGATTGGATAATTCACTGGAGTTGTGAAAAGGTCAAAAATATGGCTCTGCTTTCCACAGCTGTGTCCACAGAGAGACACTGATCACAAAGATGACAAAGAGAATTTTAGATGAAGCTTGAGAGGAATACATTTTTGTCGTCCACAGTAGTCATGGCTGTTTAACATATTATCCACGTGAGATAGAAAATGACCACCCTGCACACTGCATACTGAAATCTGCTGGTTTTCATATTTTAAGGTGCTCTATTGATGTTTTAAACCAGGCGAGGAAGTCAGGACATTTATTGTGGACTGTTGGATCAATACTGTGGCTTTAAGTTGCTTTTTGAGTTGACATATTTGGTGACATTTTCAACTATGTAAGGAACTCAAACTGTTCTTCCAAGGAAAAGCAGCGACTATATTTTATGTCCACAGTAAGACGGAAGCCACACTATGGAAGAGACAGTGGGAGGCTTCAGAGCAGCTCTGAGTTCTTTGAAAATAGGTGTGAATTTCTCAGCAAAGAGGAGGGTTAGATCCTGAAGTCCCTGACAGATGTCATCTGAGAAACCTGCAAACCCTGAGGGGCCAACTCCAGGAGGACTTCTCTGTGCTCAGTGTGCAACCTGGCTTCATACAGAATCAATTTCCCCACCGTAATGGGCAGGTTTCCATTGTATGCAGCAGGACAGCCAGGTGGAATTGTCTTGTGGTTCTGCTTTGAAATTGATCTTTGTAACGTAAAACATACTGATCTGTCGTCAAGGCATTAATGTCTCTGTTGCCTTTTACTACCACTGGATTTTCAGCATTTGTCACTTTAAAGACAAAGTATATGAATAATCGAAATGTTGGGCCTGATCTCGCTGATGTCCATTCTGTAATATAACACAAACCCTGTAAGTGTTCAGCGTACTGAGATACACTCTCTACAGGTGGTCTCTCAGAGACTAGAATAAATCTTGTGTCAAAGGTAATTTTTGGACTTTGGACTTTAATTGCCTTGTTTTATGGTTTTAAACGTTATATATGTGTTATACAGCAATTAACCCAGCTGTAAATAGTGTATACAAATGCATGTGTCAAAAGTGCTGATTCAAATGATGTTCTCAGTTTGTTTGTTTTTTGTTTTTTTGTGGTTGATATCAGCTTACATGTTGTAAAAATCTATACACACAAACATATTTTATCCTGCCTTTGCCACAATTCAGTTTTTGTGATTATTTCTTATCTAATTGTTGCTTATCATTCATATGTTAGTGAATGGGTTATTAGTTTGGACTCTGTCATAAAGGAAACTTCTGTCACCAAGGTGTCATATATTTTGAAAAAACAACCAAACATACCATGATTGACTTGGTGACTGAACGTTAAGCACACAGAACACATGGGCTACAGCGACTTCTTTCGACTCTCATTCAGCTTTCTATTTATCATTATATCCTTTCTTTCACTAAGATAATAAGGATTAAAAACTCTTTGAAAGACACATAATTGCCATCAATTCGTGATATTGAGGCAAAAAAACCCATTTCATGTCTTACAATGTTCCCACTTCCTTTTTTTCAAGACCCATTGCTTGAAACCATCTTTTTATACCATCCATTAAAAATGTAACATACCAAGAACACACACTGGCACAGGAAATTCATTAAAAGCTTGAAAGACGTTCACACAGGAATGCTTTGCTGCTGCTTTCTTGGGACTTTAACCGTCTGCTTTTTCAGATATTTACAAACACTTTGTTCACTCTTAGATATCCCTTTTTCCCAATGCATCTAAATTTCCACTTTAACCAAAGGATCAGCGTTGGCCTCTTGTGTGTGCCTGGGTAGCATATTTGAAATAGCGTTTTTAGTTATACTCATCTTCTTTGTGTGCTAATGAAACAAACAAAACAAAACCCACATTTTATAAAATACATACAACACATCATTGATGTATCCTGCAGTCACTGAATGTTTAACGACTTTCAACATCCGACAACCTGTCCCAGGTGTGGTGAGTCAGGCCTTGGCTGAAATTATGTCCTGCAACTGTATACCTTTGTTATTATTACAGATGCACATTTTGGATGAGAGGATTTTCATGAGTGGGACTTATAACTAGATAACTAGAGCTACTGAGATTACAAGGGGTCCGTCACAGTAGAGAAAGTTGGAGAAAAACATTCAAGGTTTGTTTCTGGTTTAAATTAAAGACGACCTGCCTTAATGTAAAACTTCTATGTCACTGTATTCAGCCTCTCAGTAACAAAAATACTGTAGTATTTTCTATGCATATTCTTCAATAAAAAAGCATAACCATGTAAGCAGCTTTTTGTCATGTGAAGCTAGTGTGAGTTGTTCCTTAAAAGTCCTGGCATTACTAGCTGTTTGCTTTTAGCACCACTCGCCCTTTCCTGTTTGTCTTTCTCATCCTTTATCCTTGCCCTGTACCCAAACTGTCTCGTCTTCCTTCGTTCTCCACTGATTTAAGTTTCTTGTTTATTTTCTTCTGTTTCAGTTTGTTGCTCATCCGAACTGCCAGCAGCAACTGCTGACTATCTGGTATGAGAACCTGCCTGGCCTGAGGCAGCAGTCCATTGGTGTGAAGTGCTGGACAGTGCTGGGAGTAACTGTAGGCCTCCCATTCCTGGCTATTGCCTACTGGATAATGCCATGTAGCAAGGTATGAACAGATAACTACATGCGCAAACACAATTGCAAACTACAGTTAAAATAAAACACACACATATAATTTAGGGAACTTATTGCTCTATCTATGCACTATTGCTTCTCAGAAAAATATTATTTTCTATTCTTGTTCCACCTGTTATTTGCAGCCAACTATAGTATTTCAAACTGCACTTGAAGTCTCATCATGCAGCTTATTGGCTCATTACCCACCAGGAAACACAATTCCCACTATTGTTCTTTCTTGCTCATATGACTTTACCACAAGTTGGGAAGAATGTAAAGTTTGGAACGACAGCAAAGGCCTTGATATTAACTTAGCATTAGTTCATTTCAGGACATCTCAGACTCGCTTCTCAGCTCAAGATTTAGGCTCAGCTTTTATTATTCTAATCTTAGCTTCATCATCATCTAGTCTCAGACTGAGCTGAACTTGAAGTGTGAATATTAACGTGTCTCTCTGCACTCTTGTTAGAGCCCTATCAGTGCATAGTAACTGCGTACTGTATGATATGCCATTTCAAATGTGCAGTACCTTTTATAAGTCAGTCCATATGGAAAACAAAAATGGAAGCAGATACTGTCACGGCGGGGATTGCCGGTTTGTTTAAGGAACGGACCCAAAAACAGACACAGGAGAAACAAACTGATACAAAAACAGAAAAACGAGGCAAGGTAAAAAAGTGGAACTAAACTAAAACATAAACTGGAAAAACTATGACTGACTCTGAAAATGATGACAAAGACGAGAGCAGGAATTAAACAGGAACATGCAAACATAAACATGAAACAAGCATAAACATGAGCATGAACATGAACCTGAGCAGTAGGGACAAACTCTGTGACCTGACGTGACTTTGACATGACAATAAACAGATGACCCAACAAAGAACAGGAGACAGAGGACTTAAATACACAGAAGGGCAATGAGGGAAGTGGAAACACCTGGGGAGGCACAGCTGACACAGATGAACATGATGCCATAGGGGGAAGTAAAACAAAACACACTGAACATGGAAACACTAGACTCTTCAAAATAAAACAGGAAACATGGAGAGACATAGATATGACCTACAACATGGACACAACACGGACACGAAACACATGACAGACTGGACAGGAAACAAGACACATAACCAAAGAGACATAGATGAAACAAAAACTAGAATAAAACTCAACTAAATCCTAACTAATAATAACACAAGAACTTACTATCATCAACTTAACATAAGAAACTCAAAAATACAAAATAAACTTAAAATGCTGGGTCACAGACCCAGCCCGTGATAGAGTCACGTGAAAAGATACAGTCATGTGAAAAAGAACGTACCTCTTTTAATTCTAAATGTTTTTAGGTATCAAAACTTTTAAAATCATTTGGTGCCCAGCAAGTCTTAAAATCAAGGAAATTTTGGCAGTTTGTTTCATCTTGAGCATTGTTGTGTTTAAACAGTGCCAAGGGGTAAAGACATCACCACTGATCTTAGAGATGCAATTGTTACTATCCAAGAAGCTAAGGCCCCAAGCATGTTATAAGACATTTTAAGCTCATTCAGTATAAAAAAGGTTTTCTTAAATTGCGTATAACATTACAGACAGATTTTTTATAGTCCCGAATTATTAACTAATACCCTGTATTCTTATAATACAGGGTATCTTGAGCGATCGTGGCTCAAGAGTTGGGCGTTCGTCTTGTAATCAGAAGGTTGCCGGTTCGAGCCCCGGCTCGGACAGTCTCGGTCGTTGTGTCCTTGGGCAAGACGCTTCACCTACCGCCTACTGGTGAGGGCCAGAAGGGCCGATGGCGCGATATGGCAACCTCGCTTCTGTCAGTCTGCCCCAGAGCAGATGTGGCTACAACTGTAGCTTGCCTACACCAGTGTGTGTGAGAGTGAATGAATAGTGGAATTGTAAAGCACTTTGAGGGTCTCGAAAAGTGCTATGTAAATGCAATCCATTATTATTATTATTATTAATTACCCTGAATATAAAAATACAATCCTAGGTTATACAGAATCATCACAAATAAGCCATAAGCACTTAATATAGGTTTTTCCAATTTCTTAAGCTGTAGTCTTCTTGATTCCACCTCATCTCTGCAGTTGTAACCTTTTTACAGCCACTGTTGCTACAGACAATAATCCACTTTTTCCCCTAAATACTAAATATGGTTCTTCTGTAAATGACACAAACCTTACAACCTTGTTAGGATGATTACAGGAATATATATGCACTAGACTCTAAAGATATGGCCAAATTAAATGTCAAACCTCACAGATTTACAGTTTCAGAACACAATATAATAACTGTTTGATTATAGGGCATGTGGGACATTTTCTGACATTTTCTTCATTCTCATCAAGCAGATTGTAATTTCTAAAGTGACACAATATGACATCGGCCACACTCAGACACAGGAGCTGAGCAAGCGGTTATGCAAATCCTCTCATCAGCCTGAATAATCCTGCACCTCATCATCACCAAGTGGTGTGTGTGTGTGCGTGTGCATGTGTGTGTGTGTGTGTGTGTGTGTGTGTGTGTGTGTGTCTGCACTCAGGTTTGAGGACCTTTGAGCAGTTCATGGTAGGCGTGACTGATGAATTAGTCATTTTGTAGACTGAGAGAGAGGGAGAGCGAGAGGGAGAGCGAGAGGGAGAGAGCACCGGATGTTAACCGTGCATGAGAAGATGGAGAACCATAACACTTAGAGGTTATCCACCAATCATGAGGCGCTAGTGGCAAAAAACACTTGTGTTATGTTAATGTGTGTGTTTCTGTGTGCATATTCACATGTGTGCATATGTGTGCATGTATGATTACATCTACTTATTAATCAATCAAATCATGACACTGCATGTGACAGTCTGACGTTTCGTGTCACGTGTGAGACAGGTGAGCAAAAGAAGCAGAGCAGAGAAGCAAATATGGGATGCACAGCTTGTAGTTGTGCTGTTACTGTTTTTGTTGCTGTGCCACGTTTATTTTTTTATGTGCACGTTGATTTAAGAGACCAGGGACATGTCTGATGTTGATAAAGCAGAATTACAGAGGGTAGAATAATAAAAGCAGCCTAATCAAAAAAATGACCGAGAGACAAAACAGATGTTTATGCATGCTTTGTGACAATGTGACCGCAGCTCATCAGAAACAAAAAGTAGAATGGATTTGATAATGAAATAGATAAAGACATTGTAAATCAGAAAAAAAAATACAGTTCGACAGACAAACGCACAGCGAAAGCTTTGATGTGTTCTGGTTGATTGTGTTTAGTGTGGCCTCCTGCACCTGCAGCTAATCATCTAGTTCTTCTCTTGTCATCTCATCAATTGCTTGTCTTTTACAGCCCATAATATGCCCCATTTTACAACACTACAACACACAATCATTAAAATCCCACATCATATTACATTTCATATCAGCCTGGGGTGATAAAGACAGTGTTTTTGTTCCTGTAACAGAAGCAGTAAGTCATTGAGAGCAGGCAGAAAAAACATGGATACTGTAATTGCTTTGAAAATGCTCTTTGGGAGAAAAATAGCAGTGATATGCTTCAGAAGTGATGAAAAGCAGATGTGCGATCAGAGATAGAATGCTTCTTATTGATTGAAGAGGTTAAAATATGGTGAATGACGTGACATTTTTCAGCCTTCCACGAGTAACCGAAAATAGATAAAAAGTCAAAAAAAGAGAAATAACAAGTAATGAAGAGGAAAATTGCCTCGGAGACTTGATGAACCAAGTTTCACATGTTAGTCAAGGATTCATTTGTATCACTAACTTTGCAGATTTATAGTGAAACGGTGACAGTATGTGTAAGGAAAGCTTATGATTCTGAAACTATGGTAAACCTTGTCCTTATTTTCACAGAGTACTGCAGGCATGACGAGGCTCTTTATTGATGGTAATTATACCGATGATGACAATCAATTTGGCAATGATACGCTGACATTTCCAAATGCTACATGTTGCGCCGATATTAAGTAATTATTTTTTCATTAATTACTTTTCTGCAGTCCATCAACTATTTAATTGGCTGAAATATATTTTTGCATGCTATCTCTGACACGGCTGCCTGCGGTTTTAAAATTTTGGACACACTTTGAGATTTTTTGTTTCCTTCCTAGCTTTTCTTGGCCTCCTTTCGTCTCATGGGAGATTCAAATCAAAGCCAGTACAAGAAAAAATCCTTATCAGTATACAAAGGACAGGTTCACAGCACATTTATGGAATGGCTGAATATCAGTAAACAATGCTGCTGTGAGTTATTATGTATTGCAAATATGTTAGAAGTGATAGAGAGAAACCATTGTGCCCCCCCTTTTTTTTTCTTTTTTCTTTTTTTCTTTTTTTACAGCTAATGTAGGTCAGGGTAAAGCAAGCAACATAGCAGACTTCATTTATTTTACCTCCAAGCACTGAGCATATTCATTTAAATATTTACTTCAGTCCAATATAACATGAGGAAGTTATTTGATTAATATTGTTTGATAGAACCATGCAGGACTGTTCAATTTAAGGCCCACTAACCAGAATGCATTGTAGTCTGCATTGCTGGAAATATCTCTTTAGTTTGAATTAAAGAGAGAACTGCAAAGAGAAACAGAGTATAGATGTGAAAATGTACACATTAGTAAAGGTCCTCTATAGGATTATATATATATACATGTATATATATATGTATATTTGTATATTTTAGGAAAAAATAAGATCTTTTCATGTGGGTGTGGGTTCACTCCGGGCACTCCAGCTTCCTCCCACAGTCCAAAGACATGCAGTTAGTGAGGTTAGGTTAATTAGAGATTCTGAAGTGCCCATAGGTGTGAATGTGAGTGTGAATGGTTGTCTGTCTCTCTCTGTTAGCTCTGCGACAGGCTGATGACCTGTCCAGGGTGTAACCTTGCCTCTTTTCCTTTGGTAGCTGGGATAGGCTCTAGTCTATCTAGTGACCCTGAATTGATTAGATGGGTGTAAATTTATAAATTATTCAGAGTATTTCTTTACAAGAATTTCAAAAAGTTCCAGGAAATGTCTAGTAAAAAATCAAAAGCATTGCCATTTTTGCACCTCTAAGTCATTTTCAGTGTGGATGCCACGGTGCTGTGAAAAAGGGTGTTTTACAGAAGGTGTTTGCCCCCCCCCCCCCTTCCTGGTGTCTTTGTTTTTGTATATTACTGATATATAAATGTTTCAAATCCTCAAATAATGTTGATGTTGGATAAAGATAACCCAAATAAACACAAAATGTAGTTTGTAAATAATCATTTCATTTGTTAAGCAAAAAAATCTGTCCTTTTTAAATTATGAATTAACTGTGATTAACCATATTTTTTTGAAAGCTGAGTTCAATTTCACCAGTCCGTGCCTGATTACTGATTACTTAAGTGCTTTCTATCTAACATTCACACTCCAGTGAGTGCATCAGAGAGCAACTGTATTTTGCCTATGGATACTTTAACACACAGACTGGTGCAGCCAATCCTCTGATCATCTTCTGCTCTACCTCCTGAGCTACTGCGACCCCTGTCTGACAAAGTAAAACCGGAGCAAAGATCTCAAAAAGGAACACATCATGCCACGATCTAAAGAAACTCAAAAACTGATGAGAAGCAAAGTCATTGACATCTAGCAGTCTGGAAAGGGTTACAAAGCCACTTTTTAAGGCTTTGAGACTCCAGTGAATCACCATCTCCACAAATAGAGAGTTCGTCTGTGACTCATCCAGGAGGTCAAAAAAGAACCCAGAACAGGACTTAAAGAACTGTTGACAGTGAGTAAAGATTATGTGGCTGTGGCCAAAAATCTTGTTTGCATTTTCAGTGTGTTTTTAGTAGACGTTACAGTAAAGCTCCACATTGATGGCATCTCCCTGAGGGATCAATTCACGGTGCAGAACCATGTGAATGTTTGGGGGGGAAAAGCATCCTTCAGATCTCTTTCCTCATCTAAAGCACTGACCCTTCAGCTGAAAACTGCTCTCAGCTGCTTGTTTTTAGTAAGAGGTCCAGCTCTTAACACCAGCAGTGGACCTTCATGGGTAATACACATCAGTTTTAAAAAGAAGTTCTAGTTTGCTGTCTGTGCAGGTTTGAGATGAAACCACAAGTGATCTTTATTGCCATCTTGGGAGCTTCTGCTGCACTGGAAGCTGTCTGGGTACACCCAAAATGATTATCTTGAACAGGAAATTAGCCAAACTTAAATTGGATAATTTTTTTATGGGCAAAATTTTTGAACATTTTGATCACACTTAAGAAACATTATGTATTCTCCCAGGTAAAAAGACCTTATAATAAGAAAACGAAGATCCATCCTGGCTTTGGATGATTTTCACACCAGGCTTCTACTTATTTAATCTGCACATGCCTCCTGCTAGCAGCTGCCATTTTGTTGGAGGAGATGAGCTCTTGTCACCATCACACTAAAGAAACCCTTGGAGTTTGTAGTTGCCACACAGCAGAAGGTCTGATCTGAGATGACCATCTTATTTAACCTGAGGAGTGAAATGGATCGGCCTTATCAGCACAGATGCTGGGAGGGATGAAGGTGTCATGAGGAGGTTTAAAGGAGGTTTTGCAAGGTTAAGAATTACCAGACAACCTCTTCCCCCATGATTTAGCAGTGTGTGTGTGGCATGGGAAGAGCTACTGAATCTGATGTATTATTGTTCATGCAGAGAGTAGAGATATCCTGTGGGTAGTTAATATTGAACACAGCAGGTTCAGAGAGTAGCAAATGTTGGGATCTCAAATGCCCGTATGGGGTTAGAAGTGTGCGCGTGTCTAAATGTGTAAGTGCATTTGTGTGACTTGGCACACTTTTGTGCAATTACAAAAATGCCCCTCTGTGTGGTGGCTTGTTAAATGCTATTTGTGTTGTACCGTCTTGCATTACTTTCTCTTGATGCAGTGCATTTTCACAGGCTCTGCTAATGGTTTGGCATCTAGTTGCTCTGGCATTATGTGTGTGTGAGAGTGATCGGTGGTTAGGCAAATTCATGAATTACAACAGCTGCTGTTTGTCTGCTAAAATGGTGGTGTAGTGGTGCTTTGCAGCATTTTTTTCTCTCTCTGAGGACCAAAATCTCAGGAACTCTGCAGAAAGCATGATTCATCTCGGTAAATAAAAACAGATGTTGCGCTTGGCTGCAATTTTGTCTGTCCAAAAAGCACTCAAACATGTTTCTTTACTGTAAAAGAGAATTTGTTGGCTATTGTAATCACAGATAGATGGGGAAATTTTGCTTAATGTTTCAACACCCCACTGTTTTTGTTTTTTACAATTTGCTGTAATTTCTGATCAGTAAATGCAAGTTTAAATTGATGTTATTAATCTATATCTATATTACCATAATTGATTCTTAATATTTATAAACACATTGGAACATACATTGTGTTATGTCATGAATCTTTTCACTTCCAGCTTGGTCAGATCCTGCGAAGCCCCTTCATGAAGTTTGTGGCTCACGCTGTCTCCTTCACCATCTTCCTGGGTCTCCTGGTCGTCAATGCTTCCGACCGCTTTGAAGGAGTAAAGAACCTTCCCAACGAGACCATCACAGACCATCCTCGACAGGTGTTCAGGGTCAAAACCACCCAGTTTTCCTGGACAGAGATGTTGATCATGAAGTGGGTATTGGGTAAGTCACCCTTTCAATCAAATCATACACACACAGTGTGGCTCTGCACAGTTACAGCCAATTAAAATGCACATCAGTTGATTAGATTAGAATAGATTGTCCCTGTCAAAGCAGATTGTCCAATGTGATAAAAAATAACCTTGATGTGCCAAGTAAGCAAGGCAGAGCTAAGCGTGTTATTTTTTTAGTGCATGCAGTTTATTATGTTATTAACCATGAATATACTGTGTCCTAGGTTTGCACATTTTTCTATGCTAATCCAAAGTTTCTTTTCAAGTTTTTTTCTACATACACCTGCACCATAAATCAGTAAACAGTCTGGAAATAGTCAGAAAACTTTTTGCCCGCCTTTGATATGAGGTATAATTCAAGTTTAATACAGTACCCTACCAGCCAAGTGAATGAAAGCCAAGGTTACAGCAACACAACAAATCATGCTCTTTTATCCTCCGAAGATCAAAAAGAAATCTTCTGGTTGGAACAGCGCAAACAGTAGCCCCGCTGAGTCCTAACGATAACCTGGAGGGAAATTGGGAGGTTGACCTGGGAGGCTGTGCAGAGGAAATATTAGAGGAAGAAACAGAATGAAAGAAAAATGGAAGGAAAGTTGGGAGTAGTTGAGGGCGACAAAAGAAAGCAGAATAAGGTGTGTGCGTGGAATACAGGAAGGCAGGCGTGAGGCATTGAAGGAGATAGAAGAGGGTGACAGACAGGCAGACAAAGACAAACTTGGTGGATAAATAGCCCACAGCAGTATCTGTCAGAGCTCGGCTGCTTCCCATCTGCTTCCGCTCATGCACACACTTATAACAATATTATGTGTGTGGTCTGTGTATGTTGGTGCACATGTGCCTCTGTTTTTATTTGTTTATATGTAATGGCATCATTTTTTCCCATCTACAGTAAATCTTTAGCAGCCGCTGCACATGTGACTGTTTATCTACATGAATCTGTGAGCGTATGTGTGTGCATTGAGTGGTGGCTTAGTTAGATGTGGTAATTGTAATTCCGGTAGCATGCTTTGAAGGCCCAGTAATTGTTAGAGAGATGATACTGATCAGGGCGCCTTCTCTCTAGGCAATTTTAACTGTGTTTTGGCTCCAAATAGAGAATGGAGTGTGTATGTGTTTGCATCCACCTGATCTGTAAGTGCCACACGTCTGAGTGGTTCATTTTCAATTACAAGCTTTGTTGTCGACATCTGTTTGTACGTGCTTCATTTATGCATCCCTATATAAGTGCCGGCTAAGGCCTCCTTATTTTTGTGTTATTTTTGTCTATATGTGTCTTTTATGTTCAGGCATGATTTGGTCAGAGTGCAAGGAGATCTGGAGTGATGGACCCAGGGAGTATGTCATGCACCTTTGGAATGTTCTGGACTTTGGTATGTTATCCATCTTCGTGGCATCCTTCACGGCACGCTTCATGGCATTCCTGAAGGCATCCAAGGCCCAGCAATATGTGGACATGCATGTACCAGATGACAACCTCAGCAACGCCTCACTGCCTGATGAAGTGGCTTATTTCACTTACGGTAAGTAGTCAATAAGAAGAATCATATGAGTTAAATATAAGCTACATTTTTTTAAAGATTGCTTGATCAGACTAAGATGTCATGTTTGCAAAAAAAAAGGCCAATATTATGTAGAGGTGCTTGAATCAGTGTTTTGCTACATCAGTCACTGATAAGGAATAGCGAATTAGATGAGTGCAAAAACGCCATTAATTACAAAAACCCAGACTGCTCATGATATTTGAAACTGAAAATGTATTTCTTTAGATCTGCAACCATTTTCCAAAACATATTGGCTCATTTTGAATTTGATGGCATCATCAAAAGAAGATTTGACAGGGGGTAACAAAAAGGCTGAAAAGGGAAGTGGTTGTAAAAAGAAACAGCTTGAGGAGCATTTTGCATCTAATTAGGGTAACTGGCGACAGGTCAGCAACATGAGTGGGTATAAACAGAGCATCGTAGAAAGGCAGAGTTTCTCAGAAGATGAGCAGAGGTTCACCAATCTGCAAAAAACTGCATCTACAAATTGTAGAACAATTTCAGAATAATGCTCCTCTGTGGAAAATTGTGAAGATTTCGAATATCTAATCAAAGGAGTCAGAGAGTCTAGAAAAATGGGACACGGCTGAAAATCAATATTGGAATGCCTGTGATCTTCAGCCCCTCAGGCAGCACTGCATTCAAACAAGGTGTTGTTCTGCCATGGAAATCATGACATGCACTAGCTCAATAGCCAACTACAAGACAGGTTAAAGGTCTGTCATGCAAAGAAGAAACTATATGTGAACAAATGTGCCATCTTGTTGATGTTATGAGGTTGCTTTAGTTGTGGTACCGGCAACTTGTACATCTGGAAAGGCACCATCAGTCCTAAAAGCTATATACAGGTTTTAAATCAACATATGCTGCCATCCAGATGACATTTTTTTTCAGGGAAGGCCTTACATATTTATGAGAGAGAATAATAAACTGCATATTAAAGCTATTACAACTTCATAGTAGACGAATCCAGATGCTGAACTCTGTAGTACAGACCTCTCAGACCTTTCAGGAACTGAAAAAACTTGGCACATCGTGGAACAGAAAACTGGTCTTTTCAGTTACCAGATGTTTACTTGTTAAAAGAAGAGTGGATGCTACACAGTGGTAAATATCGCCCTGTCTCGGCTTTTTTGAGCCATGTTTGCTGGCATCAAATTCAAAATGAGCTAATATTTTTTCTAAAACACTGCATTTTCTCCCTCTAAACTTTGATACGTTTTGTTTGTTCTGTTGTGAATAAAATCTGGGTTTACGAGATGCGCAAATTATTGCACTCTGTTTTTAATTACATTTTATGCATCATCACTAGTCCTTCAGAACTGGGGTTTTAAATGTCATTGTATCATCTGTCACCTGGAGATCTTCACGGTAATATACTTAACAATCCCTGCAATGCTTGATTTGCTGCTACACACATGCTACTGCAGTCAGATGACCAGAATGAGTAAAAAAAACAGAATGACAAAAAAATCAACATTATCCTTAATCCCTGAATGATAAGCATGCATTCAGTTAAACACCAGGACAAAAACATGCCTCCACCATAGCAAACCCTGTCATAGGCTGCAGCCCACTGCACTGTGCACTTAGCGGCCCACTAATAGAACCTTCATCAGTGCTGTCATCTGGTGGTCTGACTCTGTCATGACATATCAATAAATCGATAAAGGTTTCTATTACTGCACTCTCACATGTAATCCTCATAAACCTTCCCCTAAATGTCCCAATATCTGTAAAGGCATGAAAATGTTATACTAAGAAACTATGACTTTAATAAAATAGTGAAATAAAAGCTCTTTTTCTTTTATTTGACTCATCTCTCTTGTATCTTATGTTGCCACCTAGCCACATCAGTCTCCTTTGATATCTCAGTTATTTCCTTATCTCCCTCTCTCTATGTGTCCTTACTTCTCCTTGGACACACTATCCCTTTATCCCTTCCCTTTGCCATCCACACAGCTCAGACTAATTTCTTTCCCTCCCCTTGCTCTACTCGCTCTTCTCTCCAAACTTTTAGTCTGACTTTCATTTTTCCATTCCTCACTTAATCCATCTTCTTACTGCACCGTCTCCTTCATCAAAATCCGTGCTTCTTAAAGCTGAGATTATTCTTCATAGAAACATCTCTTACAAACATTTGGATCGCACTACAACCAGAGGTTTACTCAGTGCGCTGTAGCCAGAAAGACTTTGAATAGCAAGCAATGTGACGATGAGTGACACACTGCATGTGCACAGTAGAGTTTAAGGTAACACCACTTTAACCCCTTCTTATGTAACGTTTAATATGTGGTTTATAAAATGCTAGTACATATTTAGCATCAGCAACAGTTTGGAACTGTTATTAGCAGATATTTAAATCTTGAATCCCTCCAAGCTGGCTTCTGAATTAAAATGTGAATATAATTTCAGCACTAATTACAGAGTTTGTTTAACATATCAGATTTTATTTAGTGTAGTTAATTAGGTGAAAAAAATGGCCAAAGATCCCTTTTAATGTCTGATTTGCTAATAAAATTATGATATTACAAAGCAACCATTCTGTGGCTTATTCTCCCTCCAGCCAGAAACAAGTGGCGGCCATCAGATCCTCAGATCATCTCAGAAGGCCTGTACGCCATCGCCGTCGTTCTGAGTTTCTCTCGCATCGCCTACATACTGCCAGCCAATGAGAGCTTCGGACCCCTGCAGATTTCACTGGGGCGCACAGTCAAGGACATCTTCAAGTTTATGGTCATTTTCATCATGGTGTTTGTGGCCTTCATGATCGGCATGTTCAACCTGTACTCATATTACCTCGGAGCAAAGTACAACCCTGCCTT